>NC_092826.1:65496947-66139804 GCF_039878825.1 Excalfactoria chinensis
CTCTGTGAGGCAAAACAATCAGAAGCCACTGATGTTGGAAAAAACCAAATTAGTGGGAACACAAACTGCAAGGAAAAAGGCAGATTTTAAAGGATCATCTATGCTGACATGGAAAGACAGGTGATTTGAAGCGAGAGATGTGAATTATGAAAAATTCAGGAACAGGTTTTGTTAAATACTGAAATTGACTCTGGGAGTTATACAAATCCTTTCATCTTAGATGAGTACTGCAGCACGGAAGCTGCACATCATTTACAGGTGCAGACACGGAAGGTTATGCACTAGCTAACATAAATTTTCTACATAATATTGCTCTACTTCTTCATTTTTGGTGTCAGAGTTCAGTGCTGATTTTTACATGTGCAAAATTAAGGCCATCATTTGACACTGTAGCATTCTTCAACTGTCACTGGTACACACTTTTTTTCTCCATTACACAGGCCTGAAACTGGGAGAAAAGCAGCAAAGGAGTGAATACCCTTAGAGTAGCCACATCTGCATACGTGAATGTATTTTATCAGGTCTTGTGAAAGAAACTTAACATGATGATAAGCCAAATGTTTCCACCAACATTCCCACTGCAACTTTTAAAGAGATAACACTGGATCTATTTTATGTATTTAGCCACCAATCCTAACATCACCAGGAGGGCTGTTTTGGCTAATGTGAGGCAACAGCTGAGACCAGTCAGATAGTAGGATACAGACATATCTTCAAAAGAAATCAAGGCTCACGCAGCAAATGCAAGACTACAATCTAAGCAGCAGAAATTCATATATGAAAGTGATGAAGTGGGAAGAGACAGGACATTCCCTGTCACTGGCTGAACGTTTTACCTATCCTATCACTAAGCCATGAGCAGGCACTTACCAACATTACATCATCTACTGTTCACAGGAGCAGTCACTTCAAGCTCCAGCAAAGATGCTCTGGAAAAAGTAACAAATCAGGCCTCATTGAAGTAATGGACCAGAAAACTGCCTTGGCAAAAAACAAACTGCCTACCAGACAATGAGCCCCAAAGCTGGTCAAGCTGGCAGAGGGTTAAGCTGGTCTGCTTCCAAGATTTCTCTTGCTTTTTTTCCCCGGCACATCAGACTTCTGGAGCAGTTACTAAGGCACAAAAGCCAGTCTTTGTGTTTACAGTAATAGAATTATTGTAAACTTATTCTTAAACATTTCCACACATTATATGTTTCTTCTTGTAAAATTATCTCCATACTTTCATCCCCGGTATTAGGGAAGAAAAAATTCTGGAAGAAAAACAGCTGGTGCTTTTATGTTTATCTGAAAGCTATGTTTGTTTTCTTCTAGGCAAAACTGGAGCCTTAGGAATTCATAAATGATTCCCAAGACACTTTGAACCGATTTTCATAATACTCAGATTAGTACACTAGGAAAAGAGTAGTAAATAAAATGAAAGTGGCAAAACTAGAAATTACATTTTATTTTTCTACTGAAGTTACTACTTCTAAATATCCTATAAACAGCAAGTAAGAGCTCAATTTATGATTAAAATGTTAGCCACTTCATCTGTCTTTAGGGCATTCTCCTACTCTGCGGTAATAAAAATGATCCCTCCTCATCTGTAGTACATACAGCATTTGCTGATGGGGATGTTAAGTTATTGGTTTACAGAACCCCCCTAGAAGACAAAACTAAACTAAAAGCTGGAGCTTTTAATTACAGAGAGGATCAAAACATTGTAAAGTACATGAGATTATGAGATGTGGAAGGGGAATGTTTCCCAGAAAAGAAGCAATGTCCTGTTGAAGGGGGAATAAATATCAGTCCAAGGGAAATAAACCAGCAGCTTCTCTGAGTCATTTCCTTTCGAACTGTATGATTTATTCCTGTCTTGTACATGGACTGACCTTGCAAATATTCCTTTTGCACTTGACACTGGAAGCTTTAGTATCACAGTATGTACTTCACACTCTACAAACACTAACGGGATAGTAATTTCTTCTCTAATTCTTTATTCCAACTACACGTGCAGTTCATGCACATATGGCATATTTTTGCACAGGACCTTACATAGTAGAGTCCCAATCCTAATTTGGAAATTAATCATCATTACAATCAATATTTTTATTGATATATATATATATATATAATCCCATAATATATATATATTGATTTTTATATATATACTTTCTATAGGAGCACTCAGGATTTTGCTTTAGAGTCCTAATACTAAATGCTAGTTATTTGACATGGCTGTTAAATTACAAAGTAACACCTCATTAAACAGCGAGGAAAAGTTACTGGGAAGACTCAGAGCTCTCACATGAATAATAAAGACACGCACACAGTAGCATTGGGAAATAGAAAGGCAGCTCTGCAGTGACTGAGTTTCAGACATACCTCTACCCACGAACACCAAAAAACCACTGTTTGCAGTGCTGTGGGATATGGCCAATAGTAGTTGTGACTTCAGCTTCCCCACTGACCTTCATGACTCTGTGAAATTTGACCCATTTCCCCTCTTCTGCTCACAAGCGGTGTCCCTCTGGGGTCAGTCTTGGGACTGGTGGTCTTCAACATCTTCATCACTGACACAGACAGTGCCATTAGGTGCACCCACAGCAAGTCTGCAGATGATGACACCAAACTGAACAGTGCAGTGGAAGGGAAGCCATCCAGAGGGATCTGGACAGGCTGGAGAAGTGGAACCATGGAAACCTAATGATGTCAACAAGGCCAGGTGCTGCACACGGGTCAGGGCAATCCCAGGTATTTATATAAACTGAGGGAATATCTCCTTGAGAGTAGCCCTGTGGAGAAGGACCTGGGGTTCCTGGTAAATGAGAAGCTGGGCATGATCAGCAGTGTGCACTTGTAGCCCAGAAGGCCAACTGTGTTCTGGGCTGCATTAAAAAAGGGATGGCCAGCAGGGAGAGGGAGGTGATTGTCCCCCTCTACTCAGCTCTTGTGAGGCCTCATCTGCAGTACGGCGTCCAGGCCTGGGGCCCCCAGCACAAGAAAGACATAGAGCTCTTGGAACAAGTCCAGAAGAGGGCCACTAAGATGGCCAGAGGGCTGGAGCACCTCTCCTGTAAGGAAAGGTTGAGGGAACTGGGCTTGACTAGCTTAAAGACAAGAAGGCTCCGGGGAGACCTCATCGTGGCAATGCTGCACATAGCAGGGGGGGTTGAAACTACACGATCTTCGAGGTCCTTTTCAACCCAGGCCACTCTAGGATTCTATGATCTGTTCACTTTCTTAAGCACAAGAATAACAATGATTTTTAATACATATCTCCCCTTGTATGTTGAAAAAGGAAAAATGATCGATATCCTTCAGAAGAAAGTAAGTTTCCCTTATAATTGCAGTACAGAGGCACTAGCCAATTTCTAACAAGCATTCAATATATGCTCGCTGTCTAAAATGCATGTGGAAATAATGTTTCTTTATTATTATTTTACAGACTAAGAAGGGATTATTTTATTTCTAAGTAGCAATCGCCAAAACAAAACAAAAACAAAACAAAACAGAATAATTTTTAAGGGAAGCCTTGACCATAGTGCTGTGAACATGATCACTTAAAACAGGTTAAGGTACTTTGGGATGGAAACTGAGATGTAATTTATAAGATTTCAGGCAAACTGCATGGAGTAAAACATCATGGAGTCTCCCCTTGAGCCTGAGTGTCAGTTGATTTCTACTTTATTAGGAACACTGCTCCAGGTGCCCACACTAACAGCAGGGCAAAATAATCCAGACGCAAAGATAAGATTCTCTGAGGGAATCGTATGCAAACACAAGCAGCTCATCTTCAGAATGCCTGTCGTAAACCCTATACTTAAATGCATCTTCAGCTAATGCTGCAAACACTAGAACTGTCAAAGGACACTGGGACAAAGCCAAAATACCCTGACCATAGTTGAATAATCAGATTGATAAGTTTGGATTCCTAGCTTTACGCCTTCCTGGCATGTCGTGTCATTTTCCCTGGGCACAAGGTCTTAGCAAATAAAGCAACTCTATACCTGTAATTACGAGACTCGTACTTTAGCTAATTATGCTGTATTTATTCACACTAAATAAAACTACATGGACAAGTCATGACTGAACATAGATACTGACAAGTCAGATAGGCTAACTCTTAAAATGTCAGATACAGTGGAAGGCAGCAAGAGAAACTTTGCTTTTCATCTTTTTAGTGCTTCTTCTTCGCAGTCTTCCTATCTTTTCAAAGCACAGCTTTTAAAAGCTGCACTCACTTATTTTCCCCAATAACTAATCTATCACAAGTTCTTCCTGCAGAAGACGTTGTTTCTAAAAGAACATTTCTAACAAAGGATTCTGGTTAAAAGCCAGGCTCCACTTCAAGGCAGCTAAAAAGTAAGAAAAAACATCTAAAGGAAAGCAGTAGCCTGCCTACCTATCTTTAACAACATTCAATTTCCATTACAGACTCCCTCAGCCTCGTTTTTTTATTTGTTTTCTATTAATCAGGTGATTTTAAGAGAAGCTCCTGGCCTCACCCCCAGGTGTTTATTTTCTCCCTTGAGATGGTCCTCTGCCCTGTGTTTGGTTTTCAAGTGTTAGCTACACAAAAGGACAGCCAGATTGAAAGACAACATTTAGCCACCTAGATCGACTGGAACAGTGTGCAGTTCGGCCATGTGGCAAGATGAGGAATGAGAAATGGTAGAAAAAAAGAAATGTGAAAAAAACAGAGCCGAGAAATCAAACAATCCTCCTCGTCCTTCAAAAGAAATAGTCCTTCTTTCCTATCATTTTGAAAGACAAATTTTCCACGTGCTAAAGGTATTTATATTTTCCAGAAAGCCACCTCCTTTAATGATAAAGAATGGGAGCAAAAGGGCACACTTCCATTAAGAAAGCATCCTGAATGCAGCTGGCACTGCAAAGCCCTATAAAGACTTCTGCCTTTGAATCTCCCATTACTCACTCTAGGGAAGAAAGAAGGTTGGCCTCCCCCAGGGGTCTCACCCAAGGCCCTTTTGGGACGTGTTGTCCAGCAATGCTTGCAGCCCAGTCTGAAGGACCAACCAGGTGCAAGGGCTGCAGTGCTCCTAAGCTGAAACCTTCACGTCTGTATGCTCCCAAACTAGGCCCAGGGCACTAGAAACACTTCAAAAGAGTTCATCTAATATAAATCAAACACACTGAGGAACACCCTTTCTTCCTCCAGGTATCAGAGGGGGCATGACAGCGCCTCACATCAAAGCAAGTTTTCTCAAGCCCACCTCAATGTCAGGGCTATTTGCATGGCAGTCCTCAGTGCCACCTTGCTTTCGTAATTTTTCTGGCTACACAAATCCCCCACTCACCACATGCACACAAGAAATATGATCTGGTACGCAATTTCTCTGTCTTCTAAATACGTGTGTTTTGTAAAATAAAATGAACGTGACTGAACAGCTCAGTTGTCACTGCACTTGACATCCTCTCTCCGCCTCTCCTCGTACAGTCTGATCCCCTTCCTGTCATTCTGTCTCTCTTTCTCACCCTCAGCCCCTCCTGATTTCTGACATAGCTGCAGGAGCCCATCTGTTGTACAGCAACAGAGCCTTGAGATACCTGTGAAGTAGAGGCCCTGAGCAGCAGGCTGGGACATACTTTACCTGTTTTTCCCTTTCTTATATCTCAAACTGCCACAAACTGCAAAGGCATTACAGAACTGTTGTAAAACTGTCTGAAGGAGATTATGATTGCTCCCCTGTGCAGAAAAATGCTTCAGAACATACTAATTAGCAAGTTCTTAAGGATGGGGAGAACCCCACATATTTTCCAGACTTTTGGCTTGGAAAAGTTGTACTAAGCTGGTGAAGGATTTGGAAAGTTTTTTAGTAAAACAACAACAGCAACAAAAATAGCAAGTTTTCAAGGCTTTTAAGGTATTTTTTCAGATAAGGTTTACGTAGCCAAGCTTCCGCTTTTAATGTATGAAGCAGTGATGATCAAGCAGAGGACCTAGGTATGTGAGCAAAATCAATTCCTTTCCTTTGTTATGAGTCTGTATGAGAGAGCAGGGATGTCAGCTTTATGCCTTGAGTCTGCAAAATGGGAACAATTGCTGTGGGCTGGATGGAGGGGTAGAATCTCTCTGAGGTGAAACAAGGGCACACAGCAGTGGGGAGCTCTGCAGTTTCCCGCAGCAGGTGGCTGGGAGAATGGACATCCTGTGCTGAGTACCTCTGTAACTTTTAGTATGAACTAGATAAATCTGATAGGCCTGTGTTGGTTTCTGAAAGAGTGGCAGTCGCACCAGGACTTACTTATTTTTTGGAGGGTAAGGCCTTGAGATGAGACTTCACTATCAATTCCTTCTTCAAGCAAATACCAGCTGCTGCTGCAAAGCTGCAACCCAGAGGAGCTGTCACCTGACCACTTCTGTCACAAAACCTCAACTCTGGGGGTTATTATATCTGTTAGATACCCTACCACAAGTTTATATCTATCTGTGAGGGGAGGCAGATTCACTAACCCATAAAAGAAGGAAAAAAAAAGTGCAAATGGTGTTAATAATAGAGCCTAAAACTATTTCATCCAAGCATTAATTCTTTTAGAAGAGGATCATCTTTAATTTGCAATGAAGTTCATTGTCAGAGCAGTATTTCCATCTTCTTCTGACCATTACCGCATAACTGAATGAACAGAGCCACAGGCACCCTCACATTTCAGACCATCAAAAGCCTTTGGGAACACAAAACTGGGGTTACTGAATGTTCAAGGCCCTGTACCACCCAATGCTCCACAGGCAGATGTTGATTGACACAAAGAAGAAAATGCAACTGTCCCATATTTAATGGCATAAATCATCAAAATGACTCTTATTACACATCATTCTCATACTCAATATTCTTGTTGCAATATCACTAACAGGACTTTGCAGCATTCATACAACTTCTTAGCATGCTTGTGAGTATAAGACTAGAAAAGGTATTTTAAAACATCAGCTTCAAATATAATCTGCTGTGTTGAGGAAATTATTTCTAGGTATGGTTTATACAAGTTGAAAATATACACGAATATACAACAGAACCAGTGCCTTTCTGCACTGCCTCAGCTCATCCTGTATGCCTCTCAAATAAGTCCGTATTTTAATGCCTGCTGCCCTACAAGACCTTTTGAAGCTCTTACACAGAATGGCTTTATACTGTAAATCCCAAGGGTCTGAGAGGTTGGGAAACCATCACGTTATGCTGAATATGTCTTCCCCAGTGGTCTAGACTTCCAGAGATCCCTCCAAGGGTGTTATTTTCTGTGTAGGATTTTTGCTGCTTTAACAGTAGGAAGACTGAAACCTTTGCTCTGTGATATGTTAATCATAGCTGTAGCTTACATACTGCTGTGCAGTATGCTGTGTCCAAAGGATCCAGTTCTATGATCATCCAGGCCAGAGCTACACGTGTGTCATGCCATGGATCCCACACAAAGAGGAATGCATATTGCTGCTTAACACAGTTATAGTAATTTATATATGTATTTGAAACTTGCATTTTCAATAAACCATATCAAATAAATTCTGCATATACCAGCCAAAAGCATGATCAACTGTAGAATAACTAAGAAGCATAGGGTCATTCAGTTTACACAACATTGCCTTCTACATAGGCTTTGCATTGCTGAGAATACACCAGACATCCAAATGTGCCACTCAGAAGAGAGAACATCACCACACCCAAAGCCCAGGTCAATAAGAAGATCAGTCCTAAATAATACATGTATCTTCTCTGTTTTTTTCTGTGCTAAGGTGATGTGCACACATATATATAGA
The DNA here is from genome assembly GCF_039878825.1 of Excalfactoria chinensis. Taxonomy (NCBI): domain Eukaryota; kingdom Metazoa; phylum Chordata; class Aves; order Galliformes; family Phasianidae; genus Excalfactoria; species Excalfactoria chinensis. The sequence goes on from NC_092826.1 coordinate 65,504,701, forward strand.
CATAGGACCTTCTCAAAAAGCAACTGTAATAATAAATAGTAATATTTATTTTTCCATCAAAGACCCTGATCATGATACAACGCATGACTAAGTAACAAAACTTGCTCTGTCACAATCTGCTGTCAAGCAGGAAAAAAAAGATGGGTAAGAGAAAGGGAGTACCATTCACATCATTCTAAATACAAGGGATTCCTACAGTCTCATTTGTTCAAGGCCACAAAGAAATTGTGCCGAAGTAGAGGGTTGTATGAACATGCTTAGCAGCGTTCAGTGCATGTGAAAAACGGGATAGATCCATGGCTGTTATACACCAGACTACCTCCACTGACTTCCAAACAGGAACTTGAACAACATGTATTATTTCAGCCCTGCTGAAAATGTGGATGGATTCTATACTGCTGCACAGATAAATATATAAATGTAAATACAGGCTAGAATTTAAGTACTTCCTTCATGAAGGCAGGCCTAAACTTTTAACATACAAATAGCAACTCTGTAAATGGAAAAGAAGTGAAGACACCAGCCTGATGGGGACAAACCTGCTAGCTGGAAAGACGCCTACTTGTACAAGAAATAAGCATTTCTCATCAATCACAGGCACACAGCAGGGCACAGTGGGGAATGTGTGATGCAGAGACACTTGTTTTGTGTCAGGAGATAATTTGGAGGAACAATTGGATCAGGCTTTGAAATGGATCAGCATGAAACATGTGATGACCAGGTCAGTGGTTGAAAATATTTCTGAAAACACTTTGAAAACATTGCTGAAACATCTTCTGAAGCAGACTGAAATATAAGTCTCCAGTAAAAAACAGCTGAAAGTTCCTCAGGGAACTACATGCACCAGAGGCATCCTGCAGTCCACCCCAGTGACCGCTGCCTCTGAAAGAAAGAGCAAGGCTTGAGATCACAGTAACTGCCTTGCCAGGCACAGCTGGAAGAATACAAACTAAATGTGGAAATGTGCAGTGAGAAACAAACTTTCTTTCTGAAGCTCTTGCAAAATTGCTCTCCCTTCCCATCAGAGCTTTATACTGGGTACAGAAACTACATTAAACAGTAGATTCTATAAAGATGGATAGAAGCTTAGGGGGAAAAAACAGTAGTCACTCAGAACCTCATCTCTGGACATGCTGGACTAGATGGGCATTTGAATTTCAGTTCCTGCTGAACCCGGGAGATGGTGCAAGCAGGCACAGATGCCAAGCAGTTCTAGCCATTGACTATATACAAGAATGGGCTGTTTAAAGGATGAACAGAGGATAAGGAGATGAGCACTAACGTGCCTTAAATAACATCACATCATTTAAGCTTCATGAGTCCAATTACAAGCCAGGGACTTTTAAAACTTGAGGAAAATTCTATTCATCTGGACGTGTAATTAAATATATTGGAAAAATACATTTTAAAAGCACCTAAAGGACTGTTATGTCTTTATGAATTTTGTCTATCCTGCTCAAGACATGGAAGTTGTCTAACTGCTTTCAGAAGAATATAAAGGACAAAGAGTCTGCAGACTGGCTACTTGCAGATCTTCTCAATGTGAAACTTCAGCTTCTAAAGCTCTATGCTGGATCATGATCTCACAACAGATATGTACACACAAAACCACACACTGAAGTTCTTCACAGTGGAAAAATGTTGTACTGAATGCTAGCATCTCTACATCTCATGCTCTTCTGTTTGCCACAAGACTAGCTTTTCAAGATGGTCACTGAGATGAAAGCTGAATGTCGTCAGTTTTGTTGGCACTTTGGTTACTACAGGTCCACAGGTGTTGGAAAGTCCTCGCATCATTAAAAAACACAGAAAACAAACAAACAAACAAACAAAAACAAAACCCGAGACCTTGCTGAAGTCAATCACACAACCATTTATCCAAACAAATATGCTGGACAGCGCAATGCAATGCAAACTACAGAAGAGCCAACTTTCAGCTACTGCCACCAGAGGACATGCTGTCATGGAATACTCTTCTGTAAGTCGCCCAGGTCTCTATGCAAACTGCTAGTCTAGCTCCTGGTAAAACTCTGAATTATTGTGAAATATCAGTGAATAAGGATGTTGGTATTACCTCCTGAATTTACACAGTTTTTAAATTACAAAGCACTTGTGCAAGACTGCTGATGGGCAACTGAGAAAGCCCAAAGGATGGGCGTAAGTCAGGCAGATATTGTAGGATCCAAAAAGATCACTCAGCTATTGAGGAGTTTTTCCTTGGAGTTCTTAAGAAATTCGTAAAAAATGGACAAGAAACACCGCACAAACAGGTCTTGATAGTCCGCTGATCACCTGCTGGATGTTACGGGTGATGCACTGACTACACAAACTACAACAGCAAACATTGAGTACATCTGTTAAAAATCACCTTGAAAGCAATTTCCCTTCTCTTAAATGTCATGATCAGGAGTTCCAGCAGAAAACAAACGTGCAGAGCTCCACAGAAAATGCTCTGCAAAGATCTTAAGAAACTAATTTGGACCAATTTATAATGCTCTAAACAGAAAGAACTGGATATAAGAGAGTCTCTGACACTTGACTCTTTTCTTACATTGCTGGTAACAAACGAGACTCAACAACAACAACAAAAACCCAAAAAAGAGCAATCTTCTTTAATTTTATTTAGAAGTATAGCACAGTACAATCCCTACTAAAAACCTTACAAGACCATATATCAAAATTATTGATAAATCTGATCCAGATAGTAGTGTTACCACTAAATTTATAGAATGCATCCAGTTATCAGCTCTACATGAAAGTGCTGAACCAATCTGAGCTCACATAATGTTAAAAGGAGATTTTTTTTTAATGACTTAAGATACAGGATGGAGCAAAAACATTCATATGGAGCATATAGCTGCAGGTTACAACAGAGGAAAAAAATAACAGCCTCATCAACATTTACCAAAGGCTCATGAGCATGTGGATCAATGAAAGCAATCCCAACCAATCTAGCAATAGATAGACTCTGAAGAACAATTTTTTCAAGTCTTTGGTTACTTTTTTTCCTTCTGGCAAACTAAAGACAATCCAGCTTCTCAAATAACCTCTCCATCGCAAACAAATGACTTTGCTTCTTCTTCAACCTCCACACAGCAGATTAAAGCCAACACTGTTAGTGCTAAATGCTGACACATATGGCATTCTGTGGGGGCTCAGAAACGATGGAACTTTTCCGGCGCACAAGGAATTCAGAACATGCAACACAATGTAAGCACAGATTAACAATTAGTTAATGTATGGGTTGAAAGCTTGCACAGCACTGACAGGTCTTTTTGATGTGACACCTGATAAATGCACTTGCAGGCAAAGAAAGCTGGGAACTCAAAATATTTGGACAGATGTTTGTGGGCGAACGTATTCCTTTTTGTGTGTGTGAATGCACACAGTGCTTTTACTTCTCTCTTTCAGAAACGTCAGGAATACATGTGCCACCTCCACATCCCTAAAATCACGTAACTGTTACCAATTAACACTGACTGTTTCCAAACTAACATTACCGTGCCAAAGCAAAAACTGACTGACTCTGCCATACAAAGACTGCCTCACTCAGCATACAGAAGAAGGAAAGTGTCAGCTGGAAACGCCCACTGCAACACAAGCTTTTGCTGCCAGGATCAGAAAGTTGCGGATGGATAGCTATACAATAAAAGGAAGACTAGAAATTCAGTGGATTCCAAAGAGGTCTGGAGCTTTTGAATTGAAGTTTGTGCCTACTCTTGTCAAACCCATTAAAGAATTACTTAGCTCCTCCATGGTATTTCAAAGCCGTTATCCATAAAGATGGTATTCTATAAATCAGAGAGAAAACATATGTACGCAGATAAAATATGACAGTATACTGGGAAAAAGAACACTCTCAGTGACAGTAATTTCTTCTTTTACATAATTGCCAAGATTGAGGTGTTGTGTACAGTGCTTCTCTAGAATCAATTGAAAAACACACATATGCAACTGATATACATGCACGCTAGGTGTCCATTAACGAGGTGGAGAAGAGGAACACCACACTCCCTGGAAAGGTTGCTTCAGGCAACCAGCTCTTCACAGTTTACTGCAGTCACTAATGCAGGAGAGCTCAGCTCCATCACAGGCATCTGTCCTCACTGCTAGCTTAGTACTTGGTCTGGTAGTGAATGGCACTGGTTCATCTTGGATGAAAACCCACAGCAAAGAAAAGCCAAAGACAATCTTTACTCTGCAAGATGAAATTTAAGGCTGTAGGTCTTATTATGGCTTGTTTTTTGTTTGCTTGCTTGGTTTGTTCTGAAAGGCCCACGAAAGCAGGAGTTTCAGGACCTTTACAAAACAACTTAGTGCAGAAACGCAGACTACATTTTCTCTAGCTTGGGAATGTTGGCTACTTCCACGCAGACTATGTCATACTGGAACAAAACCAACTGCATCTGAGTGAGTAACAGGAAGACAATTTAGACAAACCCATTCTTACTTCTTTAGCCCCTTCACTAAAGCATTTGCCAAGAAGTGAAAACAAAATGGCCTTTTGACAGCTGTTTCGAGGAGCAGCAAATCCTTCAGAATCATGGCAGCATCTCTTATATCTGGCTTAGGATTTCCTTGAGCTGCCCTGGCAGGCAGCTGGGATGAGAGGGGAGTTTCACTGCAGCAACCAGTTTGCTCCTCAGATCTCAAGAAAAGGGATAAACTGGTTCAGAGCACTATTACCATTGGGTGTGTGCTTATGGACAACTACTACAGAAGAGATGGTGTCTTAAGTGACACCTACTGAGCATCACTACCATCCCTAAAAAAATACTAGTGGAATCTACGGTCATCTTACATTACTTATGAAGTGTACAGTTTAATTCCCTTATCTCCTTTAAAGGCAAACCAGCACATGTACTCTAATAATCAAATTAAAGGAAATAAAAGAGTAGTGCAACTGTGATCACAGTTTGTAGTGAAACACCGGTTTGTGGTTACTCACTTCTGAAAGACTGAAAATTATTTACTAATGTTTAAACCACTTCAACTGTGATTTTCACACAGGATTTGAACACAGCAATGCCACTCAAAGGCAGCTGCAAATAAAGAAATAATAATTCACAGGCTTCCAAGTAATGCTTCCTGTCGCAATAATGAAGTGTGGCCAACCAACAGAGTTTCACAGTTCTTATTTCTTACGGTAGCTCTTTACCAGGTTTTACAGTTGAAATCATTAATTCAAACCTTTAAAATGTCGACGTGGTATGTTTACTACCAAGTCTTAAAAATAATTGGGTCATTATCATTAAAGCTCCTTAACTGACTCCAACATGAAAGTGCTGGGAATGGTTGAGATGCGATGTTAAAAATGAACATGTTTTTAATCCCATTGTTAATGCTATGTGATCTAAACAACCAAGACATTAAAGACTGCACACTTTTTAACAGATTTTTCACTTTAATCACATCCACATTTCCATTTTGTTTTCCTCTCCTGTCCCTCTCCATTCAATGTTCCTTTTTATTTTAAATTATATTAAATATGCAGCAAGGAGAGATGTAAAAACCTAAATCTGCTCCTGGGGGCACAATCCCTGCAGTGGTAACCCCCCCCTCACTTACTCAGAGGCCACTCCATTGCCTTTTTCAACGATCATTAGCTTCACAGCACAGACAAATGAATCAACATATCCTCTAATTATCAGTAATCCAAAGATGAATTCCATTCACAGAGAAAGTGACAAACAATTCTGGTGTGACAATTCTCCTAGCTTCATATGCTGTGAGTGCGAAAAGCATCACTCATATATTATAAAGGATGCTGAATATGAATGAAGAAGACAACAGACAGGGGAAGTGATATCCTCTGCTCAAATAGTATGTTGGCATTGAGCTTCTGGAGCACAAGAACTGTAATGAAGCCTCACACTCATTTAGTCCACGTCCTCTATTAGTGCTGTGGTGATAGGATAGGAACAGCACGTCCAAGGAGGGCAGTGGATAGGTATTTACTTAGGTGCATGCTCACGCTCACAGAGCTGGCAATTAAGACATTAAGTGCTTTAGCAATTAATGGTTGATGGTTGGGCTTGATGATCTTAAAGCTCTTTTCTAACCTAAACGATTCTGACTCCATCATCAGTTCGATCCTGCTGACTTCCACCCAATGCTAGCAAAGTTTCAGATGACTGAAGTACCAGTTGGCTTGATACTACACCTGACCATCATATTGTGACGTACTAATACATATCCATTAAATCACCAGGTATTTTACAGATGACACACTTCCACAAGTGCGTGAAGCTTCCTAGCACTGCATCCATGTCCTGCTCAACCCAGAAAGCCAGACTGGCTCGGCTCCAGCATGGCAACAGATTCTTTATTTCCTGCACCTGGCAAGCGGGTACCGCGGGTGAGACTGGCTTTCTTCCCTGAAACACAGCCATTCTAATTTTCACTGTGGCCTGCTTTTCATCAGCTCAGCAGCACCAGCGATCAAGCCAGGAAAAATGCTAGGTCCTAAATGTGCTCACCTTGGGCACTGTCTGTTGTTCTGCTCCCCAAAATCCTTACACCCCCATCCTTCCCTTTCTCTTAGTTCTCAAAGATGTGGTTTCTACCACCTGGGTGAGAAGAAGATTGGAAAGTATGGAAAACTGCAAGCCAAAGATAGGGAACTGAGAGGTTTGGATGTCTTGGAGAAGACTGAGCAGCACCGGAGGGAATGTGAAGCCTTGCTCAAAGGGCGCAGGAACTTCTCCATTAAACCATTCAAAGCCATTCACACCATCTCAGCTTGGAAGGCCCTGAAAGACACTGCTGCCTCCTATGGTCTGACAAATTCAAAATCAGTTCTTATCAGGTAAGACAACAGCTCAGTACAGATTTAAACCTACAGGCTTTAAAAGAGACCTGAATATTGGAAATGTTCAGCACTATGGAGTACTGAATTATGGAGCACTTTCACACAGCAAGTTGGTACCTGCACAGACTTCTTATTTCACCCTCTTCCTTCTCCCACTCTCCGTACATTTGTATAATTATTTACTTAAGATATAAGCAGCTGTTTGACATCTTACTTCACAGTTAATTTTCTATGTTACTGTACCGTTCAACAAATAGGCAGAAAATAACACAACTTTGTCTTTCTGGAAAGTGAGTGTAATACACAATGCCATGAGTTACCTCCGTTTTTCCCATAGTGAAGTGCAACTGTTGATATTGATTTTGAGTATCAACAGGAGATTGTGTCCTAGATGAGGATCCTGCTGCAGTGCTGTTGTACTGTCTTGCTGGTTTTGTCTATATTTTTTCTTCTTCTTTCCTTTTCAACCAGAAATAACTTCAGAAAACAGCCTATCGTTGTTTCAGTGTGTTAGGACTGCATAACCACAGACTGTGAAACAGAACCAAATCAGACTTGATAGCTCAAGACTCTAGTGTTGTATCTATATGTCTATACACCGATCAAGGAACTCCTCCCTTTCTTGCAGCTGTGCAGCAACATCTGTAAGATTGTGACAGTGGCAATTTCATTTCTCCAGTAATTTGTAATTTCTTAGAGCAGAAGTCCACAATAAATAGTTATAACCATACGCACAACTCAACACCTGCTCTACGTTGAAAATGCTAAAAATAGGCAATGACCCAAATCTAGCCCAGCTACAGTTCAAACCAGTGAGTCAGATGATTGGCAATTAAGGTTATATAAAAAAACAACCCAAGAGACACTTTAGCTTCATTTGGATGTAAATCCTCATCTAACAATAGCTTTTACACTTTTTTTTTGTCCCTTCAAAAAAATAAACAGACAGCAAGGCAATATATCCCTGCATATACATATTATTAATACATCAGACAAACTGCCTGATTTACTTCAACATTTACACCTTCTTTATTGTTCTAATGTAAACAATTAAAGAAATTCAAGGTAAAATCACATAAGCAAACTTATTAAACTGAAGTAAGCATTTTAGTGAATAACAATTACATTTAAAAGTATCCTGAAGACTCCTTGCTTCGTTAACTGGCCAAGCCTCTAGATTAACGTTTGATGACACCCTCAGTTTTCTTCAGTACTTTCAAATCTCATGTTGGTGCAGGATCACTAATATACTGTCCTGAACTGTACCATTCATTAATAATAACCATGATTGGGAATTTTCCATCCATACTTGACACGTTTGTCAGCGGTAGCCAAATCCCCTAGTTTTGTGGCTGTAAGAGGTGTCATGTCAGGGTGAGAAAATCAGAGTGTACAAGAGATAGTTGTACAGTGTGTACAAGATATCGGAGGCATTCGAGATTTGGGGACTGTGGTACTGAGAACTTCATTCACAAAAAACTGCGGCACACACCTTATGTGTGTGATATTTTGATAGATATTTTGACTGCAAACTTGTATGATTAAGGCTTTGCTTCTCATTCTTCATTGACTTAATCATTACTACCTAATCTACACCCAGGCCCTCAGATTCAGTGTCTTTACTACTAATGACAACAGAAACAAACTTTTGTGACCATGTGGATTGAGGAAGGAAGCCCTGAGAAGGAGTCATGATAGATCCCTTGACCTGGGGAACTCATTCTGAAGCACACACACATAAACGTAAGCTGACACAAATGCATCTGGGAGGGAATCCTTTTACCCAAACAGTGAGTCCATTACCACTGCCAAAGCTTCACATTTTCACTTTGCAACCTGCAATGTTTCCTTAAGATGAAAGAGGAAGAAAAAGTAAATAACTCCCCAACCTCATACGTTTTCTCCAGCTGACACCAACTTTCTGGCAAACAGAACTGGGCATCACAGCCTTGCCTCAAACAAAAGAGAACAAAGACAAGACTGACATGTACTGGGCAGCCCTATGATTGTTCTGTGAATTTGACGCTTGCCTTAGCCACAAAAAGCCTGTGAGTGCATAAATTACATTGCAGGATTTGAGTGCAATAGAGGAAGTTTTACCGCACAGGTAGGACTCCATCTTAAGAGCTTTCTCTTCTCCTTCCTCCACTCTTCTAAAAAGGAACAATATCCATGTGGCTCTTGTACTTAGAAAAAACAAGAAGGTATCTTTACAGACTTCAGAACTGACGCATTATGCCAACCTTGAAAAACATCATCATGCCTGCGCACCCTGGAAAAACAACTTAAAATTGAGTGATTTCACTTCTGAGTTCCTTAAATCCCTCTGCTGCTCACAATTAGCTTCAAGTTCATGAAAAAATCTATTATGACTAAAGGCAATAACTAATTAAAAATATATTTATAGCAATGAATCTTCATCTAATAGCTCTATTTCTAGAATACTCCTGTGCCCCTGGATTACAGATTACTGATTACAGATACGTACCATCGAATTCTTTTCTTTTCTTTTTTTTTTAAATAAACACTTGGCAGTGCCAAGGCCCCACTTTGTTTCATACATTTTAGATGAAATTTTCCAGCCAAAGCAACAGAACCATGCTGTGATGGAAGCCACCATCATATGCATATAAAATCTCAATAAGTACATCATAAAATGGCCACTTAGCTCCTACCCGAGGAAGAAAGTTTAGAGACACTGATGGATGACTTTGTTGATGATGATTAAAACAGTGAGCTGGATGTGTGCTCATACAGTGCAGCATGCACCAGGCAATTTGCTCTGCTCTGCCCTGCAGGGTTATAGCCAGTCAAGGAGGCACAGAGGCTCTGCATGATACATGGCCACCACTGCTCTGCTTTCCACACCTCACAGTCTCCAATTCCCGACTTGCAGACATTTCCACTTGACACTGTGACTCTGTTGATTCCTTCTCCACTATTTCTTCCTCTTCATTCTTCTCTTTTTATCCACATTCCTATAACTTCCATTTGCTGTTTGTTTGTTGTTGTTTTTTTTTTTTTCTCTAAATCACTAACCCCTAAACCAGAGTTTTTATTGAAAATTTTCACATTTCAGTGATTATATTAGAAAAGTACTGCCATGGTCGTTCCAGACCAGAAGAGATGCGCTTCCAGTATCAGCAAGTCTGTCTATTTGCAAACACAGACATTACAAGGACTAGACAAAGACTAGCACTCTCTGGAAAGCTCTCTCTGTAACTGCTGTTTTGTTCTTTTATGAAATTAGTCTAGACAGAAAGGGGGGAAAAAATCCAAGCTTTTCCTTTGTGATACATCTTCTTCATTACAGTATTAAAAATATAAACCTGAATATACCTAGGCACAAGCCTGGGATACAATAATATTTTATTTTATAGTTCTAGCACATGCAGACTTTATCACTGTTCAGCACCGCTTCTGCTAACAGATAATAGTTCGTACCATTGGGAAAACAGCCTGTGACAGAAATCAAGGTACAAACCTGATACTTGCAGACCTATTTAGGACCAGAGATAGGTCTGCAGGTATCACGTTTGTACCTTGATTTCTATTTAGGACCAGATTTCTATTTAGGTATCAGGTTTGTACCTTGATTTCTATTTAGGACCTTGATTTCTATTTAGGACCAGAGGGAATGGTTTCAAGCTACGGCAAGGGAGATTCAAGCTGGACATTAGGAAGTATTACTTCTCAGAAAGGGTGGTCAGGCGCTGGAATGGACTGCCCAGGGAGGTGGTGGAGTCACCGACCCTGGGGGTGTCCAAGGAAAGACTAGATGGTGTGTTGAGGGACATGGTTTAGTGGGAGCTATTGGTAATACGTGAATGGTTGGACTGGATGATCTTTTAGGTCTTTTCCAAGCTTGGTGATTCTATGATTCTATGATTCTATCTCAGTCCTTCCAGTGGTCACAGAGGAAATACAAAGACTGCACACCTGCTCCCAGTTAAACAAAGAAAACTGGATTTTTATCAGTTTGATGGTCACCTTTTACGCAGTACAGTTTTGTCAAGATCCACTCGAGAAAGTGCTTAACAGCAGGTAACGGACATGTGGATTTGACCAAACTCAGAGATTTATCTACAACACTTTACAGTAAGAATTATATTCCTTTGAAGAGCTGAAATATGATTACAAGGCATGGAAACAGGTATCTTAAAATATCTATCTATATGGTTGCATATGACTGAGCAGCTTCATTAACAATGTCTCAGAAGATTTCAGTTTTGCATATAAAGCTGGTGGAACTTTAAATATACTGCCTGTCCGTAATCCATACTAATTTTGGCAGGCATTTTGAATGGATGATCTAGGAAAAATGGAAAATGTCAGCAATTTGCATGCTATTATCTAACTTGAAAGTTAGCATGACTGTTTCCTTCTTCATCCACATCCTATACATGCATGACCATGGACATTGTACCTCCTCTACCCATGTTCCTCTCCTCTTCCATGTGTTACAGAGGTGCTGTGAGCCTGCACTGCCTTGGAGGCTGTGAGCTGACCACATACCTGTAATCATGAAGCTCTACATGAAGACTTCAAAGAGACAAGGCCAGCTTCACGATTCTACATGATGCAAGCCTTTCTGGAAACACCTAATATTTTTGTGCTATCAGAAGAATGTAAAAAACTTTTGAAAACTTCAACATGCTGCTTTTCCTCTGAGACAATAAAGTTCAAGTACAAAAGCAATGATGAAAATGGCAGTCGTGACAGCAGAGCAGCAGAAGAAGCTTTATCCATAACGTTGGAGGTGCAAACCCAAGTCCTTTTCAAGACCCATACCCCAGGCTACCTTAGAAATGTAGCTGTCAGCAGACACCTTTCAGCTCAGCTGAGAAGTCGGAGCTAAATAAATAACATGCTAACTACGCTTCTGCACATGAGCTGCAGGAAACTTGTGTGCCTTAAGCACAGTAGCCAGATGGGATAATTAGACACAGACAGATCATTGACCTTCCTAATAAAAACACCCCAGAAATGGAAGCTGACTGAATAAATCTGTGTCATGTTGAGAAACTGCCAAATAATCCATGGAAATCCATCTATACCGACTCACAGTGTCTTAGTGAGTACATCTTGCTAGAGCTTGAACACTCAGTTTTGGGTTTTCTTCAGTATTTCTGGAATTTTCCCTATGGAAAACAGCAGTGAGAGTTCACTGCTGTGAACTACTCAGCTGCCTTTCTGTGAAAATGTTGAAACCACATATACATGCATTTATGCTAAGCTATTCTCTCTTTAATTATCACTGAGGCTGGTTTGTCACAGTAAAATAATTTTGGGGAAGTAAAGGCTTTGAGACAGCACAAAATGCAAATGTCATCATTTCACCTTTTATAAATGGAAGGCATGACACCCATTTAAATCATGCTATTTTATCTTCAATCATAAAGGCAAATATAATCTATTAATCTTCTGTTTGAAAATAAGTTCATTATTTCACAATTACAAAGGCCGCATGAGACACCACAGATTCCCTGAAATCAAGCGGGGCTTCCTTTCCTTCCTGCACCATCTATTTTTTCTTCCTCAGTGTGTATCTCAATGTTCAGACACACACTGATGAAGAATCACGTCCACAGGAGACTACTCTGTTATTTTCCAGGCATTTTCATGTCATATAATTCATTTCCTAGCCAATATATCCTAAAAGAGAAAGGATTAGACAGAGTTCCAATTATTGCCAAGCACAATCTGTTATGAACAAAGCACATATCACAACCCCAAAGACAAGCAACTCTGGAAGAAGTTCACAGGCAGAAGATAACAGCAACTCCTCAAGAGTCCCATCCCTCCCAAGGAGATTAGAGCTGGCTCACTGAGCTGTAGAGACTGGCAGTGTTTTCCCTGTATCCCTGAGGCCTGGCATTCTCAGGGAGCCAGAAAGTTAGATTATCCAGCTCTGTAAGTGCACATTACACATCCCAACACACACTGTTCCACTTGGCCATTCACCAGGCATTCCTGCATAAACAGATCCATCTTGTTATTTGAGATTTGTATCTATACAAGCTACGTCCACAAGGAAAATCGTGCATCAAAAGCCAGTCTTTAACAAGAAACACATTTTCAAAAAACAAAAATAAAACTCCCTAAACATTCAGATAATTTCAACTCATAGCAAGACTTTGAAATACCATTATTTTTTTGGGTTGGGATATTCCAAAGTGATTGAAGTGACCCATGCCAAAGTTACAGTCAGGGCTTTGGTAAGGCAGTTTTATGTCTTTGACTCCACACAACATGCACTCACACATATAGATGTTACCCAGCTACCAACATATAAGGACCAACAAATCTCAACAGTAACATAACAGTATCTGTATCTTATTCTCTTTTCAATCCCCTGGCTGAACATGACTGGCTGAACATGGCTGCTATTCAGTTGGATTCCTGCTAATGAATTAACCTACAGATTTAGAAAGGAACACAGAGTTTTAATTATTAAACGGGGAAACGAGGAGAGAAAGAGAAAGAAGATAACAGATCAAATCATCTTGTGATTTATGTAGAGGTAAATTAGCAATCACTGTATTAAAACTAGAAGGAGTGCAAGGATGTATGAAATGTCTCAATCAAACTACTTAAACTCTCTATTTTATCTACTTAGCACAATTCCCATGCTCTCATTAGCGTACTATTTTTTTCTCAACAGCAGTATCCATCAATACCAGCTTGCTGGAAGACACTAAACACTGTAATAGATTTCACAGTAGACAGTCCAGTAACATCACACTCCACAGACAAAGAATTCGTGGGATTAAATCATTTACAACATTGATGCTAAGCTTCCTGAAAAGAGCGTTCACAAAAGTTTCCCCAGTGCCCTCCTGCCACCTAAGCAGGTGTCACATTCTCAACCCACCTGAGCCACAGCCACCCAAAGTCTGTCTGTGTTTATAGACCATCTGCTACAACGTAAAAAGAGATTTGACCTTAAAATTACTTTAACACTGACCTCTAGTGTCAAGAGATGGGAATTTAATTTCTTATGGAGTAGTTAGGCAGAGCTAAATCTTAAATCTGAAGAGATTCAGTAGGTCAGGTTAATGGCTGGATTTCATGATCTCAAGGGCCTTTTCCAATCTAGATGACTAGGTGGTTCCACAGTTCCACTCCCACTTCCAACAACATGAAGCTAAAGATATATCTCCAATTCAGGTACATGAGCTATAGACAAGGGTGAACTATGGGTGATGTACCATGTCCTGTAGCTATTTTACAATTAAATCCAGATCTCTGCTTTCATTTATAAAACAGACAGAAAGGAAACTACAAACTGAAGAATTCAAGCCTTGTGACAAATGTATTGCAACATAAGCTAAGCATACTTGATGATGTGACAACTGCCCACATCTTCACACAGCCAAACAAAATGCTCTTTCTCATTTTAGCGATTATAATGTAAAATGAGGGTGCAGTGGCCAATGGCCGATGAACTCACAGGGCAGGTATTCTGACCATGCATCTATTTCATTTCTGTACTACACTTTCTAAGCTTACCTATGAGGAAGTTATGAGAGACAGCATCAAAAGCCTTGCGGAAATCAAGGTAGGCAACATCCACTGCTCTCCCCACATCTACCCAACCCCAACCAGTCTGATTTCACAGAAGGATACCAGATTAGTCGAACATGATTTCTTCTTGGTGAATCCATATTGACTGCTTCTGATAACCTCCTTCTCTTCCAATTGATTGGAGATGACATCTAGACTAAGCTGTTCCACTGTGTTCCTATGGACAAAGGTGAGACCAACTGGCTCACTCCCACTTAAAGTGGGAGTCCAGATTCACTTTACTGCTCAGTATCTCCAAAACTTGCTTCAGGGATGGCAGAAGTTTCCAGAGGGCTCCTCCAAACAGCTGACATCATGGAAATATATATGAAAGTTGCTTCTGGAGCATGGGTTTAGACTGCACAGACAGCTGGAGAGTACAACAGCCCTGTGAAGGACTAGGCAACACAGCAGACCAGAGAGCCCATATTTTCATGTATTGCTGGCACATAGGTGGTACACTCCAAGAAGTTGTGCTTGTCACCAAGTCAGGCAGCACACAAAGACCCCATTTCTTCCATCGTCCATGTTAGCAGTCTCCTGTCTGCTAGCAGCTCACCTGATCCCAATAGAACACGACAGCCATGCCTCCAGGAGGGAAACATCCCTTATTTAAACACAGTGACAAACACTGAGCCTGCAGATTGAATGTTTAGGCTACAAACCAGGTAATGAGATTTTCTGATGTGTTCCAGCTGTATGCAGAAGTGCTTAGGGATGCACATGGATAATTAGATATAAATACCTATGGGACAAAGGAGAGAGAGTGATGCACTAAATAACAGATGCAGAATGGTCTCTGAAAGTTGTCATAATCTTTACTTCGCTTGGACCTCAGCATCAGGGAACAGGTCTTAAAAACAATCATTTGCTCACGTTAGTGGCTGCCAAGCCTCCATCTAATTCGTTCATTAGCAATATATCAGGTTAGCAAGCTGCCATGGCAGGAAAATAATTAGCTTTCCATTGCAGGGTGGCACATTTCTCTATTGCACTGACACAACAAATAACTCCATAAACTGCTATCTTTTTTTTTTTTTTTTTTTGCTCTTGAGGCCTATTTTTATTTAATTAACCCTTCCAAAGACTGCTTTAAACATACACAAACTGCAACTACAGAGAGCTTTGACCAAGCACTGCCATCTTAGCATGAATGGCTGTTATACAAGCAATTCACGGGTGACCTGTCTTTAGGCCATTTAAACACAGCTTCACAGAATAGCTGAAAGCAGAACATGCCAAAAGGCATCCTCATTAGTTCTTCTCTCCATCATCTGCATGTGCTGAGTAACTTGAAAGCATAATTTCAGATGGTGCTATTGTGTCCCAGCCCACTTCAAAATGGTTGTGCAACAGCTGTGTGGGAGATGGATTGCTACTGTTCTGAAGATTTCTTAATTAGGTTTTGTTGTTTGCCTTAGCCAGAAGATAAGCGTACTTCCAGGATACTTTTGGCTGGGCTAAAGTCAAAGTAGCCTAGACCTTTTTCTGCGAAGTGCTTTGAAAAGAGTTCAAAAAGGGAATTCTAAGACGTGGACAGCAGGAATAAACACTAACACTGAATTCTGCTCACGTAAAAAAGAACTCCTATAACCAGGTTTCTTCCAGACTACAGTATATAACTCCAAGGAGTTTCACTGTAACTAGATTAAGTCTGGTATTTTATTCCTCTTATCAAAGATCTGATCTTTATTTTAATGCTGGGAAATGATGTATCAGAACCATCTTGTGCAGCATGTTACATGGGTTAATTACATGGTGCACTAAAGACCTTAGTATGAATGATGACTTCTGATTTTCTTGCTCCTCTCTTGGTTTTGCCTTATGAATACAGAAGATGTTTATTGGTATCATGCCCTTCCCTCAGTACAGCACTTAACCCTGCAGAGTCTGATTCAAGTACTAAGAATACCAGAGCCCTAACCTATAATCTCAAGGGAAATTTCAGTGGGCTTCAAAGCTTTCTTGCTGCTCCTCTCTGTAATTCTGCAACCTCTTCTTGCTAAGTGCTCAGCAAATGCATAGCACTATACAAGTCAGGTGGGAGGAACCACTCTTTGTGTAACAGCGTACTTTTAACAAATGCAAGCTTTTCTTAATGAAGCCTGACAGATGTTTACAGAAAGCATTTCACATTGATATTTAACTAAAACCCTTTGGCAGAAATTTTAATAAGCGGTCATCAAAATTCCCAAGCAATTTCTCTCACTACCTGACATATGGGTATGGTCAATTACATTTACCATTGTGCTGTCTCATTACTCAGCTTCATAAAGTATCATTAACAGTCACGACTCCCTCTTTGTGTTCTATCTTTAATTGGACTCATTAACTGCATATCTCCCCCTCAATTGCCCAGCTTAACCTGTGATTTCCATTCTGATCTCAAAATGTTCCACGGGGCTTTTGACCATAGAGTTTGGGTTAGTATTATCAAAAAGGAATGAGAACGCTTTCAGAGCAAAGGAAGTAACAACTTTATTTTTTCTGAGAAAAGCAATTAACACCACAGACCTGCAGAACTACCTTTGAGAAAAGACAGGACTCTTTCTAAGTAAATATTTCATACAAAAGAGGTCCCAAAGCAATTGTTTGGATATACATGTTCCTTATTTGAGGCTACTCACCAAATAGGATTTCAAACCCTGCTACAATGTATTGCTTGTTCTTTTTCCTGCCACTACCGCATCTGATCAATTCCACTGGAAAACAAAAGAAATAAATGACACATTATGTGAGCCTGAAATGAAAAGATGCTTCCCTGGTATTGTATTGTCTGAACACAGGGACTTGTGGAGGGCCTTCTTACAAGTGCTTCAAAGTAGTGTCACCTAAAGCCACTATGCAACAGCAGTGTGATCCAACAGCACAAAACACAAGCAAGGGTCAAGAGGAGAAGAATACTTTTCATCCCAAAGACTGGTTTTCACATGTGGAATTTTACACAAGCCAGAATTACTCCCATCCAAGGGCTACCAGCACAGAAGAAAAGGCTCAAGACTTGCCAGAAGAGTGTTTAGAAGAAAATGAAGTTTTTCTGGTAGAAAATCATTCCTCTATTTAAAACATTTTCCTAAATGAAAACAGAAATCAATAAGTTTGGTTGCCAGTCATCTTTGGAATGCTAATCATGATGGTAACTGTGCTGGTAAAGGAATTATGTTAGAACTATTATTTTCTGTTTATATTTTTAATAGCAGCTACACAGCTGAATGTGCTCAAGGAACCAAAACTGCATGGATAATTGGAACTGCATGGAAACAATCTAAGGGTTCACAAAGTGAAAGCTGCTTCTAACTTAAAACCCAAGGTTTTAAATTAGGGCAGCATTCGAATCTCCAGTTGATAAAGATGGTTGACCTGCTGAGCAAAGGTAATTGTTGGGGACTTAATTCAGGACTCTCACAGCACATAACACAGGGGAGTTCCCCACTGCGGTGGTTTGAAACAGTAAGACGTCATTTACAGCCACGAGACTAAAATTAGCAAGTAGTATGATTTTACATATATTAATAACAATATCAGAGGCTTTCAACCTCTTGGGTAAGAAACGGTTACTCCTCTTCATTCAGAGTCCTGTTCCAAACATGAAGAGCCATACACGTCAGCCCCTGGTCAACATACTGTCAGGAAAGGAAAAAAATGTTCCTGTTCTCCATCAGATCTGTGCTTCATCCACAACTGAAGTTTAAACAGGACTGGAAACAAATTTCTGAGATTGCTGTCATGCTCTATTAAAACTGAAGACATCCCAAAGGAGGAGGAGCTGCAAGGAGTTAGGGCAGCACACAGATTAGCAAGGCTGCCCTGTGTGGAAAGGCCACCTTGGGGGCACAAAACAAATGAGAGAATAGCAAAGCACTAACAAACAAAGTCTGGAAACCTCAGTCAAACAAAATCAGCTTCCATTAGGCAATAAGTCATCCAAATCAATTTATATCTTCCTTAACCCTTACACCCTAACTACCTGCGGAAAAACAAGCACCGAAAATTACACTGCACTGAGAGGTAAAAGGAGATTTTGAGCGTATCGCTTACCAGAGAGATGCACTGCCAGTATAATGTACTGCAACACCTTACTACAGGACTCCAGCTCCCCCTGAAGCCAAGCACTCTTGGATGTCTAATTTAACTTAATGAAATAGCAATGAAAAAAAAAAAAAAAGTATAAAGACAATACACAAAGTATGTACCTTTCTTCAGTGCTCCTTTTAACTGCATTGCAAAATACCCTGCAGCCATGTACTCCTAACACTGTATTGCTGTAGTGCCCAGCTTCTATTTGCAAGGGGTACTATCTTCAGAGAATACAGCTGAAAGCCAACACGGACAGTCTCTGCGGCTCAGCTAATGTTGGGCAACACACAAATTTACTGCAGCTCCATCTTAAGCAAGGTAGAGTTTCAGAATCGAAGAGATCAAGGTTTAATCAAACACTGTGGTATTCCACTGATACAGAACTTTATTCCGAGGATATGTAGTGAAATGCACTTGAATTTCAAACTTCGGGTTCACATATGCCCTCCAAACCTTTGCCACAATTCCAGTTAGTAATGTATACAGAATTAAAATAGACATCCAAGAGCAAAACACGGGAGCAATATTAACACTGGAAATATATGAATCAGCATAAAAACCAAGACCAAATGCAGGAAGAACTTCTCTTAATACTAATTTTCAGAACTTTCTCTGAATAGCAAAGAAAGAGCACTGGATGCAGCATATGGGGCACAGTTAAGCTCCAGGATACCTTAATTTTAACATCTTATCTAACTCCATATGTATGTGCAAATTAAACTGTAACACAAACTCAAACGATTCTTATGTGAAAAGCTGTTTTAAAAAAACAAAAGTAACTGATGAGTTCATTATGAGGGAAGACGGGATGCTCGTTTCACTGGAAAACAAGAAATCCCCCAGTGTGCCTCCGTGTGAAAGAGAAGCTGTCAGACACAACAGATCAAGCGACAGCATGCTGCTTACCGCAGTATCTCGGTGGATATTACCATGAAGGCACTGTTCTGTCTGAAACACATCCAGGACTATACAGGATGGTAGGTACATAAGGAGAGCAACATGAAGTATGTATATATATATATATCATATATATATAATACATGTAATTTGTCATAGAAGTTTTTCTCCTCCCCCACACCCCCAAGAATATCAGATGCTTTTTTTGTGGGTTGGTGTTTTTTTGTTTTTTTGTATTAACAAAGGGAGTGTTTTTATCTTTCTGCCCCTGGAGCTGAAGCTAAATGCCTCTGAAGGAGCCGTGACACACTGAAGCAGGGTCCTGACTGCACTGGGAGGAGTGCGCAGCTTGTTCCCCTAGGACTCTCCCTGCCACTCAGCTCTATGCACACTTCCTCACCAACTTGTTTAACCCACAGCAAAGAGGCAGTCCCTGCCAGCAGCTGTCGTGGATGACTGACAGGGCAGAATACAGCAGTAATACAGCGGCTAAGCCTGCAGCATCAAGTGAAGAGAGAAAAAACCGGCTGCTGAAGAAAAGCTGCTCAAGCTCACTGCAGCAGTCTGTAATGAGAAAATATTGCAGAGTGAGTTCCAGAAAACCTATAGGATACACTGCCTTAATATTTTAATAGGCTACTCTGCATCCTCCTGCCTTAGTATATATGCACTACTTTTAAGCATTAGTATAACAACTGCCCTCACATGTCTGAGCAAAATGATAGTATGCTATATACTCAAGCACAGTTATTGTTGCCTGTCAACAGCAGAACACCCACTTGAAAGCTTTTTGGCTTATTAGTGATAAAAAACAACAACAAAGAAGAGTATATACATGGTACTTTTATGCAATAAATATATATACAATATATAGAGATTTGTTCTGCTAACAGATTAAGGCTCAGTATAACTGGATAATTTTGCCATGTCTTCAGACAGATCCTTCTCATCCTCTGATAACTGTCTATCATTAAATAAACCAAATGCTTTGCGTGCCACTGTAACATACACACTGATGAAATACACTCTGGGACAATTACAGCATCTTCAACTACTTAGCTAGCTCAACGTGAAAATACCAGTCAACAATGGATCTCACTGCATGTACATGCATAGAATCATAGAATCATCGAGGTTAGAAAAGACCACTAAGATCATCTAGTCCAGCCATTAACCAATGACCACCATGCCTGCTAACCCATATCCCTCAGTGCCACATCTACTACACCTTTCCTGAAAATCTCCAGGGACGGTGATGCCCTCGCCTCGCTGGGCAGCCTGTTCCAACACCTCACATTTTTCCTAATATCCATCCAACCCAAACCTGTCCTGGCACAACTTGAGGCCATTCCTTCTCATCCTACTGGTATTTATGTGGGAGAAGAGGCCAACCCCCACCTCACCACAACCTCCCTTCAGGCAGTCATAGAGAGCGGGTAAGTTCTCCTTGAGCTCCCTCCAGACTGAACAATCCCAGCTACCTCAGCCATTCTCCATTAGACTTGTGCTCCAGACCTTTCCCTTTGTTGCCCTTCTCTGGACACACTCCATGGCCTCAATGTCCCTCTTGCAGTGAGGGAATACACATATATAATTGAAATCAACAAGGACTACACCGATTTGGGAAAAGAATTTGTTCCATCCACTCTGTAGCGGTAATCCATGTGCATTACAACAGGTCTGATCCACAAGAAAAAAACATGACCCAACAAATAAATCCTGCCATTTCTGCACTGGAACCACATGTGGCTTGTGTAGCCATCAACCTTACAGAGTAAAGAGGAAAAAATGAGAAACAGAGAGAGAGATTAGTGTTAAAGGAGCCCCTTGAAATAACATGACTCAGACTAATTTCCTTGCCATTTCATTAACAGAAGATACAGAAGCAATAAAAATTACTATAACTAGATTACTAACCTCACCTTCTAGATTTGAAGCCACTCTAAATGCTCAGTGCAACCATAAAGGAACAAGTGTGACATTTCTTTATTTTCCATAAGCAGTTGCCAAATTTTCTGCTACAGTTTTTCACCTACCTGCATATTCACTAGGCAATTTTAATCACATACAGCTGTTCATGAAACTTTAATGGTGTTTTTCCCACTGAAACATTAATATTTTCTGGTTAACAGCCCCATATTATAAATCATTTTGTGAAACACAGCCAATTAAAGCACAAAGTTTCTGCAGAAGTTTTTGCTAACTGACTGAAGATCACAGAAACACAGAACAAAAACTATCCACTCCACATAAAAGCATTTGAGTGCCTGAACTGAACTCAGCAGAAAGGAACAAAACATATTGGTGTACACAGCATGGACAGAACAGGGATTAGGGTGTAAGGATTTCTCATCTACTAGGTTATTACTTAATGAAAACTCCTTTTTTAATAAAATGATGTACTGTTTCAATCTTAGCAACTGGACTTTACAGTTACTTTGTAATCCAATCATTACATCCAGAATCACCGTGACCACCTGATTTGAACCCTTTCTTAAGTGGGACCAAGAATTACTCAAAGACTTTTAAACTTCTGTGTCTTCTCTGCTTTACAACTGCCTGTATAAGGCTGGGGCTGCAGGAAGAACAAACACCCAACTGCTATGATACAGTGTCCCTGCACCTGCCTGAAGAAAGTTCCCTGAACCTTGTTATGGTGGGATGGGTCTCCAGCCCACAACTCACACATTCTCCACCATTTTTATATAGATCTGAGTCCCACACTGAGGCAAAGCCATGTTGTACTTCATTCTTTTCTCCCGATGAGCTGTAGAAACATTTGTGCCTGATTCTGAGCATATTGATACTGATGCAAAGAGGGTCTGCCTCTACAGAAGCAACCGCACTGCCAGCGCCACAAAGGAGGAAGGAGAACAGGACAGGGCACTTGTTACCCAGTGCAGTTCTCTGAAGTGCAATTTAAGTTTGTAGGTTTTTTGTTTGTTTGTTTGTTTCCCTACTGCTGCTGTTGGTTACCTGAAGCTCAACCTCCACAAGAAGAAAGCCTCTCTTCCATTCCCCTCTGACCCCACTTTGCATCCTTGCAGGGCATATAGATATGACAAAAACAGAATGGCTCCCTTCTTATAGTGCCTCAAGATATAAAAAGGAGGCAAAATCTCCCTAACCAAAGATTTTCTCAGTGAAATGCACCTTTCATCCCTCCTGCAAGCTACTTTTCTGAACAGACACTTCTTTGAAGTACTGTCTGTCCTTGCCCACAAAGAAGAAAGTGACATCTTCAGCTATGAAGGTACCTCTTAACAGACAAGATGTGATACAGAAGATAATGAGATTCTATATGTAAGGCAGTTCTTGGCTCTGCAAGTTTTCCATTCTCTTCTTTGGTTGAAAATAAGCATGAAATGATGTACATGCAGAGCTGCACAACAGCCTATCCCTCCTTCATTGAAGAGCTGCCAGCACTTTTGTGGAATTAGGATAAAGAAGTCACTCTTCCTTTCCTACAAGAGAGAATGTACACTGTCCCACATCTGCCAGGTGACCGGGTTCACTCATTTCTAACCATGGCTATCTTCCACTGAATTTCCTCCATGACTCTTAATCAGGCATTTGCATGAGTTCCTTATTGGTGATGGATGCAACTGTCTAGCTCCAAACCTGCTGGTTCACCACCAGTGATCTATAGGTCAGGCAGGTCGGGAAAGCACTGTAAGGTATAAAGTGCCAGGAATGGGAGGCATGTCTAAGTAGGATTGTGCTCGTTTATAGTGCACAAATTTTATTCAATACACAGAACCCAAACTTCACCTTCTACCTCTTCTTGTTCTATCTATGGTAGGACGCTGAGTATGAAAGCAGTCACCTCACTTGCACTCTCCGTGGCTCTCTAGAAAGGCAGGTTTTTACCTTTCCCACCACATTGGCTATGTGGCTGAGCAAGTGTACATCTCCTGAGCTCCTATGGGTTACTAACATGACGTTGTTGATGTCATCTCTGCTGCAATCAACCCTGTAGCTCAGTGCTGTGATTGTTTCCTCTGAATCACATTCACAGCGAATTTGTTCCAGTAGGCTTGAAAATGACGGGATGAGGCAAGCTAGGCTTTCCTGCTCAGTAGGTTTGTGCTCCAATCTAATTAAAAACATTCAATAATTCACTAGAGTTCCTTGCAAACTATGCACATTCCACGTTTTACAATGAACTCTGAAAGCAAACTGCCTGATATTTTCCCAATCAACTCCTTAAATTGAGAGGATTCCTCAGGAATTTCTTTACATTAATATACCAAAGCTGTCTGTTGAACCAGAAAAGTCAAGATTCTTTTGAAGCATCTTCTTTTCGCTATTATTGTTAATGGCTTTATTTTCTTGTCTAAAAGCTAACAAGGAAAACCACTCTCAGTTCTCTGACATGCACAGAAGTGACAGGACAGCTCACTGGAAACAGTCAGCTCTGGTCACCTTGGTTTGAAACTGGGTCAGTGATGCCAGCTTCTGGGTATACTGAAGGAATATGCAATTAATTTTGGGATTCAGAAGCTGAGGGCATGAACACTCTGTGCTTGCAGGCAGAATTCAAGTAATCCAGCTTTTGTGCTTAGAGAGCAGGCAGTCATGTTGTAACTAAGGCGTGTTTACATATGGTTTTTGAAACAGGCCTCCTTTCTGGGAAATGCATCAAGGGATCTTTGGAACCAGTCAAGCCAAGCCCCACAATGTCACACCAGCTTAATTCAAAGGCAAGTGACCGCTGGGAGATGGTCTCCACCACAAATGTAAGAGAACATGTACTGGCAGGAAAGTCCTTGGAGCTCCAAACAGTGCAAGCACCTCTGGAGACAGTCAGAGGGAAAGACCATGCAGACGTAATACACTGTGCTTCCAACTCCATCCCTGGCACTGAGAACAGACCTTACCCCTGCCAACAGTCTCCTAGTCCTTGGTGCCTCATGAAATAGCTGTCCTCATCTCCAAAGCAGAGTACACTTGAGCTGTACTGACGGGAACAAATTCCTTCAGGGTTCTAACAGCCAATTAAGGGATGGGAAGCAATTACTTCTATGTCCATACAAATGAAACTCCTGCAATGCAATTAACTATCCCTTATCATCTACTGTTGAATTTCTGAAAAGCACATGCTGCACATTCTCTCCTCCCCTAGCTTTTTCACAAATTTAATCAGTTTGTTTTAGCTAATGCAGTGAAACCAGCCTATTCTAAAGAAATAATATATGGCTGCAAATTACCTGAATATTTTCAAATGTTTTTTTACATTTAAAATATAATTTAATGCGAGATTCTGCAGTATTCATTTCTATTAATAAATTATCATTTCTTCTTTATAAGTGATGAGCCAGTGTGTCATGTAATTTTTTTCTTCTAAATAGACCAAGACTTTGATCTAATGCAAGCCCTTGCTGGGAGTAGAGAGACTTTCTGTCTAATTTAGTTACGAAAAATATTCAATTAAATTTGGAAGTATAATTCATTTAGTTATGAAAATTAAATGAGTTCAATAAGGTACATTTGATTTGCCTCAGGGAAAAAAAAAGGGAGAGGAGAATCTCTGGAAGGGGAAATAAGGAGGGGAAAAAAAAGTAGCTTTTACTTCTCAAAGTGAAAGGTGTACAACATAAAGAGACTGCACACATTTTAGCGTGGCTATATAAAACATATCTACAATGAGTTTATGTGCAGTTTCTATCCAGAAACCACGTGGATAAATGACTTTAACACTCTGTCTCCTGAGTAATAAAAATACTGATAGGTCATATTAGAGTCCACCTCAGTCAGTGGGAGACTCCTCACACTGGGAAGGCACCAGTCACACACAATCTTTCTCCATCTCCCTTTGGAGAAAGAGGAAACAATGGAAATTATTCTGCAAAAACGGAACAGAGCCACTTCAATCCCTCTGAGAGAAACCCCCTTCTAGTTCTGCAGCAGTCACTTACCATTTTTGCAGATAGGACAGCACTGATCAGGCTCATATACTGGATCCACGCACTCAGTCTGGGGACAAGCTGACACAGTGCACAGCACTTCACCATTGGCTTCACAGCGACACTTCTCACATGGAGAAACCTGAAAGACAAATCCACTCATCTTTTAATTCTTTCATTTCTTCTTTCCTTTACCTCTTATTCCTCTCCCTATAAAACAAATGCTTTTTATGGTCTGAATAATGCATAGGGCAAGGCTGGGCTCCTGCAAAATTACAGGTCCTCAGCAAAACGAGTTGCAAGCTCTGCTTTGAACCTGTGTCCCAAATGGAACTGCTGGAGGGATCTCAGGAGCAACAACTGCTTAGATTTTAACACAAATAAAGTAAAAATATCCCTACTGCATTCTTAGTGAAATTCCAACATAACGGATTCCTAATTCAGTTGAAATTAATCAATAAGTTCAATCTTATTAAGCTGTTCAAAAAATTTAGCAAAAAAATAAAAAATACTATGTTAAAAAAAAAAAAAGGAGACTTTTTTCTAAACAAAACACAAAACTCCTTTTAATGGAAATCTTCACTGCATTTTTTCCAGGTTTGAAACCTCTTGGTGGTAGGAAGTTGCATTTCACTGAATGCAACCTCACTGAAAATGATCATTCTCATTATGAAGTCAAGAAAAAAACCCTGTGAATTCAGGTATTTCCCAGAGGTTAACTTCTCTTTTGTGATACGAGAAACTTTCTGAAAAGAAATTGCAACTCAAAGAAAGGGGTGAAGCCAAAAAAGAAAGAAAATGGGTCATCCTTTTTTACCTATTGAAACATCATTGGTTTTGAAGAACTCTGCAGAATAGAAGTGCCAGGAGATAACGACTTAAATGACCTACTTCAATTAAATTAATTTCTAACAAAGTGGAATCAAGGCTCCCTTTAGGAATGATACGGACTTTAAAAAATCTGTATTTGTTAGATGTATCATTTCAGTTGTTCTTTTCCCCACAAGGTGCTGCACGTGGCATCTCTAATGTCCTTTAATTTCTAGAGAAGCTGGAGGTAGAGGGAAGGAGGGGTGCCAATTCTTTATTAATTAAACATTAAATCGCATCACTATTCTCAAAAAAGCCCCACACTGCTATCTGTACTCAGAGTGCAAGATGAAAATCTGGCCGCGTGTTAATAACAGTGATCCTCTAAATCCATCATCCGTGCACATTCCAGGTTTACTTAAGGTCAACAATTTGACAAGGCTGTTTTTGCTTGGAGTCTTTCCCATTCCAGATTCCAGCTGATACAAAACTACCATCTTCTGCATTTCTCCAACGTGACAGAGCTAAAAAAAAATACTCATTGTTATGAAGAATCATGCAGACCTCTAACTTGCAGATCCTCTGTTATCTTCTCCCTCTTTCTGAAGCAGTCTATCACATTTTCTTTCTCAAGTCCATTCTTGGCTTGCTTGTCCTGTTCACATCTTTCTCACTTCCTGAGTTCAAATACATTGATGCTTGCACAGCATCATCTCCAACTAAATGCTCATCCATGCTTTGCCACTTCTCTTCCCACCTGCCAGGACTGTCATTTCTTTATGTGCTCATGTATCTTTTAACACCATCCCCTCTACTTAGAATGCCTAAATAGGGTCTCTTGCTGTGTTGCTTTCTGCTTTTATTACTATTATTTATTTCAGCCTTCCTTTGCTAGCTACTTGCTTCCCAATTTCCCTTTGCTTTGCACTCCACTCAGGACAAAAATACATCATGCATTTATAAAATGCTACATGGAAGCTGACAGCCCACCACTGCAGACTTTTTTTGCAGGCTTTGGGACAGGAACTTTGTCTTGTAATTGTTCAAAGACTGCCATGTTCACTTGCAGAGCTGGAGTGTCAGCAGATGAGATCTCTCATCTAGTGTTCAGAGTCAGCTATTTCAGGCAGTCACCTGAATTCCGTGTGAAAGTTTGAATGTAAGCAAAAATGAGCCCTTGCAAGTCATTAGTAAGAAGATTCTTCCCTCTGGACTTAGGTGATGAAAAAAAAACTTGCTAAATTATGAAAAAATAATATTAGAAATCCTACTAGATCAGTACTACTAGAACTCTGTTCCAAGGATAAGGCTCAACAAGTATAATCCATTGCTTTCAACAGGCTCCAACATTTTTTTTAGCCTTATGCATAAGTCTAAAACTTCTACAGCAACAAACCATTAAGTAAAGCACTGATAATACTCAAAATGACAAACAAAATGGATCAAATCTTTGTCTAGTAATGATGATTCAGAATGATGCTCTTTCCTCTTATACAATGTGTTCAGTCAAGGACTACATCCTTCATGAATCAAGTACTCTACTGCTCATGCTACACTGCAATTATGAACACTCTTCCTGTGTGACGATGGGCCATTTCAGTAGAGTGCATGTAGAATACCAGAATGGCTTGGGCTGGAAGGGACCTCAAAGCCCACCCAACCATGCTGTGGACAGGGTTGTACCCCATCAGCTCAGGCAGCTCAGGGCCCCATCCTACCTGGCCTTGAGCACCTTCAAAGATGCAGCACCCACAGCTTCTCTGGGCAGCTCTGCTAGTGCCTCACTACCCTCATTTAGAAGAATTTCTTCCCAATATCTAATCTAAACTTACTCTTTTGTAGTTGAAAGCCATCGCCCTTTTTCTAACCACTACAGGCTCTGGTAAAAAGTTTCTCTCCATCTTTATATCACACCTTATATGGTGCTGCTTAGTAAGCACCACCAACTGTTAGGCCCTGTTTTGCCTTTTGTCGTGCAGAGATCAGATTCCAATGCTTACAAATCCTGTTTTGTTTGACACTGCTGCTTTCCCCCAAACTTTTACAAGGTTGATTTTTCTACCTCAGGGTGCTCCTGCACTGACCAAAGTCAGTAAGACCACACATGCAAGCTCAGCCCACCTTGGTGAGGAAGGGCATTGGGGCATCAAGGAGGTTCTGCATACATCTGTGCTCACAAATCTCTTTTCCAGACTGTAAGTGAACCACAGTAGCCGCTAAAACAGTATTAGTGTCAACCTTTATCTATCCATCCTTGGACTAAATGGTAGAGCACTGCTTTTTATGTATTATCATGATGTAGCAGGAACTGTAGAAAAACAATTTCTTATCTTAACGGCAGCAGGATACTTGGAGACATAATCACCATTAGAAAGAGAGACAATAAGACGGTGTATTACAACAGAAGTTAAATAAATCAGAATGAAAGGCCATTTTTGGTCCTTCATTTCCTCTCCTCTATTCCTGTAACGTAAGAACATTCCCTGCAGCACAGTCTCTAATGACAACCAATGCAATGAGCAACCTACTTGTTCATCTGGGAAACCACCAGTCTCGCAGAACTCACACTTAGCACATCTGACAGAACCAGGCTGGACTGGAGATGACATGACCTAGTAGTCTCTCTCTGAAGACTAACAATGCCACGTCTCTCTGGTCTGCAGATAAAGTTATTAACTATACAGCAGCAGTAGCTCTGCCTATGCAAAAACTGTGCAAAGACAACAAGAAGCACAGAAGTCTGAAGTATTCTCCAGGTAGCTGTAAAACCTGTAGAAAATGGAGTACAGATGGCAAAAATAAAAACTTCTTTAGAATTGTTTACAGGCAAGTTTATGAGCAGATGCATAAATGTTTTGCTATCAAGTTGCAGATGTAGGAAAAAACACATGCACATAATTGTGTAAACAGGTAGATTTCCCACTAGTGGGGCATGAAGAAAACTGAACGTTAGTAAGGGTAGTAGGTTTATCAAGCAACTTACAACTTAGACTGTTGTAATGAAGAAGTGAGAAGTCATTTACGCTAATTAAAGTTCTGATACAAAGTAAGCTGAGCTTTGTCTTTTCCCTTTCCACACGCCAAATAAAATATTACACATTACATGTAATCCACATTCGCTCCTTGAGCTTTGAAAACACAGAAGCTTAAAAAAAAATAATAAAAATCATAATCCCAAACTGATTTGCTATTCTGCTGGAATCTGAATAACTATTTTCTTTCACTTACACAACTTAGATGAACATAAACAGAATTAGGCTGACAAGAATTAAAGGTACCAGTTTTGCTTTTATGTCTCTATCACTTCACAGTGCCACAGATGTTTCACAATTCATTTGGGTTTGTTGACTTCCAGATTCCCAAAGTATTCACTTCACCCTCAAAAAAATATATAAAATAAAATATTTTTTGTGGTAACACAGACATTCCAAACAAAATCCATAAAGCAACCACTTCCAACAATGTAGCTCTTTCCCATGGAATAATACACTTCTGAAGATAATTTATGGTCCCTGTAAGGCTATTACTTTATATGTCAGCCTGCATTTCCAAATGTTACTGTAAGACTGAAAAACATCTCACGGAGTACGTGTTCAGCAATCTCTAGCTCCAGTGCTGAATTTTATCCTAGCTGCATTTCACCAGCAGTGCTAAGGCTTTTGCTCCAGTTTCACTTGTACGGATCCTGCAATGATGCCTCTGCCAAACAGCATCACGATACCCACAGGAGAGCAGAGCGGTGCTGATGAAAACAGCTTCAGGAAACCTCATCCTTGTGATTTTGTATCGATATTCCTATCCTTTTTGAAAAGCAGAAAAACACAGGTGTACACACGCACACACAGAGCTCACAGGTTTGACTGTCAATCAAAGAAGAAACACAGCGAATCTCCATTCCCTGGCAAACTCAGCTTCTGAGTTAGCACTGGCTCTTTCCAGGGAGATGTTTTGCTGTGTTAAATTATATACATATAACTGTATATAAGGAGACCCCTAAACCTGTATGTATATGTACACATCTGCACCTAAGTATTTGTGTAGGTAACTTCACTTAAAAGTTAAGTCACCTTTTTCTTCCTTCAGCGATGTCTGATGAGTGGTGATATACAGAAAACAAAGGTGAAGACAGAATAAAATCAGTCTTATATCCATTTATAATTCCTTCCCTGACCTTCATCAAGAGGTGGCATACCAGAAAGTTCTGTAAGACAGCCAGCTTTAAACTTATAGCAACAGCCTTTGTGTGCAGTGATTTGCATTTGCGCTTGTTTCCATCCAGCAGCAATCTGACCACATCTGTGCTCTCCTTTGCCAGGCATCGCAGCTAATTGCGGTGGCATGGGCAGATGATTGTGTTTACAGTTTTGTGCCTGTATTATTGGAACCAGCGTGGGAGCCTGACTAAAAAGCAAAGTCCTCACAAGTCAAAACGAAGCAATTGCAAACCCACTGCCATACTGGTAACTTTCCTTGTCCACCTGGAGCAGGAACCCATTCTTCCTCCTTTCCAACGCCTACTAATCTAAAGCAGTAAAGGAAATGCTATTTCATTGCAGGTGGGCATCAGTCCAACTACATAAAGACCGAGCAGGGTTAAAAAGGAATTTGGAAGCCAAAGCCTGTACCAACATTTTTATACACGCCACTCTTTGCACTCCCTTTTTGCTAAAGCTGCCGTCCATGTTCAAGGATAACAGAAGTCCTAGGGTTTTACCATCTCAGTGTACACTTTACAGACAGTAGTAGGACATCACTGCATACAAAGAAAACCAGCTTGTTAGAAGTTGGGCTAACAGTGAGGAGAAGCCTATCAAACCTGCATATGGAGACCTGCACAGAGCACATGCAAAAGCATCACTGCTCTGACTGCCCTTCAGAATTAACTTTGCTGGAAAAGAAGGAATCTTACAACCTATCTCTGAAGTCTCAACAAACTGTCCCTGCTACAGCAATCTTCCTTTTAAAGGGGAGCCACTGCCCCAGAGCTGAATGCCATCTTTGACATGATGCACAATGTTTTCTGCCACGCTTTTAAAACAACCAGTGCTCTGCATATGAAATACATAAATAAGCTTCTAAGAGCACACAAACACTACAGAGAGCACAGGGGACAACTTATTTACATCCTTCACAAATGCAATTTCTCTTCCTCCACCTTACAAGAGTCTGATGGCTTCAAAGAGTCCTCAACCCATTCAAGGCAAAGCCCTGTGCTCTCATGAAGGTGCTGAACCAGATCTGCACCTGCAGCCATTCGCAAGCAAGTCCTTTACAGCCTGCCTGCAGAGCTCAGCCGCTACAACATGTGAAAAGGGCAAGATAAGCAACCAGGAAACTCCAAAACTTTTTAGTTCACTGCAATGAACAAGATGCATTTTCAACAGCCATGACCTTGCACAGCAATGTTTAGGAGGTTCTGCTCTGAAAAGCTTTCTCTAAACACAGCTTTTCAAGTCCTTTGTTTCAGCACCACTGTAAGCCAGACCATAACCCCCTCTGGTCTCATTAAAAGGCAGGCT
Organism: Excalfactoria chinensis; assembly: GCF_039878825.1. Classification (NCBI taxonomy): domain Eukaryota; kingdom Metazoa; phylum Chordata; class Aves; order Galliformes; family Phasianidae; genus Excalfactoria; species Excalfactoria chinensis. Next base: position 65,536,287 of record NC_092826.1, read on the forward strand.
CATCCTTCTTCTCTGAAAGTATTACACAACCTTTTCAGCTCAGATTAAACAGCGTATAAAACAGGGTTAGAGTTAAAAAAGGTATCATCACTGCCTGATTGCTGTGAATGAGAGTCAGGCTGCAACCCCTGCCTGGTCCCTGCATGGCACAGGTGTCACAGGGAACGGTAAAACAAGAGAATAAACGCAGTGCTGGAAACCCTCCTCAAATCCACCCCAGTGCCAAGCAGCATCCTTTCAAGTAGCATTTTTTACTGTAAATACCAAAGGAATTAATACAGAGCAGCCCCCTCATTTAAAAATGTTACAGTATCACAGCACAAGAAAGGTCATGTTTGAGGGGAATATTTCACAGCACCGCAGAAGCAGCGCTAAGGCAGAAATGAAAAGGGGAGGGGAGACTCAAAGAACCCTCCAAACCCCCTGTGTGGCTCCGGGCGACCGAGGCCCTAAGAAACACCCTTCTGCTCAGCCCTTACCATGAACTCCTCGAGGCTCTGGTAGGTCTTCCCCCGAAACTCGCAGTAGTTCTTCCTCTCCTTGCACTGCGGGCAGCACTGCGTGGTGTCCACATGCACGCACCGAGGGTGGAGCCTGGGGCACTCGGGCTGCATGCACAGCGGGCCCTCCTCCGTGCACAGGCAGGGGCAGGCCGAGGGGCCCGGCGCAAACTTCTCGCCGATGGCGTAGACGAAGCCGCTCTCATCCACGCAGCCCTTCCCGCGGTAGTCCGGGTAGGCGTACTCCTCCAGAGGCTCCGGGGTAGCGCTGGCCACCGCCGCCGGCAGCGACGAGGCCTCGGCCGGACGAGGCTCCTCGGCCGCCATGTCCTGCTGCTCCTGGGCCGGCACAATGGCGGGCTTGCCACCCGTCCCTTGGCTGATCCAAGCCTGCTTCTGCTTGGTCCACGACTCCTTGTTGGAGTAGTTCCTGCTGCCTTTGCCCTTCCAGTCCCTGCTGCCCTCCTCCCTCCCGCTGCGGCCGATCTCGCCCACTTTCCCCGTGCCGGCCTGGCTGTCCCTCGCCGACGCGTGGTCCCTCTTCTCCTGGCTGGCCTTGATCTCCTGCTTGTCCTGTGCCCTGGCCAGCTTCTGCAGGGGGATGGTGGAGCTACAGAGGGCAACCATGAGGCAGCAGGTTACCAGGAGAGAGCTGGAGAGAGCTCCAATTGCCATTGCAGTAGAGCTGGGCATCACCTACTGCATCCCACAGGGGACACTGCGCTCACATCGGAGGGAAGTGCGCGGCGGATCCGCAGCCCCTAGGAAGAGAGAGATTAGAACACTTCAGCCCGGGCACCTCTCCCCCATCCCGACGCAACGACGCCTCGAGCACCGTGCGAACCGCAAGCACCGGGCAGAGCACAGCCTGCTGCTGCGGCCATCCATCCATCCTCCTCCTCCTCCTCCTCCTCCTCCCCCCGCTCCGGAGCGGATCTCCGCCCGGGCCGCGCACGCCGACCCCCGTCCCGGGGTCACGGTCCCCCCCAGCGGCAGCCCCGGAGCCGGGGCTGAGTGACAAGCGCTGCGCGGCGTGGAGCAGAGCGGAGCCGGCTGCGTCCCGCTCATCTGCATGCACGGTGTTTTTCACGAGCCTCCTACTCAGCCTGAAGTGCTGGTTTGTTTGGTTGGTTTTTAAATGCTTACCATCGCATCGAAGCGCCCCGAGCCCAAACTACATCCCTCCCGAACTCCCCAAACGGACACGCAGCATCCCTTCCTTCCCGTGTTTTAAAGGCACAGCGGAGCCCGGAGGACTTCCCGCGGCACCGACAGCGCTCCAGGCTCCGTCCCCAGCACACCGCGCATCACACCCCGAACACACACACATATACGTACGCTGCTCCGGCCGCGGCGAGCCGAGGCGCTCCAGCTCCCGGCGCAGCCCCACCTCCGAGGTACGGCTCCTCAAAGCCATTTAAAAGCCGCCCCACCGCCCGCCTCCCCGGCCCTCACCGGCGACCCGGCCCGGCGGGGGCGGCGGCACCGCGGGGCACCGCGCCCGCTCCTCCCGCAGCCCCGAACTTTCCGGCGGGGCCCGGCCCGGCGCCCTCCTACCTGCGCGGAGCCGGGCTCAGCCCCGCCGGCGGCTCGGGGCTGCCACGGCGGGGCTGCGGGCTGCCCGGCGCCCGCCGTCCCTCCGCCAAAGCCAACGCACCGCCGCCCAGCCGGCCCCGCCAGCCCCGGGGGCGGGCTCCACTGCGGCCCCCACTCCCTCACTTGGCCGTGGGAAGCGCGGCACGCCGCCCCGCTCCGAGCCCCGCAGCGGGAGGGAGGAGCGAGGGTGGAGGTGCGGGAAGTTCGCCGGGGTGAGGGCGTCGGGCGCGGTGCAAAGCCGGAGGGGGACCGTGGGTGGTTGTGGGGCCGGCAGGTTCAGCCTGGCCGAGGCTGTCTGCATCGATCGGCTCCGCTTTGGCTAGCGCGCTCCTTAGCCCCACTTAGCAGCGGTCCGGTGCGTGATACGCGAGTTAGAAAATGTATTTGAGCTTTCGGATGGCTGACAGGTGCTTCTGTGCTGAAATACCTTGGCGTTTTTCTCTGTTACACAGAAAGTGGGCAAAGTGGGTGGCTTTAGCAGTGATGGCTGAAGTGCAGGTAGTCAGAGCGGCAGGACAGAAACACAGAAGAAAAGCCCGAGGGAGATGTTTGCACATGATGCTTTCCGTCTGCAACTGAGCAGGGGCTGGGAGCCCAATTCGGTTACTTACGCGTTTGCTTATCTGTGTAATGCTAACCTGCGTTAGATGCCATCCCAGGATAATCTGCAGTGGGTTTTGCCTTGCAGATGTCCCAGTGCAATCCCACCTGCACTAGCCCCAGTGCTGCAATAGATCTCCAGCAGCCCACTGTGCCTAGCTCAGGGCTGGGCTGCATTGCTGGGAGCACTTCAAAGTTCTAGGCTAGGTAAAGTTTTCGGAAGTGTTGTAATTAAAATGGTAGCACTGCAGTATGGGTGCTCAGGAGAGCAATGGAGATTGGCTGGTTATTAATGTTTCAGTGCTAAGTACCTTCCTGAGTGCCTGTTACTTCTGAAAGCCCAGGCACTTACACTCCTCCAGGGCAGGATGCAGGTGCAGCTCTTTTGGCTGCTGGGTTCTCAGGATGAACGTCCATGAGCCTGGTTTGGCTTACAGAATGATTTGTTAATACCATCTCACATCTCTCATAACAAGCCAAATAAGGGTTTCATTTTCTACAACTTTAAAATTCAAGGTTAACGTTTGGAAGAAAAGCAGCCAAATGGTTACACAAGTAAAATGAAGCTCCAGATGCCATACAGATTCTAGGCTACATCTCATAGAGATAAGCCAGGTCTTTCTCATTATTTGATTTGAAGTACTTCTTGATGATTTACTCAAACTGGGGGAAGATCTCCTTGAAAGCAGCCCCGAAGAGAAGGACTTGGGGGTACTGGTAAATGAGAAGCTGGACATGAGCCAGCAGTGTGCACTTGCAGCCCAGAAGGCCAACTATGTTCTGGGCTGCATTAAAAAAGGGATGGCCAGCAGGGAGAGGGAGGTGATTGTCCCCCTCTACTCAGCTCTTGTGAGGCCCCATCTGCAGTACTGTGTCCAGGCCTGGGGCCCCCACCACAGGAAGGATGTGGAGCTTTTGGAGCAGGTCCAAAGGAGGGCCACTAAGATGATCAGAGGGCTGGAGCACCTCTCCTGTGAGGAAAGGTTGAGGGAATTGGGCTTGTTTAGCTTGGAGAAGAGAAGGCTCCAGGGAGACCTCATTGCGGCCTTCCAGAACTTGAAGGGAGAACATAAACAAGAGAGGGAATGGCTGTTCAAGAAGGTCAATAGTGATAGGACAAGGGGGAATGGTTTTAAACTGAGACAGGAGAGGTTTAGGTTAGATATTAGGAGGAAGTTTTGGTGATGCACTGGAACAGGTTGCCCAAGGAGGTTGTGGATGTCCCATCCCTGGAGGCATTCAAGGCCAGGATGGATGTGGCTCTGGGCAGTCTGGTCTGGTGGTTGGCAACGCTGCACATAGCAGGGGAGGTTGAAACTACATGATCATTGTGGTCCTTTTCAAACCAGGCCGTTCTATGATTCCTTGATTAAAAGTTATCCTCTGATTACCTCTGAATAAAGAATTGAATCTTTGCTTTTTCTAAAACAGTAATTCTGTGCTTTTGTCGCTTAAACCCTGAGGTGGGTTAGGATTGAGTAACCAGTAACCAGTAACAATACAGCTAGTTCTAGGCGAACAGCTTGAACTTTGCATTTCAAGTGCATCAGCTTGACATTTACAAGTGCTTCCAAGCAGCAGTTAGTTGTGCATAGAGAAAGGCAGAAGGCAGTGGAGGACCTGGGAAGGTAAGGCAGAGAGAAGCAAGTTAATGGCTCTCACATGTTCCCAGGTGAAGCTCTGGTAGCAAGGCTGAGAGGACTATTAGAGGCCTGTGCTTCTCCCTGGTCTAATTGCACATCACATGGATCAGCCAGGGTTGGAGGGTCGAGTTAGCACTGTGTAAAAAGGAAGGTGAAGTCTCAGAGCTTTCATAGCAACAAACTGCAGCTGATCTGAGCCTTCATGACAAAGTGGGAGGTAAATAGCCTCATTCTTTATCTGAAGGATTTCTCATTGGACTTAAGCGTCTGTGCATTCAGATTCATAGGTATATCAAGTGATGAATGGTACCTGACACTGGGACCCTTCCTGACTACTTTGTTAGTGTCACCGAGTAAAATTGCAGAATATTATAATACAAATGGTCCACTGGCAGATATGGAAGAAATGTTGGGTGTTTTCTTCAATATGTATCCTGGAACTAGAAGAGAGAAACGTGGATCTTATTTCAGGGCCACTTTCTTTAATGTAAATTTGAAACCCTTGGTGTAACATAGAAAGCCCTGGAGTCTGAAGCCCTTCTGCTTATTCACAGGACGGATATGGCATAAGAAGCACATGTCCAGCTTTTCCCATTCTGGTCTCCTACTAGCAAGGACCAACTGCATATCTGGGTGAGAACTGAATTCTACATCTCCCTTCAAGACACTTTCCCTTCTGCTGTGTCTTGTCTATCTGGGAATTTTGCACTAGGCATCCTTCTTTTAAAAAGGCCAGTGCTAATTCAGCTTAATTCAACGAGGAACCAGTTGGAGTTAAAACAAAGGCTTCAGCAGCTGAAAGGGAAATGGTGTTGGCAGGGAATGATTCAAGTTAAACTAGTGTGATGGCTATCTTCATTAGACCAGGCTTGAGTGAATGACATTCATGCTGGAGATCGCTGACTGTTAGTCAGGAAACAAACCTCAAAATGAACATAGTACTCGAAGTGCAACCTCATCAGAGTGTAGAGGGACAATCACCTCCCTGGTCTTGCTGACTGTATTATTTCTGATACGAGCCAGGATGCTGTTGGCCTTGTTTGCTATGTGGTCACACTGCTAGCTCATGTTTAACTGGTTGTTGACCAGCACCCCCACACCCTTTTCTATCATGCAGTTCTCCAGCCCCTCTTCTTCAAGCCTGTAGTGTTGCCTGGGGTTGTTGTGACCAAAGTGCAGGACCTGGTACTTGATCTTGTTGAAACTCATAACTCATAACCTCAGTCCAGCTATCTAGCCTATCTAGATCCCTCTGCAGGGTCAACCTGCCCTCAAGCTGATTGTCACTTCTTCCCAACATGTTGTCATCTGCAAACATACTGAGGATTTCCCCCAGTGTCTGCTGTCTTCAATGAGAAGATGGGAGAGAAAAGAAGCACCTCTGTGAACCTGTGGATTTTCTGTATTCAGGAAACCCCATGCAATATTCAGGTGGGCTTTGGTGACGTGGTTACTTGTGAATACAAGGTGTGCTCAGGATGAGTTATACAGAAGAAAACATACCCAAAGAGTAACACTTCCAGCTCTGTGTACCACCAGATTCACTAGCTGGGGAAACAGATGATCATTCCTTTTTATTTTACTTTGTTTCATTATTCTCACTGAAAGGAAGAGCATTGTTATATGAAAGGTATTTTTTATTGTGGTGCTAAAGTGGCAGTTGTTCAGGCAGGTTCACATCACTGCTTTAGAAAGGTAGCAATTTATGGAATAGCATTAGTCCAATCGTTTGAAATGAGGCTTCCAAATAGCAGTCAGTCTGGAAACTAAGGGAGACAAAGCCAAGGTACATATCACTCCAACAATTCATCTATATTTGAGAGGCTAAATTATAAATAAGCAGTTTAAACAGCACATTATGAAAATAAAAAAATAAATAAAATAATAAAATAAAGGAAAAATAAAATAAAAGCAAGCTTCCATAACTATTTTTAACTAGGTTAGCTTTCATCTTTTCATTTTTATTTCTTCTATTTTCTTCATCCCAGCTGTCAAAGACTACTGAGCGCACACTGCTCCAGTTCTTCCTTTCTTTCTTGCTCTGATGTCTCCAGCTGACTGGTAAGTAGTTATTGAAGAAATATTACACAAGCTGTACTTACAATTGTCTGTCTTCGTTAATGGTTTTTAAATTATTCATTTTATCACCGATAGTGATCTGTTGCAACATTTATTTTTTTCTGCTTAACATGCAAGAATGCAAAACTTGAAAATCCCTTTGTCATTTAGAGTTCAGGCTCTTCCATGCAAGCACTCTCCATATACTTCTGTAAATCACATTTTTGCAGGCTTGGAAATGTGTATTTATTTATTTTTTCTTATTATTGTTTCTTCTAATAGAAATAATCTCCATAGACCAGAAGGAATAGTAAGCTTTAGAAGTCATAAGTTTATGAAGCATCTTTTAAAGGTGATTTTTGCTGCTACTGAAATGTTCTAAGGAACCTGCCTTTAGCTTATGATTTGTCTCTTAGCTTAAGCACGTTCTAAATATAATAGAAATAAAATACCCGTGTCCTTAATTAAATGTATTCATAAGGAGAATCATTCCAAAATGTAGGAATTAAGTCTGGTTTTGTTTTAAACAATGCCTATCTTGAGTAATATTGTGAAGAGTAAAGCTTTCTTTCTATGGTGAGATCAGTTTCTCTGCCCATCTGCCCCTTTAAGCTTTGAGGAGACCAGTGCATATATTCTGACTCAGTAACAGTTCCCTTTATGGACAGTAATCCCCATTAAAGAAAAAGGGAAATATATGCTACCTTTTCTTGAACACAGAATCACGGAACGGTTGGAAGAGACCTCAAAGCCCACCCAGTCCCAACCCTGTGCTGTGGGCAGGGCTGGCCCCCATCAGCTCAGGCTGCCTAGCTCCCCTTCCAGCCTGGCCTTGAGTGCCTCCAAGGATGGGGCATCCTGTGTACATGTCGAAAATGTGTACAAATTCTGCCACTTAAAAACACTTTCTATTTTTATATGCTTGTTGCAGAGCTGTACTTGAGGTTTTCCCAATGTAAGCTTCAGAGAAGGATTACTACCATCTTAGCTGCAATAGTTAAATAGTAATTGTGCAGTGAAACCTTTGGAGAAAGGAGAAACTCAGCCCAGGACCTGTGCATATGAGCCCATTCTGAGGAAAAATAATTGTGTATTCAAGGTGTAATATTTTGTTCTTTTAATTACTCAAGAATGATTATAAATGGATTTTGAATTACCTATTTTCACCTGAATTTTAGTAACCCAAGGGAAATTGGATTTTAATCACGTTCACAATCTTATTAGTCATTTCCGCCTTTTTGCTTGAAAAGAGGTAACAAGGCATGTTTGCATGTATGTGGTCATGCACAGAAGGGCAGAGGATATTTAAATACACAGTCTTTTTCAGAAACTTGTACTTAGCAGTATGCCGTGCTCTTCCTTTTTGCAACCCAAAAGGGATGCAGCACTAACCTTTTTAATTTTTTCACTGTCATTGTGTTAGAAAACGGAACAAAGTATTTCTGAAGCTTGTGCTTAGCTCTGTTCAGTTGGAAAATGAATTTCAACTGAAAATTCAGATTGGTGTTAACATTTTCCTGTAGTATTTATAACTATCTTCTTGTTTTATTTGTTAAGTTGCTCTGGATACATTTGTTTTTACAGTAAGTTTCTTCCAATAAAAGAATTGACTATCACAAGTTCTAAGATGAAGATAAAAAATAAAGGCTGTTGCTGCATAAACTGATTGAGCACTATAAGTCTAACAAGTGTTGTGTCATATTTTTAACTTTCCTTAACACTAATGTAACAGGAGTTGTACTGTTTAGAATTTGTTCTTCTTCAAATAGGTTAACAGGAGTTTGTTGTGGTTTAACCCAGCAGGTGGCCCAGCACCGCAGTCATTTGCTCACTTTTGAGAACGATGGATATGTATGCTTGTATCTGAAGTAAGCATTTCAAAGAGAGATTTTTCTCATTCAAACTCTTGTGTTGACATTATTTGTGTAGAGTGAGGCTACCTAATGTATTGTTGGCAATTACAATCTTGTCTCTGATGACAAGCCCTTAAAAATAAAGAACCAGTGTCTTACATGGCCTCATCAAACATGCTTGGTATTACGTCGGAAGTTTTTCTTCTTTTTTTCCTGTTCATGCTCATTCAATAAGTGAATATTGCAAAATCAGATATTAAAAAATTAAGGGATTCGTAGTAATGTGTGAAAAAGCCCTCATTTCTCTCTGTGGTTTAAGGAATTAGACTGTAACCACCAGACAGCCGATCCTGTAATATAATGGTTATCAGACTCAGAGAGCAGTTGTGCCTCCAAAACTCACTTAGTATCAACCCCTAGATGGAGAAGTTTTAGTGAGATGTTTCCAAGAATATATGTTCAAACTTTTCCTATTCTTTGCCCTTCCTTTGTTTTACTGTTATCTTGCACTCTGTAGCAAATTACATTTTTGCAATGACACATAGTAGGTATAAATAATGCATCTGCATCTTATTCTGTTGCCCTTCTTACTTTTGAACCTGTTGGCCAGGCTCAACCAAGCTTGGCAAAGAAACTGAGTCCTTGAAGCTTCACAAAAATAGGTGGCTTGGTAGAGAACTGCAGCATTGTACTGGCTGTCCCTGAAGATGTGCTGTGACCTCGTCCCTTACTGCACGCCAGCAGCTCTGGGTGAGACAGCACCTGCTTTAATACCAATTTTACAATTGACACAATCAAAGCTTACATACTCATGAACACTGGAACTAACTGATTTAAAGGGATCAGTCTAGAAGAAAATGCTGCCAATTCTGGTGTTCAACCCCTCTGCTTTCCTTTCATTACCCTTCTGTACATTGTTACAGAATTATCCCTTAACAAACCCTTCTGATAAAGTAGTGGGTTGGCAATGGATTATTTTGTTTTTCATTTTTTTTAATTAAAGGCTTCTAAATTAATTCATATATGTTTGATAGTATCATGGTTTAAAAACTGGAGAAATTACAATTTGTGGCATATTGAAAGTTTCATGAATTTCACATTCCCAAGTGTTCTGTCTTTAGATCTAATTACTGGAGATGATTACATTCAGGAAGTTCTGCAATCACAGAGGGTGGTGATACAGTTTTCTGTCTGCCTTTAATGAAAAAAGTTATATAGCTCAGAAATTATGATTTAGATTACGAGCTGTCAGAGCTGAGCAAAAAGAAAAGGAAAAAGAAAAGAAAAAGCAAGATTGTGCAGTGTTTGAGTTAATACTTGAGTTGTGGAACAGACAGATGAAAGAACTATTTTTTCATTTGGCTACACATAGGGTCTAGAGACCCCAAATAAACTGGGCCTCCAACATGTAGGCACTGCACAAATACTGAATGAATTACTGACTATCTCTAGAATTGGACATCCTCGAGTGAATGGGAAAGAAGGGAAGGGAGAGCAGCAATGAGTGGCTTGAAGTCTTACAGTGAACAACTGAGCAAAGAAGGTAACTCAAAGCTCTTAGTTCTCTCTCTTCTTCCAGTACTTCATTTGCTAGTCTACGTTGCCTTTGTTCCTCAGTAAGATACTAAGTCCACAGCTGAACAGCTGATACTGTAGATTCCTTTTACGGGTACAAAATTGTAGGTGTTCATTCATGCAGAAACTTTGCGCCTTGCTTAGTTGTCTTTGCCATATTTGACGTCATAAGAACATGTACAGTAAGCAGGGTGCTAGTGGTAGCAGGCTGAACGTGAAAGAAACAGATGTGTTATGTAATTTTGATAATACATGCAAGTTGGTTGTGCTGGTTTATTTTATTATTTGTTGGAAGAAGGTAACAGGAAACAATGCAATTTATGTGGCTGTCCATAGTAATGCTTGAGAACTCTTTCAGACAGCTCAGACTTTTTGTATTAGGTTCCTACAAGATAAATGAAGAAGGAGACAGGTTAGGTTCTGACAAAATCTCCCCTGTAGTGCTGGTGACCAGTAGATGAGGGATTGAACATTCCATGAGAAACAAGATGACTCCCTCCCCTGCCCGAGCATATTTAATGCCATGGTTCTATCTTCCCATTAAAACAACCTAGCCACTATCCTACCAGTAATTAATTTGTTTCTGTTTGGTACACATAACAGATTTTGCTGAAGAAGGAACTATCACTGCAGTTGAATCAGAACATCTCCAGCAGGAAGAACTAAGCAAACCACATCTCATGCTACCCTACAGCTCAATTCAGGGCTTAGAAACAGATAGGATTTAAGCCATGTTTTCTTCTAATAGCTCAGTCAAAACTAGCCCTAACTAGAAAGTATTCCAAAAACAGAAGTTTTCACATGAATGGGGCCTTGCGCTCTATGATTTCTGTCCATACTTTTGCAAGCCTATTTAACTTGTTTTCAGAATAACTGCTGTAGACCAAGAACTGCCCAAAGCTCTAGCAAAGAAAGGTAAAAAGTTAAGTCTTGCTGTAGGGTTAAAATGGTTCTTGAAGACTTTTAAGGATATTAAACTGGATTGGCCATGAATTGGTTTGGCTGAGCCAACCAGCCCTAACAGGGCTATCCTCACAGGTCATTAAACTCTTACCTTCTAAGGTTTTCAAAATATAATCTTCCTTTCCCCGATAATAAAATTAAATGAGGTTTTAGCACAATTACTGTCTCCTCAAGCAGATTTAGACTACTGAACAAGTGCAGAAATTTCATAAATAGCTGTACCTCAAAATCTGCCCAAGAACAGAAATAGTGGAGGAATAGAACAGGCAGATCAATTCTTCTGGTGGCTGTAAGACTCAGGAAGCCTTTCCACAGTCCTTGATAGACAAGCACACAACTATGATATCAGGGAGCCAGTTTGTCAAAGGACCTCAGCATACTGGGCACCAAACTGCTCTGAAAAACAATGGCAATTAGTGCCACAGTGGAAACACGAACATCCAGGACTTCAGAAAATTTAGCACTTACCATACCCTAAAAGCACTGCCTAACTCTTTTCCTTGCTTCCTAGCCACAGTTCTGTCCCCATCACTATTTTCTGCAAAATAGCAGTCAGCTGAGAAAGCAGTCTAGGTGTTGACATTTGAAATAAGCTTTTTTTCTGCTAGCTGTTTGATTTCTGAAACTTAAGTAATTAGAGGTTTTTTTCCTCATGTCATTTTTTGTCTTCTTTTTATTACAAGGCTATGCTTAAATTCCTTTCTCATGGCAGATTCAAGAACAGATCTTTATTTGCACATACACAGTTTTCATGGATTATTGGGGTGAATTCTAGAACTTTCATACAATAAAATTGGTTTTGTTTCATGTTGCTAACTTCTGCACAAGAATCATTCAACAAATTGGGAACCAGTTATTCCCTAGAGCTAAAGCTACCATAGCATTCACTCTTTTATGGCTGATATCCCATTGGGGTTTCATTTTCCCCTGTATATACTGGATATCAATCAATTCCAATTGCCTTTTTTTCTTTTTCTTTTTCTTTTTTTTCTTTTTAATTAAGAAGGCTAACAATTTATATGAGTTGTCGCCACAATGCTAAATGTCTTACTTTCACTCCATCAAGCACTGCTGAGGCTCTAAAGGCTGCTGAGGCCTTTAGAGAGATCCTCACATGCAACCTGCAGCCACCCTAAGCAGTCACATTTCTCTCTGTAAATTACATTTCTTTAAAAAGTCTCATTTTGTCCTCAGGCTGAATTTCTGTTCCAGTAAATTCTGATCTGCAGAGGTATCTACTTCCCATTGAAATTGATCAGAGCTGCCAGTGACCAGAGCCTCTGTAGCTCAGGCCCTCCGGTTGCATTTATCTCAGAGTACAAATGTTGTTAATATTATGGCTATCTTTGGGTCAAAGCCTGGTGAAAAACACTTCTCTGCTTCTCACAGAAGTGACATGGCTGATTATGGCACAATTTCCCAGTGCTCTTTCTCAAAGACTTTTGCCTGGAGTTTAATTTTTTATTCCTAGTAAAGCATGTAAGTAAGGAATAGGAATATGTATAAGAATAGACTCTCAGAAGTTTTGTACTTTTTCAATTAAACAGAATTGAACAAGATAAATGAAGAAAAAGACGCACTTTCTCCAGCGCTTCCTCCCCCCCCCCACCTCAGTTGGGATTAATTTTTCTTTAGAAAAAATGGAGAAGTTTATACGTGCTTTTGGAAGAAGAAAATATCAAGTGCACCTGAGGTTTTAAACAAACAGTTGCTGCTGTTAAACAAATCCACGGTGAATCATAGATGGAAGAAAATCCCTGGAGCAGAGGCAGAACTCCAGTAGTAGTTCACTGGGTCTGTGCCTAGGCTCTTGCTTTGGTGCTAAGGGGATTTCTCTGACAGGTTGATTCAGGCTTTTGATAGAAGCAAGATTTAATGAGAATACATTCACCGCTTCCTTTGCTGCCTTAGTAGTTGGCTTCCAGGTTTGGTGTTAAATGTTGCTCTTCAGAGCCTGCATTGCACATACCACAACTGCAACTTAATTTCTCCTTCCTGCTGAGATGCCCAGACTGCACAAGAAAAAGCTGCTTTGTTTTGAGATGTCCCTGACATATTATTTTGCCAGGAGTTGGGCTCAAATTAAAAATAACACCCTCATGCTGTACAAGTGTATTGGGTTTATGTGGAGAGGATTTGATAGCAGGGTGCTGCAAGGGTGCTCCCTGTCCTTATCTCAACCTTGAGCTTTTTTTTTCCACTGTATTTTCTCCCTGTGTCCTTTCAAAGAGGGGGAGAGAGGGTCATGGTGTTCTGAGCTACCTACCAGTGTAAAACTGCCACAGTGATTCAAGATTGCCAGAGGTACCAGGGGGTGAAGAGGCCATGTGGATAGATAAGTTACTCTTTTACTTGCCACTTGGCAGTTGGACAATCAAGGGCTCCTGTCTTATTCAACGTGCTTTATTATTTAGTTGTTGAGCGTACGACAAATAGGTCCCACAATTTTTCATCTTGAAGAGAGGCTTCAGTAGGAAGAAACTTGCTTCAGATGATCCATTAAATTATTGTCTAAAGGACAGAAATCTAGTGTTGTGCTGGAGTGAGGAGCCCTGAGTCCCCAGGGTTAATTGGTACAATTGCTGAAAAGGACTGTCAAAGCCAGTCAATTATATCAAGGCTGTAGGAGCTTGATGACAAGCCTCAGGTCAAATCTCTCGGCACAAATATATGCAATATTTTATAAGTGGTACTGATGTTGCATCAGGGAGAAAAAGTAGTAGTAACACGGACAGAGCTGAAGCGCTGCATCCGCCTTGCTGGGGAGGGGTAGCAACTTGGATAAGGAAGGACAGCAAATTGGATAAGTATAAGGAAATAGATATTTATTTTAGCAACAGTAATCTAAGAAGAATCCTGGAAACAGACCAGAAGGGGTAAATGCCATCCCAGAACTGCATTCTTTAGAAATAAACACAACACCTCAAAATGCAGAAGCAGACACATACACACACACACACAAGCCAATCAGTTCACTACCTTTATCTGACCTGTTTCTACCTCCACACAATAAAACCTCATTGGGATGAGAAAAAAAAAAAATAAAGAAAGAAAGAAAAAAAATAGATGTCTTAGCTGCCTGGAGAACTGGTCAGGCTGTGCAGCAAGTGACCTGCTGAGGAGAAAGGCAGGGAAGCAAGAAGAACGTGGAGAGCCGACGGGCAGCTTTTGTGGGGAGGGTTGGCTTGGAATTTCAGTATCGTTAACACTGTGTATGCAAAAGCCTTTGATTTTGACAGGTACGTCCATTTACTGAAGTAGCCCGATCTGCTTTTAGAGATTTTAGATTGTTTCTAATTAGACTTCTGCTTGAGATCATCACACCACAAAAGAGTTTGAAAGGATCTGCTTAGAAAGGAGAAGGCGTATGAGAGAGACTTCTGCAGCATTTCTGGATCACTAACATATGGCAGGTAAAGTGATTTTCCATTCTTTTCAAGAAGTAGGAAGTTGAACTGAGATCAAAGTAAATAATTTATATGAAATTGTATTTGGTGATAAAGAGCTGAATGACAGCCCAGCGTATCTAATTTTCGTTCCCAAAAGAGATAGTTACTCCGGTATCTTTCTCAGTGCTGCATCTTTATACTGTCCAGCTCATCTGTGATCTATACATTTCCACATCTCTCTTAAGGATTGTTTGCTTAAATGTGGAAAACAAAAACAAAACCAAACAAATAAACAAAAACCATGTGTTAATGATCACCCAGTGGAAAAGGTTCACTAGCAACCTGTAAGGGCAGTAAAGCATAAACATGAAAATTCCCTGTGTCCTGTTGTATTGCCTCAACCATTGGGTAAGAGTTATTCTACTGCTGCCCAGTTCCCCCCTGATGAAAATTCCTGTGAAACGGCTACACTGCCATGGCTGCATCTGCTTTGATTCAAAGAATATTGCTTAATATAAATTTCTCATTAAAAAACAGCAGAATGCAGAGATACGGGCAGCCTGTATTATAAGTCTTAAAATCCCAGGTGAAAAATAACAACTAAACAAAAAACCCGTCAGACTCATCACCTGTGTACAAACCTGTTTTAAATCAATACAGCTATCGGGAAGTTAGAAAATCTGTTTCCTAAAGTACTGTCTACAGCAAAAGTACATCATAAACACAACCTTGTCCTTGCATGTTCATGTTGTTCTACTTTCAAAAGGACTATGCCAGTGAAAGCAAGTTATCACAGCCGGTCAGTTGCTGTTGAATGTTCTCATGAACTCATGAATGAGAGGCTTTGATTTGATGAAGAAAATAATCAATTCTGCTGTTTGCTTTCACTTTCAGCTCAGCTTGGACCTACTAGCCTGTTTTTCTCCTCTGCTGTTCTTTGAGTGCCGAGTCTTCTTTTCCACAGCATCCAATATTCAGCCCAGGAGTGCACACGTATAAATACAAATATGTTCCTGGAACCAGCCATAAGAGGCTAACACTGCATGTTACATTCTTCAGTCCCTGTCATTGAAGAGCAACATAATTCAGTTTTGCAAAGCAATAAGAAGCCCGACCATCTCTTTGAAACAAACTACATAAGGATCTCTTAGAGGAAACCAGGCTATAACAGAGAAACTAAATGAATTTTTCCTATCTGTTCACTGTGGCAGAATTTTTATGGCACCACATCAAAGCTTGCTTCTCAAACTGAAGGTTTTAAAATGCAATTGATAAAAAGATCAGCAATAATTTCTCAGGATTTATCCAGGTTTTTTAGCTTAATACTGAACTACAGTTGGGATATGAACAAAATAATGTATTATTGGGGTCTCAAGCAAGACAATTATGACTCACAAATCTCTTGGCCTTCTTTGAGGAAACCAACAAGGATGTGGATAAATGCAAACCATTCATTAGTCTGGAGGAAAGCTTTCCAAAGTATTTCCTAGAAGATTTTAACTAAAGTTGGGAAAGAGGGAAATTTTTCTCATGAAATCACAGAATCACAGAATGACCTGGGTTAGAAGGGACCTCAAGGATCATGAAGCTCCAACCCCCCTGCCTGGAAGGCCCATCAAACTTCCACATTTACTAGATCAGGTTGCCCAGGGAAATAATAAGTACTTATAGATGAGCACCTTCAATTTGTCTGACATGGAAATGTGGGGAGGCCATAAAACTTATATGAATTTACGAACACGTGGCAAACATGTTGAGGAATGAATCGTGCATCACAAATTAAAATTCTCAAATCACTGAAAATATGGTGAAGAAATGGTGAAAAAATTCTTGTGAGTTTAAAATCTAGTGCCCCAAACAAATTGACAGTCAAAGAGAAAAAAAGGATATTTGGAACTATTAGGAAGAAGTGGAAAATAAGTAGGAGGACCATCATTATGACTCTGTAAATTCATACCCTGAACATTATGCACAGTTCTGACCAAAAGTATCTGTGAAGCCAAACAGAAGAGCAAAATGAAATCTAGAGGTACTGAATGATTCGTATCTGATGGAAAATAAATATCAAAGACCACAGAGAGCAAGGAGAAACAGAAATCTGTCAGATAAATATGAAGCAATGAAGGAGGAGAAAGGGAACAGTTTTTCAGCGTTTGTTGTGCTACAGCAATGAGAGGTTCCCAATGATCAATAAGCAAGTCTAAGGCAAACCAAACTCGCTATTTTTATTTCATACTTATATGGTAAAGTTTGTTTCTAAAGAATATTTTGCATTTAAAGGGCAGTTAAAATTATGAAAGAAATCATAGAATCATAGAATAGCCTGGACTGAAAAGGAACATAATGATCTAGTTTCAATCCCCCTGCTGTGTACAGGTGTGAATGTCAAAGGTTATTAAATAGAACAGTTCAGGTGCAATCCTTAGGAAAACTCTGAACTGCAAACTACCAAGAGACAACACTAGGAAAAGTTTATTCCATTTTTGGCCTGTTTTCACATTTTCTTTCCCTTTCCACCTGATATGAACAACTGTGAGAGACAAAAAAACAAGTCTAGGAATGGTCCTCTGTCAGGTTTCTTATGTAAATTTGCCTCATAGTTTTCGGATTACACATGGCATCTCATTTCCTGTAGATGTTTATTCTTGAATTCTATTGGATAGCACCTTTTCTGCAATGTTCAGAGATTCACTGCAGCTAGCTACCAGTTTAATTAAAAAAAGCAACCTCTACTTGATATTATTTCTTTCCCACTGATTTTTACTTCTTGATATTACTCACATTTGTATTACAAAATGATAACTCTAGACCATTTTTTCCCTAGAAGGACATGGCCAACTTATATTAAATAGTTTTAATTTGCTCTAACTATTCCCTATTGTCCAACACATTTTCTGAGACACTAGAAAATACTATTTCTTTCCTTATTGATTTTTTCTTTACTATAAAACAAAGCATTGATTTTTTTTTTTTTTTTCCCTTCAGTCTTGTGTTCCTAATGGTACTTAAATTAACATGGTTCATTTGTATGCCACCTTACCAGAACAGATGAATCCTTCTTGTCAGGCCAGCATCACTAATAAAAGAGTGTAGGAGCTTCCACTTAATCAGCAACCTGATAAATGCTGCCCCAGTTGACAAGAGCAGTGGTTAGACTCAGTCTTTTTCTATGCCCTTGGGCAAGTCTCTTAATCTAGCCTACCTTTCAATTCTATGAGTAAAGAATAGGGAAATTCTTTATCTATCCCATATATGTTTGAGGGTGATAAAGACCCATTAGGGAATGTTATGTATGCTCAAATACCTCTTGCAAAGACACAATGCACGATCCCATTCTTTGGATTCAGAAGAATGAACAGGTCAGGGTTTTGCTGCCAAAACCTCTTGTCACTGCAGTAATAAATACATTCCTGAAGCTGTAATATTCATTCTCTCTTGCTGAAAAGTCCTCTGCCTTAAAGGTGCTATTCAGTGTCACTGAATGGAGTTTGTTTTTACAAAATAGGCAGGCTTCTGTAATTGGAAAATAATTTGCTACCACTTATTTTCTTTCCTGTGAGTTTCGTTCAGCTTCCTTGCTCTGTAGTATCTGCCAAATAGACAAACCTTACAGTTATGCCCTGCAGAATTTCTAGAAACACTCAAGTTGTGCCTATTCTCCAAACAATTCTGTGTCTCTCCAATAAAATCTTAGATAGAACTTATTCTTTTGTTTCTTTGTTGCTTGAAGAAGCTAGTATTTTGATATGGTTTTTGCTGTTGTTTTGGTGATGGTGTATATATATATATATATATATATATATATATATATATGTATGTATATGTATATATTTTTTCTGGTGGTAGTTTTATTTATTTATCTGCCTGTTTGTTTGTTTGTTTTTGGTGATGGTTCTTTATTATTATTTTGCATCAGTGTTATTTCAGCTTTGATTTGTATTTTTTTTCATTTGATAAGGTAACTCCAGAGCACACATGTGAAGGGGTTTTGACACAGTCACAAAGGCTACCCATTGATTAAGTATTTGACAATAAAGTAAGGAATTTCTCATCTTACAACAGTATTCCATAAACTAAAATGTCAGAATCAAGTGCTGGGAGAAATTTCTTTGATAATCAGAATTATCTTTCTGTCAGTGCAAACCCTGCCAGTAGAAAACATCTGCAGAGCTGGGCTGCACTCCAACCTGTGCTTAGATCCTGAAGGAATATCCAGTGTTGTGAAATTCTTTTATTTGGTACAACTCAAAAGCATAAGATAAGTGCAAAAAGAAATAGAATCCACTGACCATGGCACTGGGGAACATCCCTTTAAGTAGACTAGTCCCCCCTGTGGAGGAAGACAACTGTAGAACTACATGGGCTAGTAATAACCGAACTTGGAAAAACATCAGCAAATAGTACCACTACCAAGCCCCACAGGCCCAAAACAGTTTCTAAGCAAGTAGCCAGGATCAGATTCCAATAACTAACCAACTTGAGACTGTCTATTCTTTGAGTCAACTGTTTATAGAGGTGCATTTTCCTTATGCTTATGTCTTGCAGTGCTTTTATGCCTGCTGTTTATAAGCTTGTAGGTGTGAAAAAAACATGTCCTTTGTATTGATGAAAAGAATAAGCATGTTCTACAGTGATAGAATAAAAAGCGCTAACGTTTTCAGTTCATTGAATTCTGTAACAATTCAGAAAGAGAAATATTTATGTAAGATTGAATTTGGTGAAGAAAACCAAATTCAGAAGAAATCCAAGTTAGAAGTAGATTAATCTATTTATACACTGTTGCAATACAAAGATTATTGTATATCCAGGTAGAGACTCATTTGTACTCTTCAAAGACAAGTTTGGCTGTACAATTGACTATCAGAAGAAATGAGCACCACGCAATAGTGTGTATATGGGTGTAAGTGAATCATTCATACTTGTCAGAATTTGCTGATTCTGTAGAATGTCTGCTGAGCCTGAAAAGTGTTCTTAAAAAAACTCAGAAGTCTTAAATACTGCACTCAGATTGACAGTCAGCACATTGTCTATTTTTTTCTTCTTTGAGCAATAAAAGGCAGTTTAGAGCTCACTAGTCACAAGTACTTATTCAAAAGCTATTGCAAAAAAGCAGGCCTAAAAGTGCAGAAGTTTCTAAATACAAAGGCTATGGTTTTAAATGTATTTTTGCCTATCTCTCCTATGCACAGTGGCATTGACCAGCTAGGGCACATATGAACCTTTGGCAGTTATGAAGACTGCAGATAAGGAAAATAAACTTACAGTCAAGTATTCCAGAGATGTTCAGTCTTTGGGGTATGCAAGGGAGTGGGCAGAATGCATAGAAATTCTTCTCAGGATGGGAACATTTAACTGAAAAATGGGTATTTGTTGAATTGCATAAGGTTAACGTTGAACTGTGAGACTTATGCAGATCTCTTAATTTTTCCAGGAAAAATTCAAACCCGGGAAAAAACCTCAATTGAGAAACTACTGTGAAACTGGTGATTCTTATCATGGGAATGAAAATCCCATAATGGATAAGCTTCCATTCACAAAAACTGCCACTGACATTATCTGGCTTCCTTAATTATGGTGTTAGTAATGACAGTAGGGATTCAGCTGGCACTGGGAACTGAACAGCCTTTTCATTTTGTTCGTGTCAGCTTCATCCAGACAGAAGTACCGGGGTAAACAGCACATTGGCATGTTGATCTGTTACGCAGATTAAAAGGATTTTTCCATATTAGCTGGAATATTGCACTAAGACTAACTCCTTGTCAATAATTAATTAAAGGCAAGCCATATATGACAGCTTTGTTAATGTGCCACGAAACACCTCTTACAAGTGATTCTGGCTGCTATACATAAGCCCTAGGTTTTCAGATGTTTGTAGCTGCATAGAAAGCATCTGTGTTGATGGAAGGTTCTCAGCTAAACAACATTGCTACTGTTTGAAAAAGTACCACCTTGTACCTGCAAGGAATGAAGAAATAGTGCAGGATATTGCAGAATCTTAAGCTGTTTGCAGCAGCGACCAAATCATGTCTCAGGGTAGTAGTGTATAACCTCAACAGATAGTCCTGGGGAGGATAATATTAAATCGGTAGGAAAAAATATACATGGAGAGAGAGATGAATTAATTAAATGATGTTACACATCAGTAAGCTTACCTAAGGAAATCTCAGTTCTGGGAGCAGAGATGGTTCTGGCTAAAAGATCTTGAATCTCTACCAAGCAAACTGATTTTTTTCCTCCTCATGTTGCTGGTAAACTACACACAATCGTGACTTCAGTCTGGTTAAAGATGAAAGCAGTCGATTCATTTAAAAAGAATGAAGTCCACTTGGAGCAAACTTCACAAGCTGAAGTGAGAACATCATGTAGCACAGAGAAAGGATCAAATTAAAGTGACAGAATTTCCCAGCCAGCAGCTGGGAAGCCAGGATGCAGAAAAGGAAAGAATCAACACTTTTTCATCTGTGGGGGAAAAAGTTACATAATATACTGCAGTGCATTTGGGTTTTTTTCTTTATTTTTTTTTTTTTTTCTTTTTCCAAGCCAGAAATTCTCTGTGGGAAAACAAAAATCTTTGTGAGCTTCATCCTGCTTCTGCACATAGCCAAAATAACAGGGCACTGAAACTGAGATTAAGTCATAAAAATGAGGCATAAATACTTGGGTGGCTGTCTACTTTGGAGACCATGCAACTTAGACACCTCTAAGGACGCTTAATCAGCAATCATCTTTGAGAGAAGCTGATAATATGACGCTGGGAAAGAGAGATGAACAGAATAAACAGTGATGTTTTGCAGCTGGGCATAAGATAAGCTCTTTGCTGTTATGAGGACTTGTTATGGAACTTGCTTGCTTTCTAGCCAGCGGATTGCTAGTGGAAATGTACTGAATACGCATGTTAGATTATGAAAGGCTTGCTTGGGAAAGTAATATATAGAGAGATACAGCAATAAAGAATTCTTCCTTGCATGAAAACCCTGTGTCAGGTTGCTAACTTGCAACAGTCATCTCCTTGATCTTGTACCATGTAATATAGACTTGTCTTAAAATCTGTATACTCTTTGATGCTCGCCTGTCTACACTTACCATTTCCATGTTTAGTGGAAAGGCAATGTCACGGGAGCTCTTCTACAGTGTATGGTCACGGGAGATCCCCTGTTGCTGTTGCCAGGGATTTTGAACGTCTTCATACCTTTCCTTCACTTTGAGTTTGCAAAAAGGACCAGAACAAAGTTGCAGATTAGACTCAGGACTCTAGCAAGATAGAGCCTGCTGAAATTGGGTGCAATGCATGTATTTGCATTAATGTCTGGTATAAAAAGCACACATCTTGCTATATGAATGTGTTTGTGAAGTGAAATAACTTCCAACTGACTGACAAACCCTTTCTGAAAGAAAGTGCTCTGAATAATCCATTACATAAAAGGAAACAAAAATGCAGCATATAAAAAGCAACAGATTTAAAGCTTGTTCATTTGAGACATTGGAACAAGAGCATACATATAATACTTTAGTTTCACATCCAGCCAAAGACATTTGTGCTTTGATGGTGGTAAATAGTTTGAGGGTTCTCTTGAAGTGTCATTGATCTACGTCTGTAGCCCTCAGAAGCACAGCTGTCTTTCACTGCCTTGTTGGTTCTGGGAAACTGACTTCAGTCATTTACATTTTCATTTCAAGTGTCCAGACTTTAAGTTCACTGGATAGAATGTATGAAGATACCATGCCTTGAATAGAAAGCTGTAGCCATTCATTTTATTCATCAAGGCTTGAAGAAGATCAGCAAAGTGTTAACTGTCTTTCTTCAATATTGGGACTACCAGTATGCATAATGATGGGATTTATCAGCTTTTGTATAATAAAAATGCATTTTAAAATATGGTGCTTCCCATTTCCTATATATTTAGAAATTCCTAGAAAACTGCTTTATTTCCCTGACCTGAGCAGTACATGTCCTCAGTCAAGAGGTTCAGAAAAGAGAACTGAAATGAAACAACAACTAAAGTTAACTAACATAGACCAGAATTTGATTCTATCTTGTTATTCGTATTTTGCTTTCAACACAGCAATAGTGAGTCTAGTGGTATTTAATGGATGGTCTCATCTATAACTATGGCAGCCCACAGAACTCCCTCTCACTTGAGCAGTAAACAAGGACACACTAAATAATTCTCACTTTTTTTCTTGCTTAACCTAGAAAAATTTCCACCTATAATACTGAAAATCCATAGATTTTCAGTGGCTTAAATCTCTACCTGTTGTATTCCCAAGTCTGAAAATACCAGTTTAAGTCATTGGTGGAGGACAGGTGGAAGAGAAAATACTTATGTTAAATGAGCAGCCTTTCTGAGCAGCATCACAGATAAACTGTTGCTTGAAGAAGCACTTCATAAAGGTGAACACTTTTTTTTTCTGCTGAAGACCAGTATTTTGATTGGGGAACTAAGAGACTGTGAGAATTACTCATTACCAATGCACAACAGATCAATACTGCTACTTCTGCAACACATTGAAAGCACATGGCCATGGCTATCAGAAAGGTGCACGCTGTGTTTGGTACTGAGCTCCGTGTTCCATTTTCCTGAATGAAATCTCTGACAGCTTTGACTCCCTTGGAAAATATTCTTTCTGTGTTAGGCAAATATATGTGAATGTCATACCTGCATTTTGAACTGCTCCTCTCCTCACTACAGATGACACAACCCGAAACCAAGATGTTAATTTCCTGAAAGGTCAGGGGAATGAGATGTTTCAGGGATCCTGTATGTGAAACAAAACAGTGTTTTTCTCCTTCGTATGACTAAACAAAACCCTTGACAACTCAGCACTCGAGGCCATACACAACAAATCAGCTGGCACCGCAGGCTGGTTTGGCAACGATTTCTATGGATGCTACTGGAAATAAAACTGAGAAAAGCACAGCCTCAGCAGGCAAAGTCTTACACGTAACCTGGGTTAACAATCTGCTAGAGAGGGTCGTATTCCCTGGAGAAATTCTTATACATATGCCCACTTTCAGCATGTTTCAGTTTTGAAATAGACTGCTATTTACCCTGTACAATCTTGTTCTCTCTGCAAAAGTTAATCTAGATTCCCTTTTATACAAACACATTTTCCATATAAAACCCGCAGAGAGGGGGCAAAGGATGCCTTGCTTTGTTGGAAGCATCATCCTCCTGGTGCCTTGCCAAACCTTTGCTGAACTGATTACTTATTTTTCCTGTCAGTGGAGTGGTGAGGGGGAAGCTGATCACTCTTATTTGTGCTTTGCTCAAGAGAGGGCAGAGGGGAAGCTGCACCCCCTCATCTGGGCTTCTCCTTGGGGCAGGCGTGATGAGCAGCTCACACAGATTTGGGTGAAGAGTCACCAGCATGGCTGTAACTTATACTAGAGGAACAAATCTCTGCACTGTTACCATGAAGGCCAGCTTATCCAACTTGGTCTTCTAGGAATTCCAGGCTGCTTTTACGCTCTTTATTACATCTACTCTAGGCTGCAAAACTGGTCCTGCATCTCAGCAGCATCCCCTGAGGAGCTGATGGATTCTCAGAGTCTCCTTGAGCGCTCTGGGGACCAGGGCCAGAACAGCAGCAAACCACACTGCTTAGCTCCTGACTCCCAGCACAGCTATGAGCATGTATAATGAAAGCAGGAGATATCCTTTACTGCATGCAGGGAAGTCCCTGTTTTCAGTAACAAATTGCTCTGTGAGAAGCACTCCAGGCTTTGCCTTCTTTATACAAGAAAAAAAAACAAAACTGTTTTTGTAAGCGAATTTACCTTCTCCTTCTCGTAAATGCAGGCTTAGTCTAATATGTGTGTGTTTTAGCCCAGAGAAAGGCCCTGCCCTCTAGGAAATGCTGCTCATTTGTGCACAGTAAATTTTCTACATGATATTTTGCATTCTCCAAATGCTGAAATGCTATGGCTCCTCATTCCCTATTAACTGGAATGTTTTCTCTGGTTTACAAGACAAAATACTCTATTTTGCTCTTGTTTGTGCTTTCAGATTTAATATACTCACAATAATTGAATTGAAGCCACTATGCCATTGCTGAATATCCATTTTTAAAATGGCACATATAATAAAGATATATACATGGATTTATATAAACATAATGCATGCCTGCATTCAATACATGTATATCCATTTTTTAAAATTAATTGCTACAGATTCTTTTATTTCCTCAGCCATACAGAATACTCTGACTCTAATGAGTGCATTTGAGTAAAAAAAAAAGAAAGAATATTTTAAATAATACAAATGAATAAGTATGTTCCAATTTCAAAGCAGCATGGGACTGTGAATGTTGTTTTATTCAATACTAAACATGTGGTCGCACTGTTTCATATGCAGATCTGCATTTGTGCAATCTGTTTTTTAAGACATTGGCTATGATATTACCTATTCCCCAGCAATTTCTTGCTACCTGAGCAGAGAGAGAGGTGACCTTTTAGATAGAGGAGGCTGCAAACCACAGTTGCATTTGTCTGCTGGAATAGGGTACTGAAGAAAATATCCTTCAAGACTTCTTGGTCCAGAAGTCTTTTGGGGATTCCTGCAAGCAATGGAGATCCTCCTCTTCTGAAGCCTAAGCTCAGATGTTGATAGAAATTATGAATAAAACATGCTAAGCTCAGTCTACGCTGAAATATCCTGATTCTATTCAGTAGAGGTCAGCACATGGAACATCAAAGTCTTATACCTCCAACAGAGGGCTCATTTAGTTGTCCTTGTCTCACATCTCCCCTTCCCTGCCACAGGTACTCACAGCTGCTTTTGTGATCCTAAAGAAATAAAGGAACTACAGCTCTGTGTCTCAGGAGGAAGGTTTCCCTCATGAGACTTCCCACAGAGGAGTCACAGCTGGCTGGTATTTTTAGCAATAGCTGCACATCAGACATCCCACCCTGTTGCATTCCTCACTGTGAAGGTCTGCATCATAAAGCTGAGTTCTTAGGCAGCTGTTCGCCGAGACTTAAAAACTCTTAACATTTAGCCAGTCTGGCTCATGGTGGCATCAGGGCAGCAGCTGCTGAATCAAGAGATGCAGAGTTCAAAAAATGGAGAGAGAATGGACATTCATTCAGCTTCGCTATGTAACTGCTTTTGGGGGTCAGGGCTGAGGAACCCAGAGCTATCAGCTACATTCTTCTTACTTCTTCTTTTTGTTATTACAATTTTATGAACATGAGGTTGGTTCTAAGTAGGTCTAATGCTCACGTGAAGGAAACTGGTGAAAGTTCATCATAGTCTCTAATGACTACTGACAGAAGGATTAGAATGAGAAGAAAAATATAAGATAATTCAATGGTATTATCTAGATCTTTAAGTGAAAGAAATTATCTTTAATTGGTGACTTGCATATATCAGTCTTTAATTATATCAGTCATCAGTTCAGAGTCTGAGGAGCCTTATATGTACATAGACAAAAAGACACACAGCATTGTGGACCAAAACAAAGAGGTGCTGAGCTGCTGCAGGATGCAGTGATGTAAGGCTGGCAGGGCCTGGATAATTTGTCCTGGATTCCCCATCCCTGGATGCATTCAAGGCCAGGCTGGATGTGGCTCTGGGTAGGCTGGTCTGGTGGTTGGCGACCCTGACCATGGCAGAGGGGTTGAAACATTATGGTCCTTTTCAACCCAGGCCATTCTATGATGATTCTATGATGATGAACTCTGATCTGCAGACATAGCCCTTAACTGCTTGGATATCTAGCCTGGATGTTCCAAGCTACACAAGCTGTCCCTCCACTGCCCAATGGTCATGTGTCCTTCCTCACTCCTCCACCTTGTCCTGTTCCCTCTCTTGTCACTCATGCCTTGTTCAGAGAGTTAGCACAGGAAGAATGGGTAAAGGAAGAACTTTATTCAACCCAGCCTGATGAGGCTGCAGTCTGGGGAAGCAAGCCAAGGCCTAACGCAACAGCTGTGATGGCTGACCTGTCTACTCAAAGCATCCATCTGTGACTGACCAGCTGCCACTTACCCTGAAAACATGAGTGAAAGAACATGCTTCCCTACCTTTTGCTATGCTGCTTCTTACCCTTTCGTGTCTGTTTTGTCAAGTGCAAGAAAGTTACCTCTGCTCTTGCAAAATCAACTTGGAAAGCCAGCAGAAGTTACTTCTCTGCTTCAATGGAAGCCTGCAAGACTGCCAGCCTCCCTGGGTCTGAAGTAGTCTTCAGGAGCTCATAGCCTCTTTGCCCCAGTGTCAGGATTCTTTGTGATTTGGAGTTGTTTTTGTCTCTCTTATGCATCATACATAACATATTTCCCACATGTGACATGTCTTCTAGCATCTTCTGATGGAAAAGTTAATTGTAATGTTTATACTTAAAATCTGAGCCATGTTGATTGATGCTGCAGAAAAACAGGATTTCTCAATGACAACAATAGCCTTCAGGCTCCCCAGTAGTTGTCACAGCCCCAAGCTTTTGGAATTCAAGAAGTATTTGGATAGTGCTCTCAGACACAGTGTCTGAATTTTGGGCGATCATGTATGGATCCAGGAGCTGGCCTCTGTGATCCTCATGGGTCTCTTCTGACTTGTGGTATTCTATGATTCTATGATTTCTTTCAAATTTATTCCTCATAAGTTTCTAGACTACCCAGGAATACTCTAATAGGGCAGATGCAATCTCAGTTACAGAAATACAGTAACTAGCTATACAAAGCATGAAGCACACTGCTTACCAAGAGAAACTCTAGAAACACTTAACTCTATTTTCCCTTACAGTAAAGAAATGTCTCCTTGCAACATAATTTCTCTCTTCCCTGATTTGATGAAGTCTGCTGATGTGCTTCCATCCACTGGTAACAGCTACACGGATAAGAAGAATTTTCTTCCAAGTTAGATGCATGAGTCTGAAGCAGCTGCAAAAGCACAGTATGACCTGTCTGCAGGCAGGAAAGGTTCATGCACTGAATGAGAGGCCCATGGGCAGTAAGAGATAAAAGTCAGAACGGAAAGAGTTGTCTTCTCCTTTACCTCCCAGCAACTAAGTGAAG
Organism: Excalfactoria chinensis; assembly: GCF_039878825.1. NCBI lineage: Eukaryota > Metazoa > Chordata > Aves > Galliformes > Phasianidae > Excalfactoria > Excalfactoria chinensis. The sequence goes on from NC_092826.1 coordinate 65,563,476, forward strand.
CACTCCACTGGCCTCTGTCAAATTTCCAAGACCATGACAGTCTCTTCTCCAAACCGCAGGGTGCCTTTTGGCAGAACTCCCTTGTGAAAAGTCTAGTTCACCTTTCACGATTGCAGCTTTCTATAGCAGCCAAGTAGGAGAGACTGACCCTGAATGTTAGGACGAACAAACAAACAAACAAACAAACAAATAAATAAAGGGGAGGGGGGGAAGAAGGGAAGGAGGGGAGGGGCATTGTTTTCTCATGCATCTTTTGCATCATTGGAGGAGTTTTGCACAGAAACCCAGCTCTTTCCAGTAGCAGAGATAACAGAGATTTCCTTTCCTTTCCTTTGCACCATCTGGACCTTTAGGAGAATAGGTCAAGTACTTAAAGAAGCTCTGTGGCTATTCTTGCCTTGTTGGCTAACATCATGTAACAACAGCAGCAAGCCTGGATCAGAGAGACTGACTCAGGCTTGATAGACTATCACTTTATTTTATGGCTTTTATTTTATTTCCATTTAAGCAAATACAATACATAAAGTATGAAAAGTATTGATATCAGTCTAACTTACTGGGTTTAATACATATACACTATTGAAACAATTCACTATTATTATTATTTTGCTTATATTGCTAACCAGGGAATATTTGATTCTCGTGTAATCTTCTAGAACATGTTTTCTTCTGAGAAATAGGTTATGCTACTGAAGGAACGTGAGATGCTGGAAAAAGTTTGCCCAGACAGGTTGTGGATGCCCCATTCCTGAAGGTGCTTAAGGCCAGGTTGGATGGAGATCTGGGACACCCTGGTCTAGTGCCTGACTTAGTGGGTGGCAACTCTGCCTATGGCAGGGGGGGTTGGGACTAGAAGATCTTGGAGGTCCCTTCTCACCCAAGGCATTCTATATTTCTGTGAGTCTGTTATTCTATAAAATAAGAGCATCAGCCTCCACTCATGGAGATGCTGTCCTACACTGTCATCATTTGTTCTCATTTGAGCTCATTCTGAATCCAACAGCATGAGGTCTTCAAGAAGTTAAAGGATGACAGTAACACTAACATGAAAAAACCCATAGCACATTCAACATTTCTTCCTTAAGGTAACATCTTAAGGCTAGCAGAGACCAGAGACTGAATTGCCCACAAATGTAGCCTCATAGTACCATTGGCATAGTCTTTATGCTTTGCAGTCATGGTTCGATGGAAACAGAGATCCAGACAACCCGACACTGCTGAATTGTTGACTTGGCACTATTATCATTGAACACTTTGCTTGTCCCACTATTTCATACTGTCTGTAGCAAACTGACAAAATATCTTGAAAACATTTAAGCATATGCCTATTTAAGCATAACATTTATGTATAACTATATTGTGAGATAGGAGACCAAGAAAATCCTGAGCTGTTTATAAGGTCAGTCTCTGGGTTAGAGTAGTGGTTCCTTGGTGCTGTTTTGGGCATCTCCGATATAGACAATGACATCAGCTCTGTTGATGGTGTCTCACCTGCAGCCAGGCTGTCCAGGTGTCGATCCAGGCAGGCATAGCTAATCCTACCTATCATTATACACGGAAAGATTAGTTATTTGACTGATCCTTCACAACCAGGACAAAAAGTACAGCGAAGTAATCACATTATTGAGTTACTGACACAAGATTTAAATGAATTTTATGTTCATTACTTACATTACATCTCTTTTCCCATTCATTACAAATAACCCATTTCTAGAGGAGCGTGGTGGCTTGGAAGGTCCCTGCTTTTTATCTTTCATTCTTTCATATTATTGTGCTTTCTTTTCTGATAAACCTGACCTAGGATAATTTGTATGCTGTACTACAGATGTATTTCTTCTTAGCTAGGCTATTTTTCAGTCTATAAAGTTGATGTATTTAGAAAGCAAAGGTAATGAAATAAACAAAACAAAAAATAAAAATAAACAATTGTGACAAAGCCTTATTAATAAATTTGAGAAAATGTGAATAAAATGAGAGACACTAAATATAATTTATTAGCCAGTCAGCTAGAATTTGGTAGCAATGATTTCAAATACCTGCTTCTTTTTTCCATTGGTGGTTCATGATAAATGCAGTAAAAAATCAGTAATAGAAAAAGCAGTAGGGCTTGATTAATATATCTTTAAAGAGTGGCAGTTCAATTTCAAGTCTCCTTTTTTAAGGTAGAAATCGTTTTCCCCTTTTGTTTCACACCTCATATTAAAAGTCGTATAAGCAAGTGTTTGGTATCTGCAAATAGTAGAAATATAACATTTTATCACAGACTTCATGGGAAATTACTGTCTGAGAACACTGTTAAACTAAATGCATATGCATTTTCAGTCAGTGCTTTTGATAAAAATTCAGACATCCAGTCTGCCAGCAATTTCTAAAAGCATACAACTTGTAACATTAAATCATATCTCTAGAAGCACACGTGAGCCTTAATGAAGACATGGTTTTATATCAAAATGAGATGAACATGTTCCAGCATATATAATATTTATTAGGCACCTGTATGCCAAAAACTTTAATCGATCTGTTCACAAAAACATGCCTTGGTAAGAGTGAGCTGGAACACTCTGCTCTTTGGCTTAGGTGCAAGCTTCATTTAAAATGTATTTAATGCAGAGGTGATTTCATAAATAACCCTTACAAAACATGTATTTTCCAACTTCTGTTATTTATTACATCCTGCTGCCTCCGGTGCTGAAGTTTTTGCTCTGCAGTGCCAGCTCACACATCTCGTGCTGGGGTTGTGCTGGCTGCTGTGTGGCCAAGCTGAGCACACCCAGTGACAGCTCTCTCCCAGCACTGTCTGCGCCAGGCAGCCCATGAGCAGCTCACTGAGCTGCACTGACACAGTGCTGCGTGTACCTCTGCTGTGGCCTTCAGCCGTTTTGCTGCTACTCAACATGTTCCACCACACAGTGCAAAGTACGTTTGCTGCGCTTTTTCATGTACCTATGGGGTCTCATCAGAAGAGGCATGCTACTCTAACTACCATCTGTGGGAATTCAAAGCCTGGTCCCACCTTTAGTCTCCATACCAGTCCTACCAAAGCCACCTCATTTACAAGAGAATGACTTATATTCTCTTGTCTACAGCCAGGGCTGTTTCCAGACACAATCAAAACTGGCACCAAGCTCTTAGGAACAGTCCAGGACGTCCTTTTGTCCCATTATTTATGATAGCACCTTTCAAAGCCAATGCCACCACTGTTTTGCTCAGATAAGCAACAAACACAATGCTGGGGTTTAGGACAGCAGTATCCCAGCAGCCATTGCTATCTTCCTCCTACCTCACATGGACAGGAGACACACACGTCTCAAGGTGTTCCCAGACCTTAAAATCCACAGCATTTCCACCTGCTTCTGTAGGACAGCCCCACTCAGGACTTGCCAGCAAGCCTCCTAATAGCACCTGTGCCTGCTCTGCTGCAGATTATTGAGTTTTACCATTCTGCTAAGCCAGTGTTGGCTTTGCAGACCAATGTACTCACATAAGGAAACTTTTTGAAATCCATCATTTTCATCTGGCAGCTCACATTTCTAATTAGAAATCAGTTTCTAATTAGAAATTAAACTCCTGTGAATGATCTAGGGGAGCACTGCAGTCTAGCTGACTATCCATAGCAGGCATTCCTCTCAAGATCTTTTTCTTTGAAGCTGAAATTCAGTAGCAGGTCACTTGCTAAGGAAGCAACTAATTTTTGAAGAAGTCCTTTTGCACACTCTTACTAGGAGAGACAACTTTTAGCTGCAAACTTTTTGCAGTGCATGCAGCTGGGTAGCAGAACCGGGTTCACCAACCTGCTGTGGGGAAAACAGTAAAGAATATATGACCCTGGAAGGGGGAAAGTGAGAACAAAATGCAGAGACTGTTTTCCCTCAGTGGTATATTACTGGCCTGACCTCAGATTTTGACATTATTGAGAGCTGAAACACAATTCTTTGGTCCCTCTTTTGGTAAAGCAAAACATGCAGCCTGCTGATGCATTAATAAGAATGATAGTACCATAGAGATAGAGGTTTTCATTCATCCTTCACTGCAAAGTCCTGCCCCATCTACCAGGCATATATCACCTACCACGACATGGGGAAAAGTTGCTTACACAGGATCTCAGCATGGGCAACAAACAGTTCCTTGCTTTTGACTCGAAAATGTGAGAGAGGAAAAAGGCACTGATGACTTGAGCCAAGCCACATACCTCTTGTAACTTATGTGGAATCATAGAATATCTTGGGTTGGAAGGAACCCACAAGGATCACAGAATCACCAAGGTTGGAAAAGACCTTCAAAATCCTCCAGTCCAACCATCCACTTACCACCAAGATCACCGTACTAAAACATCCCTCAGTACAACAGCCAAATGTTTCTTGAATACCTCCAGTGATGGTGACTCAGTGACTTCCCTGAACAGCCCATTCTAGTGCCTTACCACCATTTCAGAGAAGAATTTTTTCCTAACATCCAACCTGAACCTGCCCTGGTTCCTCCCCAACTTGAGGCCATTCCCTCTAGTCCTACTACTAGTTAGGCAGGAAAAGAGACCACCTCCCACCTCCCTTCAGGTAGTTTAGTCTTCTCCAGACTAAACAATCCCAGCTCCCTCAGCCACTCCTCATAAGTCCTGTGCTCCAGGTCCCGCACCAGCTTTGTTGTCCTTCTCTGGACACTCTCCGGGGCTTCAATGTCTTTCTTGTAGTGAGGGTCCAAATAACTGAACACGGTATTGGAGGTGCAGCCTCACCAATGCTGAGTACAGGGAGTGATCACTTCCCTGTTCCTGTTGGCAACACTTTCTGATGCAAGCCAGGATGCCATTGGCCTTCTTGGCCACTTCAGCACACTGCAGCCTTATGTTTAGCCAAACACTGACCAACACCCCCAGGTGCATTTCTTCTATACAGTCTTACCAGCCACTCTGCCCCAAGCCTATAGCATTGCCAGGGGTTCATGTGGCCAAAGTGCAGGACCTGACACTTGGTCTTGTTGAAATACATCCCACTGGCCTGAGCCCAGTGATCCAGTCTGTCCACATCCCTCCACAGTGTCTTGCTACACCCAGACAGATCATCACTTCCTGCCAACTTGGTGTCATCTACAGACTTACTGATGGTGCACTCAACACCCTCATCCAGGTCCATGCCATTCCCTCAGGCCCTGTCTCTGTCACCAGAAAGAGTTCAGCGCTGCCCTTCCAGTCCTCTTGTGAGCAGCTGTAGGCTGTCATGAAGCTTTCCCTCAGCTCCTCTGCTCTGGGAACAAACCCAGGGCTCTCAGCTGCTCCTCATGTATCAAATGTGTCTCTCATTTTGCTGCCCTCAAGTTAGGAGCTTACTGTAGTTCACTGACAATGTTCAGTATATAATAGAGGCATCTAGCTTCAGTGAAAGAACTGAGGCTGCTTACTGAAAGCATACTCTGCACTTCTGGGGGGGAAGAAGAACTTGTGTGCAAGACTGGGATGGAAGGCTCAGTGTAGGTTTCAAGACCATGTTAATAATTTTCTTTTCTATTCTTATTCAAAGCTTTCCTAGTCACAGAGGAAACATTCAATTAGGAAACCCCTATGGAGCAGAGGGAGAACCCAGCAGGCGAGGAGTCAAAATCTGTGCAATCAGCAGTGATAAAGGGCTGTTATTTTGACAAGCAGGATAAAAATAAAAAGCATAAAAGGCTGCAGCAGGAGGCCTGAAATGGACGCTGAGCTTTCTCTTTCCTCAGAGTGGATTTGTTTGCTATGGTAAGTCATGCATGATTGTTGGAGCTAATACTCTGATTTGTCACTGCTTTTATCATATTAGCAGTTACTGTAGTTTGAAATGCGTTAAGCAGTGGAATACTTGGTGTGTGAAATGCTTTCAAGAGTTTGAGTGCAGTGAATTTTGATTCATTTCACAGGTTTTCTGCAATGAAGGAATGGCTCTGATGATGTCAATAAATGGCTTCTTCGTTTGCAAATCAGCACCCACTCAACACTGTAGAAAAGCATCCAAACCAGATTCAGAATTTGGAAGCTCAGCAAAGCACACACTAACCAATGTTCTGTGGGACTCATCTTTGTGAGATGCTATAGGGGTCTACCAGACATCATACCTGATGTTTCACTCTGCACTGCCGTATTTTGGTGTGTAAGTTGGTAAGTAGGTTGCCAAAACTATTCCCAATGGCCAGTTGAAGAATGGTGACTGGAGAAGCAACCCACTGAAACATTACACAGTCACGATAAGCAAAATCAGCCCCACAACATGCAAACCTAGAACCACCTGCCACAGAACAAAAATTACACATGCCATAGGAGTTATTATAACCTAAACCAAACTAGCACAGAATAACACACACACAAACACACACACACACACACACACACAAATCAATGGAGAAAAGACAGAAAATCCAAAACACTGGATTTTTCCAGTCAATTTGAATACCTTTTAAAACTCCTCACATACATTTAATTCCAAAGAAATAAATAACGTGTTGATTTGAGTCTGCTTAGAACTCTGTAATACAATATTCATTACAAAGTGATCAAAACCAATCGTGGAGGTGTAATCCAATAAGGAGACAAAAGCATCAAAAAACAGAAAGAGATTAGTAGCTTTGCTATATATGGAGCCTGATGCTGAAAAAAGCCAGCTAATTATTGCAGTTATGCATCAATAATTTATAAAGCCAGCCATTACCTCAAGAGATCTATAGATCTTTTTTGACTTCTCAAGGGGGAAAATAAATGTATCAGAAATAAAGTGTCTTGATTCTCAGCAGTGTTTCAAATGTACAGTTAATGCAGATCTTCACTCCTTTGGAAAAAGATTAACTGAACACTTACTGCCTGAATTACATCTTAAAACTCACAATCAGAAAATCACAAGCAACTCTGACACAGGCTACACCAGTTTCCCAAAGTGTTTGGGATCAGGAAACAAATAAGTTGATAGTGAGGCTAACAGTTGAAACAAGACTAAAACCAACAGTGGTGTTAAATAGGTTTTGTGGTTTGGTGTTGTCTGATATTAGATACATATGAATTGTTCAGGTAGGAATTCTCCCATGTAGCACTAGACAGATGAGGCTGGGGTCTACACTGAAGCTTTTTCTTTGGATTCCATTTGTAGTCACTAGAGAGAAACAGGCACTTTCAGGAAATTATATGCCTAATTTATTTTAAATTTAGGAGATGAAATTCAGAAATAGGCATTTCATCTCACTGGGGTATGTGTTGGTTGTTCTAATGGGAGTGATGTTCACAGCACAAAGAAGATACTGCTCTGGATAGATGGGACTGAACCCACATTTTCATAATCCTTCAGGATCGAGGCACTCGTGTCTTCTGTTTGTTAGTGTATTAGGATGTCTTTCAGATCTACCAAAAGGAATAAGGAAAAATGACTTCTCCAAAACTTGCTATTGGCCACATTCTGTTTCATTCTATCCACTCTTTTCATAGTATCATAGAATCATTACTGTTGGAAAAGACCACTAAGATCACCTAGTCCAGCTGTCAGCCCATCGCCACAATTCCTACTAACCATGTCCCTCAGTGTCATATCCACATGACTTTTAAACTTCCCCAGGGGCTGTGACTCTACCACCTCCTTCCTTGGGCATTCTAGTGCCTCAACACTCTCCCCAAGAAGAATTTTTTCCTAATCTGCAACTTGAAACTTCCCTGGCACAATCTGAGACCATTCTCTCTTGTTCCATTGCTGTTAATGTGGGAGAAGTAGCACTATTCTGATATGTGCCATTTTGACATAGCTGTTTGAATGGGTGTCCTGAATTCTGGGGTGTTTCTCTGAGCTCCCAAAGGCTGAAAGGAAAACACAAAACATTTATGCATCTCAAAAGAGTTTTTCCCGATCCACTTATGACCTGTAACTATAATAGCCATAATACCTATTCCGTCTTGCCTCTTGTCTTAGTCATGCCATTTTGGAAGTTTTACAGTGTTTGTATTGTTGCTCTGTATTTTACTGGAGCTGGAGCAAGGAGAGTTGGAAAAATATCAGCAAGGGCAAAACCAAACACATTGACTATGCAGGATGGAACTAAAGGAGTTCACAAGATAGTTTGAAGGGTAATCTGAAGATATACCAGAATACAAAATCATGAGGTTTTAACACGGTTTTGTGATTCTATTTCATACTAATCAGTCACCTTTTCTATCTTGAAAAGCAGGCAGGAGAGTTGAGTGTGCAGTTATCAGGGGCAGAGGGAGGTCTCTTTCTCTTATTTTAGAAAAATATAGAAACAATTAAAATCTCACACCAGTGCAGACATTTAAGTGAATGCTGTCTGGGACATTAAAGTGTATGAATCCCCAAGGGACATTAATTTTCAGCAGTGTTTTTACCAGATTCACTTCCAGACTCTTCCCAGTGCCAGATTAGACTTCTTGTCTCTTGTGCTGCGTGTGCATGTTTGGCTGATATAGCGTGCAAACAAAGCTCCAAAGAAACATCAGGAATACCAAGAACCAGTTTTAATTTATTTTATTATTATTATTATTATTATTATTATTATTATTATTATTATTATTATTATTATTATTATTATCTTTTACATGCAGCAAAGGCCCTCCAGCAGCTGTATGCATTGTGGTTTTGTCCGTCTCCCTCACATTATCTCTGTGATTCCAAAGTGAAAAGGAAAGGTCTCTGACCAGCTTGCACTTCTCCCTAGAGGCATCCCTCCTGCTTGCTCCCTACTAGAAAGTGATTTATTAGCTTTGGATGAAGAGGCTTTCTCAAAGCCAGAGCTAAAGCTGTCACTGAGTTTCTTGATTAAATTCCACCAGTCTGAGTGCAAAAAATTGTGGAGCATAATTTAAAGAATAGTTTCAAATCTCCCTTTTTCAGCTAGAAGTTCTCTTTTTAGATGGGTGTCTTTTCATTCTCTGCTGGAAGTCCCCTCTTTCTTTACCATGGTGGAGATTAGGAAATTAACTTCCCCTTCCAGTCCTTACAGCTGAAGTGTTGTAAAATCTAAGTCTTTTTCCATGCAGAGCCTGAGAATATCTACATGATTGGTTGCTCTAAGGATTCAAATAACAAAAAAATTGTGAGGAAAAGTATAAACTATTAAAGTATGCTTGATGGGTGCCAGAAGTGATGGTTGCAAACAACATTTAGACATGAAGCCAGACAACCTGAAAAGTCAAAACTGTTAGCAAATGCAGCAGCACATCCTATTAGTAACAACCTACTAAGAAGGCTTCAGGTGGTGGAAAGCACCCTCGGGTGAAATGAACTTTCACAGATCTCCCCTTTTTCAGCTTTCCTACAGTTCTCCTTTGATAATTTATTCTCACCCAGCCTCCAACACATTGTGCCCAGTCATCCATACAGACTTAAAGCAAACAAAAGTCTATAATAAATTAATCAAGCAATTTCTCTTGTCTCCAAGGAAGAAGAAAGGGGAATAGTTGTTATCTCTATTTCAAACGCTTGGGTGACAACCACATAAGTATCTTATGGCAAATATGTGAAGTGCAGCTTCATAATAGGAATGAAACTATTGAAATGCATGGGTGCAGTCCAGGGCTTTCCAAACTAAGCAGAGTTTTTTTCAGCTCAGTATGAGGAACTTTAGCTGCAATGAACACAGATGTGCCGTGTCTTTTGTTCTTGTCACATTTATCTTTATCCTTTCTACCAAGCAGTACTGATGTTGCAGCAGAGAGAGAAGGTAAAGTTCTAGTGCCTAAAGATGCCATATCATCCCATATCCTAGAAACCAGCCTAGCAAACCAGAAGATACAGTCAGCACAGGCACAAGGTAAACTTATATTTGCAGCATTTTCACACTACAAAGAGAGCAAGAAAGGCAGTTATAAAACCCTGAATAATACTTGCTCCAAACACTTAGTTGGGCAAATATTTCAGTGATGCACTAACGAGAGGACAGTTATGGTTCAGGCTGTGTGTTCACCTGATTCTCAGGCATGCAGAAGCTGGATATTTTAAGACTGCAGCCTGCTTAGCCCCTGCAGAGGGAGCAGGAGTTCCTCATTATCAGAAATGGGAGATGTGCAAGAGGAAAACTGGGATGAGATGTACCTAATTAGACAAGGTGCTTCTCTCTCCATCGACAGAAAAAGAAAATAAGACCAAGGATTTCTACAGCAGGCAATTTCTTTTGAACAAAAAGCACCCAAACGTGCATTTTGTTGTAGTATTTTCTCTACGAAATTTGTAGGAAAGCAACTGATGGCAGCCAGTCACAGACGAGCAGGAACTCCATAATCAAGCCCAGAAATTCTAGGGATGTAACACCCAGTAGCTTAGACAAAATCCCACTGTATCAATGCAGCCTGAGGATCTTTATGACTTTAACTGATAATTTTGGCAAGGAAACCCCCCTATTATTTTCCAGTTGTTCCTGATCTTGCTGTTTTTCTTTTCTTTTTTTTTTTTTTTTTTCTTTCTTTCTTATTTTTTTTCCACTGAGCATGGTTCAGAAAGTAGGCCTTCATTTTAAATAATTCAATTACTCCTACTGCTGTGCAGTTTGCCTTAAACTCCCTGTTTCTATGCCCAGAGCTATGCTGAGGGCAAGAGAAAACTTCTAATTATTTGGACAGTTTTGTTCTTTAATTATAGAATATCTTTGGATAAAATGACATTTTCAAGCAATGAGGAGAAGCTTGTTAAAGAAAGATAATAAAAACAAGCAAAAGGCAAAACCCTCAAATCTTCATGTATTCCTTGTTCTGCAGTAATTCAACCCACTGTGATAGTGTTGAAGCAGGTTTAAAGCCTGAAGGGTGGGAGGGAGAACAGATAACTTGGCATAGTGGAGGGTGAGGAACAAAGCTGAAGTCAGTACTGATTTCTATAATCTCTAAGCTCAGTGTTTATCCTAAGAACTGTTATCAGTTTTCTTAATGTCTTTGCAGGTTTAGCCAGTTCTTAAAAAACAGAGTAAAATGGAGCTATGGAGTTAGGATGGTGACTGATATGTTTTCTGAGTAAGCCTTGCTCTCTTCTTTTTGGTGCAAGAGTCCTTCCACTTCCCAGTAGATCGCTTCTGGACTTACACTCTAAAACTGTCTAATTTGTTTTTGGACATCTTTCCCTTAGTCTTCGTCTCCCCAGTATCCCCTCCTCCCCACTTCTTAAATTCAGCTCCTAAGCCTGCTATTGTCCATTCTGTTCTACTTGTTTTTTGAAATACCCTGCAATGGAGCAATGAAGCAATGAAGCTTCCTTTACCCTGTGTCCACTCCAGGTCCCTTACCTTTCTTCTCTGTTTCTTTTGCAGGACAACAGCACTGTGCTCTGAAATACTGGTAATTCCTTCTCAAGCACAGATGTAGCAAATGCTTCCAAGCACAGCTCTGCACACAGCATCACAGTCAGTTTCCATCTGCAGAATGATTCAGCTCTACAAGAAATGCCCAGCTCTACAAGAAATGTCAGTTGCAGCTTTCAGCAGTAGCTCCCCATGGGTTATTTGAGTGTGGCAGCAGCTCCTACTTCTCAGGGAGATTCTTCAGGTTCGAGTAGCATGATGCACACATGGGTGTGATGGGGACACTTCCAAGCTTTGGCACCGTCCCTGACGCTGTGTCACAATTAACACTGCTTGTAAGAAAAAGGGCAAGACGCATGGAATGCACATCTCTGATGATGCAAGTTTAAGAATACCTGCCCCGAAGGAATTATTGAGTTCAGTCACCACAGAAATACCAGTGTGTTCTACCCCAAAACATGAAGAAAAATATATTCTGCTAGATGAATTAAGTTCACTTTCAAGACAGATCCTGAGAACATGGACTGCACCACGGAACATGGAGCCACTCGGTAAGTGAAGCACTGGAACAGGTTGTTCAAAGAGGCAGCGGAAGCCCCACCCCTGGAGACTTGCAAGGCCAGGCTGGATCATGCTCTGAGCAACCTAATCTGTCTATAGGTGTCCCTGTTCATTGCAAGGGAGTTGGACTAGATGAACTTTAAGGGTCTCTTCTGACCCAAATGAATCTATGATTCTATGACTCTGAAATGCAATTGAATATTGTTTGATTATATCAATGTTGGGAAACTATTAGCATTGAAGCTACCTAAGGCAGGAGGAAAAATTCAGTAATTTGTCCTAAGTCCAACTGGAATGGAAATAATACATTCAGACAGAAAATACTTGAGATTTACCGACTGCATATGTATTACACAAAGGTGCAGTGTCTTAATTTTAACTCCATAAATTATGTTTCAGAGTGCTATAAAAATAATCCGTTCAAATATGGAGTAAGAAAAATATCAGAAACAAATGCAGAATGGGGGAAAGGCATACAGACAATCAATAAGAGGTCCAAATTCTCGTAAACAACAAAGATTTTTGTCTACTGCTGAGGTAAATGAGGTCTCTAAATGCCCACAGCACATGGAACTTGACTTACAAGAGTAAGTGAATTTAAGTCATTTTTGGGTCATGAGCATTGAGCAAGTCAGAATTCTCATTCACTCTGGTGCCATGACAGCAAAACTGATGATGAAAAAAACACAACAAAAAAGATGCAGGACAGGCACTACTTTGAATTAAAATGTTCAACATTTTTCAGCTACTTATACTCATAGAACTGAAGGATGCATTGCAACACTTAGTCACAAGTCCAAGTATCTGCACAGCCCTAGAGTTACTGCCTCCAAGAGTTCCATGTTTCTTACCATTTACCATTGTGTACAAGTTCCTGACAGCCAGAGCTACAGGATCATCTTGCTGTGGTCATTCTAGTGGCTACAAGAATCATCCTGCTGCACCCACTGCAGTCACTCTCCCGGGAGCCATGTACCTGCCTTCAGGCTGTGGTCAGGATGATGTTAATTGTATCTTCTTCCTAGGAAAGGCATCTACCCCATGCTGTCCTTTGAGATCTTACTTAAATCTCATTACATGACTCATGTAATGAAATGTTGCTGCAAATATTGTTTCAAGTCAACATAAGCATCCTGCAATGAATCAAGCATTCTCCTAGCCCAGTAATGAGCACACATCCCCCAGCTCAAAAAAACCTAAGTTTTCTTCTGTTTTAAAGCTTAACTTTTAAAGGAAAAGTTGGTTGCTTGCTTTTTTCCTTAGTTTTTCTTTCTTTTTTTTTTTTTTTTTTTTTTTCCTGAACTGTTATCAGAGAATGAATCAAATTTGACTGCAAACAGCAAACAAAGATAACACTGTAGAAGTAGCCAAACAGCTGAACTTATCACCCCACACTTATCTCAGGAACACTGTTTTTTTCTGAGCCTTAGTAGTAGACTGTGCCCTTCCATAGGTTTTTCAACTGACATATATATTGTGCATTGTTTTTTTTTCATTATTATTATTTGCTTGTTTTGAGGTTAGTATTTTGTTTGTTTATTTGTTTTTCCCAATCTAATATACTTTTCTTAGCAGAGATGAGGAAGAGTTAACAAGTGAAGAAAATAAGCGGAGACAATTCCCCTAAAATTCAGAATTAAGGAGCCTTGACAACCACTCCTCTTCTCTTTCTCCCATCACATCATCAGGGATAGAAAAGATAATGAGTGATGCATGCAAGAGAAGCAGAGAAATAGGAAATATTTTGTTTGCCAAACCAGTACTTGCTGGCATGATTCATTTGAGATTACAAGTGGTTAAACTTTGCTGCTTATTTTAGTCAGCTCCTTCCAAACTGCAGTTCTGTTTTTCCATGTTGCTGTTATCCATAAAATCCTGAAATTTCTTTTCTCAGAAGAGTTGCTTTTGGAAAATCACGACTCAGCCAAAATGCCTGAGAAAATTAAAAACTAATGCAAAGGACCTTGAAGTATTTTGACTAAGCATATTGCAGCTAGCACAATTTAAAATGTTCAGAGACATAACCTCAGACTTGTAATCAGAGATTTACATAGGATGGAAGTGACTGTTAGGGATTTTCCAGTCCATCCTCCTGCCCATAGCATATCCCATTAAAACAGGCTTCTTAGAGATGAGTTTGAGTACTCCACAGAGTCCACAGTCTTGCTCTAAGTCACCTCTGCCAGTCTTTCACCACCATGGTGAATATGCGTTTCCTTCTCCTAATGAGTCACAAATTCCTGTCTTCCAGCTGGTGCTCATTTAGGCCTTTCCCTCTGCACATCTGAGAAGAGCCTTGTTCCATCTTACCTAAGCCCTCCCAGCAGGTAGTTGCAGACATCAGCAAAATCTCCCCAAATTCACCTCTTCTCCAGGCTGAACAAACCCAGCCTCCTTGGCCTACTCATGCATCCTGGGCTCCAGGTCCCTGGGAGTTCTCCACTGGTCCCACTTCAGATTGCCACCTTCTACTCAATGGGGAAATAATATTGTCCAGTATTCACTGTTGAGTCCACAGCAGACACAAGCAAAGTCTCAGAAATGACTGAGATTAACTGTCTCTGAAATGACTGACTCAGACTGACCTGCTTGTCAAGACTGACTACACAAGTAATAATAGAGACCAGGAGGTTGCTGGCTTGCTTTGAAGAGCACACTTCTGACCCAGGTTTAACGTGACCTCCAAGGAATAAAGATCATTTTCTGCAAAGCTGACACCATCCATTCAGCTCTCAGCACAGTCTACCGTATGTGATCATTTGTCTCCAAATGCAGGGCTTCATAAATGCCTCTATCAAATACTGACATCTTCTTGTAAACACATTTCCGAAGCTTCTGGAGGGCTCATTAAATAGCAGTCTTGCCCTAAGTAGAGTGGCCTGACACCCCTCTGCTCCTCCATTTTTATGTCATACACTAATCTGCAAAATTACTAAAGTAAACAATAAGGTTGTTAAATGGTATTGGTGTCAGTATTGATCTCTGAGTCATGCCACTTGTAAAAGGCACAGCTGAGTTTGTTACACTGATGAATGCTTTCTGAGCCTGACAATGCAGTCTACTTGCCATTACCTTATTGTCTGCCTACTGAAGTGACATTTATTGGTGCTTTTCTAGACAACAGTTAATCACTTTGGCAATAAGGATACTATGGAAGACCATGGTCTTCCTATAGATGAAGTAGGTATGTACTGTTTCTCTTCTTCACAGAGCTGTTGGTCTCATTGCAAGAGGTGATCAGCTGAGTCAGACTGGATTTGCACTCAGATTCCATGCTAGCCCTTCACACAGTCTTGTCCTTCACATAGGGTTTATTTCCCAGCCTTTGTAGGAAGTAATATTTATCAGAATTCTTGTTCTTCTTAAAGATATTCATAGCAATTGCTTTCTTTCAGTCTTTGGAAGACTGTGTGATTGACACGACTTTTGAAAAATATGAGACAGCAGTGTTACAATGACACTAGGCACTTCTCAGAGCCACCTCCCCTGTATGCTCACAAAATGTTTCTATATTGATCCCGGGGACAATGTTCCTTTTTCTACCTTTTGTGTCCCTTCATTTTGCAGGTGAGTGGCATTCCAAACACAATAGCTTTTTATGAAGAAAAGATTAGTTAACGCCATACAAGAGAGGTTAAATTGGTCTCCTAGAGGATGAGAAAAGCACTCATTTCTCATGGTGATGAGGTACTACAGATCCATTTAGAGAACTGAATAGAGAATATACTACTGGAAGAAGTCTGTGAGACTTGAATGACAACTCTTGGCATGGGAGTCTTGTTGCAGAAAGATAGAGTGTGTATCATGAGTTTATTTTTGATATCTAGGGCTCACACTCTTAAGCTACTCTTAAGTAATAAGGCTTTCTCTAAAACATTCTTCTAGCTTTTTCTGCTTTGCTGCATTCTCTCCAAAGGAGCCTCCTGTGATTAATGCCTCACAGATCTGCTGATGAACTTCATTTAGCAGATGGAGTCCAAGAGCAAGAAGGGGCAGAGGTGCTGACCTGGAAGCCACGTGGTGGGGGGGATCAGGGAAGTGGGGGGAAGAGTGAGTGTAGTTTCCATACTTAAATGTCACTCATTTTAACATAATAAGAGAAAGCTTAATGAGCTTGTGAAGGACCCACAAGCTCACAGAGGCTAATGAGATTAGATCACTGTTCCTGTTCAGACCATCTTTCAATTTATTTTAGCTGTTTAGGACTGGTCTCTTTATTACTTTCCCATTCTCTCCCCATGTTCTCCATTTCAGCAGAGGCCATGGAACACCACTCTCTTTTTGCAGAATATAAACTGATAAACGACATCAAGTGGAGAGAAATGCAATGTATTTATTTGGATTCCCCCAAATACAGGTGAGGTTGACTTCTGCCTCACCTTAAACACTTAACAGTGCTCAAGTAGAAGAGCAAAATTATTCAGTCACCGCCAGAGAGATTTAGGAAAGACTGTGACTTGCAGTAAGGAGTTAATCAACCGTAATAATAACTGTATAGTCAGAATCCTATGCGTCAATTTAAGACTTCACATTTACCATTAACAAGAAATAAAATTACTTGTTGAAACATTCATCTGTTCATTTCATTTATTGAAAAGTAAGTGCTCCTTCCATGTTCTCCTGACATGCTGCTAAATTTCACCCATTAATATGATTAGTTTTCGCATGTAACTGGGTAGCCCTGCAATCCAATATTGCCAATGCTAGTAACAGACCAGAAGCTTTGTACTGAGTGTGCAAGGCCTCCAGACTGAAGCTGCTGGAAGTTTTCTTCACCTGCCTGCAGCTTTATTTTACTTGCTTAACCCCTGACAGCAATTATTCTTAGCTGACCACGTTTCTCCTTGTTTGCTAGAACCATAGTTTTATAAAGAAAGTAGTAACAAGCAGTTGTTCTATATAGAATGAGGTATTTATGACCCTGAATTGAGGTTCCCTTTCTAAGTTTACATCCTTTCCAGATGATTGTTTCATAATGCATGTATCCTTGGGATATTTCATTAACAGCAACATCTGCTATTGAAGCATTTAAGAAGCCTTGTTTTTCTGAAATGAAGTCTGTATTACAAATATGTTGAGAGGGGAGTAATCGTTTGTTGTTGAAATGAACAAATTTTAATTACAATCATATCATACAGCTATAATTCTAAAGCAGGGGACCCAACTGGGAATCCTGGTTGTATGTGCTGAGACCCTGCTAAACTCCTAATCTCTAAGAACATCTATATGAAAGCATGATTTACCTTTAAATTAATGTAGATCATCTTCAAAGGCTAGAATTATATGGGTAATTCCTTTCCATGCTTGTACCACTCTCACTGTACAGGGCAATTTGGTAACTGTATTCAAAGAGTAAAAGGAAATGATAAATGTAATTGTTATGGGCCCAACTTGAGGTTCAGCTATGGGCTCTTCAATCTGTTTCCCAATCAGCAGTGTGGAAGTGCATTCTGTTCTGAGCTCTGGTCTAAATAGGATCGTCAATGAAACACCAATTACAGGCTTGCAATCACTACAGCTCTGAGGGTTCATTTCATGTATTCAATACCAGAACTCTGTCTCTTCAGCTCCATTCATGCTCCTAACCATGTCTTACCAGTACATTTCTCTGTGATGTATCTAGGAGCAAACTGTAAGCATGGATTGCTCATAATGGCCAGAGAACCATAAAATCAACATCAAAGATATAACATCTAAGATTCTATACTGTTTCTGCAAGGCACCTCCTGTTTGAAGACTGAAGAGTACTCACTGATTTGAGCCCTGCAGCTCTACAGAATATCTCCCCTCACTGTATGCCTGGAGGTCTGGCAAACATTCTGGGGCCTTGTATCATTTGTCACTTTTTAAGCTACCATGTAAGCTTTTTTTTGTGAATAAGTATCAATGATGAATTATTATTATCATTATTATGTTTATTTTTACATCTTTAATGTTTCAGTGCCCTCATATCTTCCTCCTTGTTCTCTTCCAGTATCTGAAAGGTGCTTACAGTGAGAGTGGGGCAAGTCTCCTCTCACTGGTGACAGGTGATAGGATGAGGGGAAATGGCCTCAAGTTGCACCAAGATAAGTTTAGGTTGGACGTTAGGAAACACTTATTTACACAGAGGGTAGTTAAACACTGGAATAGGCTCCCCATGAAGGTGATTGAGTCACCATCCCTGGATATGTTTAAGAGCCGTTTGGATGTGGTGCTCAGAGATATGATTTATCAGAGGGTTGTTAGAGTTAGGGTACTATGGTTAGGCTGTGGTTGGACTAGATGATCTTTGAGATCTTTTCCAACCTGAGTAATCCTATGATTCTATGATTCTGTTCAGTAAGGCTGTGTTAAAAAGAAGTGTGCATGCAACTGTTCATAGTGCTATAGAGAATAAAAGGAAAATGACAGCAATATTACACTTGCTGCTGGCTTATGCAGAAACAGCAGCAAGATGGGAGATTTAGACTGGACATAAGAAAAAAGTCTTTTACAATAAATGTAGTGAGGCACTGGAACACTTTGCCCAGAGATATGGTGGAAGTCCTGACCCTGGAGACACTCAAAGTCAGGCGGGATGGGGCTCTGATCAACCTGATCTAGCTGTAGGTGTCCCTGTTTATCATAGGGAAGTTGGACTAGATGGCCTTTAAGGTCATCCCTTTCAACTCAAACAACTCCAGCACGCTGGAGAAGAACAGCATTTTATGTCACTGCTGTTGCTGCTGCTGTTGTGTTGGACTAAGAGTAAGTGATGAACTGGGAGATGCTGACATAGAGAAAATATTATGTGTATTGCACACTTCCTCACTATGGACAAAATTTCATTTAAACAAATTTATGTTGATGATATTTTCACTGCAAACATAGCTAGAAGTATGTTCACTCTGAAAGACTTAAAAGAGATGTTTTGTTGGAAAACTGGGCACAGAAATCTACAGTCAGGATATATTGTGTTGATATCAACTGCTGTCATTAGTTAATGGCTCTTGATACATATCAGATTAAACACTGACCACAGCATGAAGCATGTGCAATCCATATTGAGTTCTTATTATGCTACTCAGGTTTTGACATGGGGCAGTTAAACACTGCTTGTGTATTTTCACCCATGTATCATAGGCAGTAAATAACTAAAATCCAGCTCTACAAGTGGAAAAAATGTAGTTCGCTGGGGATTTTCACATGTAGAGAGCAGACATCTTTCTTCATTCTTACAAATCACCGAGGTGAAAGATAAGGGAGTACTTTTTATTGTGTGAAACAGTTCACTTCTATGTACTTCTAAAGGGTCTTGGACAGAGGAGTGGGATTAGGATTTAGAAAATGAAAGCACATTCATTCAGTCTACATGTTGAAAAAAAAAAAAAAAAGAACAAAAAAAATGACACCCAACACCTGAAGCCCTGAGACATTCGTCAAAATAAGATAAAGGAAACTGCCTGTAATTGGTAAAGATTTTGGAGCTATAAAATCAGTTGTACTTGTTTTGAGAAGAATAAGCACAGTGGGCAGAGATAGGGTTATCACAAATTAGAGTCCCAAATGCATTAGGACGAATAATCGTCAATGTTTTGTGAAGATTCACAGTAATGTCAGCTGTCTTTCTGCAGACCCTCCCCTCTCTGAGACTGTTAAATTACATGTTTAACTTTCCATAAAACGAAACTGACATGGTCAGAAATCACATAAATTAATGAAAATTATGTAGAGCGCTGTCTGCCAGGTCACAAGCAAAACCAGCCCAAGGGTTTGAGGAATATACTGTGCTACATTAAGACTTCCATTTTATTTTTCTTCAAGAGGAATTGCTTCTTAGCTGGCTGTTGTTTGTTTTCATCTTTAAGTGGGTCAGTGCAAAGAATCTTAGTCATATCTCTGAGGCAGAGGAGGAGTAAATGAGTAAAAGAGCACAGGCTCTGGAAATGGAGGGTTAGTCAGTGCTTTTCAGTAGTTTGGTTGTTTTCACAGCTTACTTCACACAAGTGAGCACCTGAACAAGCAGTCATAGCCTTAGTGTCCCACAGCTCCTTCTTCACACGCCCATGTGCCTGGGCTGGAAGAGGCTTTTCTCTCCCCTACTCATTTTCCTTTTCTCCTTCTCTCCCTTAGATTTCATCCTACTCTATTTCTTATGTTGCTGTTCTACTTTTTATTTGACTTTCTGTATTATATAGAGAGAGTAAAATAACAGAAGCATAGAAAATAAAAAACCTCTAAGCCTACACAAGAGAATCAAGACAATAAAGAAGTATCTGCCCAATCAAGACAAAAACCTCAACAATAAAAATCCAATCCAACCTGATGAACTACACTAAACTGGAAGAGAAAATACAAAGGAGATGCAGTCAATAGAAGGAAATGATAACACTAAACATGCTTCGTTTAATCCTACTCTTATTTTTGTACAGCACAAAGGGAGTTCAATCATAAATATTCAGCCACAAGGATATAAAAATTTCTACAGAGTCTGCTGAGTAAGACCAGATACAGTTCATTCGTTTATTCTTTGGTTTGAATCTATAGAAATCCTTGCAACAAAATGCTTCCCCCTTCACACGCAGGAGTATGAAGTAATCTAGCATTTACTTTAACCCAAGGTAAATGATGCACATACAAACATGCAAAGCAAGTGTCCAGATCTTCTTGGAATAATAGCCACATACTTAAAGGTTGCAAGGGCATTCTCTGTAAAGAAAAGTGAAGACCTGTGGAAAAGCTTTTCATCAAACTTAACTAAAAGTATCAGAGTATCAAAGCCTTCGAACCACCCCAGGGGAAAATTCATCTCTTTCTAAAAATATCTAAGTAGCTATATCAAAAGAAATAGTTACCAGGGGCTGGGGATAAGAACACTCTCCCTCTGTCTCCCTCTCCAAAAATACCCCAAACAACAACAACAACAACAAAAAACCAACCACCATAATCAAACTCCAAGTATTATCTGTCAGAAAGTTAAGAAATCATGGACTCCACCAGTAAACGTTAAGAGTACGTAACAGCTCCCTATGGTCTGTAGCCCTTAGTCACTTCCAAATTTCAAGAGCTACCAAATGTCTCTAAAAGGAGAAGTGGAAAAGAAAGGGTTAATTATACAATCAGAATTATTAAGGTCAGAAAAGACCTCTAAGTTCATCTAGTCCAACTATCAACCCATTACCACCATGCCTGCAAACTATGTCCCTCAGTGCCTCATCTGCATGTGTCTTGATATACTGCAGTCTGGATATGCCAGCTCCCCAACACCTCCAGCATGGATTTGGGAGAAGGACATATTTTCTCTTGGAGAAAAGCTACAGTAGCTGTGTTCAAGGAAGATTTATGGAGAGGACTGGATTCTTGAGCCTGCCCATACCAGGTAAATGTGAAATAAACATAGTGCTCTGTTAAATTAGAGATCTCCTACTAGAGAATATTTCAAAGCATTTCAAGGAACATTAGGTCATCTTTGTCAGCTTGTATGTGACATTTTGGAAATACTGGATGGTCACTCTGATTCCAGGCAAAGAATGAGTAAGGATGCCTAATAATGACATTTTATCAAATTATTTTATTTTAATTGTCTCTCAATCTGCTGCAATTATGATTTCAAAAATACTTTGTTTAAGGAAAGATATATATATATATTTTCTATAAGCCTCATAATACCTAATTATGTAGAGAATTTGGTCCACCTTAAACCCTTTAAACTACCTTACCTGTTTATATTATGGTCCATACTTGTCTGCTCTCTTGCAAATGATGTAGTTTGAGTTGCACTAAATTCATTGGGATAGCTTCAAAAATCGATCTTGGAATTCTTCATGTAATTTAAAATAGTATTGCACACTTATTTACCCATTTTGGACCCACATTTTATACTGGACACCTGCAGCACATGAAATAACTGGAATAACTGTAAACTTAGTTAGCTGTGGTTTTGCAGAAAGCAGAGATCAGCATGGATTACTCACATGTGTCTTCTCAGGTTTTTCAAATGGATTTCATAAATGGCCCCAAGTACACTATTGAACTTTTGACATCACATTTTCTGTATTGAGAAAAGTGATCCACCACTGTCCATTTTAAAGGATTACCCATTTTGCATTAGCTGGTGAGAGTGCTTGAGGGAAGCATGCAATCAGGGCTTTTCTTTTTTGCTGCAAGAATGAAAAAAATGTATTTATAACAAAGTAAATCAGGGTTTTTGTTTGTTTGTTTTGTGTTTTGTTTTTTTTTTTCCCAGTTTGCTCTTCAAGTATTTATATTTACTATTCTCAGTAATCCACTTTGACCGTGTATTCACATTTTAAAAGACTGTCTCTTTGTAGAATCAGGTCTTTTATTTATTACATAAAAAGCCTTAAATTAAATTACCCAAATAATACAGGCAGGCGGGTTTAGAACTTAGCATCCCTGGAGAAAATTGAAAAATTCCTGTAACTTTCAAGGAACTATAGTCTTTAATGCAGCATTTTTGTATGTGCGTAGTGATCATATGCAAAATATGCTCCTTGGGTACATCCTTTCACCTCAAATTTTATGCTCAAGAAATGCAATCTGGCCACTGGCTGAACCTATTCTAAAGTAACTGGAAATTACATGCTTGCTAGAAACAGTGAATAACCATAGTAGTAAGTTGCCTGCTACATGGCAGGATAGCTGTTTGGTTTGTATTAACAAAGCATACAAACGTCCAGACTGCAAACCCCAGAAGGCAGTCCAGATTGTGTTCTCCTTTGTGTGGGTACAGCCTCAGTCACACCGGGCCACCGAGTGACTCAGTCCAGCAATTGTGGAAATCAGGCCATTGCTGAAATTAGAAACGAGCAAACCTCAGTGGGTTACTAGTAGACTTGTATTTCATACTTTGCCAGCTGAAATTTTTTGTCATAATAATTAACCTTAAATGGAGAATATGTTGGCTTTGAAAACAGGAAATAGCTTGGCTTGGAAAGGACCTTAAAGATCATCTATTTCCATCTACTAGTAAAATATAGTAATTTTAAAAAAACATTTGCCAAATTGTCATCGAGCAGTAAGAAGCTGCACGGATGGCCTAATAGAGTTCGAGACATTATTTCACAACAGGGTCCTAAAAGCCAATAAATGAGTTCCTCTTCAGTTATGATTTCAGTATTATACGAAAGACAACTTAAACAGTTGCTGTTGGGAATGGATATGAGGTACAATAGCACAGGTATTAGCATGCACACAGTCCATCCATGTCTTTCCTTTTAAGTGCTACCCATCTATCCCAATCACTTTCAGATAATGTAAATCTTCATTTAAAATGTTCAAGGGTTTTGTTTTGTTTTTCTAAACTGCTAACCTCATGAGCAGCAGACCATTTACATTTTAAAGAGAAAGCTCTACTAGTTGAAGGTTCTGTTTGAATATTTGCATGCATTTTAATGAGTCTGTTCTAAGGTTGTGGTTTTTGTTTTTTTTTTCAGTTGTTAGAAAAACATCATGAATTGAAACACTTTAAAGCTCTGGCAAGCTACAAGGTCTATCAGTTTGTAAGAACTCTCTTGGGGGTGGAAGTACTGTGTTGTCCTTTACATTTCTTGGCCAATGCAGCAAAATGGATTTTTTTTTTTTTTTCTTATTCCAATTCCTTTATGGTTAAAAAATAAATAAATGACACTTTTCATTTAGGGGGGCTGACTGCATTTTTATCTGTTGCATAGTTGCATAGTTTAGGAAAACATTTTTTGCTGTTTGCATGTCACAGTGTGCAACTGGCTTATTATTTGTGTGGCACACAAATGACCAAAGAAGTGCCAAAACCCGTAAATGCTGCGCTCTGTAAAATGGCACATTGACTGTTACTACATTGAAAATTCCTTTTGATCCAAAGAACAGCAGTAGGAATATGCTCTGTACAGCAGTACAGGATGCATTTTGATCTCCCTAGAGAGAAATATATTCTAAAATGGACTATTAGAAAGCTTGTAAAAACAGAAGTGCCTATCTAGTGAAGCAAATGAAAATACTCTTATTGATTTAACTAAAATCAAAGTGGACTCTCTTTACTCATTGTCAGTTGGTAGAAGAGGCTCTTGTTTGCATTAAAGTGTTGCTGCAAACCAGAGGTACTTTCAGTGGTATCACTATAGGAAGGCTTACACTGCACTTTATTCTACACAACTAAAAGTGTCAGTACCATCTTGCTTGTTTGATCTGTTTGGTTTGTATACAACTGGGGACATTTAAAGAAGCTATGGAAGAGATAATTGTATCTCGATGCTGGTACCTGAGATTAGTACTCTCACTTAGAACTTTGCAAACACGAATAACTAAAGCACCTTTTCACCCTCCCTGAGAGAAGCAGACAAGAACTCCTTGTTTCATACAACAGAAGTGAGAGCTGATCAAAAAAGGACACCAAAGTTTTACACACAGAAGATGAATAACTGTTCAGTTCCTAATGATTTAGACAAAAAGCAAACTGAAGTGTGGGAACTTGATATTTCTGTTATAATCCGTAGGAACTACAGAACATGAGCAGCTACACACAGGGTGCATTAACCCAAAGTATACAGTTGTGTCTCAGCAGCAGAGGTACTATGACGATTTGCATTCTCCTTCTGTCATTAGAGTTATCATGTGTGGCTCAGAGAAGATCTTACAGCAGAATAACTACAGTAGCATTAGTCTGGCAAGGATGAAATAGCTGTTGTGGCAGTTTTGAAATTTTTTCTAAAATGAAGACTTATGGTTGTTCTGAAACCTAGATGAAAGTGCTAAATAATCACAAGTAAAGCAGAAAATGTTTGAGATCTTCAGTAAGAGCCTATGGCACATTATCACTAATACTTGTGCATTTCACTCTACAGTTTCTCTGTGAGTCTGTTTTTGGGCTACCTTGACATGGCAAGGTGACAAATCTCACATCAGCCAGTGTTTGATGTTCACTAAAAGTTTGTTTCTCAGCTACCTGAAGATTCTGCAACTTTCACTTTACCTATAAGAACATTCAATTTTTATTATTATTTTTTTATTATTATTTTTTATTCAGGCTCAAACAGAACATTGAAAATAGCATATTTAGAGGCTTCTCTGGAAAAAATCTAGTACATAGCCAAGCCAGATGATGCAGTTCTGGACAAGAGGATGTTTGTACACAATATACTGCATTATTTTTGCTGGTGATTTTTAATAAGATGATGAGTAAGAACCGGAGAATAAAACAAGTGGAAGAAAATGTTTCCTTGAGTGGATGTGCGTGTTTATACATACATATTTTATATCTACTCATCTCTTGTCATGTCACTAAAGATTCATCAAGTGTTTGACATATTTGCTTTTTTCTCTTCATTATTACTATGTCTAAATCCCTTCATCTGCTATTCGATTTTCAATTTTTTTTTATAAGTGCTAGTTCCAACACAAATTCTTTCCACAGGTAGGTCTCTAAAACACCAGTTTCTGAAGGCTAACCAAAGCGGTAGAAAAGAATGAAACAGGATACTTCCCCATCTTTCTGCACTGCAGACAAGGCTATTGCTTAAGGAGAATGTTCATGTGTCCTGGCTCAGAAGGAGAATGAAGGAAGAACAGGAGAAACTGCAGAGATGAGTTTTGGCCAGATAAATCTGAATACACAGATAACATAAAACAAGGCAAGAAAAAGATTTTCTAAAATTTGATACAATTTGTTGGGATGTTTTTGGAGGTTTTATTTTGGATACTCTGAAAAAAAGTATAATTTCATTTCGTTATGCTAAACCATTCCATAACCTTTAATGAGGAAGATGCTGTTGGGTGGCCATAGGATGTTTCTTCTCATGTAAAATATACAATGTTTTAAAACTTATGATTTACAGAGCTACTGAGAATAACGGTAGCATATCTAGAAATATTTTTCTCCAGAAAATCCACTGATGTTTGTGTTTTCCCAGAAATGTCAGCAAAAGAGCTGAAATTGCTTTTTTTTGCAGTCCAGTGGCAAAGCTCTGGTGGTTAATTGTAGTTGATATTTTAGGGGAAGACTCTGAAAAAAAGATCTCCAAAATATGTGAAATTGTCTTCAAACTCAAAACAGTAAAACTCTAAATATGATTCTGAAATATGTATTCTTTTATAAATTTCAATATCTATTTAAAATGAGACTGTCCACCATCAACAATATCTGCCTAGTATCCTACTAAGCTTCTGACTTGAGTTGTCTTCTGAGAATGCATTCAACAAGCAAATGTATTTTCATTTAATTAATATAAAACTCAGGAAATTCATACCTTTTTTATAGGTACTGGAACTTGAAAATAAACTCTTAGCTAACCCAAAGCCTTTTATAACCTCATTCCTGAATACCACATATAAAATGTGAGGAAGAAAGAAAGATACAGAAGGTGGGAATTCTTAGATAATCTTACCTGTACACACTTCTTACTTCTATTCATACGGACTGAAGGATAAGTAAATGCACATTCTATTTATATACCAGAATTGTACCTGTATCTACATGCATCTCTTTTGCTGCCTTTCTTATGTTAGCTTGTGACTTGTATGAATCATCTTCCAAAATTACTCAATAGTGATCTCATAATATCTCTTCATAAAACAGTTTCCTGAATGCTATACACCTAGTAATTCTCATTGTTTGTTTTTGAACACTCTCTACTTCTTCAGTCTTTTTTGGATCGAATCTACAGGGAGCGTTTCATTGATTTTCAATATGATACTTATGTACTTTATATCCTGTTCATTATCCATCTTAGCAAGTTTGCGTCCTTTAATTGCTGCTGTGAAGAGTTCTCTTTAGCTTGAGCCATCTGCAATGATAATTACTATTTAATCTTTCAGCGAATCTTTAAATGTAGCTACCGTAAAGTAATTTACTTGAAAAATGTCTTAAGTAACAGCCTGGTCAATTTGTAGGTTTCAAACTAAAAGGAAAAAGTGAAATGTTTTGCCACCATCTTGGTAGCATATATCTAGAGCAAGAATCTTTTATTTTTGATTAAGTGTTTGCTTTTGTTTATTGCTGTCTCTGTCAAAAATCACATCAAATCTTAGAAATATTAGGTTAAGGTATGGCTTCTTTTATATCATGTGACATTCTCATGTTCATGTCCTCAAAAAGGGAGAACCCCAAAGATGTCACTTTCAGAAAGCCTAAAACTGCCTGATCTGATTGTCTACTTACAAGGCAAGGACAGGATTGACTCTAGAGTCCAGCTTTGATACTCTCATCACACAGCTAAAAAACCCGTCTTGACAATGACTTTTTGAAGGTGACATTCTTGACATCGTTAAAAGTATCAACAAATATTTCACATACTAACTGAGGAACAGCATGACCCTACAATTTCTTTGCAGTAAAATTTCACAAGATGTTAGTACAGTATAACATTCATCTTTGAGCTCTTCCAGTTTTTCCCTGTTAGCACAAAAGTGGCTCCGTGAATGAGACAGAGACCTCTATCTTCTTTGTTAGCATTTTTAACCAGGGCAGCCTGTACTGAAGACTAATCATCTCTAGAATTATACTGGGAAGTAGAGATTTATGGAAACTGGTGGTGGAAAGATTTTAAGCACCTCTGTGTATGTGTTGGCTCTAATTATGGTGAAATTATGGAATCTTCATTTAGAATGCAGAAGCCTTGCTGCCTAAACAACTGATTCTGTTCTGATGCAAAGAAGTTACTAACAGAAGAAGCAGCCACCCCTTCTGCAAGGTAGAATTCAACTCTAAATCATACAGCATTTTCTGTGTTGGCAAATATGTATATATGCTTCTTCTATCAAGCCCTTTAAAACATCAGCATTGTAGCTTAAATACCCCAAGTACATACTTTAAGTGGTATAAGCTAGCCATGTATGTTCTCACGCAGTGTCAGATCACCTTCAGATGTATATTAGGTGTAGTAGTGCCTTTAACCAGTATTATCAAGAGTAGGCAGGAGCAATATTCTGCATTTGGAGTGGAGAAACCACACGGAGCAGTGATTTGAAGAAGTAATTAGGGAAAATATTCTGTTAGTACTTGCTTGCAACACCACAGTAGTCTTTAGATGTTGTGATGAGGTATTGTAGATGGGGAGATGTGTTGTAAGGCTGTTCTGCTTTAACAAGGCAAAAGAAAAAACAACAGAAGGCCTAAAATGTGACAGACCGCATCAAGATGTTCCCCTTTGTCTTTCTTATCTGTGTGTGCAGAGACTTCTCCAATTGTTCTTGCATTCCACAGCAATCTTTGGGACAAAAGGAGTGTTTCAAGGAAGTAAAGGACCACCCCAAGAACTAACAGTGGACTGAAAGTGGATCATCAGGGTGCTAGAAGGCTAGATGACACTGAAGATCACCAAATAAGGCTATGTCTATTGGGCAATCATTGGGGGTGGATAGAATAATAAAATTGGGAATGTAATGAATATATATGTGAAAATATAACATGGTCATGAGTGATCAGCTGGTGGAACATTCTTGAAGAGTTATCTCGATGACGCTACCCCAGTGCTCCCAAGAAAGAGTATCTTGCTTAAGAGTAACAAAGCACTGCTGTTAAGTTTATATACATATCGATTTCTTTGATTCAGCAGTGTGGGCTGGGGACAGACTAACAGGAGTCCAACTACAGGAAGAAACCTCTGGATCCTGATGAAGAAGCAGATCAAGTTAACAATGCACCTTAATGATAAGAAAGGATATCCAGACATCATGTGTCTCTAGAATGTAGCCAGAAATTTGTAGGAGGTCACTCTTCTCTGACAGGCCCTTATAAGACCATGCAGGCAAGACTTTGTCTGTTTTGGACTTCTCAGTCAGTGAATGCCAGGAGGTGAATTCCTGGAACAAGACCAGCTGAGGGTGTCTCAAGATGAGGAGAGGTCATCCTTCCATCATTCCTGTGCCCTGTCTCCTTGTGTGGGAATCAAATGTTGTTTCTGCATTTAGAATAAGATAAGAATATTTAATTCAAGATCTCATTATATAAGTGAAGCAATTTGTAGTTACTAGGTAGAAGTCATAGGTACAAAACTGCAGCTCCTGTCCAGCTGTCTGAAATAGAACTACTGATTTTTGGTGCTGGACAAATAAGACCTGAGTAATAAAGGATCCAAAGAGGAGAAGTTAAAATAATTAACAATATACCTGTATAAACTAGCAACAATGTATGTTTTAATGTTTTGTTGTACGCATTGCAAAAGTATGCAAGTCGTGACATACCTAAGGATGTGCCTGAAGAGATATCGGGAAAGACTGGAATCAACCCCCCTCCCCGGGCTCTTTGTTTAACAAAGGTCTCTGAGACAGAATGGACGAAGCTTTGAAAGAAATCAACATATCAATACGATAAGAGCACCGAGACATCTTGGAAACAACAGCAGGATGGCGACAGACTGCACCTGAATTAACAAACTTCAGAATGTAATTAACAAATGCAAATCTCGGGTAAAATTGTAACCTCCAATACCCAACCAAAGGGGAAACGGGAGGGGAAAAGGTATGGGAGACAAGGTATAAATGCTGTAACATCGTGTCCTTAGTTGCGCTTCTGCTATCAGGGCGCCCGCCATTGCAATCGCGAATAAAAACTGCTTTTATCAGAGATACCGTCCTGACCAAAAATTATTGAGGATATTTCCAACAATTTGGGGGCTCGTCCGGGATCATTATCGCTTCTTGGGGTGTCCCCACTGCACTGGACAGGATAAGTGCACTCCGCTGATTTTAGCGGTCCTGTCTGGGTGGTGAGGTGACTTCTCAGGACAGCCGATAGGAAACCGAGATTGTTACAGAAAGGACGGGCTCTGTAAAAGCCAAGGGGCTAGGCAGGCACAGGTGTTAACCCTTGCAGACCCGGAAACTTCGTGCACGGATCAAGGTAAGGGAACTGAATCCTTATCTTGGGTTGAGACTCTTGAATGTGTGTGGCTGAGACGCACTTTTAGTGCGAAGTGAGTGCGGAGTCCCAATCCGCGGTTCCGTTGTCCCGCGAGGGGCGCGGCCGGAGACGGACGAGGCGGCTGTGGTGCTGAAAGCAAGAGTCTCGGGAGGGAGCTGTTGGTGTACGGTACCCTGCGCACTTGACGAAGATGCCAGCAGTACACCCCTATTTAATCCGAGAGTCGGAGCGGGTGCTCCGCAAGGATTGGGCCCAAAAATCCGAGAATCGGAGTGTGGTAACTTGTGAGCTGGGTAGTTCACAGTAGCACTCCGGAGGGATGGGTAATAGGAGCTCCATAAAACAGGGTAAAAGGGTCCCTAACACTGTGCCCAAAGATAGCCCCTTGGGGAAGATGCTTCAGAATTGGATCTGTTCTAATTGTGGGTTCGAGTCCCACCGGGATTACTGTGCGTGCACGAGGAGAGCTATTTTTACTTCCCCTTAAGGGGTTGGTTGGTAACAAAGTATAGTGAATATTGTCAACGTTAAACTTGGTTTTCCTAGCTGTATTAGCAGGAATTGTTGTGTATTTGGCCATTATTAACATCTCTTATTAGCGCTTGTTACTGTACATTTGAACTAAGTGTTGAACCAACAACTTTGATATTTTCCGAGAAATGTTGTACCTTGAACTGTGTAAAGACCGGTCTTGTGCAGTCTGTGTGAGTGTGGTGTGAGTGAGACGCAGCCCAACTGCGGGGCGAGTGCGGAGTTGCGACCCGCGGTTCTGTCCTGCGAGGGAAACGGCCGCGAAAGGCCTCTATGTTCTATATGTTACGATGTTTTTGTATATGTTGCGATGTTTTTGTCTTATTAATTGTTGTTAATATTGTGGCAACTGTAACGCACATAATAGTGAAGTGCATACGGAGTAGGGTGGTGGAAAGAAAGCCCGCAAAAGGCAAACCACAATTAGTATCGAGACCCTGTTGCTTTTGTTGTAGAGAATACTGCGGTTTAAGGGTGATAAAGATTCAGATTAGGGATACAATAGGGTTGTGTTACCTCCGCTTTAACGTGTTAACTTTACGAAATTTGTTTTGAACCATTGTTCCCCCTTGTTGTGTGTGTACGAATCAATAGAAAGAGTAATGGGGAACTCAAGGGAAAGAGATACCTAAGAGAACTCCCTTAGGATGTATATTGGCATATTGGAGGGATATTGCTGGGAAACCGGGAGGGACTCTAAGCAAGAACAACTTCATCAAATACTGTAATCATTGGTGATTAGTGTATATGTTGGAGGACAGGGAAAATGATCCCCAAATCAGGAAAAGAGGATAGGGAAAAGATGTTTAAATGTTGTGTACAGATATGGCCTAGAGAGCCACTACAGGGAAAATGAATATTTTGGCCAAAATATGGATCTGATGAAGATTGGGTTTGTCAGATCTTGAATTTATACGTATATATATATAAGAACAAAACCCCTTTTCGAAGGAGGAATCAGAATATGCTGTCTGTTGGATACAAGAAATCAGCCTGTTACCAGTAAAAAAAGAAAAAAAAGGTCCAGACCAGGAAGGAGAGGAACTACAAAAGGGAACTAGTCAATGGGACCCTCTAGAGAGTCTCCCCCTCATATAACTCCAATGTTGCACAAAGGGAGGCAAAGGGAGACAGGCACTGCCCCAGTAAGAGAAAACGGAAAAGCACATGGGGTCATTTAACAGGAAGGGGGCATGTTGGGCTCAGGAGAAAATTAAAACAATGTAAAAGGGATAAAAAAAAAATTTTCCTTTCCCAGACAGGTGTACCAGCACCTCAGTGTACCCCTTATGGGAGGTCCCACTGGGACAAGGGCAAATATGCTATGTAAACTCCCCACTCATTAGTGGAGAAATTAGAAATTTTAAGAAGGAAATGAAATCTTTATTTGAGGATCCAATAAGAGTAGCAGAACAATTAGATCAATTTCTGGGGCTTTCAAAACTTTGGTCCCACCAGGAGCTTCTGGTAAATATAAAAGTGGGACCTGAGGGGGAAGAAGTTGTGATTTTAGTTGATACTGGGGCAGCTCATTCGTTGCTGGCCCATAAAGTATCAGGACTCAAATTAACAAATGAGGCCTTAAAGTTATCAGGGGTAGAGAGAACCTGGATGACAGTACCAATTTTTGAGAATATTAGTGGATAAAGATGAAATTTGGAATCAAGAAAAACATGAAATAAGGTCATAAAGATAAGGGTGGAACAGCCCAGGGAACTGAACAATATGGATTGCTAAGAAAAAGTTGTATGGTATTAAGGGTGTGGAAACTGAAAAACTGTATTGCTTGATCTGTGGGTTTTGAAGGGAATGGGACAAACTGCTTTGATGGTCTAAGAAAGAGTATTTGCTAATGGCATACAGGAGTATAATTGAGGGTGTGTGGAAGTGTATCTGAAGGTACAAATAGTGGAATTGTGTACAAAGGAAAAAGGGTTAAAGAGAAAGTGCGTTTATCTGTGCTGGTATGAGAGCAGCCCCCTGCACTGTCCCCCCCCCGCAAGAACTCTTGAGTGAGAGAGAGCCGGGGATGGAGACTGTTGCTGTAAACAGCAAAGGGGGAGGTGGAGAGGAAGGGGCAATGGAAGTGAGAACAGCCTTCATGTGCAGAGATGTAGGAAACCTGAAATCCCAGTGTTAGCACTGGACACCTGGAGAGAAGGAGGTGAAACTGAAATAGAATGTTAGTAGTTTATGTAACGATGAGAGTTTGGAAAGTGAGAAAGTTTGGGAAAGACACAGGCTGAAGGAGGCAAGGACTGGCAAGGTATAACAGGGATGGCAGGACTGAAGACAGGTGAAGGATAAGAAAACAAAACAAACAAACAACAACAACAAAAACTGTTTGACAAACAGATAGAAAAGGAATTGGTGATAATAACAGCTGTTACTGTGTTGTGCTAAAATAGGGTCGTAGGGCCCAGAGATCCCCTCGGGAAGAGGTGGGGGGGGGGGGTAGGAGCTTGAAGAGCCCAGGGATGGCTCTGCCCCCACTGGAAGGAAAGCAGTGTGCAAACTGCAACGGGAAATTGCATTTAGGGAAGCTGGATAAAGAGGTTTATTTTCTGGTGGATATGGTATTCTTCTTACCACTCATAGATGGCTTTATAACAGTAGTAGAAGTTACTGCCCAACAAGAAAATGTTTTTTTTAATTAAGTAAATATAAGCTAGGAAAGCAAGTAGGAATACAGGAGTTCTTGTACCTGCCAGGTTACTCGGCAAGAAATTTAATAAAACTAGAGCTAAGAGTCCAACAATATTGACTGATTAAGAATTGTAAGTTTTAACACAAACTGGGAAAAACAATGTTGTACCCCCAGGAGTCACAGCAATCTGAAATATGATGCACTTAGGGGTGTGGGCATCAGGGGCAAACATGAAGCCCTAAATAGAAATTAAAAGCAAGAGCTTGCCCAGTCAAGGTAAAGCGATGCCCTTTGAGGATATGTAACTGTAGAAGGATAAAAGAAATAATAGATAACTTTTTGGAGTTTGGATTCCAATTTTGCAAAAATTTTAGATAGCAAGTGCAATAGTTTGGTACAAGACTTGAGAGCAAGTAATGGAATTGTTGAATGTGTACATTCAGTGGTAGCAAATCCATGCATTTTATTAACCCAGTTAAGGAATGAATAGGTGGAGTTTACCTTCTGGATTTGAAGGATGTCTCTTCCGCCTGGTTTGGCCAAAGGAAGCCTAAGGTTATTTGCCTTTGAATAAAAAAATCCCTAATAGATGGAGAATAGACTCAGTTAATGTGGACAGTGTTACCCAGGATTGTGAGAACAGCTTAATGATTTTTGAGAACTGGTCAACTCGTGAGCCTGAGACCTGGGATCCTCCAGCCCAGGGTGGAACTTTACTGCAGCACCTGGAAGCCATAGCAACAGAAGAGAACTGTGTAATGGACTGTGAGTTTGCTGAGTTTCTTGATTTACAGAAAGCACAACTAACTCAACAGCAAGTGACATATTTGGGAGATTACAGCTGGACTTTGAACCTTAAGGACTGCCAGGAAAGAAGCCATCTGCCAAACCCCTGAGCTGTAAATTGCCAAGGAACTCCATACATTCCCAGGAATGACAGAGTGGTGCCGACTGTGGATACAGAGCTATGGACTGATCGTAAAGCTCCAAACAGCTTGATGAAGTGAGTAAGGGATGGCCAGGGTGTCTGAGGGCGGTGGCTGCACTGGTGCTCAATATTCAAGAAGCCTGTAAATCTACATTGGGTCAAAGGATCCCAGTTTTAATATTTCATACAGTGTTTACTGTATTGGAGGCAAAAGGGGGACATTGGCTCTCACCCCAAAGATCCCTGAAATACCAGGCCCATCCTGACAGAGCAGGATGATGTAGAAATAATTGTAACTAATATTGTCAACCCAGTATCTTTCCTTAGCGGAACACCTGGAGAACCAGTATCTCCTGACTGCTTTGAAACAACTGAAGCTGCACATTTCAGACGGTCAGTCAGAACTGAAGGACAAACCCCTAGAAGATGCAGAAGTTCCTGGTTTACTGACAGCTACAGTTCTGTGAGACAAGGAGACTGTAAGGCAAGGAATGCAGTAATTGCTACTGACCAGGATCCAAGGACTATTAGCACAAACATCATCCTTGAAATCTCCAATTCACCCATTTCAAGCTGGGGACTGGATCCTGATCCAGACGGGGAAGGAGACAAAGCTGCAGCCTGACTGGGAAGGACCGTTCCAAGCACTTATAATGACTGAAACAGCTGCGAGGACAGCCGTGAAAGGATGGACTCACTACACACTGGTAAAGGCATCCACTAGCCCTGAGGCGTGGGAACCGTAGCCACAGAAAAACCTTTAAAAGATAAGAATTAAAAGGAAATAATGAAAAGTTTTTTTTTATATATGCATTTTTTTTAATTATTATTTTAACTAACCTTTAACTTCTCCTTGAATAAGTGAATAAATTGTATATGTAAGTGGGAGAGTATTATAACCTATATAGAACTAATGCTCACAGAAAGTTTTCCATGTCATGACAAGAAGTTTTTACTGCTGTAACAGAGTGTATCCCATTTATTACCCTGATAATTATCTGGAAAATGCAAAATTTGACAACAATGCAGGGGAGGGACCAACTGGTAGTTTTGATATGAATAAGGGACTCTCTTGTAGCGTATGGAATGATGTATGGTGGATAACTGCCTACTGAGGCTGGACATATACACCTGGTATATTTGATACTTCATGAGCACATAAGGGAGTTGTCCAGCCAGATTGCAAACCGTTGCAATGTTAACCTGGTAGAAATAACAATTAACAAGACTGACAGCATTTGTAATACCACTTTTGGTCTTGGGATAGATATGCATGGAAAGGATCCAACAGCGAGATTCCAGATAGCTGTGCGGGATACACTTTGTGAAAATACCCAAATTGTCCAGGATAAGGAAGAGATTAAAAAGGGGTTAGAAATCTTCCTAGAAACCCTGCAATTGTGACAGCTAAGGAGATAAAAGATCTTAGATAAACATTTGAAATCAAAACAGGATATGGGGACATTAATGCCTGGGTAGAATGGATTAAGTATACTGTCCAGAGTCTCAACTATAGCAATTGCTATGCTTGTGCATCTGGATGGCCCATAGCTCAGGTGGTACCCATTCTGCTGGGATGGACCAAGGACCTCAAGGGAATGTGATGCATGATTGCACTGTACCAAGAGAAAACTGCCTGGGGAAACAGAGACTGCTGATCTCTCTCCCTCTTGTTTCCTCCAATGCTTGATACAGGTGTCAAGATCCCTCCTGCACTCTCTACAGTGGTAGGTAACCATACATCTTGCCTCTCATGGCAGGGTGAGAAGGCTGCCAGGCCTATGGGAAACTTTTCCTTATGCAGTGAGGTCTTGAATGTTACAGAAGATTTAGCAGGAAATTATTCAAGATTGGGAATCTTCAGAGCAGATCTCTGATGGTACTGTGGGGGAAAGATTTTATGGTCCACCCTACCTTCTAACTGGGGAAACACCTGTGCACTTGTTCAATTAGTTATACCATTCACCCTGGCATTTGAAAAAGGAATATCCAAAAATTCTGGAAGAACCAAAAGGAGTTTAGGGTTATAATTTGATGATGCAATATATATATATTCAGTCAGGGTACCAAGAGGTGTCCCTGATGAATTTAAGGCAAGAAATCAAATTGCGGCAAGATTTGAGTCACTGTTTTGGTGGGTGGACAATCAACAAGAATATTAGAGGAGATGGTTAATGAAGGAAGTGATGAATAGGAAGAGGTCTACAAGATAACGCCTTAAAAGAAAAAGCAAAACTTGCAGAAATCAACAGTGTATAAAGAAGAAAAGGGGGGATTGTGGGAATCAAATGTTGTTTCTGCATTTAGAATAAGATAAGAATATTTAATTCAAGATCTCATTATATAAGTGAAGCAATTTGTAGTTACTAGGTAGAAGTCATAGGTACAAAACTGCAGCTCCTGTCCAGCTGTCTGAAATAGAACTACTGATTTTTGGTGCTGGACAAATAAGACCTGAGTAATAAAGGATCCAAAGAGGAGAAGTTAAAATAATTAACAATATACCTGTATAAACTAGCAACAATGTATGTTTTAATGTTTTGTTGTACGCATTGCAAAAGTATGCAAGTCGTGACATACCTAAGGATGTGCCTGAAGAGATATCGGGAAAGACTGGAATCAACCCCCCTCCCCGGGCTCTTTGTTTAACAAAGGTCTCTGAGACAGAATGGACGAAGCTTTGAAAGAAATCAACATATCAATACGATAAGAGCACCGAGACATCTTGGAAACAACAGCAGGATGGCGACAGACTGCACCTGAATTAACAAACTTCAGAATGTAATTAACAAATGCAAATCTCGGGTAAAATTGTAACCTCCAATACCCAACCAAAGGGGAAACGGGAGGGGAAAAGGTATGGGAGACAAGGTATAAATGCTGTAACATCGTGTCCTTAGTTGCGCTTCTGCTATCAGGGCGCCCGCCATTGCAATCGCGAATAAAAACTGCTTTTATCAGAGATACCGTCCTGACCAAAAATTATTGAGGATATTTCCAACACTTGGAAGTTCCATAAAATAAAGATAGGGAAGCTCCACTGTTCCTGCAGGTGGATTAGGTATAGCATGTGCATGTGCACAAGTATGTCTGGGGGAACAGATCACAAAGTCATCGCAGTCTTATCCAACTCCGGGAGTTGTGAGGATAGTGAGTCTCTGGAATTCACCTTTATTCAAATGAAAATAGGGCTCTCATTGCTCTCCAGGGGTCATCAGAGCAACAGAATCAGACCATGATGCAGAGGAACAATATAAGACAGTTTACTGAGTTTTCTAACAACCACTCAGCAGCTACTTTGAGTCAATATTAGGCGATTTTCTAACAACATTTAGTGAGCAACTACTTTAAGGCTAATTTAGGCAATGCTGTTAAAGAAAAGTGAGTAAAGGAAGATTGAGATGAAAGAGGAGAAAGAATCAGAGAAAGAGAAGGCAAGATTTAGAGACAGAGATATTTCAACACTCCTGGGTCCAGCACTGTCTTGATCCATGGGTGATGGGTCAACAAAGGTAAACATGCATGTTCATAGTTATGTAGTCTAGTCAGTCTGAGACTGCTTTTAGGGGTGGTACTCCACTCGTGTCTAGAAGATTCTTTGATGTCTTTGATGAGGGTCCTTAGTGGTTGTGGACCCTCTTCTCCATTTACTGATGTTTATCAGCTGTGAGGAGCCATGACTGGAAGTGAAGATAAACAGTCTATTACTCTGCCTTTGCAGAATGGTTTTCCTTTGGTGTTACAGCTCCCAACTTGAGTCACTAAAGTTCTGTTCCTTCATTCTCAGACAGTTGTTGAGGTTAGTCGCATGAGTCAACAAGTTGCTTGCACAGTAGTTAAGGTAGGTTCCATTCTGAGTTTGAGTCAACAAGATGCAACAAGTTCTTTATAAGGCTCAGATTAGTATCGACTTATCTATATGTCCATGACTCGTCACTGAAGCCAGCAGTGTGATTTTGCAGCAGAAAGAGGAGAACTGTTCCCCACTACACAGTCCTCCTCAGGTCTCAAATGGAGTACTGCATCCAAGTCTGGGGCACTCAGCACATGAAAGATGTGGAGTTGGAGCAGGTACAGAGGAGGTCCATGAGGATCAGAGGGCTGGAACACCTCTCCTATGAAGAAAGGTTGAGAGGTGACTTTGAGTAGATCTGCAGAAAACTTTAGCAAGGACATATTTCCAAGCACTGAATTTTGGCAAATGGATGTTTTTCCTAGAAGTGCAAATTGTCCAAATCATTTCTGATTATCTTCTTACTATCTCTCTGGGATTGTGCTTGTGCTGCCTTCAAAACACATTTTCCCAAGCATAGAGTTGTTTCTCTTCAAAGAAAGAGCTAAGGATATCTGAAGTTTTAACGAGGCTGTATTCCTATAAACTTATGTTCAAGGATGGCTTAATTACTTTCAATGAAATGATTTTAAAAAATCTACTTACTACAGTCATGACAAATTTTCATTTCAGATAATTATTATGCACATTACAAGCATATTTCAAGCATTCTAATAGAACTGAGAATGAGGTTGCATGATGAAAAGTGTTTGCTATTTATCACTTTTTTTTTTTCTCTTCAGCGGTGTATCTAAATGCCTAATTTATTCTGTGGGTAGAACGTCTTTCCTAATAGCGGAAAACTTCATCAGATATTACATGATTTTTTAAAGCTTAGTTTGAGCAGCGTATTATCTATGGAATGCTGTTGGAAAGTTAATTTGCTAAATAAGCAGATTTTCACTGACTTTTTCGTATCACAAACAAGACAAAAAGAAATAAACTAACTAAAAAGGGATTTATACTGCACATGGGGGACTTGACCAAAGAATGAGCAGGCAGTATTTGTACTAATCAGGGAGGAATTGGATTTAACTAACTTATAGAGAACATCTGCAAATTTTGGTGAGTGGCTTTCAAGTTTGCAGTACACTTGGCTGAATCTTCCTGGATTTTCTGCTTGAAATGCTTTACTAACAGTCCACTGAGGTGTGAAAGTAAAATAAGTCCTTAGTGTGGGAGGGAAGATGTATTTCTTAGGAGCATAGTTTAACTAAAAATAGATGACTTTTTCTCCCACATGGAGTATGCTACTCTGTACAACAGGGTCAAATTTATTTTTAAGTCCTATCAATGTTCCTTCTTATCAGCTATGGCAAGTCTTTGTCACAAACATGGATTTATAAAAGAAACCATGAGTGCTATGATCTCTTACTGTCAAATACACTTTAAAGGAACAATTTTGTGAAGAACTTAATTTTCACTCTAAACTAACTAAACAAAAGCCCAACTGATACAGCATCCTGGTTTGCTTTTTCTAACCTGGAACTTACTTTAATGTGTGGTCATCTTCTGAGGAATGGCTTTATAATTATGATTTTAAAAAATCTTTTCAGTGGAATTGCTCTTCAGGCTCTGGTCAATTTTAGGCAGACAGTGCTGTACCTGAAGAATACCTGTATCAAATAATCTGTCTTTGTTTATGTCAATGAAACATTTCATGGCTTCCTGGCAAATTCATGATGTTGTGTTACACATTATTTCAAGACTTTATTTTACATAAAATAATAGATGGCAAAAGCAGAAGCTTTATGCTTTCTGATCCATATTACAATTATAATTAAGAATTGGAAATATTTGGATCTGTTTTAGCAGTAGAACTAAA
This sequence comes from Excalfactoria chinensis, assembly GCF_039878825.1. Lineage (NCBI taxonomy): Eukaryota > Metazoa > Chordata > Aves > Galliformes > Phasianidae > Excalfactoria > Excalfactoria chinensis. Next base: position 65,602,859 of record NC_092826.1, read on the forward strand.
TTTGTTTATACATGGTTTCAAAGAACTGAACTATGCACGCCAATCCTTTTCACGTTGCTTTGCCAGCAGCAGGTCACCTGATTCAATGAAGTGATTTTCAAAAGCAAAGTACATTTTGTTGAGTACAGATAATGTTTCTGTGTCTTTAGATAAGTGACGCTGTGGAAATGAATACAACTCTGTGTTGTCTCAATTAGAGATCAGAGAATGTGGAGGAAGCCCACAAGGGCACCAAATCTGTGTGTGTGTGTTTATCTGTGTATGTTTTATCAGAGTGTGTCTGAAGCTGGTGGCAAGAGATACCCTAAGGGACAAATGCTTTCTGTTACTATCGTTCTTTCAGTTGCATATAACTTTAGCACAGTATATCTGCTTAAATTTAGTGTTTCATGTTTAGTCTTCATTTATTGTTCTCAGCTTTAACAAATTTTGAACAAAAATTATTCTGCTCTCCAAGAAGATGGGTTACTTAGGGGTGAGGCTTCAGCAATGAAAGGAATCTCTGTTCTTTCCTGAAACAAAAGAGCTGAATTGTGCAATGAATCTGGGCGCACTGCAGTTCCTTTCTATCTTGCAGCGTGTGCAGCACAAAGCCTTTTTAATACTGGGGCTACACTCATCTTAATTTTCCTTCACCAATTTTATAGAGTTGTCAGATGGAAAGTCTGAAAAATAGGAGATCTCAAAGTCGGTCAGAGACTGTTCTTGTTGGTAAATATGCAGGAGAATCTGAACAGTGCTGTGGAGTTACTGAAGATACCTAAAATCATGCCAGAATGCACACACAGGCTCTAAAGCAGGCATGTCCAGCCTGTGGCCTTGCCTGCTCCTACTGCCTGGAGGGTGAAATACTCCTGTATCCTGCATTTGGAACCTATGCACTATTTGAAACTAGTGGTTTTGAATTCTATAAGTGGCAGGAGGTAAGTTGAAAGTATTAATCACAAACAGCTGGTCATTAAGAATTTGTATTCATAAGTACAATATTAACAATGGTAATGTTCTTCTCTGTGAATTAGAAATAAAGCCCAAGAATCCCCTTCCAAAATGTGCAGGCTGCTTTTTCAGATAAACTACCTCAAACACACTTCATTCATGTGCCCACAACTTTTTGTGAGCTGCCAGTCCGAATATCAGAGAGAAGTGAGTAGAGGCTGGGTAGAAACATCAAGGGCTGGATGAGGACAGAGGGATTTGTTTTCCATTGCCAAGAATCAGTTTTCATTCTGGATGTTTTCTGTTTTGTCTACAGTCTTATTCCAGTTCTTTCCTTCAAGGGCTCTTGTCATCAGTTTAAGTCATTTACCCTTTGCTGCTGTCTGTTTTGTCTCTGCTGAAATCACAATATTCAGTATCAAGACATTTGCATTAGACTTGCTCGACACCATATTTTTCCCTCTGCTCAATCATAAACACTTTTGCTAAAGCCCAATAAATTACTTGTCAGTTCAACTGCTGTGGATGAAGACAATCAGTTCAGGTTTATGAAACCTGAAGTGCCCAAAACAAGTGATGTCCCAGTACAGTTGAGGCTTGCAAGTAGTATGTAATGCAAATAATAACATGAATAACAACAGTAAACCAGTATCATGACTGCTTTCCAAAAAATATTAGTTTTGAAGAATGCTGAGTACAAAGTAATAGAGAAATTTCTTAAAAATCCTTGCCTAGAAAAAACTCATAGCAGATCCTGTGTGTCATCTTGTCATTACATCCTTCATTGCTCTCTTTTGGTAGGAGTTTAGTGAAAAAAAGATTCAGTTATTTATCCTCATCAAAACCAAATCTTCTTTTAAGGTAGCTTCATTTTACAATCCTAACACAAGTCTAGTTCTTTCATTTAGTATAATGTTCATTTTTTAAATTCTTTTTTACCTGTTGTGTGCCACTTTCAGAAGATGCATTTCATATACTATTTATTGGGTATAAAAAGAAAATAGACATTGATTTTTTGAGTACATAAAACTTTTTTCCCTACTTGATATTTTGTGAAGTTTCTATGCATAATATCCAGGCCTGGTGAAAGTCACACTATTTGTTTAAAACTTGCAACAATACTTTGTGATTGCCTTATTCATTCTAAAAAGAAAGGATTCACAAATTTTATTATTTTGTTTATTTTACTTATTTTGATCTTAATTGTTTATTTTGACCTTCACTGAAAAACCACTGGTAAATTATATGGTTTCATTTGACAGAGAGCATGGCTTGGTTTCTTGTTTGGATAGCATTCTGAAACCTATGGAAATGAGCTAATTTAGAAGAAAACTTCTTCAGAACACAGATATTAACCTAAATCTGTCTCAATATTGCACGATGTCAACCCTCTAAGGAGAGCTAAATAAATAAATCATATTCAGAGTTGCAAACTACCATTTCAAGCACCAACAAAGTCATTTATGCAACCAGTTCAGCTAATAGATTTGTATAGAGCAAGTCATTAAATGTCCTCTGCACAGGCTGAGGTCGATGGTGATTTAACAGACTCATAACTGTGGCATAACATACTGGCCTGTGATGGTCTACTTCAGACAAAATAGGTGCTACAATGATAGGCATTTGTTTCTATTTATGCAAAAGTACTGTGGGATATAAATGCAGAAGATATGCTGTGAAAACCATGGTAATCATCTGAGCTGACGTACTCACTGTGACTGTAGTTCTACTACTTTCATTTTTACGTAAGTGAGAATGCCCTTTAGATAAAAAGTTCACTCATCAGCAGCACTTTCCTTTTTGTAATCTTATTTTCCATAACTCAGTAAGTACTGAAAGAGAGAAAAGGAGAATTATTCTCATTTTAAGTTGTGGCAGTGTGACAGACAGCAGCCATTAGGCCCTACAACTATTCTCAGGCATGCTGCTGTCACTGAGAGCAGAACCTGACCTTTATAAAATGTACGTGTGCGGGATTCTTTGCCTGACCTTAATTTAAAACTGGGATGGGGGGCAGCATACTGAACACCTGCTGAGAGGCTAGTACTGTTTTGGGTATGCAGTGAATGTATCCAGGTTTGAGAATAAGAAAATTACGATAATGTAGGGATTACCAAGTAGACTGACTAGACTGCATGAAGTAATTCTATTCAGTTGAGTTTATGTGAATGTATACTAGCATTAAGGTGGGACAGTATTTCTATGAAGCAGTCACATATTATGAAATAGCACATGCATGAAAAACAAGGGCAAACCTTAGGCTTACCACAAGATGAACCCAAGGCATCTGCAGATTGTGGTTGGGTTATTGCAAAATGGAAGCACATTCAACAGAACAAACAAAACTGATTATCCATCTGACATACTGGTGGACTGGTGGACTGCTAAATAATAAAGTACTAAATAATTAATATCCTTTCTTGGTTATGGCAGCTGTTTTTTTTTTGTTTGTTTGTTTTTGTTTTTTTGTTGTTTTGTTGTTGTTTTTTTTTTTGCTTGCTTGGGTCTTGTTTTTGTTTTGTTTTTGTCACTTTAGCTCCCTTAGAACGTTCCACTGATTCTTCAGAATATGAAAGCTTTCCTTAAGTTTATAGTTCTGGTGATGCTCAGGTGAAAAGGCAGAGAAGAATAATTTGAGAACATCTCATTCAAATGCCACAGTTCCAAATAGAAGAATCCAGGATCACTCTCTTAGTTTCCTCATTTGCATTTTTTTTTTTTCTTCTGTCTGTACCTTATTAATCAAAGCATGATTTAGAATGTGCATTTTCTTCTTAGTTAGTACACATTGTACTACAGCATCAGTGCTTCAGCATAAATCTTCCCTTTTGTCAGCCTTTGAGAAGATGGTCCAAGCTTTTATACATAAATCAATACAAGCTGATCATCAATTCCAAAGATAGGTCATATAATATTTTAAATACAAGTGCTACTTTCACTGGACAGCAGCTCAGAGAATGCCTTTGCATACTTTTGGATGCATTGTCCTTGAAATAGTGAAATTATAATAAAGCATTCTAGAAATCAGTATCATAATTTAGGTTTGTCGGAAGACTGGAGGAGCTTTCAGGGCAGGTTTGTGCTTTGGATATGTCTAAAACTGAAAAATCCAGGAGTTTAGTGCAAATCAAAAAGTGCTTAACTGAAGGCCTTCTTTGGTAGAAATATTCACAGATATTCACAGAATCACAGAATCACAGATCACAGAATGACCCGGGTTGGAAGGGACCTCAAGGATCATGTAGTTCCAACCCCCCTGCCTAGCAGGGCCACCAAACATACGCCTTTACTAGATCAGGTTGCCCAGAGCCCCGTCCAACCTGGTCTTGAACACCTCCAAGGACGGGGCATCCACAACCTCCCTGGGCAGCCTGTTCCAGGACCTAACCACTCTCCTAGTAAAGAACTTCCCACTAACATCCAACCTAAATCTTCCCTCTTTTAACTTAAAACCATTTCCCCTAGTCCTGCTATTATCAGCCCTTTCGAAGAGTTTGCTCCCCCCCTGGGAGTAAGTTCCCTTCAGGTATTGAAAGGCTGCAATGAGGTCATGATATTCATATTTTCATTCAGCCTGTCTCTCCGAGGAATCATTAAAACTTGATTTTACCAGTTTATTCTTTGTGAAGACTTCATGAGGGCTGATCCAAACCCACTTAATGACTTTACCAGAGTTGCTGTAGATTACTGATCATGCAAGTTATGGCAGACTCGATGCCAGATGAGGTTTCAGTACACAGAACATGCTCTCTGTAAAAGTACTGGTTGCCCTTAGGACAAAGGTAGCTATGCTATACCTTGTCTACATGGAAGGCAGTAATGAAAGTGGAACACATACAATCATAGTACGTTTTCACAAACCTACTTTGCATGATAAGAAATTCCCTGGAAGAACATGCTTGACCACCAGACTTTAAGTAAGTGAAATTCTGAGTACCTGGAGTAAGGCACAAATCCCATAATTTTCCACCTCCATTATTATTGCAGTTGTTATAGCCACAAGTCCTCTGTGGGGTAGGGGGGTGGGGGATGGGGGGACATCACAGTGGGACTGTTCTACTGGAGTTAAAAGAGTTTAAAAATGCATTAATAACTCAGGTATTAAAATTATGAGATCCAGAATTTTCCTGTTAAACTGTAGGTTGCACAAAAAGATCACAGTTTGAGTCTCTTGAGAAATGCATTATTCAAGTTGCATATCGCTTCCAGAAATGCTGCAAGGCTTAATTAATTAGTGATTATAAGCTGCTTCAGGTCTCTTTAGATGAAGGGTACTGTATGTTTTCTTGAATTTACTATTGTGTTTACTGATGATAACTATGTTTTTCCTCTTTCTTATGAGAGTGAAAACACACAATAACAATTACAAACTTGATTTTCTGATTGTGAATATGGGGAATTTCTTTGCTCATTTTTAATTTCTTCCTATGTATCTTTGAATTCAAAAACCCATTTTTCTTCACTAAGGGAATATGAAGAATTTGGTTGCTGCTAGATCATGCACAGCAGATTTCTTTTCATCCAGGCTTTCTACCTACAGTGGAAGTGAATACCCCCAAGTGGGCTGTCAGGGATGCTCCTGCTATCAGACCTGATAACAAAGCAAATCCAGCATTTGAAAATGCAGAGAGATGTATCTCCACCACAGGTCTGTAAATTATGACAGGACTGCAGTATTTCAACTGAGCTGAGTTCAAGTGTACATCCACATAGGAGGCAAATGAGATAGAAGCTGATTTTTATAACTTGGAAATCATTGTTCACTTCCATCTAAGGAAAGTTAAATTTGTTCAAGGTGAAAGGAACAAAAGACACAGAATATTTCCTTATTGACTTGTTAAAACAAACAAGCAAATAAACAAAACAATTTTTAAGGGAAAGGAGTTTCACAATTAAATCAGCAACTTAAAACAAATCTAATAGCGTTTCCTAGTTGCTGCCCATCCAAAATGCAACAATATATTCCTGGACTGTTAGCCAGTTTGCACAAAATAATATATGACAGTGTCAATTTCTGAAGTATAAATGCAGCTTGTGGTACACAGTTCACCTGTTTCTCCGTACTGGCCTAAGTGACTTGAGAAAATATAATGAGAAAATATGAGAGGAAACTTTGAAGTAGCTTTACAGTTCACAATTTGAGCTATCTTCCCTGCATATGTATGAGCTTTTCCAGTTAATATCTTTATAAGGTGCTCAATTTTATTTGTGCGAAATATTCACCTTAAATAATTAAATACACTGTTTTTTTTTTCCAACCCTCCAACTCCCCACATACCCCCTGAGGCTTAGTGCATGTACAAGATACTCTGTTTATTTCAGGACAATAATATTTATGTCAGTTCAAAGTTGCCACATCCCTGGATGTGTTCAAGGCCAAGTTGGATGGGGCCCTGGGCTACTTGATTTAGTGGTTGGTAACTGTGCCCACAGCAGGGGGACTGGAAGTCATTCTGTGACTCTGTGATTCTACAGACTGAAATGAACAAATTTACAAGAAAAATCCACCAAGCTCTATTAAACATAATGATGCCATTTTCAGCTCACATGTGAGCTGCAGACTGTTGAAGTATAAGCACAACACCTATACAGTCATACTCTTCACTAATTACCAAGTCTTAGGTGATGTCAGTGGCAGGCTGCTGGCTTAGAAACATCTTTGCAGAAGATATAGCTCTTTTTCTGGCCTTATGGTTATTCCTGTCAGGGTCTGTAGAGACACCTCCTACGCTACAGGGGAGAGAAGCTGAGGTCTAATATTCAGAATTATTTTGAAGATTTTCCAACAGAGTGTTCAAGTTTTCCAAGCAGTTTGTCCCAAGCTTAACGTAATCACAATTTTTCCTAAGACTGCATCTCACCCTTCACAGATTTATTTACTTAAGGGGAATATAAATATTGGTTTAATTTGTTGGGCTCTGGCTTGCATAACTGTGTGGAAGCCTGCTGTGTGAAGTACTGTGCCATAGCCAAAAGTAGATGTAGGATAACAGTGTTTCATTGTTAGCTCCCAAAGAAGATACATTTGATGTGTGGAAGAAGCAAATTTGAAGTAAATGTGCCGTTTAATTGCTTTTAGTTCCTCAAATGACCGACCAATGAAAAAGGCATTTTGTATTAAATGTGGATTTTGGTGAACCCTATCCTTAAAAAGGAAAAAAAATCCTAGGCTTTTAATTATCTCTCCCTCTGGCTTTTTATTTCTCTGGGTCTGCTAAATCTCGTAGTATTCAGCTTGTCAAAGAGACCATATGAAATGTTACTTTTAAAGCCCCTTTAAGTATTTGTAAATCAAAGCTGCTCTATAATTTACAGAACATTGATTTTAATAAATTATATTTTTATACCAAATTTCAACCCAAGAGGTCTCACAGCATTTTACAAACTGGATTCACTTTCATCAGCATTGAGATTCAGTCATCTCTCAGCCATCTACAGTAGGTCAGAAAACTGGCAAAATCAAAACTTCAGATATTGCTGGAATAAACAAATGTTATGACTATGTTGAAGCAAAGTCTCATGTGGGAGCAGTTGTCACAAGGAATGCTGGTCTTTTTGTTACCTCACTTTATGAGTGTCCTCCTTATATCAAAAGATTATATCATATAATCTGTTCTGTTTGTCTGCAGCAGATGAAGTAGTGAATGGAGTTTCCTTCCAAGTTATTTGACAAAACAGGTGGTGACCTACTGGAAAATGGATAGACTTTGCTCTATCAAAGCTTTCTCTTCCAGTGCCTTACTCCTTGATAATGGAGACATGCACAAAAGAAACAAATTTCCTCAGCTCTGATTCTCTAGACTTGCAAGATCAAGTCCTGGTTGGAGGACCCACGCCAGCTTCAGTGTGCCCCTCCTGCAGTCAGAGGGTGGTTACTTCCTGTTGCTTCCTCCTTCTGATCTTCCCTGTTTGGAGATCTGCCATGTGAAACTGAAGAAATCTAGAGAAACTGAAATCTACACCTCATCCCTCTTGTTTCTCTTCACTCTGGGGTAAAGAGAGTTAAATGAAACAACACAAAATGCCTGAGAAACATCAACTGAAAACAGCCCTTTTTATATCATCAATTAATGATGTAATTATAAATAGAGACAAAGCGATTGCAACACTTATTCTGAGGAACAAGGATAGCCATGTCAAGCAAATTAATTCATCTTATTCTCTGATGTGAAAAAATGGAGTAATTTTAAAGAATGAAATATGATTAAAATGAAATGAAGTTTGAGTTTACTAGATCTGAACAGGCACACAAGTGCTTCCACTTATTTAGATACCCTCAGTCAGCAACATTGATTTATATAAGACATACAGCAACAGAAGATTGTGGATTTGAAATTACAGCTTTTCAACCTTCTTTTTTTTTTATTTTTATTTTTATTTTTTATTTTTATTTTTAAAGCTTCTAAAAGATACTGCAAACAGTGGGCAATGAATTTGCCTTATGCAGCGTGTTTCAAGAATAATGGAACAAATAATTGTTCATCTATGAAAGCTGGTATCAAAGACGAGTATCTCATTGACTGAGATTTGTCATTCTGACAAGAGCAGAAAGGAATGGTCATGGATAGCAATTAGTGAAAATCCAATGTATGAATTCCTTGCAGAGGTAGCCTGAACAAAATATGTAACAAATGCAGTAACAGAAATCAGTGCATTTTATCTTCACTTTCAGAAACACATCAAATGAAAAAGATATCAAAATAACTCATACACAGTGGACTGCTAGAAAGATGGATGACCCAAGACAACCATGTCTGTTCAGGTAGGATTTCAAATGCTTCCCATAACCAGAAATAATACAGTTTCTTGGAATGTGTAGGGAGTGTAGGGTAGTTCTTTTACTTTTTTATTTTATTAATTTTATTCTTTTGATTTAGGTTTCATGCATACATGTCTGGTCACTAATTTACCTATGAGTTCTGATATTGATAGGTGTGGGAATACAAGAAAAGCTGTTCAGAGCAGCAGCTGTGAAGCCAGATAAACAGCAGATAGGGTATTGTGTCAATTTGAGAAAGAGATTATAGTGAGCAGAAGAGTTGAAAGGTTGTGTACTGAAGAGCCTGGGCTCCATCAGAAGAGGCGATTGTCAGCAGCTCTCTGCTCTGCCCTTGTGAGGCCCCATCTAGAGTACTGTGTCCAGGCCTAGGGCCCCCAACACAAGATAGACAAGGAGCTGTTGGAGAGGGTCCGAAGGAGGGCCACAAAGATGATCAGAGGGCTGGAGCACCTCCCCTACAAAGGCAGGCAGAGGGAGGTGGGCTTGTTCAGCCTGGAGAAAAGAAGGCTACAGGGTGACCTCACTGCAGCCTTCCAGTACCTACAGGGAGCCTATAAACAGGAGGGGAGTCAACTCTTTACAAGGGTAGATGGAGAACAAGGGGAAATGGTTTTAAGTTAATGGAAGGAAGATTCAGGGGGAAGTTCTTTATGATGAGATTGGTGAGATGATGGAGGAGGCTGCCCAGAGAGGCTGTGCATACCCTATCCCTGGAGGTGCTTAAGGCCAGGTTGGATGGGGCCCTAGGCAGCCTGGTCTAGTATTAAATGTGGAGGTTGGTGGTCCTGCCTGTGCCAGGGGGATTGGAGCCTGATGATCCTTGAGGTCCCTTCCAACCCAAACCATTCTATGATTCTATGATATTAGGAGATTTGAAGAACAACAGCTGAGAGATAACAATCTCAATTTTTTTTTTATTTTTTATTTTTTTATTTTTTTTTACTGGAATACCAGCTAATGGAGATTTCCCAGTTAAACCCTGTTTTGCTTGGTGTTCAGCAGTATGAGACTGCTCAGCCTTAGTCACATGGGAGAGCCTCAGTGTGATTCTTGCTCTGGAGTTGTCCATGACAGATCTACTGGATCCTCAGTAGATCTACTGGATCCTCAGTAGATCAGAACAACTGTGCAGTGAGTGGTAATGTCCTGCCTTTTAACCTTTTAGACAGCCTGTGAACAACAAATCAGTGTTTATTTACTGTTTTAGATAACCTATTTATTAACATGCTTTATATAATCTCTCTTGTTTTCTACTGTAGGATTCACTCTGTCTTTCAGAATACCTGAAAAATACAATAACTAACTTAGTTGCTTATCCATTTCAGAGCTGCATCAATAAACACAATTTTTTATTTCACACTTTCTGCTGATCTGACCACTTGTCTTTCACTTCTCAACCAGCCATTTTCATTCTCTCCAGCTATTTTTTTCCCTAATATGCTAAACACAGAACTGTCTCGTTCTTGAGATGTTTCAGTGTTCTAATAACACAAAAAGTTAAATATTGTTTAAAAAATATTAATCCAGAAATGTACTGTGGTTAATTGTGGTTTTCCGTATGAGATGTAGCTGTGTATCTGTTCATCTCTTTGTATGTGAGATGTCACCCATATTTGCCACCCGTAACTCTTTGTTCATCACTTGGTAATTGCGTGTGTATTTTATCTGACAATTTTCAATTGATTTTCTAACTCACAGCACTCTTGAGCTGCAGTTCTGTTTGTTTGAATAAATTCTGTACGCTCTGTGAAGAATATTTCTTTCAGCCTAGAGAAAAAAAATCATATAATTGAGGGCATTTTAAAATGTGAATCTTCTGATTGAAAATATGAGCATAGGAAAGCAATATTTCTCCAACTGAACATATTGTGAGTGCTCTATCTGGAACACATCAGACATTTCCCAGTGCTTACAATGTTATGGGCACATGCATTTAAAATTTTAAAAGTTTTCTGTATACAAAATGTGTGCATAAATGATTAAATTCATGGAGGAACTTAATAAATAAGAACAAGTATCATTATATAATTTCCATTTGCCATGTAGGGGATTTTCAGGCTTTTCTGCTTATAGGGAACCTTCGTATTTTTAAAAGCGCTTTTCATCATAAGACATCATTTGTGTATGGAAGAACTGATACTTTTGGAAAAGTAGATCTTTTATTTTAACTTTTTATTATTATTATTATTATTATTATTTAAAGAGCTTAGTGTTCATAGATAACTGATATACTTCTTAGTCTTTTTATTTTCAGGGATCAGTGCATTTTTCTTGCCATCCTTTTCCTCATCTTTTATTTCCTTAACTTTTTCCTTTATTTCTGCTGTGTTCAGAGAATCCCTCCCAGTGTTGATGCTCAGTGGAAGAGACGGAGCTGTCGAGTGCTGCCAGGAAGCTGTAAGGGCAGTTACTCTCACAGGGCTCTGTAGTTCCCTCATCAGTGGTCCCACATTGTCTCCCAATGGGAGGATTTTCGTGGAAAGATCAATTTATTTTATTTTGACTTTCTCTCTACTTGGATATTAGTGTTTGCAGAATGTTAGCTAGCATAAAAAGGAGCGGAGTTTCATCCTCTGTGCTGCTCTTGTAATCCTTTGTCTCCCTGTTAAATATGCTGTCCAGCACAGCTGAAACCACAAGGACATCTCCCTGCATCAAACTGCTCTAGAAATGTTGAGATCAGCAAAGATATGTTGGGGATTGCCCGTCTAGGGTGATCTGAGCTACAGAACTTGAAGAAGGTGGTCTTCCTTCACTACCAGAATGCCAACAGACCTTTGTGTATGTGATTTTGTTTGGCTAATGTCACAGGTTAACATTAGTGTGGACAGGTATGGACTGCAAAACAAACTGACCATAATGTTCCCAAAGAAAAGCAAAAAGTGGCTTTGAAAAGATAACCAGCTTCCTATAGCACATGGTCTGAAGAGTGCAGCTGGAATGATTATCGAACTTGTGCATTCTGAACTCCCTGTTTAACAATAGAATTAAATCTGCCCTTTTGATCATTTTTGTCTGTGAAACAAACTGCAGGGGGAAAAAACAAAGCACCATGCTTTTGCTGCACCTGACATAAAGAACGTACCAATTTGTTTCATGGTGCATCTAAAAAGGCTCTTTCTTTCTTTCTTTCTTTCCTTCTTTCTTTCTTTCTTTCTTTCTTTCTTTCTTTCTTTCTTTCTTTCTTTCTTTCTTTCTTTCTTTCTTTCTTTCTTTCTTTCTTTCTTTCTTTCTTTCTTTCTTTCTTTCTTTCTTTCTTTCTTTCTTTCTTTCTTTCTTTCTTTCTTTCTTTCTTTCTTTCTTTCTTTCTTTCTTTCTTTCTTTCTTTCTTTCTTTCTTTCTTTCTTTCTTTCTTTCTTTCTTTCTTTCTTTCTTTCTTTCTTTCTTTCTTTCTTTCTTTCTTTCTTTCTTTCTTTCTTTCTTTCTTTCTTTCTTTCTTTCTTTCTTTCTTTCTTTCTTTCTTTCTTTCTTTCTTTCTTTCTTTCTTTCTTTCTTTCTTTCTTTCTTTCTTTCTTTCTTTCTTTCTTTCTTTCTTTTTAACCTGTCATTAACACATTTTTTGTTATAGCATACAGTGCTAATTCAACAGTTTTAGAGTGTGAAGCCTTATTCATGTTCACACAGTGCACCCAGTATCAGCTCTGAGCTTGGAGAAAACCAATGCCATGTGCTCTGTAATCTTTACCTTTTCACAGGAGCACACAGACATTTCACATGAAGAATGTGGAGAAAAGCATGGCATAACAGAAAATGAGCAATAGTGTTTTTTGCCTAATCTATTATACGTTGTTATTCCAGTGGTTTATACATGTCTTGGTTTATGGCAGCTCAGTCTGAAAAGGACTACCTCCCTCTTCAGCCTCACCTTCAGACATGGATCTCACTCTAGGACAAAGCACACTGAAGCAGTGAGTCTTGCTGTGAGGATACAGCTCTAGGTGTGGTACCAGCCTTCAGTCTTTACAATCTGAGCAGCTCTGGCAAATTATTGTGCCTCTGTATTTTCTAATTTCTGCTGAAACTGACAGTCACTTTATCCCCGCAGTGCCCTGATCCTCTAGCATTTTGTGATATGCTTTCAGTCCTGCATAGTGCATGAGCTCATTGACAGGATGAGTGAAGAATGAGGAGGATTATTCATTGTTCCCATTACATGTAAATCCTCTCAACAATAGCTTAGCGGGAAAGCAGTTTTACTTCACTGGGAAGTTCACTTTGGACAGCTGCTTTAAAAAAACCGCACTTCACACTTGAGATATGCTGAATGGTCTCATTTTCTTCTTTTCCTTTCTCCTTCCCCCTGTAAGAAGCTTGTTTACTTTTTGTAAAATAGTGGTATTCTTCTGATTTTCACCATGATTACTAAAACTGGCAAGGCCACTGAAGCATTAGATCATGAGAGGCAGCTGACACCTGGGAAATGTGGGTTGCATGACATGGGTGAGGGTACCAGTAACTGCAACCATGGTTTCACAAGCTGGTTAAATGCACATCCCCATGAGGAACCAATCAAGTATGGCTTTAGTTTGCAAGTTTGATGGACACTCTGAGGATTAACAAACTGAACTAGAATACAAGCAGGTTTTAGTTCAATCTGTTCACATACTGAAGGGTAGGTCATTCATTTTGAAGCTAGACTCTGGAATACTTAAAAACCTGCTTCAAAAGCAATAATGTTGGCCTTCAAACCCTCTGAAATGCATTTGGCAGGGAAACAGTACTGTATCTGAAAGAGATGAAAAATCAAGCATGCGTTACCTAGAAAATGAGGGTAGGCAGGGATCCTAAAAATCTCTGAAGTTACTTGTCAGTATAGTTAGAAAAGAGCTCAGGTGATTACTGTGTGCTAAATGTGAGCTGCATTGGTTAAGGCATAGTTATGATTTTCTGTGTCATTTTCGCTAGCTATTTATGAAAATGTTGAATTGTGTTTATTAGGCTTCCTACCTTGATGGGAGATGAACTGAGTGAATTAATAGGCTGCTTTCCATTTCTGTTTTCTGATTCCATGAATAACATTTTTTGTGATGGAAAAATAGAACATCAAAAGATGGCTATGCAGGTAATCAAAACTTCATTTTATCAGATAATAACCGTACATGTAATATAATATTGAAACATTTTCAGAAGATATCGCTACTACTGTATTTCAGAGTGATAGTTTATCAGTTAGTTGGAATTTAAAATAGATTCAAGTACTAATCTAGATGTGGTGCTCTGTTTCTCTTTAATAGCAAGTGGAAGGAGAGATAATGGTGGAAGGTGGCCTGAACTTGTTTTCCTGATTCAGATACAGGCTTACTCTATTGCTGACTTACATAACCTCTCAGTTTTATCTCACACATCCATTTTAAAAGTTAGTTAAAGGAACCAAGCAAAAAACCCCAGTTATTTAATCTCTGTTCAGTGAGATTGACAGCTTCAGTAGAACTCCATAATGACCAGCATTTTGTTGAAGCACGCTTTCTGCCAATTACAACAGTCTCCACTAACACTGTATATTTCCAAATCTGTTTCAACGCCCCACACACATTGATGCTGAAAGAAATGCAAACTAACAATAAGCTAACAAAAGCTTTGCAAGGTATTCCCACAAGATGTTACAGGTAAAACCAAGAGTGAACAGTCTTCCAAATTTGAGAACATAGGGTTGAAATAAACTAATGGCTGGGAGAGGGAGATGGTACTGCCCAGATCCCTGAAATAATTAAAACTGAGTAGCCAAGGACCTGCTGTTTATTGTTCCTCTCTTTGTAAAAGTGATCCCTCTTTCTCTTCCAGTGAGCTATATGTCATCTTATTTTGTTCTTTTTTTTTGTTGTTGTTGTTCTTTTTTTTTCTTTTTAAGGAAAAATCAGATTTGTACTGGGATAATTCTAGATATATTTGCCAGTATGAAGAACTTTTCAGCGGGACTATGCAATACAATATGGATTAGAGGTTCCATTCAGATGCTGGGTTTCAAGTGTTCCTCAACACCATATCTGTATTCCATATCTCCCCATCTTAATTTAGACAAAACAAAGGATTTGCCAAGAGCGGTGTGAAACAATAAAAACTGCCTTCTTTGGTTTGTAGTATACACAGTTTTCATTGAGAGTTTCACAGTATTCTCATGAGGGTCATTATAGCTCTAGTCAAGTACAAAAGATACACATACACACTAAGTGTAAGGCCATATAAAACTAGTATGGATTTGAAACTCAAGCTCATAATAACATTAATTAAAAGAACTTCTACTTCTCCATTTCATTGTGTTATTTTTTCCTGTAGTACTAATTTTTTAATAAAAAACAAGTATTATAGTGTTCTGGAAGACTGAAAATGGTCTTTATTTGCAAAATTACTTAAGCACAGAACTTTAATGGGATCATTCACCTGCTTCAGGCTAATGTGCACCTAAATACTGAACTGAATCATGGTCTCCAGAAGAAAGAGAAACACCAGCCACTCAGACCCCGATTTTCCCTGCTTGTTCTGATAGTTGAGCAATTTATAAATGACCAAGTAGCACTCAACAAGGCAAAAAAATACAACACACATGATTTATAAGGTGCTCTAGAAGATGCATTAGAAAGCATTATGAGATGAAATCAATCAGTGACTAGACTACTCACAAGATACTAAATGTTTTTCTCTTTTCTACTTTCAGCAAGCAAGAGGACAGATCAGGTATCAGTACTGCACATTTTTCTAACTGATGGCATCATTTTCTAGTGCCTTTTCCTGATTTATGTTTCAGTGTTTATCCAATTTCCTTTATAACATCACCCAAAGCAGAAACATTAGCTATTTGTTATTTAACCTCTATGACACCTTCAGAAATTGGCAGAACAAACTGGACTTATATTCTTATTGTTGCTTTAGATGACAATTTGGAAAAACTGAAGAGCTCCAACTTATTTGCTGTTGTTACCATAAAATTATGGAATTGTTAGTGCATTTTTGGCCTGAGAAGAAATTTGATTTTTCTCACTAGCTAGCAAGGTCAAATGAAAAAGTCCTTCTTCAGTTTCCAGTAAAACATTTAAGAATATTGGCACCAACATATAGTGGGAGGAAAAGTATTTAGGGATGTTTTTTGGTATCAGACTGAGCTGCAGAGGATTCTGAAAACTGTGGATGATTATAGCTCATAATTTATAAACAATTAAAATTTATACTGTGGAAAGATAATTTTGTTCCCTGCTTGAGGGGTTTCTGAATGCTTCAGAGCAAATGTGAAGAAACTGATTTCACTGGAGCCTGTTGCTCATTACTAACTACAATCAGAATAATAACCAATGAATAAAATGCACACTGAAGAGCTAATGTTTCCTCTGAATCAGCCAAATGCTCATGTTTCCTTCCCCAAAATATTTCTTTCATTGTATATGCAGTGTATCTGGTGGCATCATTACATAAAATACAGTATAAGAAATTACTTGCAAAATGTGCGAGTTAAACTGAACAGAAAGGATACGACCAATCTGACCCCAGCAAAAGCATTATCTTTGCTTTAAAGACAACCAAAGTTACAGGCTGGGGATTGGTCCTAACTGTAGTCCACACACACCTGAACCCATGAGCATATTATGGCTGTTTTACTCAATCCAATGGCCTGTCCCTGGGTCAGCAGATTTTGATCTCATCATAGTTTAAAAAGACCACTATAGTGTCAATGCAGATGAAAAGTTATCAAACTCTATTAGCCTCCTAATGCCTCACAGCTCCCACGTGTGTCCTACAGGACAGAAAATTCTCTCTTCAGTATTAGCACAAATGAATTTCTAATGTAAGTCATCTTATTGCAGCAATAAAAATGATGAGGTGTCAGCAAAAGGTCTTAGAGCTGTAAGTGAACTACTGACACTAGTTTGGACTTTGTAGTTCAACTATTATTTTACTGTGATGCAGATATTCTGACTAGATTACCTTAAATGTAGGCTAACATAAGCCAAATTGGCAGTGAAGACATAACCTCAAAGAAATATTTTAAGAAGTGGAAAGCCTTCCCTATGGGCTGATTCTAATTTGCTTCTGATTTTCATATTTACCAAAGAAAAAAGATAAAGCAGTTATTAGCCTGCTCTGCAATAAGTGATTCAGCTCACACGACTGGCTCTTAGGGAACAGAGCCGACTAGTTCAGTGCAGGTGATAAATCAGGTTTGGGCACCAAAGAAGAGACTGAAGGATATACCAATTTGTTCTGCCATCAGTGCACAATGTCACTTGCACTGTTATCTAAACAGCCACTGAGGGAACCTGGTGGCCTGGAGTAATGACCCTGATTGTAAAGTCTAGACCTCTGGTATGTCATTCCTCTTTAGCAGCTGAAGTGCCCAAAGAATTCATCGTTAGTTTGTGCACCACTGCAGTTCACAGCTGTAGGACAAGAGCTGAAGCATGGGATGTCTAGGGTTTGGGCATCTGTTCTCCATTCTTCAAATGTGTGGATCTTAGGAGCACATGGCTTTGTAACTGGTTAGAGTGCTTGAGATCCAGATCAGAAACCATCGGTGGTGGTAGTAGACAAGTATTACATAGGAAACTCAGAAATTTAAATCTAGGCTGCATCTGATAGAGCACCAAAGTAAGGGTGTGAAAATGTTGCCCCTCACTCCCCTGATTATGCATGTGGTTTTATGAATCTAAGCCCAAACCCACAAAAGTCAGAGGCCCTTGGATAAAGTGACGAGTGGTTTGTGTTGGTTCACAGAACACTTAGCTAGGAATCCAGTGCTAACATTTATATTTCTCAGAATCCCTCAATGTGCTTTATTCACTGGAATAAAAGTTGTATATTTTTATAAAAAAAAAAATAAAAATCAATAAATGTCAGATATTTGTTTGCCTTTATTAACTTGAGTATATCTAAACTTCTAATTATGGGAGCTAAAAACACCAGTATTTGTCAGGCTCACATCAGACTGACAATATTGTGTGGGAAATCTTTGAACTACCCAAAGTGATTGACACAGCCTTGTTGCGCAGGTGACCAGCATTTTGGACTGATCCATTTGAAACTCAGTTTTCTGTTATTTCTAAAGAAAGATGGGTCAACCTTTTGGGTCTCAGAGTTACATGGATGTACTGACGGAGAATTCAGAAAATGCCTTTAAACAAATATGTTCCTAGCATTAAATCTTCAACAGCAGTTAAATATAATTTACTCTAGAGTATTCATTCACTCTAAATCTGAAAAAGGCAATGTATTACACTGTGTATGACTGGATAGGAAGCTTATTATGACAGGACAACCAGGAAAGGAACAATAAGATCACACACAGTGGATAAGGCGTCATTCTCACAGAAGGAATTGCTTGAGTGAATTCAAAGTAGTGACTGATAACCTTGCTGCCCTTCACAGTGAAAGAACTTTCAGGAATACAGCTTGTTTTTTCTCCCCTTGAATGAGCTGGTAATTGCATCCTGAAAGTTTCTCTAATCTCGGTCCCAAAAGGACATAGGATGATTTAAGGGATTTATGCAAGTTAAGCCTGGTGCAATAGCAACTGGCCTTATAGGAGAAAGAAAACATTTAGACTTGTCCCTTCAAAGCTCTTGATTCCTCAGGAGAGAAATTAAGGACAGTTTTTGAAATCTCCTGCCAGATCTGTTCAATCATAAGGGAAAAGAAATGAAGCAGTCTTTTCTGAAAGTTATAAACTTTTCCAGAGGAAGCCTTAGCCCACTTCAAGAATCAGGACGACTGTTCTCTGGTTTGACAGACTTAGTCTCTATGCTTCACTAGTCCACGAATAAAATGAAAAAGGTTCATTTTCTGTGTGACCAGGCTTGTCAAAACATTAGAGGCACCTGAGCCTAATGGTAGATGCAACATATGATATCGTACGCTTTATTTATTTATTTATTTATTTATTTATTTCCCAATACACATTTGTGTCATATTCTGTATGGAAAAACACTCTATCTGGTTTCTCTGCATCTGTTCTGTAAGTTTTGATGGAAGAGCTTGTGCAGACAGAGGATGCAATTGCCGTGTTTCTAGACTTCATAGCTAGGAGAGCAGTATCTTGCAACATAGCCTAATTCAGGGAGATATTTTCTAATTTCCTGTCTCAACATTTGTCCCTTCTCTGTCTGGGTCAGAAAGAAAGCTCTCTCTTCCTAGCTAGCATTTTTCTTTGGAGAAAAAAAAAAAATCCTTCCTCTAGCAGGGGTTTACAACTACACCTACAAAATGAAGACCAGCATTCTTACTACTGGCAGCTTTCAAAAGAATTACTTGAAAAAGATAATAGAATAATAACCAATAATTTTCCTCCCATCACACAGTCTGTGGTGGGATTTATGCATTTTTCTAGGTATTTTTTTGCAAAGCAGAGGTCAGTGCAAACTTCGGATTACTGTGGTGGAAGGAAAACATCATATTGTGTGAACATTCAGTAAATCATTGCATCTCTCGTAGTACTTCTGCAATGATGATAAAGCCGTTTGTCCTCCAGCTACCTTCAAGCCATGCTTTTCTTTTAGCGATGTGCTATCAAACGACTAGAATACTGCTTGGATTGATGTAATTTGACATGGTTCTGATGAGATTCTGGAAATCTAATATGACAAATAGACATAAACCACACAAACCTTCCAGCTAACAAGTTTTGAAAAGAAATAACTAGAGAGAAGAGATGTCTTGGGAAAAAAAGAAAGATACATTGAAAAAATCATAAATGTCTTAGCTCAAAAACATCTCTATTAAGTAAAGAAGGAAAAAAAAACAACCCAACATTTCAAATTAGAAAATAATAATGAGATAATATGAAGCCTATTAGTTGTGACCATATCTTAGGTACTGATAGTAAGCTTTCATCTAAGGACCAACACTTAGTTAAAACAACATATCCAATACATACGTATCTGAACCCAGAATCTTACCACAAATAACTATAACAGAAAGTAATGCCAATATTGGAAACAGCAGTTTTCTTTAAAATAGTGAACTCAACATCACCTATTTTGCACATTAAGAAATATTTGACCTTAAATGGAATTTCCATTGTTTCCTCTGAAGCTATTCACTAAAAATATCTGTTGAGGGAGAGTCTTGAATTTCAATTTTGCAGTCAAAAACAAATAAGTTATGCTTATTAAAACTATCACTTTTAAACCTATGTGGTGGTACACTTCCAAACCCTTAAATTTCAGTAAGTACTATTATTATCATGTTAAATGTGTTCTAGAAACTGAAGCAAAGAATGTTCATACTCCTTTTGATAACATAGATAGCCTTAAAAATATGAGCTAAGTATACATGATGATGCTATTTGATCCTGAAAGATGAGCTGGTAAATGTGACCGTTCATCTCAATAAGCAGCTAAATCTGTAGTTACATGGTGACAATTTAGTTATCCCCATTGTTGAATAACTGCAGAAGAAGTCAAGTACAATGCATTATTTTTCTATCTACTACTATTTATGTCCTTTCCCAATTAACTTTTGTGTTGTCAGATATAATGAATAACCCTGTGGTTCTCAAACTCTTTAAATAATGTATTTGTTGGTTTAACAGTGTTGTAATGTATTGATAACAGAAATCTGTAATACACTGAAAACAGGCAACAATGGAATAAGCAGTAGAAAACACAACTCAGCAGTAAACAGAATGCAGCTTCTATAAGCCTCCCTTGTATAAGCCTCTCAAATACAATATATTAATGTATTTGCCTATGTACATGGTTGGTTGCAAGTAAAGCAATTAAAAGAATTGCAATCAAAAGAAAGCTGAAGAACTTAAAGAAGGGTAAAAATAAAAAAGAAACTGTCACAAAAAAATTCATTTTGTTGCAGTATAGCGTACAAAATTTAGGTCATAATTTATTTAAGAGGTTTTGGAAGTATGTATCTCAAGAAGTTTTCTGAAGAGTTCTTTGGCTTCCTTTCTACTAGTCACTTCACATGCTCTTGTGAGAGAACTACGACTATGTTATTTCGAAAAAATGAATCGGAGTCTTTTGTGGCTTAAGAAAACCAAGCAGATTCTGGATAACCCAGGATTTGAGCAAAACCAGTTTTGTATGTGTTGTAATTAGTCATCTCATTTAGGATATACCTGATTTGTTTTTTATTGGACAGACAACTCAGTGAAGTGGCCTGGCTAGAGAAATTAAATGTAAAGCATAACTTATCCTTCCCATTGATCAACGGTACATGTGATGGGATGAAGTACAAGGCTAAGAGAGACCCGTGGAAAACTAAACAAAAAACAATAATGAGATGAAGGACAGGAAATCTAGGTGAAACATACTGTAGATAGCACTGCCAGCAGAACTCTACAAGCTGCGCATTTCCTACAAGATTACAGACCTAAGGCAATATTCTCTTTCACCTCACTTTTCCTGAATTGATTATTATTTCCTCAAACCATTACTTTCCATTAGAGATACCAAAAAAATAACCCAAACCAAACAAACAAACAAAAAAAGCCCACCACCACCGACAAAAAACCAACAAGGCACTTTGTTCCACATTGAAAGAATGAAGAAGATTCAGAAGATTTAAATTTTAAAGCATTGCACTACTATATATCCAGCTCTCTTTTGCTACTTCATTTAGTGGTGAAAAGCAGAAAGGCTGTAGCTGACACCAAACTAGAGGTAAAATTGAGTATTTTTGGAAGATTCCTGGTGAGGAAATTGAGAAATGTAAAAATCACTACTTTTTATTCCAAGTAACAACATGATAATACAAAGTTAAAGAAGGTTAGTACTTAGATTTTCTTTCTTACTTATATATTTTGTTGGAGTGGTGGCAAATATTATTTTTAAAATATGTCTTTTTATTTCCTTCCAATTTTCTTTCCATGGTTCTGCTATAGTGCTTGACAATGGTATTTATGCTTGCAGATATATAATAGAAGTTGTGATTGGGATGCATAATGCAGGCAGCAGACAGGCTTACCAGAAAAACAATGCCATAGAAGTGAAACTGTAACATTTCCATTTCATAAGAAATCATCTTATTTGGTACATTTTGATAAAGCTGAAATGAGGTATTTTCTCTCAAAAGCACCTAACGTGTAAACTTCCCAGACTTCCCTGTGTGGAACACATGCAACAAAAATGTTTGTTTATAAATGAGATAAGATGTGTGTGACCCTTAAAAAAGTCATAGCACAAACAACATTGATATGATAACATGAATTATGCAAAAGTAGAAATCCAGCCTCCCCAAAAAGGGCAAAAACAAAACAACTCTTCCATATTCACTGTACATGGTTCATAAAATTGTAAAAATATCTGCTTTTCTAATCAAACTCATGTACTGCAGGAAAGACATTATTCTTAGAAACTAGAACTTAATTTTCTCCAGTGTGCTGCAAATGTGCAGCCAGAGTCATTTGACAAAAAATACCTAGGATGATCATCAGATTATTCTACCTGTGTTATGGAGCTTGATTCTGTACATCTGGGGGAATGCTACCTTTGAGGATTATGAGATTGAATACAATCTTCAGTACAATCTTGCAATTTTCTCCAGACTGCAGAGGCATAAACCTTTAGTTCAGGACCAAAGATGCTAAGTTATGTACTGTTAAATGAACTTCTTAGAGGCTGATAAAATTGTCACCAACGCCAAGCTAAGCAGTACTAAGCTGTTGAAGTTTCTAACAAGAACTACAATGAAATGATTTTATAAACATCAGTGAGTTTATAACAACATAATGAGTGACAAAATTAACATTTTCAGAAAGGTATATCTTATATTTATTAATATCTAAGGTGATGCTGTTTGAAAATACGTTCTGTCTTTTCCATAGGAATATTTTATAGATAACATTTATTTCTGCTGACACCTTGGTTTTCTTCAAAACCTGGCATTTCTTTGGCAGTTGTTATTTTTTATGCTATAGTATTTCAGATAAACAAAGAATTCAGCTCAAGGCATTTTTTGTGAATTTTGACAGCTTTTCCAGATTTCATTTCTTTGACGTTCTTTATACTGGTAACCCACTAACATGAGGAACTACAAAACAAGGAAGTTCTGACAAAGTATACATGGTGTTTGAGCCTTCTGTAAAACGCACCTTGCTTTTCTTTTTTTCCTCCCTGAAAATTGCTGTTTTAGTTGATGTTGAAGCATTTTATAAATGTATCTGCAAATGCAAACATGCTCCATCTGACCTGAGCTACCAGATATAGAAGACTGGGTATATGAAATGTCTGATTTTTATTTTTTTTTTGTCCTTTATTTGTTCAACTGCTCCACACTGTAGAAAGAGATGTGAATATAGTAAATAGGGAAAGATAGCTTGCAAGTTTTTTTCTTTTTTTTCTTTTTTTTTTTTTTTCTTTATATAAAAACAAAATACATAAGACAGGAAAAAGCCTTTAAATGACTTTAAAAAAAAAACAAAACTTTTTTTTTTTTTTTCAGAAATCACCCTTCTTTCTTTCTTTCTTTCTTTCTTTCTTTCTTTCTTTCTTTCTTTCTTTCTTTCTTTCTTTCTTTCTTTCTTTCTTTCTTTCTTTCTTTCTTTCTTTCTTTCTTTCTTTCTTTCTTTCTTCCTTTCTCTCTCTCTTTCTTTCTTTCTTTCTTTCTTTCTTTGTTTCTTTCTTTCTTTCAGTCTGCATCTAAGACCTATATCTAAGACCTTCATTTTCCTTTTTGTTTTTCAAAGTTTAATTTCTCTTGTGAAAATCCTTATCATAAGAATCTCTTCTCAGACATTAAAACACAGTATTTCCATGCTCTGATCTGCCATAGTTTTATGGCTATTTCCTCTCCTCAAGGTTCTTGACTCATGACTGTCTGATCCTTAAGGCCGTCCAACTGACTGGAGATCAAATGTTATATTTCCCTTAAATGCTGATTTATCCTTTTGTGATAGCCTCACAAATCCACAGTTCTTTATGTTACATTGGAAGTGCTAGTCTCAGGCACAAAAAGATTCAAAATGACAGCAGTATTTTATTAACTGTTGTACCACATGCTATATTCTTTCAAAAGAAACAAGATTTACTTTATGCCAGGGCAAAGCTATTTTTTGAAATCTCTTTTTAGAATGTTGTTTGGCTTCTGTGGAGTTTTTCATCTGTCCACTTACATATTCTGAGGCAAACTCCATTTTCCTTCTTGTGTTCACCTGAAGAAAGAGAAAAGGAATTGTAGAGGTACAGAAGAAACAAAAGAATAAGGGTCTTACAAAAAATGTTCAAACCTACCTGCTTTACAGCAGATAGCTGTGATGTTTAGGCTATTTATTTGGGTGGCCTTTGTTAATGGACTTTTGAAGAAAGTATCCTTCTTGTCTTGTCATTGTTTAGACACCTAGGGGAAAAAAAAGGTAGTGATACAAAGCCACATCAATTGCTCTTGAGCAGCGAGTCTGATATATCTTACAGTTGCTCCTATGTGAGTGATCAGTAAACACACAATATCTTCTTTCTGAATAGATTCTTGCAAAAATTGCTATCAGAAGAAATTGATGGGAGACAGCAAGAAAACCTTCCTTTACAGGAATGTTTGTATCAGCACTCTGTCTTTTGCAAAAGAACATTCTGCAAACTCCATTCTGTCTGTACTTCACATTTCAAAGCTGTGCAAAATCATTCTATTTTCTCAGTGGCTTTTACAATAAAGCTTCCATATAACTGTTCATTTGTTGTAGCTGATGTGCTAAAACAAGAGCAAATTTACGTGCAACTCTCGTTTTTTCACTACTTCTAATGAAGCGTTATTATTTTATTTTAGAATAACAGAGACAGCATAGCACAAACACAGTTAGTAATAATATCTTCTCACTGTTCTTAAGGAAAAGCCTAAATTCTCATCCTTACAGGAGCAAAAAATGATGTACCAGTGCCAAGAAAAAGATTCATTATCACTTCTATATTAGCAGGTGTGAGATATCTAAAGATTTCTTCATTCTTTCCAAGAACCTGAAACGACTGAGTTGTTATATTAACCAACCTCAATAATTTACCCCACCTATCAGCAGATATTGTTATTCCATGATGATTCCTGCTGTGAATTCTTATAACTGAATTTAAAACATTCATTCCAAAACTTAATCAAATTCTTCCGAGGCACAGGCCTAAAAGGGCTGTTTTAGCAAAATGCTGCTTTGACAAAAAATAGGAAACAGAAGACATTTATTAGTGTATCTGTGCTAAGTGTATACCAAAGAAGCAAAGGGTGGCTAAATGAAGTTGAGGCAAATTTCTTTGAATTTCTACTGGATATTCACAACAAACATCTTGCATCACTTACTTTGCTTTCAACAGTGTGAATATGAAGATCTCCAAATTTCTGTTCAATAAAAATTTTGGAGATTCTGAATTAGCTTCAAGCAGAAGCTTGCATAAATATATATATATACATATGCACACTTAATAGTACTTGAAGTGGCATTTGCTGATAGCTGTTTGTTAACATTGTTTTATTTAACTAGGCAAAAAAATTAAAGTAAATCTAAAATCCAAATAAGTTTTCTTTTTTGGCAGCTTCTATTCCACCATGAAAGTCATTACAGACTTCAAAACAAAGGAGAGTCAATAACAATATCATCTGTTTCTATGCTGTCTCACTGATAAAGAGGTATACAGAGGTGATTACTGAAAGGTTTTCTTTCTTTTAAGCAGAATATATATAGTAGAGCTAGAAAAGAAGCATAAATGTGGACCAACTCATGTAAGGATACATTTTCTATGAGAAGAAATTTTTATATGATGTTAATCTATGTTCAAGATACCACTTTCTGAAAATAAACTGAGAAGGTGTGTGATATAGGCCTATAGAATCAGGGATTTATAACTCACTATTACTTATAATATGAGAAGCTAGAAGCACAAGGTGACCTTATTGTCATTTTTAAAATATGATTTTCTGGCAAAAGAGCACATATCTTCATACTGTTTGTACTGTGGCACTCAGTGCCACACTATTTAGATGGAAACATACAAAGGGTTCAAAAGTGAGGTCAGAAGATTATTATTTGAAGTCACTGATGCATTTAAACACAGTAGTCCTGTAGTGTTCTCTGGTTCAGGAGATCTTCATCTTTCTATCTTCTACAATGGATTGCACTGGAGAAAGGTTTGAATCTTAAACTTCTCCCTCGTTCTCATCACTGTCAAAAGAAACATAATGACATATGTATGCCTTTGGTCTCATCCAGTAGAGACAGTGCAACAGGATTTTACTTAGCTCCGTACAACAAGAAGTTGAAAACTGTACACTGTTTTTCTGAGAGAGGAACGTGCTGTAACATGGTTGAGCATTTTCTCTTAACAAAACCCTAAACATTTTCCTCTTTCTTTGTGACAGAGGAGAGTAAAACAAGTTTAGCAATAACAATTTTATTCCTTATTAGGCAACTAATATTCTTAACTCTTATCTGAAGATGTAAGAGCAGCTGCAGAGAAATTTTGCTACTTAAGCCCCCAAGTCTTAAGCCCCCCTTACTAGGCCATTCTTAGAACATTAAGTGGTTACAAGAACAGCAACAACAGGTTCAAATTTTACCCTTACACCTCTTTTCATACTGAAAATACTTGAGGAATGGCGGTGGTGATATGTGAGTTTTAAACTGCTTTTCATATCAGTTCTGGTGATAGAATTTCATTTTATCGCAATGAAACTTCAGTGCTGATAGAACTTGTTTCTGCTGTAATTTAATTTTTGCTTTTTTGTTTGTTTGTTCATTTTTTTCCAGTTTTGCTTCTTTTAAGAATACTAAAAAATCCCATTTCTTTTAAGTCTAAACTGCATAAGACAAGTATATGGTGAAGAAAAGAGTTTTCAACTAAGTACAAGATTTTGTGTGGCTGGTTAGCCTCATTGAAAAGTAGACTGTGGAGTGAGAAAAGTGTTGTCTCTGCAAGGCATAGGAAAAATGGAATAGAAAACAAATATTTTCCAAACAATCTGCTGCATTTATAAGATATGTCTGATTGATTACTACATCTTCTTGTACCTGTGGAACAAGAGGATGGAAAAGTTTCTGCATCACATGTTGAAAGCTTTTGATGGTTTACACTTCTTCATCAGCTGGTTAGGACTGCAGAGGTTTCAGCAGCATTATGATTCCAGGTCAACCAAAATAATATCACGAGAAGCTATGCAAGCTCCTGCAGTGTATGGTGAAGAGGCTCTCAGGCCTTGTTCTAATGAGGATGTGATCATTGACTGCTCTGGTGAAACATGGACTGGTCACATCCTCCTCAACCAGAATACCCTTTTACCACTTCCCTGATTCTTTTTAGGGTGCATGCTTATGTCTTATGCTGTGTATTCATATATTTATAACTTGGATGAAATAATCAATCTTATACTCCCGTTAAAGCAGCTTGCTCTGCTGTTTACCTATCAGAATATCTCAATGGTCTCAGGATTCCACAGTCATTTGCACATTTGCTGAAAAACTGATTAGCACCTAATTTTGGAGGCACAACCATCTCTCAACTACATATTGGTTTGTCAGGCTCAGAGGGCTGATTTGACTCATTTTAATATCATCCATATTGCAAATTACTTTATCTGAGTATACAACTGGGACACAAACTGAATTAAGTACCTCTTTTAAACTTGTGGCTCATCTTTAATATGTAGCCAAGGCCTTTTTGAAAGGTACCATCTAATGAAAGATGGAATCAGAGAGTGAGGGGAACTCAATTCAGTAAAGATGTCAAAAGAAGTAACTCAAAGAGGGGGAGAGGGAGGAGGTAAAAACCTTAGTTCTGTAAAGATCAGTAATAAAAATAGCCACTGGGTTTTGCATTATTTAATGATATAAAAAATTATGCTACTCTGAACAAAGAACTGAAATTTTACAAGCCAAATATACATGGTGCATGTTTCAAAAAGTAATAGTGTCTTTTTTAATAAGCACAGACCCATTCACCCCTCTTTATCAGTTGTAACTCAACAGAGGTAGCAGATCAGTGGGTATTTTCAAAGATCCACAGTTCAAAGTGAGTGCAAAACGAAATGCAATAATAGGTACCAGCTGTTTCTTCACATTAAATATATTAGAGTGACTGCTCATGAAGACTATTTTTTCTTCCTAATTACCAAGGTATAAATAAATCCAGCAATCAACAGATAGTCTTGACATCAACATGTGAGCCCTTCTGGTAGGACTGTATGTCAAGTAAAGTCTTAGTTCATATTTTACTGACATGAATAAGGTGTGACTGTGAAGTGAAGGATATTTTTCTCTGTTAAGAGAGGTCTTATAAAATCTGGTAAAGAGACATGATCAAATATTCCAGTTGAATGTGATGTAAAGTGTAATGCAATGTTTGCACAGTGCTCAAACTATGTTATTTAGATTTTAAAACTGTGCTTAATTCTCTCAAGGTCTGTTCAGTTTTATTAAACTTCATTTTGGTAATGCTCTTCTCTGCAAGAAATATTTTTCAGTAGAACACAATGTACATAAAAGAAAGCTGCAACAATAAAATACATTATTTATGTTAGATGATGAGTCCAAAAGCATCACATGTTAAAACTGTGAACATATAGTGAACAGAAAGAGACATTTCAGTTGTTCACGAAAGGTTTGAATAAACCTCCGGCTAGAAATATCAATACTTTACAAGAAAATTATAAAAAGTTATTACCAGCTTTTTCTTTCATTAAGACCAAATGCTGTAAGCCCTTAACCACAGTTGCTCTGATCTGTACAGTTTAACTTTAGGCATTCAGCTTTTAAAGAATGCACTTTTCCTTGTCTTATCAGTGGTGATAGCTCAACATCTCCAAAGTGAAATCTTGTCCTATTGGGATCTGAAGGTTCTTGTTCAAGGCACCTCTTCCTTTTCAAATGCCAGGATGACTAAGCGTCTAAGTTAGATGTCTCAACTGGATGCTTTAAGTTAAGTAAGAATTAATCTAGGTTGTAAGAGATCATAGAAAACTTTACACTATTTCACATAGGGAGAAATAATTTTGTTCACACTGTCTATGTTCTTGGAAAGATGAGCTTTGTCTTCCTACAAAAGTGTTTTCAGAAATGTCTGCTACCCCTCCTTTGATGGGTTGGCCTTGGCAGCAGTCACTCACTCCCCTTCCCCAAACAAGGCCAGGAGAGAAAATCAGAAGACAAAGTGTGTTGGTCAAGATAGAGGAAGAAACATCATTTAATTATGGTCATAAGCAAGAGAGACTCATCTAGGGGAAAATGAGTTTAATTTATCTCCAGTGGATTTGGATGTTGAGGAACAGTTACAAGATTGAAACACATTCTCCCTCACCTTTCTTTCCCCAAGCTCAGCTCCATTTATGACTCCTCTCCCTCCCCACATGCCATTCAGCATCACAAAGGAGACAGCGAACAGCGGATTGCAATCAGATTGTAACATTTTCTCCCTGCCCATAGGGTGCAGTTCCTTCAGGAAAAATCCACCTACACCCCTCTTCTTCATCCTGTAGTGTTCTGCGCTTTCAGGCTTTGCCTCATGTCCTCACTGCTAATGCCTTGCCATACAAGCACAGAACATCTCCTTTCCCAAGAACACACAAGCATACTTTGTGAGTCACAATGAAGTTGTAGGTAAAAGCTTTGTATTATTCTACAGAAGAAATTAATGAGTCAGGTGTAAGACTTTCCTCATTAATTTTCTCAGTGATAATTCAGTTGATTGTCAAGGTAAGAGTTTTTATTCTCACCAGTGGGACTTCTTAATTCTAGATGAAATAACTACCCAATTTCCCTCCAAAGACAGTTCTTTGGGTGTAACATTTAACTAAGAGTATTCACTTTTGCATTAAACAAGCAATCACTTTCATCCAGTGATTCCAAAACTGATGAGCCTGTTTCTTTCAAAAGGCTGTTCAGATACACCAGGGATCTAGTTCAGTGCAGGTACTGAACCACTACTCCACAATATGTAATAGGTTCTGTGTATGAATGTTTTGGCCTATAGAAATACTAACTTTAATCTGAAAAGTGTCTGATACTGAGGGAAGAAAGAGGCAGTATGCAACCTTCTGCATGTGTAGATATAAAATCATAGACTCATAGAATCCTCAGAGTTGAAAGGGACCTTTAAAGATCTCCTAGTCCAACTCCCCTGCAATGAACAGGGACATCCACAGGTAGATCAGAGCCTGGTATAGCATGGCTCCAGAAACAGGGCTTCAACACATCTCTGGGCAACCTGTTCCAGTGCCTCACCACTCACTATAAAAGACTATTTCTTTATATCCAACCTAAATCTACCTTCTTTAAGTCTGAAATGTGAATATATTTACTCAAAGTTGCTTAAGAAAAAGACCTGAAATGACTCCATTTGTACAAGGGAAAATAAGGTAGGTAAATTTGTCTCCAAGGTTATGTACAGACCTACACATAAATGGAATGAATGAAATTAAAACCCTTGAAAGATTAAATAAATATCTAATCTACAAATTTCACCACTGATTTACTGTTGTTTTCTTGTGCAATTTTTTGGAACATTTTGTTGGATGATTGATAACAAATCCCTTCTGTTGTTGCCCTGGAGCGTTTGTTGGTCTCAAGACTGGAACAGTCTAAATCTAGAGGTCTACCCTGCTGCAAAACTCTTTTCTTCCTATTTATGTCCTAACACTAGGAAGGCTATATTCCATCAGAGCCAGTATTGACTAATGGATCCTAATTTCAACAGTACTCATAGTTTAATTTATACCTTGTTGTCAGATAGACAATTAAAGCAGCATAATCAAATAACTATTTATTGGAGACAGTTCTGGTTTTACATGAAAAGTGTTTTGTGATCCTTAGCTTATTACAAAGGGATTCTGCTTCTTGGAGGAACTAGTGCAAGTGCATGGATGTCTGGTGAACACTCTTAGGTGTAGCACTACAGCAGTGAATAGTACTTTCACAACTGCTACAGAATCGTAATGTCATAGAATTACTTAGGCTGGAAAAGACCCATAAGATCATCAAGCCAAACACTACCACTAAATCATGTCTATAAAAGTAGACAACTGCCTCTGCTGAAAGTTGGCTTCTAAGCACACCACATAGCAGCTTATACTTTTGGGTGTGGAATTACCTGGAATATTGTTAAGGCTTGGAATTGTTACCTCCTTCAGAACGTCCCTTGAATCACTGCTAGTGTTTACCAGATGCAATGAGAACTCGTAGAAACTTTCCAGTTCTGAAATCTTTGTTCGACTCTGACTACTTTTGAGGCTACTGATGAGATGATGAGAAAGATACAGACTTTGTGCCTACTTGTTCTATTGATTCTTGAGCTGTCATTGGCATCTACATTGGTACTCAGTTCTTCTCATAATGGTCTATTTTTTGCTCTACCTTGTAAGTTTATGTTAAACCCTGTTTTCTTATGGCACTTCTGTGTTATAGCTCTTTTGTGTGATTTTCAGCATCCAGGTGAAATCATAAGGTATGCACTTAAAGGAGATCCACTGTTTTCTTTACACATACTCACTCCAGCCACTAGGTCTTTTAAGAATTAGATACTGGGATAGAGAACAGAACTACTTGGCATGCATTTCACAAGCCTGTACACCACCAAAGAGAAAAAAAATATACATGCCAGAGCTCACTCCAAGGCCCATCCTCTTCCAGCTGGGCTTGTAAACAGATTACAGATTCCTTGAATAAATATTGTTGAGAAAATCTGTGAACCAAATGTCCAAATAACCTGAGGCTTAGTTTGACCAATGACCACATATAAGTTCTGAAGCTCTGTTCTCAGCTGAAAAATGATACAAAACAAATTTCCTGTGGCTTTTGCCACCTGTGAACCTAGAATAAACAACTCCTGTTAATTTCACTGACTGAGATAAAGTAAGATCAGATTTATTAATGTGGTTCCTAAGAAAACAGCTGAGGAAAACAGTTGGCAACTGACTGCAATGCCCAAAAAGAAGCTGTGACAACTTTTTCTAAATAAATCAATCACTAATCAGTTGCTGAGGTAAGGCTGTAAAGAACCTGCTTTGGTGGATATGCTCCACAAGTGAAAACTATGTTCTAAGGACTCCTTTATGATTTATTTCCCCTTACTAATCTTCTGAAATAAGACTCACTCTAAAAACCTTGATTCTGTGACAGAGTCTTGCTGAAAGATTATTACTGAACAGTAGCTCAGGATAAAAATGATTTTACATCCCATTGTCACAGTGAAGAAATCCCAAATCAAATAATTAAATAGGATTCCAAATGAAAAAGGTGAAAATGAAGAGTGAAAAAGGGTGCGTGCGAAACTGAAGTCTTGTAAATTAATGGACCTTGATTTATTCCTCTCCAGGAGCAAAAATGAATTGATTAGCAACAGAGATTATTCTTTAATTTAGACTTGTTGGGAGAGGAATAGCATACAAACTGAATGCACACACTACCTAAAAAAAACTAAAAATAAGACTGGTGAAAGCATTCAAAATTCACTGCTCTGTGGTTGGGATCCATGTAGACATACTTTAAAGGCAAACAGTATTTGTCCTTCAAGAGTGGTCATTACTTTGCAAAGCTGGACTTTAGTTTTCTTCTACAAGATTGTTTTCAATTTCCAAATTAAAACCCTTGAATGAAAAAAATTGTTTTCCTCTCAGATATCCAAGCACTGAAACTTTCCACTCTCAAACAAAATACCCTTTTCTACAAACTGATATCAGTCTAAGGAAATAATTACATGCCATAGTGACTCACTTTCTTGAGGGCAGCATGGTTGACAATGGCGAACCCAGTGCTTGTTAAAGTAACCTGTGTTTCATGCCTCAAGACATTGCTGAGGGAACAGTGCTTTCACTCTGCTGCCTTTTGGCAAGGCAACAATTATATACTTGTATATACTTGGCATTGCACTTGAAAAAAAACATTGGCTCTGTTGAGCCGAGAAGGATTTGTCCTTCAGCCTCTGCTCTTTATGACCATATTTGTTATAATTTATTTAACTGATATGTAAGAGTTACAAGGCCAAATCAAAAGACAGGTATATAATTTTAGGTCATTATGTTTTGTTCTTGTTTCGTTTTAAATAGAAGTAAATTTTAGAAATCATGATTTTCTACAAAGAAAGTGATTTAGGAGCAGACTTTCAGACAGAAAAAAAACAATGAAACAACAAAAGCCCAAGATAAAACCACCTTTATTAGACTCAGAAGATAAGCACATTTGATGTAACATAGCAGAGAACCTGGCTTCTGTTTTCAGAACATCTTTAGCTATGGCAGCAAAAATCTTCAAAATGTGCTGTTATATATTATAAACTTACTGCTCTGAAAAGTCAAGGTAACACAGACAAGCAGCCTGGCTAGGCCTTGAGATCTGCCTAGATTTCCTAGATAGGACACCACTGAAAGATAAAGCAGGAAAAAAACTCTAAAAGTTTCATTTTCCCAGGAATATGGGAAACTGCTTTCGAGGACATTATTATCCAAATGATAACTTCAAGTCAGGGTAGAGGCTACAGCAGCTACTTTTACATGTGTTCAGAGTTCATTTAGACTTCTTTTAAGTATGATATTTGTTACTACTACACAGCTCATACCTAGATAGATCAATGTTACTATCTTACTCATCTGAAATGCAGTTATTACCCTAAAGAAGATTATCACAACTTTTTTCAAGCTAACAGAAATGCAGCATTCTTAGTAGTGCTCAGGTTTAGTTATTTGGGTATTTCAATCAACTTGCATTCTTCTAAGATATATATATATATATTCTTGTATCACCATTCAGATTTTATGATGTCCTCAGACTAAAATTTGCTACTTCACCAATGTTGTTCTGATCCAGTAATGTTAATGTCCTTCAACAAACAGAGACTAACAGTCTTAAATCAGAGATCAATTTGTTCTTTTGCTGCTAAACAGGAGCTTATCACCAAGATATACCATTCCACATTTTCTCACATCAATTCTCTAAGTCAAAAATGAGGAGAGAGGGAGTTATTGCTCAGCTTCTCTGGCATTATACAGAAGTGCTGAATTGTACATAACAAACTATTTGGTGATGTTTGCATATAAGAAAAAGTTGTTCTGGAAAATCAGATTATGAATGTTATTGATCCCAAGGTCCCCATGAAGTGTCAGTGTTAAAATCACAGAGCAGTGAACTGAGTTTGACATGCAGTATTTCCCATTCTTCTTTTCCTGGCAGATGAGCTCTTTCCCTGTTTACTAAAAAATGTCAATATCTGCAACACTCTTTCCTGCATGTGTTATGAACATCTCCCTATAATGTGACATTCAAGTTCTCTCCCAGAAAGAAAAAACAATAACCTATGCAATCTTAAGGACAAGCATAAGTGTCAGTCACACAGGAAATTGCCAAATAGCTTTACATCCTGGAAACTTTTAATGACACAAGGGAAGAGGAATCACTGAGAGCTGCTCTCTGCAGACTGTTCTGAGTGTGTTATATTCATTCAAGTAAGCACTGTAAGGTTTTCTTTTCAGTGCCTATACCCATGCCAGGAGCAGCTGGGGAAAATCTGGGTGATCTGCAGTTACATCTATAATGAAAACATATTGTACTCCTTCCTGAAGGAACCAGCATTCAGTTTATCCTGTGCTGATTTATATGGCAAAATTGATTGGTCTAATTTTAAAAACCTTGTCAAATCACTGTCACAAGTTTTGTATGTTCTCTCCACAAAACTGCCTGAAAAGTGTGTTTGAACTGCTCAGTGAAGATTCTGTCTGTGCTTGACACAAGCAAAAATGAGAACATCACAAGAGCTGAAAAGACTAGACCAGCTTTAGCTACCTTCTCTTGCCGCTGTGATTCAGGAATTATGCTGGGCATATGACAACATAAAGAGCAGAGTGGAAAATAAAAACATTGTTCATTACATTTGCAAACTGTGAACTACATGCTTTCCCACTCCTTTTTAGCACATATTCACAAAGGTTTACTCTTTTCCCGAGGACAGTGAAACAATACTCATTTCAGACAGGAAACACAAAATAAGAGAAAATAAGATATTTAATGTAGAGGACCATTTTAAAAAAAAGAGGCAAAAGTATTGCTCCAGGTTTTGAATACAGTAGTGAGAGAGAGAAAGCAGAAGATACAATTCAGTACGGACAAATTCCCCCTCTCTACCACCACCACACTCTTATTCAAAAGAAACAGTATCTCCTGTTTTGTGTGGTTTTGTGCTCCCTCCGAGGATGCCTGCCAGGTAACCCCTGCATCTCTACTATCCAGCTGCTCACTGTGGCTTTGAAGCAGCTGTATGTTTCTGTACAATAACACCATGTTCATTTGTCAAAGATATTTTTGTTCCTTCAGCTACCACTTGTCAGGAATATGAGATTTATTTATTTATTTACTTATTTATTTATTTTTCAGTATTTAGAAGCCACTGGGGGTAACAAAAAGAAGTAAAAAGAAATTATAACTTTTTGGGTAAACAAACTGTCTCTCCCTGAGTCCTTAATGATGACACATCTCCTACTTGCTGTGTGTATACTGCTCTTAAGTGTCCATAGATTTTCTCCAGACTTTATTAGATCAAGTAAAAGTCAAAGTTAAGAGAAATCATTACCCTTGATATAAGTGACCTTAATACTATTTCAGAAATGTGTGCAATACCTGTCTCCTCCATCTTAAGTTATAGCTTTTTTTCAGCAGAACTTTGTTTGCTCTTGATGTAATCTATGGCAAAGTGGTTCAGCTGTCTGTAGACCGTGACCCAGTTTTGTATGGCGTGGTTATGTGACCCTGACTCAGCTTTAAGGAAACCCTGTCATTGAGCTGATATAGCATAAAGCCAAGAAGATGAGAAAAGTGAAAATGAAAACAGAATGGGAAATGTTGAAACAGTAGTTGCAACTTGGGGAAGGGGAGAAAATATTGATATGAAAAAGCATAAGACACTGAAAAGAAGCAGTGAGTCAAAAAGCAGTAACTCTGAAAGACTGAGGATCGACGCATTCAGAGGACCAAGGCAGATCTGACACTTTTGCTTTTGAATAATGATTGTCTTGGCAGCAGAGACTTATTAATGCTCGTGTTGCTAAGCATACTCATGCTTAGTCTGGTGCTTGTTATTCTGATCTACTTGTTGTGTGTATTTAGACAGTAAATAATTACTATATACTTACAAACTGTACATAGAACTGCGGTGGTACTACTATGGAGCTTCTGTATAAGGCAAAAGAAGCCCAGATTAAGAAAAGTCTAACAAATGAAGTGTTGCATTTGCCCAAGAATAACTTGAATGTTCAATGTATATAGTAATATACCTAGAAAAAGTACTCTGACTTCCAGAAGAAAAAAATGACTCGCATAATTCTAATGAATAGTAACAATGTGGGAGCATTAATGCCATATGAAATGCACATATTAATATATATTATAAGCCTTATTCTCTAAGCACTTTAAGTATTTATACTGAGACATAATATCCATGCCTTGTAAGAATTTAATTGGTGTATAAATATTGCATAAAGAAGACCTATAATATTCAAAATAAAAGCAGGAAAGAAACTACAAAACTGTATCTCAAGTTACATAAGACTAGAATTCTACCAGACATAGACATAGGTTTGGAACTTGTAAATATCAACAAAGAATGCCATTTCAGGGAGTCTGATACCAACTTCTCATTCCAACAGAAATCCATGAAGCCATAAAATGGTTCACTCAAAGTTTGGTTTGCTTTCCAAGCACATTTGAGAAAGACAGATACCAAATAAATACACAGGTGCAGCTGTTCTACATCCTTCAGGAACTCTTGGGATGTGAATGGTCTGGGGTGATGGGTTGATCCTGACCAGTTGAGCATCCACAAGCTGCTTGCCCTCTCCTCATCTACCTAAGCAGAATTGAGAGAGAACTGGAATAGCAAAAGCTACTCTTGATTCTTCTTATTTCAAGACTAGACATGCTCATTTTATTTTTTTCTCTATCTGAACTTTTCTGATCACACTGTGTAGCAGCCTGAAATCCTAGAGCAATAGACACAACCTGGGTAAAAGTTATTTGGATTAAGTTTAAGATGTCCTGATGCACTGCATGTGTTATATGTACAGCATAGACTACTGCTGTGAGAGCAAGATAAGACTACTTTACTGTAGATTATGTATGAACATTCCCCTTTTGTTCTTGTATGTTGCCTGGTAGAAGGGCAGAAACCCAAGCAAAGTGCAGCGTAGGCCTCCTGTTCCCCACAGGTAGCTCCTTCCAATTTTATTTTTCAAAATATATTTTAAAATTACATAGCATTGCAATTTTGTTTGTATAATGGTAGGGAAAAACAACAAAAAAAGTCTAGTTTTCAAATACATCTGCATTAGGTTCTTTTCTCAGATATGTCAAATATTCTTTTGTAAAAGCAGGCTTGAAAGTACCTCACATCTGAATATATAAGTAAATTATGAACAGAATATTCAATTAATTACTGAAGGCTTTATTTATTTATTAATTGAGCATAAATTGAGGACAGCTGAGGTTTTCTACAAGCCTGTTAGAATCTAACCTTTCCTTTCCTATTTATTTCATAAGTCTCAGTGCACTAGTAGCTGCGGAACTACTGAACACTTAAAAATATAATTAATTAAATTGTAAACTGACAAATTGAAAAAAATTAAGTCAATTCTTTATTTTTTTATTTTTTTATTTTTTTTTCATGAAGAAATGGAAAAACAAAGGAAACAAAAACCATTCCCATTCAGACAGAAAGATGATAAATGAAACTCACAAGTGGTACTCAGTATTCCCATTCACAGTGACACTGCTTCATGCAACATCATCACTCATCAATCACAAGAGTGGGAAAATACTTACCAAGGAATATAATGAGAAAAAGAGATAGAAATCAGATAGAAGGAAAATGTATTTGTTTCTGTGCATGATATGGTGGGAATAGAATCACAATAACAGTTATGAAAAAGATTTTTTCTTGAGGTTAAAATAGACCAGGATTCACCATTATTGGATTTTCCACATGTGAATGTTTCTTGGTAAAGAAAATGTATCTAACATTGTCTCATCCATACTCTTTTGCTGTGATTATTTCTTTTAAACTGAACCCTAACTATATTCAAGGATTCAGTCATTGCTGCTCAATATTTAATAATTTTATGTCTTCAGACACCATCTGTTGCAACAAGAACATCATTGTGTCAGGTCCAAAAAGTGCATTACACAGTAACTCTAGATACACGCTTACATTCACATTTTTGTATTTAAAAATAAATAAATAAATAAATAAAAATGTCCAATGGTGTTGAGGACATATAGTTCCCTCCCTAAAATGAAATGCAAATCATATTAATTGATTTTGCTGGAGAAGGTATCTTTAACTGGAGAATATTCTTGAATCACATCACCTACGTACAAAGATATTCCTGCCATACTGGCAACAGAAGAATGCAAAGGCTGTAAGTGATATGTTACAGTATAATAAAATAGCAAACACAGTGGACAGTAGTCCTAAGTAATTTATTTTGACTGAACTGTACCCCTTCAACAAAGGTCAGAATAATAACTAGCTGAAGCACAAGACACACTCATGTAAGAATATAAAACGATAAATGTATTTCCTGAAGTCAGTCATAAATTATCATAAATTGCTCACTGCAGTCCTTCCGCATTTGCTTGTGCCTGGATTCACGTATGGCACACAATTAATCCAGCACTACTAACAGAAACAGAATCAATAATGACTTCACAGCACATCTGGACTTAAGATACAGAATACACTGGCCACATTGACTTTGGGTAATTTAAGTCTGGAGATCCATGTAGCTCATTGCTATTTCACAAGCTGAAAATTACGCCTTGAGTATATGAATCAATTAGGCATCCATACACTGGCAAATAGGATATTATGAGACCTATTCACTTAATTTTCATCACTGCAAGGAAATGACTCAAATCCTGTTTTCATTCAAATTACAAGGATAACTCTCACTGACAGAATAGGAAACCAAATCCTGGTCTCATTATTTCTTTTCATTTTTTTTTTTTTTTTTTTTTTTTTCATTTAAAAACTGTACAGCTAGCAAGGATTTGCTTTCATACCATTCCTTCCAGGATATGGGGAAGGAATTTGCATAGATCTATTTTATTCAAATTACTTTTACTCCTTTTCATTGTGATGAGATTTTCTTAGACCATTAAGAGCAATAGAGTATCTGATAAAATACATACATGTTTTTACTAACATTTATGTTCAGCTTGGGTGCTCTATGATGCCCTTCACCCACACCAAACAGACCTTCAAGATCTGTTTTGAAGGCTTTTAATTTACTTCTACTTTTGATATAGGAAAATATTTGAGAACAGGCTAGGTACCCCTGTGGGTGTTTAATGTTACATATCTCCTGCTGAAGCAGATCCAGTTGGAAAAAAACCAAACCAAACCAAACCAAACCAAAACAAACCAAAACAAAACAAAACAAAGATAAACATTTTTAAAGAAAATATGAGATACTTGAAGATATATGGTTTATACAAATAGCAAAAAGAAATGAAAATGCTCTTTATGATAAGAGTGGTGAGGCACTGGCACAAGTTACCAAGAGAGGTGGTGGGTGCCCTATCCCTGGAGACATTCAAGGCGAGGATCTAAGCAACCTGATCTATCTGTAGGTGTCCCCTATTCATTGCAGGGGAGCTGGACTAGATGACCTTTAAGAGTCACTTCTAACTCAAATGACTCTATGCTTCTATGATCGAATAAATAAGAATATTTTAACCTCATTACAAACCCTCATCATGTCATTTAAAGCATTCTAATAGCTTAGTATGGTGATACATAATTAATCAAATTTGTACTTTTATTAACTGGTAACAGTAGCATTGAAATAATAATTTTTAAAAATTCAATGAAATTTAAAACTCTAGCCAAGTTTGGTGAAATCAGCTTTAGTTATGCTCATTAATTTAATTTCCACATTTGGCTTTATTTTTCAGTGATAAAATATATTA
This sequence comes from Excalfactoria chinensis, assembly GCF_039878825.1. Classification (NCBI taxonomy): domain Eukaryota; kingdom Metazoa; phylum Chordata; class Aves; order Galliformes; family Phasianidae; genus Excalfactoria; species Excalfactoria chinensis. The sequence continues at coordinate 65,642,419 of NC_092826.1, forward strand.
TCTCTGTTTGAATGGATAAGAGGAGGGATGAACTTGTGATGAAACCTCAAAAAAACATAAAACCATTTTCAAGGTCTCCCTCAACTCATAAAGTAGACAAAAGTAGATTGTTTTCACATGGACTGTAAAGAAACACTTTATGAAGCAAATCCTTAGTGTTTTGTTTAGTACTTTATGAAGAAGTCAGATATGAAAGGACCACATTCATATAAATACACTTCATTTCTCAGATGTAAGAGGATTCAAGAATTGCATGTATGTTCAAGTGCATTGCATGTGGAAAATATCTGGTGATGAAAATTTAGATCTTCCTAAGTCATTTGGGGAAAGAAAGAACTTGAGAAGTTAAGTTGAAAGAAATATAGGCCTTTTTAAAGTTGTAAATATACAAAGTGGATATTGTTCTGGGCATCTCTCCCTGAGAATTCCAAATAAACTCAACCATAACTCTATTAACTTATCTTTACAATGGAAATTGCTCCAAAAATGTCAACATGCATTAAGCATTGCTGAAACAGTTTTACAATTTGTAATGATAGCACAACTACAGAATTATCTCAGCAATTGTTAATAAAACAGAGCAATGTTATTAAAGGATTACAAACCAGCCAAGGAAAGGCAAGCAACCAGCCAAACAAACAAAAAGCATCTTATTACCTGCCTGTTGATTTCAAAACATTGACAACAGGCAAAAGGAAGTAGAAACTGGAGAATACAAACAACACAAGAAATAATCTCTTCCTCTGACATATGTCTGATGCTCTTGGATGCTAGAAGTTTCAAGAATGGGGAATGAATGTTGCAGATCCACAGGAATGTGCAATGAAAAAAACTATATTTTGTCAGAGAGTAGGCAAATCAAATAGTCCTCCAACAGTGTCAGACATAAGATCAATGTTTCCTAACATAAGCCATTTACATGTCTTCAAGCTCATTCCTGAGTCTTGGTTAAGTACATCAGAATGTCAAGAGGCAGCATGTATGGTTGTACCTATATCCTTTCTGTGCCTATCTGCCTCCCCACATGAGGGCTGATTTTGCAGCACCAAACCAGAGTAAACACAGATACAGCATAAGATATATTTAAATCATGTTTAGTGCTATCCACAGCCACCTGATGTTTTTCCCTGAGAACATAGCAAATGTTACACAAACAGGATGGATCAAATTTAATTTATCACTATCCCTACTTTGATGGTGATTCTCTTGAAGGAAGAAAGTCATGAAATCAGAGAGCAAAGCTACTTCTAAAATGTGGTTTGCAGGTAGCCCTACAAGTATATTGTGTAAATGCACTTGATTTTTTAATCATTCCTGTGATGGTGAGAACACTGCCCATGGTGAAAGAAGTGAACACATGAGTATCAGTGAGTAGTTCCTCAAATGTATTCCCAAAGCCTTTTGACAGATTTGTAAGCAAGGCAGCTTCAGAATATGTGAAGTATATAGACAACACAGTCTGCTTACTGTACTGTTAACCGCAGTAGTCTAGCTAAGCAGTTTCTGGTCCAGTTCTAGAAATATTTTACCAATATGAACACTGTTGTGATTCATACACAATGAGGATTTCTCCCAGAACAAAATGTTAGGGAAGAGCAGGCAGAGGGGCTTGGCACAATGAAAGATTCAAATGTTTTGGGTCTCAGTTTACTGAGAGTATTGTGCATGATTAGGGGTCTGTTCAGATAAGATGGCAGTGCTGTGGCAGAGTTGCATCAGAGCTCCATCAGAGTTAAATCAGAAATAACACTGGTTTCAATGAAGATACTTCTCATTTATACCAGTTTGACTAAAAATTTAAAGCCTGTGCTGCTAAAGTTCTTTGATTTTACATTATAACTTACCACAGTTAAATATATTTTAACTTCAGATGATCAGTCTAGGGTTTTCTGTTGTTGTTGTTGTTCTTATTTGTTTTGATTCTAACAACCTAAGTAAAAATAATTTTCTTTCTCAGCAGGCTGCTTTTCCTTCCTTGTGAATGACAAATAGAAAAGGATCTGAAGCTGTCAGGCAATGACAGTTTGAACGAAAGATTTCAAAGGAATAGGAAAGCGGAAAAATGTCTCAGGGACACAAAAAAGTAAGAAGATGTTTAAGAAACAACTTCAAATTCATGCAAAATAAAAGCTACTCCTGCCAAATGAGTGAAACTTGTCAAGTCTACTAGATCTCTTAATTAACCAGGAACATGAAAGGAACCCCCTTTGAGGGATTCAAGCTCACAGGCATCATGGGTAGCTCATTTTTTTTTTCTTTTTTCTTTTTTTCCAAAGAATATAAAATGAACAATGCATTTATTAAGCTCATTAAGCAGCTTTTTTTTTTTTTTTTTTTTTTTTTTTCAGCTGGGAGAGCTGAAAAATCAGGGGAGAAATTATTTGTCCTCAATGTGGAAATACTTTAACTGGAGGCAGGGAAGGGTTAAAAAGAGTTTGAAAAAATCATGTTTTTCTGATATTCTGGAGGTTAGAGAGAGGGCTTGGACTACATCAAATCCATCCTTCCTCTCTCTCCTCTCCCTGCCCCCAACCCCCTCCCTCCAGTTCTTTTCAATTTTTGCAGATCTTTTTTATATTTATCATACTTTTGCAAAAACCCTTTTTAGGAAACAGAAACCCAGGAAGAAATGGAACAAAATAAACCTAACAGTTCAGCAGATGACTTATATGAAATATTTTTGTTAAAGCAAGTATTGCTCTGGTCCCCTAGTCAGCAAAAAAAAAAAAAAAAAAAAAAAAAAAAAAAAAAAAAAAAAAAAAAGACTTGGAAGCACAGAGCTGATATTTTAATACAAAATGTTCTTTTAAAATATTCTATAGAGGGCAAGATTCCCCATACAAGCAAAGGGATTGAACTATAAACAATTTCAGTGGGGCACTGCAGCGAATAGAAAACAAGTCTGTGGTATTTGAAAAATCCATTCTCTTAGCTGAGCTAAAAAGAAGAAGGAATCAGCTATACAGGGAGATAAAAGTTTTCATTCCTATCTTAACATTGAAGGTCTGGGCATACACAGACCTTGGAATGTTTTAATGACACATGACTGATATGTACTTTTCTCACATTCCTGAAATACTGCATGTTACGTCATTGCAGAACCATTAAAATCTATATGTTGGAAAATTTATCAGTGTTGGTCTACTCCCTCTTTTGCTTCCAAACCAAAGAAGAGAGCTTTGATAGCATTTAAAAAGCCTGACAAAAGCAATACACTTTTAATGAAGATAAATAACATGTTATGGGTACAAAGCCAGAAGAAAAAAGACTGGTGGAGTAGCCTTTCAATTTTTAGTCTAAAGCTCTGCTGACTACCCCTGCTAGTTCCTGCGCAAAAAAATCTTTTTCTCTTTGTGAAAGGTGCAACCTATCAGGTACCAAGAGGCCTGGTGTTGGGTAGACCAGATGGATGGGTAGACCGGTTATCAAGAAACCCATAGATTATCCTGAGTGGGAAGTGACTCATAAGAACCATTGAGTCCAACTCCTGGCTCTACACAGGACCACCCCAAATTTAAACCCTTTATGTTAAAGTGTTGTCCATATACTTCTTAAACTCCAGCAGGCCTGGGGCCATGACTGCTGCCCTGGGGTTCCATGTCACCTATCTGTGGAATCTCAATGCAAATGGATATTACTCTCAAATAAACTGATAAATTTTCGAACAAAAATCTGTGCAACAGCTGAGGCTTCTGAGAATGGCTATAATCCCCGTTGCAGCTTCTGTTGCTGGTGAAAAGCAAGACAGGAATTGGCTTACAGGAACAAATTAAGTCTCAGAAATCAGTAGGTTGGTTTGGTTCTAATGCAGTCCAGCCAGGCAGGATGGTGAGAATAATAAAAGAGAAGCTTTCCATACATTACTATGGCATTATACCGGGTGGCTTTATTAAACACTGCATCTACTTTGCAGCAGATAGAGAATGAACATACTTACATACCTACTGTACATCCCTGCACTGTCTCTCACTAGTGGCTTTTCTATTTTGCCTATTCATGTGCCTGGGCAGCAGAGGCCATCACAGAACAGTTAAACAGAGCAGTCTGGGATCCAAACTCATTTTGAAGACACCTCAGAGAAGTCATAAGTCTAGTAAGAAGTTCACTAAAATAAAATATTTAACTGAAAATAATGTGAACATCTAAACTTGCGGGACTTAGGCAATTAAATGAAAATGTCATGTTTAGTAGCTGAATTTGTTAACTTTCAAATGAATGAGTGAGGAGAATCTGACTTCTCAAACTAGAAGACTCTGGAAACAAAATGTGCATAAGCTCTCTGAGTGCAAGAAGTCTTCGTATTATGGATTAAAATTGGATGATCTAGCTTTGGGTGACGTAGGGATTTATATTTCTTTATATATTATAGTATCTTTTCTGTGGTACTTATAGTTTGTATATTACATTATCATTTATCAGTGAATGAACAGCTTTACTAATGTCCTAATGATATGTCAAAATGGATAACTCCTATCACTAATCTGAGAGCATGGTTCACATCATTCCCTGCTTAAGTCTTTCTATCTGTTCTCCTTAGGACCATTACCATTCTCTGCCAAAAGAACAAGACTTGAACAAAATTTCATGATTATTTTTCCAGTCTGTTTTCTATCCAAAAATGTCATGTTTTATGAGCAGAGAATTCCCAGGTAACTTCATAAGCAGAGTTTTCAGTGGCCCCATACACCACATAGATAGCAACAAATGCAGGAAGCCTTAACATCTATTGCTTGCCAAAGGATGCCACCTTCTTTATGGGCTAGTGTAACAAAAAAGAGTTTCTGGTTTGACAGACTCCAGGTTCATGCATATGCCTTACCATTTTTGTTTGTTTTTGTCTTCCTTTACTTTAAGCCCTCCCAGTATAATTTGTATTTTTATTTAAGTGGGAGGATCTTAGAGCATTTCTTAAAATATGAGCCAAATAACCCCTGATTCTATGATTAAAGATCCTAAACCAAAGAATGGCCATAGGGATTGACATAATGTATCACTAATATAAAGGCAAGGGCAGAGAGATTTGGAAGAAGGTTCAAGAGTTCCTCAAAGATATATGACCAGGTCCCTCAGGGGAACTGTGGACAAAATGAAGGAGAAGGACCAAGTGAACAGAACTTAAATACACAGAGCACATTTTACAGTCTCATTAACTTAAAACAAAAATGAAATTCCTGCCTAACTCTTTAGGCATTTGGGAAGCTGTTTAGTGAATTTTGGATAATTTTCTTCTGTTTTATGGTTCTTCACAAGTTTATCATTCTAACTAACTGTGGGTTAGGAATTTAGGCCATCATTTTGATGGATGTAGTAGCCTTGTAGCATGCAGGAAGAACAGAATGTGACCAAGTTGTCTCAGCAACAGAATTACTCATTAGAGACTGTTTCTTGCTGGAAGTGATTTAACTTAAAGAGGGATGGCTTCAGGCATGTACCAATGTCTTTCCTTGTAAGAACTTTCTATTTTGCAATGACAGACTTTAAACTTGAATAAATGTCCAAAAGCTTTAGCAGCTTATGCAAATTGAATGAAATCATTTAACACTTGTCCATTATTAAACCACATCATTAAAAACTCTTTTACCTACACAAAATTAAATCAAACAAACACGATAATGCTATATTTGCAGGTGGCATTTAAAGGCTTTTCAAGTCCCAAGAAATAAAGCATCAACAGGATTAGCAAGTCTTTTGGTGCCCCAAAGTACAAACATAGCAGTTTCAGTAATAAGAAAGCATTTGGTGGAAGAAAAAAGAAACGAATTCCTGTCTACTATCAAAGTACTTGATCACCCTGGGAGGTAGGAATGGAAATTGTTGAATGAAAGCAAAAGAGTAGCCCTTCCTGCATCCACTTTTTGCAATGCATACATCAGGGGGGATTCATGTTATTAAAATCGTAAAAAGAGCAATAAAAACCCACAGACAAAAATCATTTGATGTGACAGGTACATGAGCTTCTGCAGATCTGAAGGGATCTTTGCAGATTAAAGTATCTGGAGAAGATAAAGATTAAAAGAAAGTGTGGAGCTTTCATTTATAGGCAATAAAAAAATGCAGTGACTTTGCCTTAAATACACAGGGGTAATGCATGATATGATGTGTTATTTCTGACAAGATAGAGCTATTGAAAAATTCACTCCTCTAGACTAGTGTAAATAAGCACTTAAAAAAATGAAGATATGGATTTTTATTAGGGCATCAGTAACTCACATCTATTAAAAATCTTCTCAGATTCCCAAGCTGGATCTGTACAAAGTTGGAAAATCATACCTTAATGCAGTAAAGTGCACTAATATCCTCCATGGAACTAAATATGGATTTACATTACTATGTGTGCGATAAGCAATGGCCAAATGGATTTAGCAAAGGAAATATATATGAGCTTTAGAAGGCATTATATGATAATGCTTCCTTTTTTATTACTTTTTTCCCAATATTAACAAGAAAAAAAAAGGCGGAGTGGGTTGGTTCTAATACAAATGACAGATAAGACAGATTCCGGCCACAAGCTGAAATAATTCACATGCAACAAGATTTCTTCAAGATATAAAAATGCGTATTAAAAAAACATGTAAACAATGGCATTACACATATTTAGAAATGTAAGCGTTACAAGAAAAACTGCTAAAAACAAGGACACTGATACTCTGCCATTTCTGGAAGGCATGCTCCTGGGCATAACCACTAGAGGAAAAAATGACATGGGATATGACAGAACTATGAGAATGCCTTGTAATGTGCAAGATTAATTGCAAAAAATTGGAATATTTGTGTGCCTGCAGTCCCTGGCTGATAAAAATTTTCCAAGAAGGGCACAGGTCATAAAATACTTACAGAAGTTCATAAATAGATAATGACATAGGCTACTGTATTATAGGTCAAGATGTCACTGATTAGCCAGAAACATTGGAAGTTTCTCTTCTGCCTGAAAAGATATCTTCAGCTGGAGCTCCATCAGTCTGTTTCCTTAGGTAGGTCTAATGATCATTCTTTTATATTCTCAGAAGAACAGCTAAGTGAGACTGCAAAACAAGATGGCCATAAACTACAGTGCCTGTTCAAAGCAGATTTTCTACCCTCCTTTCTGCCTGGTTTGGACAGGATTTTTTTCTGGACGCTTCCATGCTTAATTACAATCATGCATATGCTACTCCCTTAAATTCAGTGTTTTTCTAGTAATGGCTCCAGATTTCTTTATGTAAGTAATATGTTACTCCATGACTAAGTTTAAAGGGTAACTGTTCTTTTAAAGCATTCATAATTGAAGTTAATACACCTAAAAATGTCCTGGCCATATTTTCTATTAGTGCATTATTGCTGGCATTAGTTATCTAAATATTAGAATTTAGCAGTCCTGGAGAGATTGGAAATATACCTTTCCTACCTCCATTTTCGTTTTGCTTCCACACTATACTTTACCCAAAAGAATGCTACTGCAAAAACTGGTAGAGAATTGTGACAAGAGGCAAGGAGCTGGGAACTTCTTACACTTCTGGGAAAAAACATTTCTAATATCTCACAGGAGAATATTTTGCCATTTTTCACATTTCAAACCACATATACTTAGTGATACATAAGGCAGATTTTCTTCATGGAAAATGAAGTAATCCTGATCTTTCTGCAAATCATGATGCTGAGACAACATGAATCCTACAGTACTTTGTTCTACAAGGTTTGCTGACTAACAGCCATACGCAAAACTTGAATCCTTCAGTTCTGATCCTCTTTTCCCGTCTTTTCACATTTTAAACCTACCAACTATTCCTTTTCTTTTTATTTGTTCCTTAACCTCCAATTTAATAATAGCTCCCTCTTTCTGTCAAAATCCAGGTCATGGGGTGATGAATCATGTATTCACTTTCTTATAATATATTTTCTGTTAGGAGCTTGTGAACAAATATATGCAGGAATCTGAAACCATACATGGAAAACAGATAAGACTATAAATGAGCAGTGGTACATTAAATAAAAATGTTACATAAAGAGTTTGAAAACAAATAGCAAAATCTCTTCTGTTTCTCCACCTCCAGACCACTTCACCATAGTATTCATTTCTCTCTTATTTTAGATATTTACTTTCTATACTAATATTATTACCTTTTCCTTTCTATCTTCATTGGCCACATGAATTGCACTGTATGTAACTAAGACAAAACTATCCAAGCCATGGCAGGTAGTTCTGCTAGCAACAAAGCAAAAGAAAAGCACATAACACAATAGAATCAAAACTGTTTCCACTTTCCCAGACTGTCTACTGCTTTGACTGGGCAGAACACAACATATAGTCCTAGTCAACACCAGCCTATGAAAAACTGCTTGGGAGATGCACCTTTAGATATATCGTCCTCCTTTACAAACTCACTTTCCACGCATTGGTACAATGCTACAATACACAGTATTTTGTATAATTTTGCATGCATTTAGATTCCCATTCACTTTTATATCAACCTCATTATTCATTTGACTTAAATCTATCATAGTTGCATTTTTATTACAGCTTAACCTAATTGCTCCCTATCAAAGACCTAATTTGGAAACAACATCTGTATATGTTTTCCACCAACTAGTTTAATGAGCTATCACATTTTCTCTTCACTTGCTAGAAATAAAGTCAATGTTAGGACTTTTATCTCAACACATTCACACATTATATAATTCAGACAAGGTAAAGCGCTTATTTATCTCTGCTTGCATTTTTTTACACAATTAAAAGATGGGAAATGTTAGCTAAAAGTCATTGCCAGCTTGGAGGGAGGAATCTGTTTTTCGCAGTGCTGGAACAACACCATCCCCAAGCTTCCATTTAGTTGTCTGTTTTCAAATGGTCATTTTAAAATCATTTTCTTACAGACTCCTCTAAAGCAGTTTCAAAGTGACGTGGGCACCTTTCCTGACAGCAGTAATACCCTTGTTTAACCTTTACAACTTTTATTCTTAATTTCCGTAAGAACATTGGTGTTGCTTTCTGTTGATTAAAAATAAAACGAGTGAAGCCTGCAAAGTGTCTTTATCAACAGTGTTCAAATTAAAATAAGCCTCCAACTATAAATGGCTGTTTGAGTTTACCACTGTGGCTTTTAGACCATTTAATAAAACTGATACTAAGCAGTTGAAAAAGCTAACAAATATTGTGTTGTTTTAAGACTACCTGCTACATGTTGATTTACTTAAAGGAGTTCCATCACCTTCAATCTTCACTCAGTATCTCCCTCCCCTGGAAATTTTTTGCAATATGAGTAATGACATAAAATTAACAAAAAGCATTAGAATTTGATTTATAGCAAATATTTCACACCAACAATAATTTGAAGTGCAGTCTAACTGCATTCACAGTCTCCAGTCCTGAAAGCTTATGAGCCCAGCTGCTATGGGCTGCTAGTACAAATTCTCACTAGGCATACTGTACAGTCAACTATTTACAGAACTTGAACTTCTTATCCCCTTTCCTCTCCATAATGCAAGGAATTCCAATTTCCTTTCATCCATGTTTTATAATGATTTACTGGGGAGTGGTGGAAGAGCTTCCCTTCATCAATTAAGGTTTTTCTAAAGCTGGTTGTTACTGCTTCGGTGAACACCCAGCCCAGAGCAGAGAAGGGGAGCACCTGCTGACCCCTGGTGTGCTGCAGGTCAAGCAGCCAGAGAAGCTGAGTCTGTACAGGGCATCATCTAGCAGTGAAATGAATGTGCAGCAGGACCTTTGGAGAAGATTCAAGCATTCAGGAGAACACTCCTTTTAAGCTTTTGTAAATATACTTTCTTATATTTGAGATAATATTTAGATCCAATATTGTTGGCAGATTTGGAGGTGTTGCAGATGAATTCTGAGAGTTAAACTCTTCAGGTTCTTAGTGACACCCACTGAATCATACCATCTTCACTAGTTGAAATTTCTAATAATGTACAATAGCAAATAAATGTTTGTATTTTTTCAAGGTATTTCAAGGCGTTAGGTAATAAATTTTATTGTTTTATCCGGAAAAGGAAACAATATATAAAGTTGGGTTAACTCAAACAAGACCATATGCCCAACTATGTCATGACTAAGGAAGAGACTGATTTTTGCAAATTAATGCTTAAACCACTTTCTATTTGAAGTAAAACACTGTGTATGTTCTTTCATGAATTCCAAATGTTTTGCTGATGAGTTGGACAGAGAGAGCCCCAAATTCTGCCATCCATTGATACACAGTACAAATGCATGGAAAGGCATGTTGAGTTTACACATACTATGAAAGTAGAGAGTTCTGAGGTCAGTGAGAGATGTTAAGAAGAAAAAAGTCCACAAAGTGAATGGTCTGCTCAGATTTTTCATTCCTTAAATTGCTTCCCCTTGAAAGCGTATTTGAATTCTGAAAAGAAAACACAGTACAATTACTTTCATCTTCAGTAAATGCCATTCAAAATACTTTCAGCTACCTTTAAATCCAGTATGGTTTGGTGTTACTTTGTGTTCAAAGCTTCTTTAAGTGCAAAACAGTCTTATCTGTGCCCATGGTATTTTTAATGGAGAATTTATTTATTTCCTTATCAATGAGAACCCTTTTAGAACCAGTGAAGATTTCATACTGATCTAAATGTTAAGTGCTCAGTGGTAGAAACATTCCGCAGGAAGAGGTTTATCTCTTCAGACAAACTCAGACAATATATGCAATTGCTATGTGGTCTCTAGCTTGCAGATCAAGAAGAGTAGATCTGTAGAGCAAAGATGGCATATACATGTAAAGTATGTGACGTCAAGGGACTTTATTTTAGACTGACAGTAACATGGTATACATTTAAACTAGCCTTAGTGCACTGAGTATGCATCTTCTGATTTAGTCACATCTGAAAGGAAAACGATATATGCTGTAGCAAAGCACAGCAAGAAGGGAGAGTTGGTAGACTGGCTGCAAAAATAATCTCCTGGTTCTAATTAAAATATTAATATATCCTTTAGTTTGAAGGAACCAGCTACAAGGAAGAAAAGAACAAGTGACTAAATTGTGAGTATAAGAAAACGGAAACCATATTATGACCTGCAGAAAGGGAGATCCTTTACAGGATGTTCTGTACTCACAACATTTAACTAGGTCTAAAATTTTACAAAGGTCAACATTTCATGGAAGTTTAAAGTAAATAAAAGATTAGTTTTTCTCTTCTTTTTGTTTATGTCTGTCTTCCATGCTCCTTACTCAGGTCTCTGACAAATGCATAAAGAATGAGGTTGAAACCTTTCCATTTTATGGAAAACCAGAATTCACTGAAAACAATCTTACCATAAATTTTAACAGGAGTGTTTTGAAACTACTTTGGATCAAGATTAGTGTCTACAGAGAACAGGATAAAAGGAAAACAGGTCTGAAGATGACTTCAGAAGGAATGCAATTGCTCTGCAGTGACTGTACAGATGTTTTTTTTCTGTGGGTGATGCAGAATATGCTGTTAAAAGGTTAAATTATGTATAACCCATATAATATGCCAAAGGCTCCAGGTTCCTAAATAGGGCAGCTCTGTCTTTTGCAAATACAGGCAAATCTTGGGGCAATAGATGTTCCTTTACAAGCTGCCTTATTTAAATCACCAAGTATCTAAAAAAGCAGTTCCCAGGGGCCTATTTTTCAATACTGATTTTGGAAAATATTCTGTTTTGAGGCATAGTTGCCTCTAGCTAACTGTTGACTCAAATATCTCAGCTAGAACGGCAGTTAAGATAGAGCTTTTCAGCTGGCTGGATTATGTCTTGTAATTGCTCTACTTGCAGTATTTGAATTCATGTATGCATAATATGAAACAGTTCTAGTTCTTCTGTGATGCCCTTGCTTTCAAAACACAGGCTTCAAAAACCCAGGAGCAGTTTTGCTCACGGCATTCTGTCTTTCTGCTGTCAAGTACAACATAACAGAAGCAACGGTAATGGTTGAAGCTGGTGTCTGCAAATGGCAATGCCTGCCCTGTTAGCACCACTGTCATATTGCCTTGTTGTGTCCTTCTTCATATCTTCATCATGATTAGAACTTCCTTTTTTATTTCATATGCTTTAGTACAAGTGATCTGTCCTTTACAGAATATACTTCATGATGTTGAAAGTGCTAATTTTGAGGCTGAAAAACCTCTATGGCAACATTAATTCATGGAATTAGATTTACTTGAGGATTTTTTCAGTTCCAGAAATTAGAATGTAAATTCTTTTTTGAAGACGTGCACTCTATTTGTATTCACTACACATTTGCCCTCTTTTGAGGTAGACTCCCACAAATACAACCTTTCACAGAAAGGAGACTTTGAGTATTTGAAATACCACTTTCTGACATGTTAGCTTGGTCTTTGAGAATACATGAAGTAAGCTGCAGTCCTTAAACCACTACTATTTCTCTTGAAGTAGAATTGTGTATGTTTATAAATATGTATGGTATATTCTAGGGAACACTGAAATAGATATTTTTACATATATGAAAAATACAATCATCATACCAATGGCAAATCTGTAGAAAGGCAATCTTTCAGTAGGTACCATTTAGAAGTCTAGATAATACTCATAAAACAAAGCATACGCTCATGTACAGATAGCTCAGTTTAGAAAAAATATTGTATCTGCAAAAATCTGAAGTACAATTTTGATATCTCCATCAATTTTTCAAACATTTCCCTACATCATTTGACCAGTTGCATGTTAAACACCCCAAGTGATATTAATGATGACTTTGACTCCCTCTACCCCATAGACTCAGGAAAACACAGCTCTTCTACCTCACAATCTCTTCCTTTACAAATAAATTCTGTTTAAAAACATGGGAATTTCCTGCATTATCTTTTCCTCTTACAAGAGCCATATTACAACTTCCTGCCTGCTTTTTCTCTCTAAGTTTCTTAAGAATCCATGGTACTGAGTGAGGCAGAGGACAACAAAGATGACTGACAGCATAGCTTCCCATTTGAAGAAAGAAAAGGCTGAGGAAGTTAAGACTGTTGAACCTGGAAAAGAGTAGGCTCATTGAGGATCTTATCAATGTGTACAAACATCTAATGAGTGTGAAAAAAGAAAAGGGAGCGAGACCATGAGGAGAGTCCAGTGGCAGGACAAGCGGCACAGATTTAAAACAAATAAAATTGAAATTTCTGTCTGAACTTATGGAAACATTCTTATAACTATGAGGCCAGTCAAACACTGGAATGGTTTACTGAGAGAGCTTGTGACATCTCCATCCTTGGATATACACAGGAACCCTAAAGGACACAGTGTTGGACAACGTGCTCAATCTGATCCTGATTGTGCACTAAATGTAGCAAGTACCTTTATGTCTGTCTCCACTTCTAGTCACTCAGCATGTCAGACCTGGAGTACTTTTAGTCTCTGCTCAGAGCTGTTTGGTGGAGACACAAAGCAGCAGATTGTAAGTAAGTGCTAAAGTCCCAAGAAGTCCATGGAATAATATTGGTTTAAATTGAGTCATTTTAGTGTCCAGGAACATCCTTCTTCACAGTTCATTGCATGATTTAAGTTGTATTTGCAGGTACTTGATTAGACATAGAAACATTGACTGATATTTCCTCTATACTATCCATTTGTAAATTGTACCAAAAAGTGGGTGTTACAGCACAGAGAGAAGAATCACAGGAATTAGGCTCAAAAGTAATTTAAATTCTGAAATTTTCGTGTCTGCAGTGGAAGATTATTTGTATAACCAGAAAAAAAGAATTCACATCCAGACACATGAAAATTACTATCAGAACAGTGCTTTTTGGGATCTCTGTTCAGAATTCTGAACGTGAATTTCAAATGCAGCATTCTACAGGTACAGTTATCAAGGGAACTGATTTAACAAGGAGTAACAAGACTGAACTGATGAACTATTTTATTCTGTGCCACATGAATACACAGAGAATGAAGAGTAGTCATGCTTCAGGTGCATTGTTTCAATTAAAAGTTAGTTTTAATGAATAAGACCCCACAGTGCCTGATTTTCATTTCAAACAGAACTATCCAAGGGAGCAAGAGGGAAAAAAAAAACAAAATATCCAACTACAAAAAAACATAGTGAAACTATCATTGAATTTGCCAGTATGCTATTTGGAAGTGATGATTTCCCTTGCAGCTCACTGTCAAGTAAACTTTACTCCAATGTTCAACATGGTTTCATGTGATTCATAACTCTAGGCATTGTGATGGAAAACAGTATATTTTTGCTCAAAAACCTGAGGCAGATTTGAGAAGAAAATGACCTCCTGACATCCTGAAAATAGATACTATTTTTTTTTTAATCTCTGTATATATGGGCAAAATATACAGTATCTGTTTTTCTGAGGACTGAAAGTATGTATGAGTGAGCATTATATCAGCCAAGCTGGAAGCATCTTGTCCTCAGTGACACATACACAAATGATAACTGTGGAAAATGATAAAAATGACACAAATGATAACTGTAGGAAAAGAAATTTGCATTCAAATCAAACTCACTCCTCTGAAGTTGGAAATTCACTAAACTGTTGCCTATTCAGACAACTGAATAGCAGAATTGTGTTTTTGTAGTTAGGACAGGCCACTGAGGTGACAATAACCCTGAGGTGGATTGGCCTAAGTTTTCAACATTGCAACCCTTCCAAAAAAAAGTATTTTAAAAGCATGGCAGTATTAGTGTATGAAGTGAGGGAAAGAAATCAAATGGCTGAGGCCTCATAAACCTTTTTACTAGAAAAAGCAGCCAGGTAGAAAACATTTAAAAAATAAATAAATAAATAAATAAATAAATGAAAGGACTACTGTTTTCATCAGTGTATTTATGAGTATGTTTCCAAAAGAATATTGTAATACCATCTGCTAGCATAGGTCCAATGAGAAAAGTACTAGAAAATATTGACAAGTAAGAACTAAGTCGTAAGCTTCTTACAAATATTTTAATGTAAATTAAGATTGTTGTAGAAGTAGCTTAGTTATGTCTATCACATACTTACAAAGGCCTGGGATACTGAACACTTCTGATTAGTTTACCAGGATTTCACAAAGTATATTTCAGGCTTCTAAATCCAAATATTTGCATTAGGAACTGTAATGTCAGTTCTCGATTTAATATGGGAGATATTAATCATGTTAGACAAGTTGTTTGCCTAAGGTAGACAGTTAACTTGAAAATCATAGCTGAAGTTTGAAGTAGAACGAGTTAAAAGTTTGAAAATTAGAGTTTTAAACCAAACTTTAGTGTGGTGTTTTTTTGTTTTGTTTTGTTTTTTATTTTTTTGGATGTTAATGTGTTTGTTTTTTTTTGAGATATCAGTAAAGAGGTTAGAAAATTTGAAATGTTTCTAAATCTTGCAACTTTCTGCATGAGCAAGCTCTGTATTACGTTGCACTGTAAAATTATACTTTTCATCTAAGAAGCTGAATATTATTTGGCAGCTCTTTTGTATTTCTCAGCATCTACCAATATTTAAGACAGAACGTACGCAACTTCCAGAAGAGAAGGATGTAAATGAGAATCTTAGCTTACATTATCAAAATCAGTATCAGAACTATAAGTAAGTGTATCTATTTCAGCTCTGTGTGCCTACATCATACCATGTCAGTTACAATAAGAATTACTAGTGGACTGTGCCTGCAAAACCCAAACCCATTATCTGCCAACTTTGCTTTGAAATTTATGTTCAAATATTTCCTGTTCTACAGAGTTTTATTTGAAATAAATCCTCCCCACGCTTTTCTGTGTTACACACACCTCAGTTGTTTAGATCAAGCACATATTGAATCTGCCATTTCTCCAAAGGAGGTGGTAAAAGGGTGACTCAGTCATACAAGAGACAAGCAGAGAGGATTTTTATTTATTTATTTTTAATGTAGCTTCTAGAATTTTCTTTGACTCCCAGGTAGTTTTCATTATCTCTTTAATGAAACATTAACCCCTAACTCCAAGATGAAAAAGAAAGCAATAAAAATTCCTTTCAAAAAAAGGCAAAACAAAACAAAAAACACATCTAGTGCAAGACCAACTACATTCTTAGTGAGAAAATCCCTTGTTTTAAAGGACAGCTTTGTATCATCATTTTATTGCACTTGTAACTTAATACTGTGCCCCTTAGGATAACATAACAGCTGAGCACCTGTGCAGGGCTTATTGTGATATGTATATTCAAGTCTTCCAAGACAATAGATTTGTTTGCAAAAGGCAAAGAAAGTATTTTTCAAGTTTAGAAGTTATTATTTTGTATCTTTGTATAAAAGGCACTGCTAATGCCATTAGCTTTTAACACTCGCCAGAATGGCCAGGTCTGTAGGCCCATTATCATTACTTTTAGAAGGGTTCCGTTGAGGATTTTAACATATTTCCAGAGAGTAAGACATTCTATACCACTGAAATTCAAGGGTAGTGTTAAACTAAAAACTAACATCCTCCTAATATTCTCTCAGCAAGAATTACAAACAACTGTGCAAGAATATGAGGCACACATTAGTGGCCTGGAGATAGCACCTACACTTACCCACCATATTCTCTGGTGGAGTAAGATGGAATCTGTTTTATTCACAAGTACATTCTGTTCTATTCACAGTTAAATTCTGGTTAATGCTGCTCTTCCGAGGTCATTAGCAGATAAGGCAGGTTGCAGGGAATGTAAAGCAGATATAAACATGCTACCTGCACAATAAAGAGAAAAGGAAGGCATTAGGTAAACATCATGGATTTGCTGATCAAGTGCTAGCAATTATGAGATAAGAGAAGCAGTATGCTCTTAGCATATAAGTAATAACTTCTGCAGTTGCTTCATTACAATTATGAAATGAAACACTTAAAGGGACAATAGTGACCTGTGATGCTGCCCCAGCATTTTCACTAAAATCTGAACATATTGATTGCTACTGTAACTCAGAGGCAAAGCTAAAGCTATACTGTGCACAATGAGAAGCATCAAGAAAAGGGTACAGAAAAATCAGGTACAAGGAGTCTCGTCTGGTCAGGAAGTCCTTTCTAGAACAGCAGTGGTTTTGGCAGGCTTTTTAGTGAGCTGCAGTTACAGACTTTCAATGGCAGGAGCTCTACATCCTCCTGGGGAAATACTCCCAGTGCTTCACAAGCTACCTGGAACTCAATCTGTCCACTGTTTAACCTGCATTCCCCATAAGGCCCAAACCCATTGTTTCTCACTTGATCCCAAGTATATGAAAAGGACACTGCACTTTTCCTCTACATATCCATCTAAGCGTATCCATCTTTCACTCATCATCTTATTAGAGCTAAAATGCCACAGACTAAATAATGAGATGCACGTAGCAAGGCCAAATAGAACTAAAAGATGAATTTGGTATCTTTTTAGAGTTTGATTTATATGTAAAACAAACAAACAAAGAACTCCACAACATTTTCATCTCATTTATGTGTTCAAGGAAAGTCAACATTTACGGATCTTTTATATTATTAACTGTAATACTAATTTTCATGGATGTTTATTACATGAATATTTGAAAAATGATTTCAAGCTTGCCTCTTAAGGAGACATAAAATTGCACGTTCTGCTTCACTGTCATTAAAGAGGTATTTACAGATAAACAGCATAATCAGGCATGCAAATCAGTACATTCAGATTCAGTCAAACTCTGTCTTCCTCAACAGAAATATTGATCTGCTGCATTACTTACATTTGTTTACCTAAGGTAGACAAGAAGAATCAAAGTGTAAGAGTGAAGTGAACCAAGGGAGGATTTAAGTCATACAAGGGACAATCTTTTCCTCATAACACCTGCCAAAAAGTTAGAAATCCCTCACATGAAAGTATTCCATTACTTCAGATCCTACTGCAAGGGAAAAAAATAATAACAACAATAAAAAATCTACCACCAGAAGTGTGTTATACCTTTCACTGTTGGATATTGCTTCACATCATTCATCCTCCTGAGGAATTCAAAGCCTAAGGACTTAAGAAATTTGTTTGTGAATTCTGTGTCTTATATTTCAGACAAGAAATTTCATCCTAAGAAATATGTTTCTGCAAATCCTTTTGGTATCCATACTTGCTGTTGTTGCCCTCCTACTTCTAGCTAGAAATAATATTCCAAAATCTGATGTTAAATTCCTGGGTTGGGCAGCCTGAGGAACAAAGATCAGCATGTGTCATTCCAGACCATATGGTATTGCTTGTAGAGAAAACTGGAGCTGTGTCTATTGAACCACATCAAAGTTCTCGGGCAACTGTGCTTTTAGTTAGCTCAAGTTAGAGCAAACAAAGGTAAATGTATGTATATATATATTTCCTATTCCTTTATCCTGTGAACTCTAAGTGCTTTAAAAAAATTGAGAAGTCAATAGAAATTGTAAATTATGTGGAATGTGTTGAGGACCTACATCTATTTTACTATAAAATGTGTAGTTATTAGAGTAATGACACCATTGCTTATAAAAAGGAAAGGAAAAAATATTACAGTGATTATCCTACATATACTGTAGATAATTTTAGGCTTACTGAGAATTAGATTTTCAGTTGCAGGAGAGCTATACTATAGACTTTGTGGGTTTAGGAAGAAGTGGAACGCACTAAACTTAGTAGTTGTTGGTTTGGCTTATGAGTTGGGATTACCAGTTTTACAGAACTCCTGTACATAATTGTATTAGTACTGAAGTAAATTCTCACTGCCATTTCTGTGCTTAGTCAATCCCTTGCTATCTTTTTTCACTATAATAACCAATTTTGTTAGCTATCACATAATACAGTGATATATGTGAGAATTTAATAGTTGAGATTGCAACAAGAAATGATTTTGTTAAGAGATTTTTCACTAGTCTGATCATAGCTTTCTTCACTAAGCTTGAGTGGCAATCAGCTTCTGTGAGCTTCAGCTCACAAAAAGAAATAGGATATCCAGCTTAGAGTAGCCAACAACTTGACTATGAGGCCATTTAAACTTATAAAACAGAGATTCTGATAGTGTCCAACAAGAAACAAGACTTGCAGTCACTTGAAGTAGGGCCTATGTATTTTGAGCTGCACAGAAAGAGTATCAGTAAATTAGAATACACTCTAGGCAGTAGATACAGTGATGAAACAGCAGAGGAATCAAGGTCACCTGCTGATTTTATCGCAGCACAAAACTGATGTTTGTTTTTGAGGCATCATCTGTTCATAAATGCAGGGCAATCACATCTTCCCTCTTTAGCCATAACTTTCCAATGAATGGACACTGAAACAGGAACAACAATATTAATCTTCAGGCTCCCAGTAAGCCTGGATTTTACAACAGTTGTTTCAAGAAGTTTATTTATTTAGTTAGTTATTATATAAAGATCACTAGTTGCTTTAGAAATTCAGTATTTATAAAGGGGATCCTTTTTAGATAAACTAGTACTCTCAAGATAAGGTTTATTTTAAACTTCATTTTCAAATCCTTACACACATCAGACCTGCTGTAATGCCAATTCAAGGGTTGTTTGCCAAGTTTTATTTGTTTAGATGAATGTTTCCCTTGCAGAATCAAGGAAATCTTACAGAAGTGCAACAGAAAATACACAGGATTTTTCTATTTAAAAAATAAATATATTAAAATCTTAAACAAGTATTCTCCAATTCATTTTATGCTTTTAACATTGTTCTTCTTTCCCTACGTAGTTTATTTCAACAAATAGGCCACCTCCTCTCTCAAGTTTCTGTAGTCCCTTTTGGCTGTCACATTTGAAGTTGGCAGGAGACTTCTCCAATGGTGTCTAAAACAAGATCAAGGAGACAAGCTTTCTTTTTCCTCTATTATCTGCTTCATGACAAACATGCCTTCCAGAGAAACCCAGAGAAATGCAGTCTGTGGTATTGGTTTTGTGAATAACATAGCCTGAAGCATTCAAGAAAGGTGACCGGAAAATGAAACCTTCCAGTTACTACAGGCAGCCTACCTGAGATAAGAAAGGAATCCTACCCTCAGCAAGCACCACCCTGTTTTTCCTAGAAGAGCCAAGTAAATAGCAGCTCACCAGTTATCTCCATGATATCCCAAAGTTCTCCCCAAACGTCTTTAAATGTAAGAGCCCTGCTGCATAAAAGGTTTCAGAGAGGGCTATGAAAAACAGACTGTACCTCACATACAAGTATTTGCTGTTAGCATACTGCCTGCTTAGAGTTAATACAAACAATTGTTCTTGTCCTCAGCTGCAAAGAATCTGAGTCTTTAATTTCTTCTCACAGCTTAAAACACCCTATGTGTAGAAGCTGGATGACATGGTGGTCTTCTGCAGAGAGAAAACACTACTTTGAGATGTGTGGTCAGCCTCTCAGTGATTTGGAACTCTGGTCACATACTCTGAAAGTGGGGTATGATGGCATATCCTAGATGAAGGGCCAAGCTGTTTTTGTTGACTCCTTGCAGGTCACATCACAAAATGATACTATTTCCACTACAAAAATCTTTGCAAGTATATCACCTAGCTGTGCAGGTGTACAGAAGTCCAGGTATTTGGGGACTGGTCAAGGCCACTTTAAAAATTGGAAAAGGCAGAAGGTTTAGATAAAAGTTGATATAATATCACTGTTATGTTGCCTAAATAACCTGATCAACTAGATAGTCATTTTAAAAAGTATTTATATATGGACAATTATTGGTTTCTAGAAAAACAGTTGCTACTGTTTTTTGTGAGGCAATGGCAGAACTTAACATCATGTGCAAGCTGATGTTGCAGGTTGGTTTCTGCTTATGCAAAAATAAGAGTGCTGTTCTCACTATCAACCAACACATGGTTATAAAACTGTTTTGTTTTTTTCTAATGTAGAGCCCATGATTTGCTCGAAAGTCAGAGTAGGATGTAATAAATTCAAAACTATGAAGAAGTGAAAGGAGTGAGAAAATTGCAGGGGATAGGTTAGAAGGATATGTTATAAATTAGTAGTTAGGTCTGTTTAATGTGAGGTTTATGCTTCTATTAGTAGACTACTTTTCATGAGCTGCTATTCCAAGTAATCATGTTACAGAACAAACATTTCATACACAGAACTACAAAGTACAGCCAAATGCTAATTGCAACTTTAATTTCTTCACAGTAAGATTTGTTTTCTGGAAATTCCATTACTCAGGTATTATGAGTTGCATGGACTGCATGAGGCCCTTATGAAGAGACCTAAGCTGCAAGATTTTTTCTCTCTCTTTTTAAAACTTTGCTTACTCCCTTGAAAAGGCATTGTTGTGAATGCTCACTGTACTGCTGGAAATAGAAAAACACCGCAACATTTCAAAACTGGATTTCTAGAATAAGCCCTTTGAGAAATCTATAATACCCAACTTTCATTGTTGCTGTCCCTCAAATCACCTTTCTGCAATACAGAAGTAGCATGCTCGATCTGATTAAAAATAAATAAATAAATACAGGTAGCTTTAAGTGGATATGGAGGACCTTTAAAGCCTCACCTTCCATTAGGAAAGCCTCATTCTCCAAGAGCAAACTAAAGAAAGAGTGCACTTCAGGGAAGTACATTGTTCATTGCCTGTCAAGCAAATGTAAAACACAAACCACAACAGACGTGACTTCTGACCTGATGGTGGGAGGTAAGAAGAGAGCACTTATCCCACAGCTGTTACCCTAGAAAAGACAATATTTTCTTTTCTGCTTACTTGAGATTTGTATTTGAAAGCAAGAGAAGGAAATAGAGAGGGCAAAAGGCCAATAAAATAAAGGTCAATTTTAGCTCTCAAATGCAGCAATATACAACAATAACAGTAAGGATTAATCTTTTCCTCCTTTGTGTGAGTTCTAGGAATTGATGAATTACATGGCAGAGAAAATTAGCAGAGGGGACAAGTTCTTTGCATAGGTCTGTCTGAGGCAGGTGCCAGGAGAAAAGGACGTATTAGTTCTGGTCTCAGCTGTAGAAGTGTCCATTTTAGACTAAACAATCTAAAACATGCTTACTTATTGCTGAAATTAGAATGGAGACTTACAGCTCAGGAACAAGACTGAGGAGTCACCATGCATTTTTCTCTGAAGTTATCTAATCCATGCACAGCAACAACCCCTAAAACAACAAAATACCGAGCATTATCAGCAAGGACTTTAAGAATGAGACAGAGAGTCATGTTTTGCTACTTTGGTTTTGATATTCATATATTGAATATTTTAGGTACTTCTGGACTTCACATCCCAAGAAGGCAGAGCTAGAAGCAGAAAAGGGCTACAGGCACAAGGGGATGAAGCAGCCAACACATGTGAAGAGGCTGAGCAGTTGGTGTTATTCAACTTGATGAGGAGCAGGTGTGTAAGTTGTGTCTTAACAAGGTTTTACAAGATGATTAAAATGGTGGACTGGTCAACTGTGGGTGTTATTTACTCCAAAATGCACCTTAAAGTAGATAACATTTTTTTTCATAGAGAAGTTGGTGAACTTTAGGAATTGTTGCCACCGTGGCAGAGATATGAGTGGTTGTGAAAGGGAAAAGTCAACAAATGTATGAGAAGATCTATAAACAGATACTATAGAGAACACATGTACATGTAGTGTCTGATATACCTAACACAATGACTGTAGTTGTTTGCAAGAACAGGGAGAACAGTCTTAAAAAGCTCCATGGGTTCATATGTTTCTCCCTGCTGACTAGCTGCTCTTTTTGTGAGCATGAATGCAGAACAGTGGGCAAGGTAAATCACTGTAGTACCATCCTGTATGGATTTTCTTGCTTTCTCTCATAGACAGACTGTGAAATTTGTGGAATTGTCTAATACAAATTATTTCTTCAGGCATGAACATAAAATGTTAACCCATTTCAAAATTGTAATAATTTTCCATTTTTAAAATCTTATTCTTTTAATCTTTCAGCTAATTCAGACAGTAGAGGACATGACTTTTCTTCGAATGGCAGACATGCCTTCCCAGTAACATACAGAACTATGCATAGTCCAAGTCTATGCATTCTTTATCTCATATGTACACTCATTGCTGTATGTATAAAAGATGTTGATAAGAACACACATATTTTTAAAGTAATTCTGGAGGTGTAACAGTGTGTACTGAAAAACAAGAGAATCTTTGTACTTCATGTCTGTCACAACTGCCCCCAGAGTTTTTGTCTGGTCTTTAACATCCCACTCATGCTTGTGTAGTTACCGCTGTACAACTCCAAATCTACAGAGCTGGATATCTCTTGCCAGCATTACAGAACTCTCCCATGATCCTTGCCTCCTCAGAAAACTTGAATGTTAGAGAGATAACAATTAAAATGAGGCAATGGTTACAGGCCTTTTGTATTGTGCTCTGCTTCAAGACAAAGCCTGACTTCCACAATGTCACAATCTATATTTCAAGAAAATATTGTCATTAATATTGTCATCAATAGGTAAAATGATCATACAATAAAAACAGCGATACAGTAACCAATGATGTTTTATAAACTCTTCTGTGTAATAAAGAAGCAATATATTCATATTCTCATCTTATATGCAAATATACTACTGCTATTGGCCTTGAAGCTACAGCATATAGTAGCTCACACAAGCGGATGATCTAAGACTTCAGTTTATCAAATCACTATATTCTTTTCTGCCTGCCTGTGTGTAATATTTTCACTGGCAATTATGATAAATTAAGAAATTGCTTATGATTAAACAATACTCCTAACTGCCTTATGACTGTGGTTATCTTGTGGTTGCCTTCAGCAGTTATGTGAATTTCTGTTATAAGTGTGTTATATTAGGTTTTAGTGCACATATTCCTCACCTAGTAATTGGTTATGAGCTGTTGTGGGAAAAACTATGGTCAAGGAAATAATCTTTGCTGGAGAATGGACGATATCTCTGACCATTCTTATATATAACAGGAATTAAGTTCAAAGTTTTAGACCCACATCCTGAGCTTACCCTTAGGGTGAGAGAGTGATCAAGAAGTACTGATGTCCAGAATGATAGTAATTTGAAGTCCAGAAAGGTGTGGCACTTCCTGATCTTATTGTATTGAAGGCTATTTGCACAAATTCTTTCCATAAATACCTACTTTTCTATAATTTAACTCTAGCAGAAGAGATGAATTGCTGCAACCAAAAGAAAACATTAAGTTGTTCCTCCTATCTGGAGAAACACACCTATGCACTGATACTTGGGTAGTATTTCCCCAGTTACGCTTGGTGGTTATAGACTTCAAATGTTCACAGACTTTTGGACACGTTTGTGGACACATGATGTAGCTAATTGTGTGCAACTTCACAGCAGTGAAACATTATCAGGGGAATTCAGCAACAAAAGAAAGAAAACCCTACAAGCAAGACCTTGCTGGGTTGGTTTTTATTTTTTATTTTTATTTTGCAAACCTCTAGAAAACTTCTTTAGCACAGACTGTTTTCTTTAATATTCAGAAAAGACACTGTCATTTATGATGTCTGACAAGTTGTGTCTTCCCCTTATAACTACAATTTCTATTGCTGCTGCACAAACAAAGTTGATGGAGCGCATTATGGATTTTTCACTTGCCTGGAAGAGGAAAATCAATTTCCATCTGATAGAGCAGGAGGTCACTAAATACTACCAGCTGCTCTGTGACACTGCAGGCTTAAGCAGTAGTCCTATGAGACAGATACAAGTAAGGAACAGCATCCTAGAGTGCATTAGTACACAGATAAATAGAGAGGAAAATGAGATGCTGAAAAAAAATTAGTTCAGAAAAGACAGTAAACTTTTATTTTTTCAAAAATATCTGGACAGAAATGCTACACACAGACGCTGGAGCACTTGCATCCAAGTCAGTCTTGCTAGATAATTTTCTTATGATGAAGATCTTGAACTTCCATGCACTCAGTAAATTTAGCACTGTTGAGAGCTCAGGTCATTCTGTAAAAGACAGCTGGGACAGCCGCAGCCCTGAGTGATATGCACTATTTTGTCACTGTGAGAAATTTTAAAACAGGACTTACTCAGCTCACTTCTGGGATATATTTAGACGTGAATATGAATAAATAAATGAATAAATAATAATAATAATAAACCCCTACAATATCACAGAAGTGACATGAAGTGAGCTGTGTCATTATCCGTGTTTACCTTGGTCATTTTCCTATTGAGGTGAACAACTGTCGATGGTTTACGGGCTAGTTGGGCCTGGTTCCGTGACAACAACTAAGGTAGCTGTGGGGACAGGAAGAACCTGAATAGTTCTCTGAACAAATATCATGTCAGTTGGTGATAAAATACCCAATTATTTTTTATGTAATTTTTTTTTTTTTTCCTATGTGAGCATGGCTGGATGTCCTACCCTTGTTTATAATTTGCACGTGATAAATTTATTATACAGAAGGCACACACATCTCAAGTTTAGTTGTATCATCACCTGATACAGGAACTGTTCAAAGCTAAGTTTGCTGTTAAGAGTTACGTAGGCTATCATCATAGTATCATAGTATCATAGTATTGTGCGAGTTGGAAGGGACCTTAGAGATCATCGAGTCCAACTCCCGGGATTCGAGCCCTCTGTGTAGCAGAGCGGCACTTCTACCCCCTGCTCCACTGGGGGGGATTCGAACCCGGGCCCCCTGGTGTTGCAAACGGGAATTCTACCGCTGCGCCACCGGCTATGTCTTATGCTAAAACAGGAAAGAGGACAGGCTGAAGCAATCCAATGAGAGCAGTGTTTTCCTGAACTGTAATCATGCCTGAATGCTCAGAAGCTGAAAAAGGAAAGATCCAAAGAGAAATTGTGCTGGTTCACACTAATTGCAATTTGACCTAATGTAGAAATATTGACGCCATAGAAAGTGTTTATGTGGAATTCACATTATCTGGACGAGAAGCATCACAACGGGAGTTCCAGGACAATGAAGGAAGACACTGAGAAGAAGCTATGGACTTTCACTTGCAGATGTAGGACTAGTTGCCAGTGAGGAGGCAGTTAAGTATAAGCAAAGATTCAAAAATAAGAAGTAACTGGAGGACAATATGACCATAACCATGCTTGACCATAACCATTGGATAAAACCACCTGGACACTAAAGACAGAAGCTATCAAAAAGCCACCTCTTAGCCATTTATTTTCCAGATGCTCACAATTAACAAAGGACAGATTTCTGTACTCTATATCAAGGTAGGTAAGAAAGAAACAAATATTTAAGTGATGGAAGAAAGCACTCCCTAAATTTAATTACATTTGCTCCAGTACTTCAGAGAATTTATGAGAGCGAGACATATATATCTACTAAGCATCTATTCCATCTTGAAATATTCTCCCTTGAGTCAAATTTCTGGAGTTTTACTGCACGAGCAATGAAACAAAGAATGGATCCAAATTGGTTTTAAATTAATCAAACTCACAGTTAAAAAGCAGAGCATCATCACATAGGTTAAATGTCAGTTGTTCATCTTCAAACTTATGTCTTTTTTAAAAACTTAGCACAATTAACCTTTCCAAGTGTAATGCCCAGTTGAAACCAGGAGAAAATGGCAATGTGGTAGGAGAAGGACAATTTCAGTTATAACAAAGTCATTATAAAAAAGACGAAATATGAAGTTATTCATTAATCTCACTATTTTCTCAGTAGGGCAATTACATTTCTGAATTCATGGTACTTGTAATGTATGTGATCTCACGGCTGAATTGTAGGTGAGCAAAGACAGGAAAATGTATTTGAAGAGGAAGGCTTCATTCAAGACTGCAGAAGTCACAGAAAGAAGCTGTAATGGATATCTGTGAGCTTTATATCAGACCATTAACAAACAAGAGAACATTTACTCAGGCTTAGGTAACTTGAATAAAATAGCTAGTCCTGTGGTTATCACATTCACTTTCTGCTTCCCTCTTTGGTCCTTTTTTCCAATCACAGACTGCTCTTTGCAGAAATAGTGCAAATATTCAATGGGAAGAAGAAAGAAAGCATCCTGTTACAGGGCATTCCTGGGCAAGCTTACCAGCTCATTATATGCCACTACTGCCCATGCTTGACATTAAGAAAGGGCCTGCTACATTACTGAATACACTTAGCACCTGGAAGCAGGCACATTTTAATCCAAGTTTATGAGAAAATTCCTTTTCCAATTAAATTGTGTTTAGGACAAAATAATAGCCTGACTTTTTTGAGTGCGTCAGAGCATGCTGGAAAGTAAGCTGTGTTTGTTGGGAGCTGAGAAGTACACACATGGGCAAGGTTTGTTCCAAGAAGTAATTGTTCTCCTTAATTTCTGTCAGATGAACAATGTTAATGAAGTCAATGACTCAGGGTACAAATTCACACATTTTGGCAATTTGTGACCTGCCTGCTCAGTATATGTGCTGCAGAAACCAAGCTTTAGCCGAGTGAGATTAAACCAAATGACAAAAACCTCATTGACTTCAGAGGGAAAAAGTTCTGATAAATGAAAGATGCCAGATTGTCACAGTGCATAAAATATTCATCAGAAATCTTATTTCCAACAAGTTTGTTGTCTGCTTGGGACTATACAAGTCACTCTGGTACAGATCTTATATTCCTAGCACAGATAAAACTCCCATTGGCTTAGTAAGCGTTTTCGATGAAAACAGAATCAAGTAAATCAAGGTTTGGGCTGTATCATTATCTCAGCTTTCCCTAGTGAGCTATAGTATTGTGTTTTAATTGACATCGCATGCGTCAATCTTTCAGTCACATCTGCTACTTAACAGTAGCATCTTCCTAGATCATTCGTAATTTGTTCCTGAATTTTCAATGATTTAATGAAGTCCTTTGAACTGAATAATGGCATTAGCACTACAAATAAACTGAGTGATTTCATTACACTTCACATATTTTATTTTTGCTTTCACTGTTATGATAACCAAACAACTGCATACATGTGGGAAACAAAACCAGTTTTATCTGGAAGACTATTTAATGTTTCATGAAACTAAAATGAATCTGTGCTTAATAATGTGTGGTCTCAAAATGAAAGCACATAAGTCTTCTTAGGGGGTGAAATTACATGCTGTTTCAACAAAGAATAACAGATTAAAAAACTCGTGTTTAGAAAAAGCAGACCACAGAAGCCTCCTCTCTAAACACAATACTTACAAGGCAAGCTGTATAGTGTATAACCTACACTGAAGTCTATTAATTGTATTGGTAATCTGCATGATGATTTCAGTGGTTGATGGCTCCATACTTTTAAGGATATTTAATGAGCTCACAAGAAATAAGTTCTCAAATAGATTTAATCCCTGTCCCTCATCAGCCACGTGACCTACAGTAACATAGTCTTTTTTCACGCATAGATTCAAGAGTCCTCTGTAAGCTTAGGTTTTCATATGGAGGGCAGGATAGGAGATATCTGGTTATGGAACCATTCTTATGTGTGGTATTGTTCCCAGAAAGTCTTAAAACCTGTCAAGTACATTTATTTCCGTTGGCTTTCTCTAATGAGGAAATTTTGCACCTGTTTTGGCTCCAGATATAATGGCATGCATTTAGGCTTCTAGACAAGTTAGTATGCAAGAAGCTGTGTGGGGAAGTGCTGACGGCACACTGCTGTAAGCCACTGGCACACTAGCACCTCCCTTAGGTGTCCCTAAATGCTGCTAGATATAAATGCTTAAGAGAAATGACATCAAATTGGAAGTCTAGGGGGAAGAATGTGAGAAAAGAAGAAAAGAGTTCATTACCTCATTAGAACCCACAGCAGAATGGTGTGAATTTCTGCCTGCTTTTTGTGACCAATGCCACAAGTAAGTTTAAAAGCAATTTTATGCACTCAGTGACCTCTATATGAGTTAGACAGTAGTAAGTCACTCACATTTCTCCCCTCTAAAATTAAGTCAAGAAGAAAAAAGGATTCGATTAATATGGCACAGAGCTGGGGAAATGTCATACACACCTTGATGTTCAGAAAATATCAAAATAGGAATCCTATCATAATAGAAAATGTTCATGATTCTCTGGATAATGTCTGGACAAATGAATTCTAGTGAAGAAGATCTAAAACCAAACTCTGCATTGAGTCCACTGCAAAAGAAGAAAACCAGGAAGGGTTATGTGAGTGTATGGAGCTTACTGTTCCCTTCAGTGATATGCTCTACTATATTACTGGACTTCTGGGAAATTTCACTTGGAAAAGATCATGTTTATAATACTTATAGCAGAATGAATTTTTAAAATTATTTTTTAGGCTGCTGTTTATTCTCAACATTTATTTTCAACCTTTATTTTACTTTTTAAAAGTTAATTGTATTTCTGAAATTAAGAGTAGTCTAAAAGTTTGCTTTACAAATATCAAAATGAAATCTGAATTTTATTTTTTTCCACATTTTCTCAAATTTGAAATATGCAAATATACACTTTTCATCTGTCCATACTTGCAATTTTCCACACACAATATATTTCACTAATGTTTTTTTTTTTTTTTTTTTTAAAAAAAAAAAAAAAGAGAAAACTACTACCTTCAGTTAGATTGGTGAAGGAAGGAAAATCACCTACAAATTTGATTTGAATAGAAATAAAAGTCAAAAAAGGACTGGCAGTGACTGATGTTGAGAAATACTGATGGCAATTGGAAAGGCTGGGGATGACTTTAGGCAGTTCAGGATCTCTCAAATCTGCTACTCAGTTAACAGAAAATGTACTCTCCATTGGCTTGGGGAACAGCTACCATGTAAAACAAGTGATAATTTAAAGTAGCATCGCAATCATGGATAAAAATAAATTAAACGTCGGTAAGTCAATACACGCTTAATACAGAAATCCACAGAATAAAAAATTAGATTACTTTTAATTTGCAGCTGCTGGTCTGTAGAAATTTTGCTTAAAGCTGAATGGTAAAGCACTATAGGTAATGGAGTTGATTATGGCTCAGTACTTATCTCTCTCAAACAGAGCTGTTTGGACTTTAATGTTTACAAAGTGCTTTGAGACAGCAGCAAGGAAAGTATTATTTTGTTGTGTAGAGGTATAGGCTTTTTGGCTGCTTGGGAAAGTTGAAATGATCATTTCCTGACTTAGTACAGTGGAGTTCATTTAAAGCAATAACAGGAGAGAAACTACTCCCCACGCAGCAATTCAAAATATTTTAAAGAAACCTAGAAAATTGCTTTCAGATGGCAGCACAGTAAAGTAAAAAGGCAGATTTTTTATTTTATTTTATTTTATTTTATTTTATTTTATTTTATTTTATTTTATTTTATTTTATTTTATTTTTTCATAAGAATACTCTTCTTTAAATTGCCCCTTAAAAAAAAAAATGAAGTCATGAAATGACAGCATACGCACATCAGGTTTGTCAATGGATTTATCAACACGGATTGAAAAGCCTGTGGAAATCAGTAGGAATACTACCACTGAGTTGGAAGGATTTACTTTTTTACTTTCCTCAGTCATCCTGTGGCACTGAGGATGTTACTTAATTTTTGTTTACTTTAGGACTCTGTAAAATAAGAACAATATTTGTTACCTTTAGTCAATACTTAGAGATCAGCTGGTGCCAAATTACAAAATTTATGAAGATTGTCAAGGCGAAGAAAAAAGACAAAGAGTTTCATAATGAACTTGTATCTAAAAAGCAACTATAGATGCAATAGCATTTTGAGATTTAAAAATACACCATTTACTACACCTAATATCTCTCCTGTGAAAAACAGTTATAATGTACTGATTCTGAGATATAATTTTTCTCATAGCAAATATTACAGGATACGATATTCCCATGTATCTTTATTGTAATATGCAAACTAAATGTATATGTAAATGTAGTATTAGTGGAAGCAGGAATAATATATTTAGTAGATGGTACACAGAGGAATCTGAACTGTAAAAGAGACGTGCAATTTTTATTTTGCCCGTGTTGCTAAGCTGGGACCTGTTGTAATTCCTCCTCTCAAGTTGGTTCTCTTGGTTTGACTATGGCAAGGGAGAGGGTCCACTACAGTTTGGGGAGAGCAATCTCTGTCCTCACAGAGGGGCACACCACCAGTCCATCTTCCACTTGCACTCTATGATGGTTCTTAATCTCTCTACCTCTTCCCTGAGCTTTACCACCAGACTGAGCAGCTCATCCACCTGCTCACACCTCACACAAGTAGCATCCTTCCCATCCTCCCCCAGCAGCATCAGGCTCTGCCACTCCCTGCAGCCAGAGACCTGAACCACCACATTTCTGGGCAGGCCCTCTGTCTGGATTGCCACATTCTTCTTGAGGCAAGCCTGCCGTCTGGTAGAGACCGTGTTTGAAAGTGTTAGAAGCTGTGGCCTCAGGGTCTGTCAGTAGGAGAGCTGGTCCTGAGCAAAGATAACAACACTGATGTGTCCTGCCACAAGACCCACCTCTCACACCTGCTGCTGAAGTGTGGGCAGTGCTCACACTCAGAATTCTCTCCCTCTTATCAGCAGACAGTAATATCCTTTTCTCACCTAGTGTATTATGTGAGCAGAAGCTAGCTTCTACCCTCCTGAGGGCTGCTTTTAGCCTCACAGAAAAGGTTCAAGGTCAAGCTCTTGAGATAAGAGTGGGCAGTGCCAGCTCCACCCCAGCAGGCTCAGCAACCTGCCCACAAGCTGCCAGCCCCTCTGTGCTGACACAGTGTTTTTGCTGGCTTTAAAAAAGCCCTAAAAAGAGGTTTTTGGTCAGCCTTTTTGCTTTAGGTCCCTTACTCAGTGCAGTCTTATCTGCCCTGAAGCTGGTCTCCACAGCAATGATGAGCTGCCTCACAAAGGGCAATGTCTGTTCTTTGGTCAGTGGCTGCAGCACCTACAACAAAGCTGCCAGGTACATACAAAGGAAGCCCACCAGGGTGCACTGTCTCACAAATACCTCCCACCACTCATCACTAGAGAGCATTGTCTCAATCTCTTCTTGCAGACACTGGAACAGGGGTTTGAGGTCTTCTGGGAGTTCTTTGAAAAATGTAGCCCAGACCTCAGGTGGGAAGTTGTGCTCCAGTGCAATGAGCACTTGCCCTGCAGGCCCCTGCTCACCCTAAGTGTTCTGCAGGCTGTGGGACAGGACACTCCATGTAATCATCATCCGACCTCACCGAGCATTGGATGGTTTTTGTTTTGTGTCCGCATATAGCACAAGTTGGCTTGTTTGTCGCCCACTAGAACATGCAACCATAGCAAAACTGGTGGGGAACATAGGCAACATCATAGAATCATAGAATCATAGAATTACCCTGGTTGGAAAAGACCTTAAAGATCATCAAGTCCAACCGCAGCCTAACCAGTACCCCATCTCTAAAAAACCTCTGCTATATCATATCCCTGAACATCCTTGTGACTTTGCCCATAGGTGGGACAGGTCCAGTTAGATGCCACCACCATGGCCCCGGGCTGTGTGGTGGGCTGAGGAGAGCTGAAGTGAGGAAGCTTTTCCCCTCACCGGTGCTGCAGTGGGCAGGTGGTGTCACAAACTACAGAGCAGAGAGATAGAGACTGCAGTAACTCTTTGCCACAGGGGTCCCTCAGCAGCAAACCCTCCTGCCCCTTCTGCCTACTGACCGCCTTGAAGCTGTGTCCCCATCCCACTCACCTCTGCTGCTGCAGCACACCCCATTAAGTTCCAGCTGCCTGAGCCAGGCAGGGCTGGGGAAATGAAATGCTGGTGGTGCTGTAGGATGGGCCCCAAAAACAGCATAACCTAAGAAGGCCTTGTTCAGTGGTCCAAGTCTCGCAGCTGTGCTTGATTGGAGTCCAGGCACAAGTGAAGGTTGGACTCTGCCAGCACCTAAGATTATACAGCGAGGGCCTGTGAGACCACAGTCATGTCTTGCTGTGTCACAACCCCTTCTTGGTCAGTGACCTCACAGTCAATGGCTGCATGCATTGGGCACCAGCCTGGGCTTTCATCACCCCCCAACATTCAATGATTTTCCGTTGTATTTGTGATAAATTTGGAAAAATAAAAATTGCCTGTTCATTATCTCCACAATAATCCAACTTTTGCAACCTTTTTAAACTTTCTGAAATTTTGAGAGTCACTTGTTGCCTGTCCTGTTTTGAACACAATACAAATGGGTGGTAGTCTTTATGCCAGGCTTGCTTTTTACGTGCATATCACAGGAGGCTATTTGCTCACACTTTTCTCTGCAATCTATTCTACAAGATCTGCTTTAGCAGATGATCTCCAGAGATCTAGATGACCTCCAGAGGTCCCTTCCAACCCCTACCATTCTGTGATTCTGTGATTTTGTTCTATTTCAAGCATTCACTTTTGCCTTGAAGGACTATTTTATTCTAAATAAACAACTTTAAAACCTCACTGAACTGCAAATGTAATGAACTGTGAGATATAACCCAAGACCTAGCCAACTAGTGGAAAGTTTTAATCTCAAAGTTCTAGCTGGGTCTCAAGTGAAGATACCAGAAATCAGTTAATCTAATGTTCATGCTTCAATTTTAATAGTAGCATTAAAAAGTTCCGAGATAAATATATTCCACTGCAAGTTATTTATACAAGGCCCAATGAACCTCTCTAATCTTCACTAATATTTTGACATTTGTGGTATGAGAGTGAGAGGAAGAGAGTGAATGTCATGGAAAAGGAATCAGAATTAATTGGTGATGTGTGCAGGCTTCTGTAGTGGTTGCGGCACCACCAGAGTTACTTTCTAATTTAGTAGATAAGAAATCACCAAGTGCAGTTAGGTGATATTAAGCCATTTGGAACCAAGAACACAAACTGCAAACGTGAGCATTTCTCACATTTGAGAAATAAAACTTCGCTCCCACAGAGTGAAGGGTGAAAATTGCTGTTGACTCCATCATGGGCAGAAGTTCTATTTATAGATGTTGTTGCCAGAGAGAACCATTTATGATCACTTGGTTTGAAGTTTGTGAAGACATAGCATAAAATTCCTTCGAATGAGTTCTACCTTCTGCCTAATAGAAATGCACTTGAATGACACCACATCTCAAGGGAAGAGAGGAAACTTTGATTTAAAAGAGTCAAGAATTGAGCAAACTGTCACATGCCTCAAAATCCATTCCAATACCTGACCAGCATGAAAAACATGCAAAAATTTTTATTTTAAGTTTGTCTTACTTCACTTTCTCTAGCTTCCAGATTATATGTTAAATCAAAACGCTGTCTGGCATGAGACTTATTCTCTCCTTGTATATACCTATAAACCACAATCAAACCACCTCTTAACTTTCTCTTTACTAGGTTGAGCGCTCTATATCTCAGCATGCTCTTTAGGCCCCATGGTCCTCTACCTAGAGCTGTACTACTTTCACAGTGGCATTTTGCTTTAGGCAAGCCTTTGCACTGTTACATTTATTTATTTATGAAGAGCTATTATTCGTTCTGGTTCAGTGCCCTTGCAGAAGCAGATACAGGTGTCAGTCTGGAGAACATTTGGAGGGATGCTGACTTTCCTGTTAAGGACTTTTCATTTGACAAATGCTGCAAGCTTAACAGAGTTTTCAGAAGGTTTCTAAACTCTTGGTTTAAGCAGATGCCTTGCCACAACAAGCATGCTTACTTGTGGTTTAGTCACAACAGATGTCTTGCATAGCCCCTTGCCTCTGAATATATAAAGGACTGCTTTCACACAGAGGGTGCTATTGCAGAGTGAACCTCTCAGAACAAACTGTGTATGCAACATGTGACATCTCACTGAAACACCTCAGACATAACATACTGGTTTTTATTTCCTTCTCTGCTCAGTAGATGAATGATATATATATATATAAAGTATGATATTATATATATAATTTATATAATTATATATAAATCTAATAATTGAATAATTATGAATGTATTTTTAGAGACATAAAAGGCAGCTCTTATTTTATATCTTGATCATTTTTTCTCAAATCTGTCATAATAAAACAAGTTAATAGATAAATGTATGATTCCTATTTGCTGTCTCCCAGCAAATTTTACTCAAATTTATATCAACACTTCTATTTCTAATACTCTCAATATTTATTTTGTTAGAGGTGAAGGAGGGAAGAAATTGTACTAAAGAGAATACTGTGAAAAGGAATATAGCTAGCTTAGTTAATTTCAACAGAAACAATTTAAAAAATATTTTTACAATAATTGTGTGAAAGGGAAGAATATTTTTTCCAGCCTTTAATTGCATGAATACACAACACTGGCACAAGATTTCATCATTTTTGTTATGTTTCCTTGTGCCCTGAGATGCATTATAATATAGCACAAACAGGATTTACTGTAAAGTTGCTTTCATAAGGTTTTGCGATGGGCAGATTTATATTAATATTCAGTTGTTCTCAAATATAGTTGTTTCTTCTAGCATTACTTTGACCAGATCATTATCATTGGAAGTCAAAAAACCAGTTAAATAGAACCTGAAGAGAGTTAGCCTTTTATACTTATAAAATTCAAAATCATTTGTCCTTTTATCTGGACGTAGTCAGCAAGAAAAATAATGAATTCACATATCAGAAACCACAGTTCAAATAACTTCTGTCTTCAGTTTAGTTTCATGTCTTATTTCAGATCTTATTTCACATCTTGTTCATTATTTCTTAAATCTTTTATAACTTCCATACCTATACCAATTAACAGCTAAATTACATTATCACAGAATCACAGAACTGCAGTAGTTGAAGGGAGATCCAAACCCCCTGCTAAAGGAGGTTTCCTACAATAGGTCACACAGGCAGGTATCCAGATGGGTCTTGAATATCTCCATGTAAAGGGGCTCCACAACCTCTCTGGGCAGCCTGCTCCAGTGCTCTTTCACCCTTACTGTAAAGAGGTTTTTCTGCATATTGGTATGGAACTTCCTGTGTTCAAATTTTAGGCCACTGTTCCTTGTGCTAGTACTACACACAGCGGAGAAGAACCTGGCCTCATCCATTTGCCTCCCACTTCCCTTTAGATTTTTATCAACATTAATCAGATTCCCATCTCAGTCTTCTTTTTGCCAGGCTCAACACAGCCAGGTCTCTCATAACAGAAATGCTCCAGGCCCTTTATTTTTGTGGTCCTCACTAGACTGCTCCAGTTCCCTGCCTTTTTTGAACTGGGGAGCCCAGAACTGGACACAGTATTCTAAATGTGGCCTCACCAGGGCAGAGTAGAGGGGGAGGATCACCTCCCTTGACCTGCTGATCACATTTTTTCTATTGCACAATGTACAATTCTTGTTTCTTATCTCCAGCACTTTAATCAAATTTATACCACTACATTGTTCTAGTACCCTGGATATTTATTCTGTTAGAGCTTAACCAAAAGCTTTGCTATCAAACAACTCAAACATAATTTTAGAAAAAAAGATGTTTATTTTCCAATTCAAACATGAGTAAAGTCCTATTAGAAATACTATATCAAAAAGACTTCTGAGGCATTTAGTTAAAGAACTTGCTTGTACTTCTGCATAGCTGTTGCACCTTAGTGTGGTCAACAAGATAGTGATTGTCTGTTGTGTTTTCCTTTTCAAAAACTACCACATCTGTCATATTTGCCAGCATCTCTGCTGAGAACAGTGTTAGATTAGGACTTCAGTACTCCCAGGCAGAAAACTGTCTCACCTTACAGATAAGAGATGCCTGCCTTCAGTGGAGATGCCTCAATTTGCAATAGTCTCAGAAGTGGTAATATGACTAAAACCTACTGCTCCCTCACACTAATAGCTGCACTGAAGCCAGACAGTTCATGTGTGCAAGGAAAGACATTTGCTGTATGTCTTTAACTGCCTGTTTGGTTGGATGGTGTTTTTTGTTGTTGCTGTTGTTTGTTTGTTTGTTTTTCATTTTATTGTGCTTGACATCTGAATTTTGAATTAAATAATTTAGTTTGTTCTTGATTAATACAGCTCAGTTTGAATGTTAGATAGGCTTGAACCAGACATCTGGAATACAAAGCATTCATTATGGCTCCAGCAGATTACAGATGAAATACTTTGCAGAGCTGGCTGGAATTGTTGTATTTTCAGCCAAAATCCTCCTAAGATTTACAGGCACACCTAGCTTTACTTTTCCAGGGAGTAGGTTTGGACTCCTCATGTGAAGAACATCACAGGATTCTGCAGACTCTGAAAAGAAGAATGAAGGTGCAATGAGTCTTCTCCCTTCCAATAATTCCTGCAAATGAGAAGTGTCTTATTCTTCCTCTTTACCATTATGAACTCCCAGGAACATGGTATTATTTATTACTACTTTTAATTTGTTACAGAAAGTTTCCCATTTGCTTCTGAGACAGCAACAATTTTACCTGGCTAGTGCCACACTAAATGACTTTTCAGCAATTTCTATAGTGACTGCCTAGAAGGCTCTGAAAATCTCAAAAAGGATTTGGTTGATCAAGAACTCTGCCTTTGGTTTGTCACAAAGATATCTCTAAGCTGTTTTGTACAAGTGTACCCTTACATGAGTAGTCAGGTTTCCACGGTATTATGTCTGCATCCAGAGCTAAATCTGTGTGAAAAGTGCTTTGCTATGTTTGGAATAAAGCAGTCATTAAGCTCCTTTTTGGAGAGCAATAAAAGAGGTGATTCTGGCATTAAACTGTTTTCAGGGAGAGCTGGAAGGGTTTGATTTTCCTTGTTTCTCCTACCATATTTATTACCCGCTAATTCTCTCATATAAGGTATAAGCATAGGGCAGGTACCAGCATTAGTAAGCTCTGAAGAAGGTTGCTAATAGAAGCCAGTGGCAAAAATCTCAATAGCTCTTTTAATGTGCTGGGCACAGCTCATAAAAAAGGGCAAAAAGCAACTTCATTGTCCCAGAGCTCCTCAGGAGAAGAAATGTGACAGCTGGAATCACGATTATCACTGCTCCCTGTTCCTGCCAGCGGGTAGTCATTTGCTGTGAAATTGGCAATATCCAAAGTTCAGTCAAATGCAAAATAAACAGACTGAAACAACGGAGATAAATATTTACTTTCTAATCCCTTTGAGCTATACAAGACTTCAGCAACACTTGTAATGGGCTGAAAAACAATTCAGGCTAATAAAACCCCTTCCCCCCAAAACAGAATAAAATACTAAAAACTCTGAAACTGTTCCTCATTTCCAGCCGGCTCTGAGGACATCAGAGGACATTTCTTTTGACTGTTTATAGCTTTATGAAAGCAGTGCAGCTATTAACTTTGCACTTTGTTTGTTAACTGACATTAACCTGAAATCTTGTGTCAGAAACAAGTCCTGGAAAAGAGAAAATGGAAGTATTATGCTTCTTTGTGTTGGGTTCGTTATAGTGAATCTCCCTCTAGAAGATGAGCTGATAGGAAGGTAGAAAGCTGAACAAATTTTCAATTTATTATTGCATAGTCATACTCCTCGGGTACTGAAGGAAGAGATTTTTCACAGTGAGGTTCACACTTCAGCCTTTTCCCACAAAAGCGGAAGATTCACCCTCCAAGGCTCTCCCACTCTTACAGTGGCAAGCCAGGACTTTTAGGTTTGTAAGTGAGCTTTACACAACAGTAAATTTTGATTTGTTAGTTTCACACATGCACTTTCTAGGTGTAGAAACTGGAACGGAGGGCTAACTTTCAAACAACTCAGCCAACTAAGAGGAGATGAGAAGGGCAGCTTCTGATTATGTTTTATCCTGACATGCAAAGACCACCATGGCGGTATAGTGCCATGAATGCAGTACATGACTTCTCCATAGAGCCCATGGAAAATATCTACTTAAGCATCTGAATGATTCAGGCGGCACGCTGCAGCTAATATATATGTATGCAGTAACATTTGACAAGTTGCTGAAACTAAAACTGCTGACTGCTTATTAAAGTATCTTTCATTGATTTTGTTTAAAGTTATAAAGAGCTGCTTTTGATTATCTGGCAAATCCACATTCTAACACTTTAACTTTTCAATATAAGTTTGCAACTCTCAGTGCTGCACAGTTTAAATGAACTTGGGATTTATTAGAGAGTAAAACTCTCTTGGAAAGGTAAGGTGAAATATTCCACTGCTACTGATTTTTTCTAATACCATCATTTTATATTCTAGCTTCATTCAAGGTTGAATTCTCATCCAGTTGAATAGAGCTGCCCTTGTGATATTTGTGGATAAATCTATCGCAGGTATCACTATTTCATAACAGCGTTACATGAGTGATGTGTTTGACCTTCAATGAACAAGTGAATTTTGAAACCTAACTTTGTTTTAGGATATCTCTACTGCTTTCAAAAAGGAGTATTTCATCCTTAGATTAGCAGCTTTCAAAAAGACATATATATTTGGTCTCAAGAATATCTGAAAGACATTGGATCACCTTTTCCTGTAGACTTCAGCATACTGAGGATGTCAGCAAATATTTGTGTCCTCTGCAAAAAATGTCAGATCTGGGAGGAAAGCAGAGGAAAATGTTTTTCTACCGAAATCAGCTTTAGATTTTTATTTTTATTTTTTTCCATAAAAAAGGGTGCCCACTTTAAAAAAAAAATATACAGCAAAAACTGAAGTCAAATACTTTTCAACCAGAAGTAGTGAATACTTCTCCAATTATGTTTCAGTTTGAACCTGAGGCTATAGAACATATATACTGAGTTTAAAAAAAACTAAAAAGGCCATTCTCTTTCATAAGGCTTTTTAAGGTATTTTATTAAAGAAATAAGAATGAAAAATTGAGGTGAAAGGTTAGTAGCATAAGTTGCTATTGGTCCACCTGTGTCTGAAGTTTTCTGAGTTTTTGTGGAGCTTTTCACTCACTGTTAAACACCTCTTTATCCATATAGCATATCCAAACTGAGTGTGTTGTGTGAATTGTGCATTTGGGAACATTAGAGTAAGAAATGTATTAAGGAAAATTCCACTATGGAACCTCTAGGCTGTGATAAGATCTCTTAAACTTGACTACATGGTCTTTTAGGCCATGGGAACAGCTCTGTAGTTTTGACATAACCTATCTGGGACATTACATTTAATACCTCCACATATCTACATTCATAACAGGCCTCTCTTTTTTCAGTGGTCTCCTTGGAATCTGGCAGATATGGCAGAATCACACTGAGGACCCAAGAAGAAGATGCTTTGATCATGTGGGATTGCAGAGGTTTACAAAAAGGGAACAGCCTTCTTTCTCTGAACACTGAAACAGCCAAAAAAGAAAGAGAGACAATGGCTTAGTCAGGCAAAGAAATGAACACTAGTGAATTTTCATCTGCTATTACCTGTTTGACAAGGTGACTCAGGCTAAAGAGCATACTTTGGGAAGATGGATTTGCTGTTTTTCTAAGGAATTTTGAACTGTCACCCTTGGGCACCACATAAACTTATACAAATGGTTTCCAGACACTACCCTTAGAGCATGATATCCATCATGCTAATAGACCATAACCCAGCTTTAACCCAGCCAGGCACAGGCACAAAATCTTTTCAGATAATAAAATAAAATCTTTGCCACAGAGTTTAATTATAGTGCATGAATAGTGCGTGAGCCCCCCAAATATGTACACTGCACAAGAAAACTTTTTGCACTTACTGGATTTCTTCTTTTTTTTCTTTTAATCTTTTTTATTTTTCTTTTTTTATTTTTATTTTTATTTATTTATTTTTTTCCCCTGGGGAAAAAATTTTGCTAGAAATTTGTGTGCCCCCGGTGGCTCAGTGGTATAAAGTGCTGCTTGCGGCACCGAAGGGCCCGGGTTCGAATCCCCCCTGTGGAGCAGGGGGTAGAAGTGCCGCTTCGCTACACAGGGGGCTCGAAACCTGGGAGTTGGACTCGATGATCTCTAAGGTCCCTTCCAACTCGCACGATACTATGATACTACTATGATACTATGATAGAATGGAAAAAAAGACCCCAGGAAACTGCATAATCATTTAAAAAAAGACTTAAGAACATCAGATTTGAAAATAAATAATGGATTTGTGTACATTTCCTTGTATGTGTTCAAAAAAAAGCACACATTTTTGTGGTGGTTAATACATGACTGTATGTTAAGAAAGAAATACTGCCAGCCATAAAAGATACTCAAAAGAAAATACGATAAAGGAATAGTATAATGAGTAAGACTTGCTGTTCTCCATCAGAGATACACTGAGTAGTGACTGGATATATGATTAAATGTAGTGTCTTCTGTGTTCTGTGTGAACTTGAAAAGTGGAATGAGCTTACCAAACCTGCCTTGATTTTTCCAGCCCA
Organism: Excalfactoria chinensis; assembly: GCF_039878825.1. Lineage (NCBI taxonomy): Eukaryota > Metazoa > Chordata > Aves > Galliformes > Phasianidae > Excalfactoria > Excalfactoria chinensis. Next base: position 65,683,334 of record NC_092826.1, read on the forward strand.
TTAAGTATCAGTTACAGCATAGTGTCACTGATGACTGCAATGATTCAGATTAGGTGACAGACACCTGTGATACTGCTGAAAGGTTTTCACAGTGCCTTCAGGTAAAAGCTTTGTGTCTTAAAGTAAAGTCAGCTGCATTAGAGTAGTACCTAAACATTGTACATTCCTCTTTGCATATATCTGCCTTGCTGAATCTTGTTCCTGGAGCACTGCTTGGACTGCAGAATATTCTCAGGCAAAAGCTGCTGCATTTATTGAAGCCTGAAACTTATTTTTGAATTTTCTTTTGCCTCCTAACCTGTTTGCACCCTCCAGCATCTGTTGTCTCTGGAGAATGCAGGGCTTCCTGTGGGCAGTGCTGCTTTCCTAGAAAACATGAAATTGCAAACAGATAGCTAAAATGTAAGAAAGCTGAGACTGAAAACCCTTTTTTTCCCACCCTTTTTTAGATTTCCATCTGCCTAGATTATGCAGTTACTTGAGGGCATGTGCACAGTCAAGTCAGAAGGTACCCCTTGCACAAGGTCTTTCAAAGGAGGTGTTACAAACCCAGGTCCTTTATGGATATTGATGTTCTACTCTCTGGCCACATTTACCCATAGTATCCTCTCAAATTCCACTCCTTTAAGACAGCTTAATGAGAAAATGACAGTCAGTATTCAAATCTCCCTCTGGAAAGGAAAGAGGACAGAACCAATCCTCTTTTTCATGGTATAAATTTATCATAGATATTTCCTGGTGAGCAATTACCCTCCATTTATACCCGTGTACAAAGGGTCAGAATCTTTTATCTTTTAAAAACTCTTGTTTCCCAAAAAAGGAATAAGAGCAATCCTCTCTGAGTACAATAAACCTCTACCCATTGCTACTTTAGACAGAGTATTTTTGTTACTGTTTTTTGTTGTTTGTTTGTTTGTTTTTAATAGAAAGAAGAACTTAGATATCTGCTGGAATTTAACATGCTGCATTTTTTGCTGAAAGTTTTAATTTGCACCCTGATACCATCCTTTGCCTCTCTTACATTCTCTTCGAGATGGTAAGATTTTATCCTTGCACCTCTTAGAAATAAGCAGATGTTACACATGATCCTTAAATAGAGCCGCTGGATTATTCCTATACAACCTGCATCAAAGCTCTCCAGAATGTGCAGCTTTCTTCCAGAAACCTGCCAAGATCAGGGGAAGACAGGAATTATTTTAAGCCTGATACAGTTCTTTGGTAATAATCTCGGGGATTTAGATTTGTGATCATCAATGTGAACTTTTCGCTTAAGGCTGCGTTTTCATGGCATTTCCTCACTCCATTACCCCTTTCTTGGAAAAAGGAAAGTTCACCTACTATGATGTTTTTATTTATTTGTGTTTTGTTTTTTTTTTTTAAAGAAAACATGACTGAAAAGAAGTAGGAAAAAACACCAGAAACATCTAAAAGAAAGAACATAGCAAATGGGATGTAGGATCCAAGAATTTCTTCAGCGTTTACCTTGCACATTTCTTTGTGCTTGACTTTTCAGGAAGAAATTTTCAGGGGAGTATTCAACAGAAGAGATCCTGTGTGACACATTCAAAGTCTGCTAACCAACCTAGATGCTGAAGCACAGTTTACAAAACCAGCTTTTAGGGATCTCTGCTTTACCAAAGGTCAAAGGGATATAAGAGCTTAAGACAAACCTAAAACAGAACTTAAGCAACACTTATTTGTTGTCTAGCAAAGTTTTACCTATTGTTCAGAGACTGAAGAAAGAAAATAGAACTGGCATGACTGTTTTCTGCTTCTCTTACAATCCCATTTCTCACTATGATACTTGTACCAATTAAATCATCCTTTCGATTAGAAGGCGGCACAGAGAGACAGCTAAAGATAAAGAACAAAGCCCTGATCAATTTCTGCTGCAAATAAACTGTAACCACCATAGTGAAGCAGTGCAATAACACAGCAGCTGTCCTATTTTTCAGACCATGACACCCCTGAAGCGTAAACCCACAAGGCAGGGCATCAGCTTTCCCAGTAATATTCCCAAGTCAGGCAGGCAGACATTCCAATTTAAGATGGTTACACCTGAAATCCTTTTTGCTTAGTACTTGTTCAGCCACCTGTTAGCTAAAGGGCTATAAATTCCTGTAATAAGTCATGAGAAACTTCCTATAGTTTGAACTGTTTTTCTTGGCCTGAATAGAAAGCTCTTTTAGATATCTACAGCAGCACTGTAGAAAGGTGACAGTGGGCAGACGACCATAACATGAGCGAATCAATTCAGATATATAGATCTATGATCAAGGCCCCCAGAACAAGCTCTGAGGCAACTGATGTGTATCTGCAGGTCATCACAACGTCCTGTGAAGTACCAGCTAATAAACTATGAGCAATAATAACTGCTGCTGCTGGAACTGTGGGCAGCAGATCTCCATTCAGCTGCTTACCCATGGAAGTAGCTTTCCTCAGTTTGGCCTGATAAGCAGCACAACTAGACTGTAACAAATTAAGAATAGATTTCTGTCTTCCTCATCCCAGCCAGGCTGTATTTTTATTTATTTATTTGTTTTTATGTTTGTTTTTCCCAGTTGAATTTGTTTGTTGACAGAATGGATGTTATGCTGAAGCATGCAACTTAGGTGAGAAGGGCTCTGCCCTGATTTGCCTTTATTATGAAGGCTACAAAGTAAACTGCTTCTAAATAGGTTGTTGTGTGCATATGCTTGGTGTCAGGAGAGGAGAGATGTGGCCTTGACAGTCAGTGTTGCCCAAGAAAACAGTGTGGAGTTCTTGCAACATGTCTACGGTGTCTGTGAGAATTAACTCAGGATCTCATGCAGTACACAAGTTAATCAGTGTCTGGCAGTAAATAAAGTAGAATCCTCCAAGAATGTTTTTATAGAAGGAAATGTTTGCTTCTGCGAAGTAGAAAGAAGGGAGATAGAGTCACACCCAACTATTGATTTAACTATTTATGCTGTGTGACATATATTTCAAAATATCTTTCTATCTATCTGTTTAGTGACAAAACCTAACAATACACATGGTAATTAGATTGACAAACTTCCAAAGACTTTTTCCTATTTTGTTTGTTTTACTAATGGAGCTAATCTCTATATCCTTCTGGAACAGTAGATAACATTTCAAAGACCTTACTGAACTCCCAAAACAACAGATTTATTTCTAAGACATCATTTGTTCAGTGAAGTATCTGAGCAGATTATATGCAGAGAGCTACAGAGTAGTTGTACCTACTACTCTGTGCTTTTTATTTCAACTCAGTATACACACAAATATAAAGAAGATCATGCAATTGAGATGACTGAAAAAAAACCACAACAGTACAAATAGTACTGTACTATTTGTAGGAATGCGCAATGTATCTACGCAATAGAATTGACCCAATTTCAGTGTGGGCAATTTATTTCTCCAAGGTATAAAAATAATTCCTCAAATCTTGTTTAAGATTTTTGCATCCATAATATGTATGCTGCAACAATGTTTCCACTTAACTGGGAAATTTAGCTATTATTTTATAGATAAGCAATAAGGAGTTAATTAAAAGTTTAGATCTGTTCTAGATTCTCCAGTTATGAAACACAGAATTGAAATAATTATCTATGAATAATTAAAATCTGCATATATTCAAGCTGTTCAAAATATTTCTTTATTTCTTCTAGATTCTCCTAAGAACAAGATCTAAGCTTTGCTTCTGGTGTAGTTTCAGTTGTGCACCAGGATATGTTCTCCAGTTTTGGAATTTCTGAAAAAGAAAAGAAATATATGAGAAACTGCGTTCTGTACTTCTATATCAGTAATGAAGAATTGTTACAATATTTTATGCATCTTTGGTTTATCTGCCACCACATCTTGCTTTACCGTTTTGTATTTTAAGACTACGAAAAGCATAATTCAAAATATTAACTCAAATTACCTGCTAGAAGAAATATTTTAGTTCTCATTTTAAATCAAGCTGACGCAGTGAGGAAAGAATGTCACTGAACTTAGTGTCTGTGCCATAATGGAGATCAATTTCTGTATTGAGCTGAAGAAATTTTGAAAAGATCAGCAGTTGTAATAGGATTGAATTCCATTGTGTTTTCAACCAGCTTCATCACTTTATAGCCCTGTATATTTATATATATATAGGCTACTGGCTAGGACCATGCTTCCGCATAGTTGAGACTGAAATCATTCAGAATTGCATTTTGCCTAGACTTTGATGCACATGAGAAACAAAATTACTTCTGTGACAATATTTCTTGTCTCATCTACCATAAGTTTTCTGTCTTGTCAAGTTGCTTTGTTTGTGCAGTACTCATTTTGAACCCATGCAGTTCAGGTGTTGGACTAGAAGCTGGCTCTTGGAAGCGCTATTCTTTGTTTTGCTGCTAACTCACTTTTGTGACCTTTGGTGGGTTCATAAATCCAATTTTGTCTCAGTTTACTAATCTAACTGCTGTGATAAATAGATGCTGTGTTTTGTTGAGCTATATTTGAAGATACATTGACCCAATAATCAACAATTTGGTAATGGTAATGGTAATGGTAATTTGGTAACAGCAACAATGCAGTTGCTGTTATAAGAAGTCAGATGGATCACTCAATGCAGTCCTTATTATAATCATATAGGCACCTTTGCTTGCATTCCATTCAAGGGACAGAAGTATCTGCAGAGATGTTTTCAAGTTAGCAGCAAGCCTGACATATGTGCAATTCATGAAATTGTGGGTTAAATTCTTAATGACTTCAAATAAACCTTTTATCCTTTCAAGTGCCAATCAGGATATATTCATTTGCAAATACAGTCTAATTGTTTAACCTTATTCCAAACCTTTGGGACCCAATTATCCTTCTGCTTGTAGGAGTGAAACCTAATTACCTTTTTTCAAAAACAAGATTAGGCAATTCTTGTAATTTATGCCACAGATTTAATTTTTTAACAGATCTTTAGCTGGCATGGTTCTACTGAACCAACAGTATGCTGTTTCACACATTCTTATATTGAAGTCTTTGCTATTATTTTTCCCTAGCAATACTATTGATAGGGGCTGTTTAGTATACTGATCTGATTTTCAAAATAATGAGCCTATTTAGTTTCCACAGACTGTAATGGAGTTTGCCAAATTATGTTGATACAGGCCAGTATGTCCCTGCTGTGACCCTCCACGTAATGGGCTGCTTATCATAGAATCATAGAATGGCTTGGATTGGAAGAGACATTAATGAATATTTAGTTCCACCCCCCTTGCCATGGTCAGGAACACATTCCAGTAGATGAGGTTTCTCAAAGCCTCATCCAGTCTGAACTTGAGGACTTCCAGGGATGAGGCATTCACAGCTTCCCTGAGCAGCCTGTGTCAGTGACTCACCACCATCAGAGCATTTTTTTTTTTTCTTTTTTCCCCAATATCTAATCTAATTGAATCTAATCTAATCTAATCTAAACCTACTCTCTTTTACTTTAAAACCACTACATCTTGTTCTTTAAGAATGCTCCCTGACTCCTTCCCCATCTTTCCAGTAGGCCCCCTTGCTACCATTGCTACCACAAACCACTAAGCAATATCTCGTAGCTCCTCATCCAGATGCCTCTTGAACACTGCCAGGGATGGTGACTCCACCACCTCCCTGGGCAGCCATTCCAGTGCCTGACCACTCTCTGAGAGAAAAGTTTTTCCTTATGTCTAATCTAAACCTCCTCTTGTACAACTTGCAGCCATTTCCTTGGGTCCTGTTTGTTGCCTGGGAAGAGGCCAAACTCCACCTCATCACAGCCTCCTTTCAGGAAGTTGTAGAGTGCAATACAAATACTTGTATGCAGATTGCATACACTTACTAAACAAATATGAATAAACTCACCATAAACAGTGAATGTATGTCAGCCAGGTAGTTATTACCAGGCAGGAAAGTATTAACTTGTATTGATTTTTGGTTGCAGTTTCCTAATTTTCTACCTTTTTCTAAAATTTTTAGTTTTTCTTTTGAGTCTTTGAGTCACTTGTCACTCCCATCTCAGCAATTTCATTTGTATATTAAAATTTTTTATCCTGTGTGATTTTAACTCATGTGCTTTCCATTTTGATAACTATTTTTGTAAAACAGAACCCAAGTCACCCAGACATACTACAGAAAGCTAGACTTTGGGTCACACATAGCTATTTCCTCTTTGTTCTCAATCCTGTTTACCTTTTTTTTGTTGTTGTTCCTTACCTTCAGGTCCCATTTTTTAGCCTCTTTTCATCCCAGTAACTGCCTCACCATTGCTAACTAAGAGAGAAGAAAGATTTTCCAGATATTCAGGACATTCCTGTTTATTGACCAAGTATCACTTTCACCTTCTTCACAGGAATCTGATGTTGTCATAACATGCTGAAATTTGGGATATAACCACATTTGTGAAAAGCTGCTACTGAATTAGTGTTTTGCCTCTTCTAGCACACAAACGTCTTTGTGTGTAAGCATAAACCTTACAGCTGTTCATTCGGAATTTCTTTGTTTTTTGTTTTCTTTTTTACGTTTCTCTATTATGGCATGCTTCATATTCTCATCCTGCTTTCAAAAGCTTTTGCAGCCCTTTAACTTGTGCCTCATGCACACTAAGTACATTTTCTCTACTGAGGAATGTCATCTCTGTCATCTCTAATGAAAATATCGAATAGTTTCATACTCATGACAATCCCCATAAAGCCACACTCGATGCAACCTTCCATTCTGGTATATCATTGATTCCTATACTTCAGACATTTATTTATGAATATATACACCCTCCTTAGAGAAGGTCCATGAAAACCAAGTTTTGTAGTTATGTTTCTGAAAGTATATTACTTGACAGAATCAAAAGCCTCATCTGTTCAAAGCTTCATCTGTTCATGCCCTATTCAACACTCCTGCTATCATTTCACAGACAACAGACATATTTTACATGATTTAGTATAAACAGCAATATCCTGTCTATTTTACATCTCTATTTTCAATATTTTTGCATGTTGATTAATTGACTGTTTCAGAATTTTACCAGAAACTGAAGTTAAGCTGATTTGACTACAGCTCTTTATGTCCTAATTTATTAAGAATAAGTACTCCATTTGCCTTTTCCCCTTCTTTGCTACCATGCCTTTAAAGACAGGAGTTAAACATTCTCTGATTGTTTCAGTTGATTATCTTATTATACTTGGTTATCTTATTATGCTTTCACAAATGCCAAAGCCAGACCTACATAACACTCCCTATATAAAAATCCTTTATCCTTGCACCCACTCCCTCATTTTAGAACACATGCCCTGAATACATATTTCTTCTTCTAATTTATTTTTATTTTTATTTTTTTTCAAGTTAGATATTAGCAGTTCTGGTAACTCTCCTAATTAAATCAGAGTTTTCTCATCCTGGACAATATACAATAAGCCAAAATAAAGCCTCATTATAGCAGGTAATGAATTTAACATAGCTTATAAGATATTACTTCTATGGATTTTCTGCAATTTTCTACACATGAAGTAATTTATTTGAATTCAGATCTTGATTTGAGGCTAGCAAGAGTCACCAAGTAACTTCACTCAGTATGGGATTCAGATTCTTACATCACATTTTGATACCAGTTAAAGCCCAGAAGAAATAAATAAATGTTTAAGGGAACCTGTTCCAGTAAAAGCATTTAAAAATACTCTCAGTGCCAGATTTTATAAAACTGGGGAAAAAAATAAAGAAAAAAGAAAAAAGAAAAAAAAATGCAGACAGGAAAGAAGAATTGAAATTTCAGTGGTAGACATTCAGATAAGTTTGTTTCCTTCTTTTCTAAAGTCATTCTAAAAAGGTCACTGTGATAAAAATAGAGCTGCTTTCTTTTACAGGGATTTTGCTTGAGAGCTCAATTTATTCAGAAATCAAGACAGATTGATGCTGTTCCCTGGGAATGCAGATAGGCATATTTTAGACAATAAACCAGGAGCCCTTATCTGCTGAATTTTGTCTTTTCAGTGTATCTATCCTTTGCTAATTTTAGGTCTGCATCCTCTATATCCTGCCGTGTTTTATTTTTCCTCCCATTCAGCTCTGATTTCCCATTACAGCATGTCCTTTTAGCACATATTTTGTACTTATGACGCATCTGTTCTCATTTTGCTCCTGCAAGTGCCTGAACGATAGCTAAATGCATCTGTAAGGACAAGTGCTGAACAGGTGCAAAACAAGACCACAAGTAATGAAAGGAAAGGAAGAAATCAGAGAATCATTTTTGCTCTGTCAGGATTGGCCTAATATATGTATAGCTATAACACAGGCAATACAAATGTTTCATTTCTTCTTCTTTCTTTCTTTCTTTCTTTCTTTCTTTCTTTCTTTCTTTCTTTCTTTCTTTCTTTCTTTCTTTCTTTCTTTCTTTCTTTCTTTCTTTCTTTCTTTCTTTCTTTCTTTCTAGCATGTTTTGGAGTTAATTGTGTCTAAATTTGGTAGAAAATATTCATTCTCTATTGCTGATTTGGCTAGCATAGCTTCAGGTATTTATAGGAGAGACAGCTTTTCAGGGTTAGTCATAGAAAACATACAGAAAGTATGAACACGTATATATTACTTAGATAAAATATTTTTATTTTATGCTAACTTTTCACTATCCAAACCACTTTTGCCTGTTACCTTTGAAATAAAAAGTTTGTGGAGAGATATTTATTTCACACCTGCGATGAATGAAAATGTCTTGTCTTGTCTTCTCACTGATACAGATCAGGTAATCGCCACTGCTACATTCCTCGTATGTTGTTTCAGCAACGTATAAGTTGAGTACCATTCTGTACCTGATGTTATGGCTTTAAAATACCTCTGCATTCAGCCTTGAGGACAGCAGGATTATGTCTCCAAGACCTTAGTAAATTTATTTGAAAATAGGCCAAAAAAACACCTCTTAATTTTATCAGTTGCCAAATGATTGGTGAAGAGTGAAGAGTGGGAGTCAGTGGGAGTCAGACATAATCTGACTATTTCTTGCTGAAAAGAAGCATCCAGAAAAGAACACCTTGAGTAGAACAAAATTTGATTCAAAATATTCAATTTCATGCAATTCTTGCAGGTAACTATTGGATCAATTTACTAAAACTTACTAAAAACCGAATAAGATTAATGCTTTTCTGTTTTGTAACTCCATTAGGCACTTGACATGCATAAGAAGGAGACAATTTCCTTCTCTGCCAGAGATAAGCTCACATCATTCATAGGATCATGCCTGCTATTGTGCTATGTAACATATGTCCAGTCTTCTCTATGAACAGCCCACCAAAATTTGTTAAGGCTGATTGGTGGCTGTTGCTGGTTGGCTGTCTTCTGCTGCTGGATCATCCAGCAGCTCCTGCGACAGAGTCTCTGTGCTGCTAGATGTGCTGTAGATCTGTTTGATCTGCTCCTGAAAGGTTGGTCACACGGCACAGAGATTTTTCTGCAAAACAGCCAACATTTGCAATTACACCCGGGGCAATTAGAGAAGAAACAGGTTTCCTCACATAGTCATCTAAAATTGAATACCCAGAGGCAGACTGAGCTCAGTTACTCTGTGGCAGTCATCTAAGAGAAGACAGAGAAGCAGATTTTCTTTCCCCACACATCTGAAATCATAGCAGTCCTCTCTGACTTGAAAAATTTCTAGCATCTGGTGGAACCAGAGTAGGTCTGAGGCTTCTTTAAGCTCTGCTGGAAATCATAGCCTGAGGAGCAAAGCTCCTCCCAGCTCCTCCCTGCTTTTCTCCTTGCGCTTTGTTCACAAATCTGTGCCTACCGGGAAATGACCCACCTCAGGGATTGCTGTTCCAGAGTCATCACACTGAGATACATGAACATAGAGCAAGGCTCCTTATTTTAAACGTGTTTTGCTTAGAAGGTTTCTGTGTACTCCAAGATCTTGTGCCCTTTTTTTAATGTATGAAAGAACTAGGGGGAAAAATAGTACACAGAGTAACACTTCTGGAAAGACAGAGTTTTCATTAAGACTCTGTCATGAGTTAAGTGGCTCCTTTTTTAACAACAGTCATTCTGCTGTTCTCTGAAGGGCAGAAGCTGAACTTTCAGGGAGCCAATTAGGAAATGCTTCAAAAAGAAGCCCAGTGACAGCATCAATCTGAGAGATTAACTATAGTAAAGATCCTTAAATCCCTGGCTGCCAAGTATGTATTTTCAGCATTGTTATGATCCTACTTTGGCATTACTTAACAACTACCTTTACAAAAAGACAAGCAGCAGGACAACTCTGGGTTTTTAAACTTATTTTTTTTGCCAGGTCCCAGAGCTTTGCATGTGAAGAGTGTCACAAGCAACATCACTTACTAATGAAGCTTTACTTCTTCTGAGAAAAATAGGTTTTCTTAATGAAAAACACTCCTCATATTATTGTGTATAAGACAAAGCAAGCCTGAAATGTGTTTTATGCTTTATGCTTGTGTAGTCCTCTTCTTTCCAGACTTAGAAAGAGTTGATGTTTCTCCTGGGTCATTGCTGAATACCTAACTGCACAGACATACTAAATTTTGGCTTATCTAAGAGCAATAAACTAAACAGTGACAATAAGAATTAACTATGGTGATAGAAATTTTCTTTGATTCTCTCGTATAAAGAAAAACATTAGTAAGAGAAGAAAAAAAAATTAGCTTTCCCTGGTCACACACACACAAGCTCATAAAATAATACCCAAACAAAAAAATATAGAATGCATTTCATATCTATATTTTTATTGTAAATACAAAGATATCTATATTTTTATTGTAAATACAAAGATGATTCTACTAGAAATGATTGCAACACTCTTGCTCTAGCTAAACTGGGCTGTAATCTTTCTGCTCTCATGAGGATATAGTGGAAGAAGAGTGCATAAAAAAAATATAATTGTGTTTTTAGAAATGTATGAAGAAATTTTAGAAATGAAAAGTATAATAGTTTTCCTTCATCTGATAATAAGAACTTTAGACTGAATGGCTCAAAGAATCATAGAATCATAACACGGTTTGGGTTGGAAGGCACCTTTAAGATCACCTAGTTCTAACCCCCCTGCAATAGGCAGGGACACCTCCCTCTAGACCAGGTTGCTCAAAGCCCCATCAAGACTGGTCTTGAATGCTTCCAGGGAGGGGTCATCCACAGCCTCACTGGGCAACCTGTTCCAGTATCTCAGCATCCTCACAGTAAAGAATTTATTCTTAATATCTAATTTAAATACACCCTTCTCCAGTTTAAAGCCATTTATCATGTTAGGGAATGAATGTACACTGATGTTTTGTACAATATTTTTGTTTTTGATCAGTAATATCTGTTTGTCAATGTGCTTTAGATGCCGTACCTCCTCACACATTTTGTTGCAGCTCTTGCACAAGGGTGAACTTCACGAGGGAGCTTCACTGGATAACATCATTGGAATTCTTTAATCAGCAAAGCTCTCACCTATATGCTCATTAAAAATACTCAGCGGTGTCTGGTCATGTAAACTCTGACCCTGAGGTGTTGTTTTTGGAATAGAGTGGCAACAGTAGCCTTCCACACTGCGATGAATGATGATGACTGCTACAACAAAGCTGAATACTAAAAAAAGTGGAACAATTATTATTAAAGTAAATATTTCCTTACTCATTTTTATCAAACACTAACACTCTTGGGCTGTGTTCACAGAAATCCTGTGTTATTCAGACCTGGTTCATTTAGACTTATTCCTGATTAATGTGCTTTTCTGTATTCACTGGTGAAACTTGGTGTTCTCCCATTTGGATAAATTAAATCGGATATTATCTATTTTTCTACACTTTTCCTTTGCTTATTATTCTGTCATATTTTGCAGCAGTATGCACATTTTAAAGTATACTTCTATGTAATCTTCTGGCTACAAATTAGAATGATTACACATCTTTTACATGACATGCTCTGAGGGACAGAGAAATTAAGATCAAATTTTCAATTTTCATACCTATTTTTATCACAGTTCTTTCAGAAATGCTGACTTTCCCAGCATTTTCTCAAGTCAGCAGTTCCTCAGCAAGGCTATCACCTTCAAAAAATGAGTTATTAATTTGTGTGCGTACTTCAAATTACATCCAGTAGGCACACTACTTTCACTTCCCTGCTGTAAAGCTTTTGTTTTGCTTAGATTTTATGTGGAATTCACTGCTGGAATGTCCTCTTGGAAACTGCTTTTGCATCTACAAGGCACGATGTGGCTTTTTAGCTTGTCTTGAGCTGAACATAACCTCAAGCTTCTTAAATGCTTTATTTATTGCTTTATTTATTTTTATCCATGATATGTTGTGAACTGGGACCAATGACTGAGCCTGGAGCGGCCCCAAGAGAGGCGTAAGGTGCTGAGGGGGCTCCTCACAATCTATTCCCACCCACCTCCATCCAGACCAACAGGCTGAAGCCCCATGGCTGTCTCCAGGCAAGCCTGACTGGCAATGACATCCAGTCCACCCCAAGAATTTGGGGCAGGTTGCAGAGACCTTGGAGAACACAAGGCCCCTTCCCATGCTACTGCAAATGGAAGAATCTCCTCTTGAAAGCAGATCTGATCCTTAATAACAATGCATAGTGCTTTTGTGACACACTCATCACTGCAGGATATCTTTTAGCCAGGGTTGAAGGGCTGTAACATTTAGAACAGGAATGTGCTGGTTCTGTGTTGCCCATAAAGGAATAATAAATCCTGTCTGCAAGGACAGCAATTACAAGGTATAGTCTCCATATCTGTAGGCTGCAAAGACTGAAGGTGAATAGGAGAAACAAGTTCCCCAAATTTATTTCTTGCACAGTTTTACCTTGCAGATTCTTTAATGATTTTCTACTTTGTGATCCATAACCCACCTGAAAAATCTGCATTCACATACTGAAAAATCCACTGACATACATATAGTTTAGACAAATGTGGAGTATGAAAGTATTATTCTATGGTTTCTGGTATATAGTCTATAGGTTTTACTACAAAATATAGCCATTTGGACCACCCTGCTACAACATGATTGGAAAAGAGCAAGACACAAATGAATAATGCAATTCAAATATTTTTACCAGAAGAAAAGACTAGAATATACTTCTTTTTATTTCCCTGCAGGAGATACATCATTACTGAGAATTTCTTCTGCATAGTTATAAATGCAGCATGGCTTGGTGATTCAGTCTTTTTACCATTCTTTTTTATGAAAATCACAGGAAAAAATCACTGCTATTCATTTTACAGTGCTTTAAATATGATGTGACACACAGAGAACTTTATTAAAGTACAACAAAGTTGCAGTCAGACTTCAGAATATAGAAATTTCCAGGTTGTCTTTGTGCATACTAATAATTTCTATAAGGAATTCAAGATGATAAACAGAGATATTTCTTAGAAAAAAATAAATAAATAAAATTTTAAAAATGGTCGAATCATCATATCATCATCAATTTTAAACCCAGATAATTAATATTGGGTTCTTAAATGTATCTAGGCTATAAAGAGTAAGTTTATTTTTTAAAGGCACTGGATGCTCAGCACTTTTGGAATTATATGGTTATTTATATGATTAAATGTGCATTTAGAAGCCTGTAATTAGCCACTTAGGCCTAAAAATCTTGGCTTCAGATTAAGACCATCTTAATTTTTTTTCTTTACTAGGCATAAATGATAAATCCTTAAGATGGAGACATTAAGTAAGTTCACATTGCCTGCTCCTGCACCAGCTGAAGCCCTGGGAAGTGGGAAGTGAAAATTATTTTTGGACAGTGTTGTTTGCTCTTCACAGACACATACTGTGACAGAAAAACCAGTCAAGAGAAAAAAAAACAAAACAAAACCCTGACAAAAGCAGGATTAGAAATGGAACAGAAGGGAAAGAGGGGAAAACACGTTCAGAGTAGGGGGGGAAATCAAGGGGAAGATACAGAAGGAAAATCTGCTGAATGAGAAGTGCATTAAACATGCTGCTGCTGTGTATCTGCAGAGCTTTTTTAGCAGTAATAGAGGGCACAGACTTCCATTTCAAGACTGACATGGCACTCAAAAGTCTCTCCATTAACTTCAATGAGCTTTGGATTAAGCACTTAGGGCTAAAAATGGTTATGCTTAAACCTCTTTATTTATTTATTTATTTATTTATTTATTTATTTATTTATTTATTTATTCCTCCCCAAGAAGGGATCTTAAATTATGCAAAAAGTTGTAGTAAACTCAGAAAACTCACAGAGCTCACAAGCCCTCTGAATTCCCCATATTTATACTGCCTCCTTTGGATCTTGTGCTTGAAAAGGGAGAAAAGTAGCTTATCTGTGAATTTAAATGAACTCAGCAATGGCTGGGGCTGCAGAACGTCACACAAGATGTATTACAAACAAGACAGCAAAGCAGTTTATTACACCAAAAGCGTGCAGAGGATTAAGGATATACAAGGGAAACCCTGATTGCTATTGTGCTTTGGGATTAATAGAGTTCAAAAATAAAGCCACTGTATTTGCATAGCCTAACTCCTGTGCTTGAATGTTTGAAATACATTGTAGTTATAATTTCTGCTGAAAACACAAAAATTAAGAAGTAAAACTGAAGACAACAAAAATTTAACAAACAGTTCTGTGATATTTTTTTCTTACTTTCAGTGCCTGTTCTTACTGATTTCCTTTACCACTCTTTTCAATGTAAGAAGTCTGCATGCTTCTGGGATTTCCAGACGCAGTTCACAACCATACCCCTTGGGTTCACATGCTGAACACATCCGATTTTCAAAGGAGTCCTGCAGATTAGCAACATTATTTCCTTATTTATCTATCACAAACAGGCCTTCCCAGCCCCTTCTTTAACCACATCCTCCTCCAGAGCTGTAAGTTAATGGCTACTTAGACTGGGTGAGGGTGCCCAGGTGGTGGTGAGGTACTGAGAGCATGGATGGGTGTCCTGGGGGGAGCCTGAGGAGATCCTATTTGGTTCAGGGCCTGGTGTGAGAAGGGCAGGATGACAGAGTGGGGCTTTCAGAGATGCCCCCAGACCCATTGCCCATCCTCCCTGTGCTGCTTAGGGCTTCTTAGTTCTATTTTAGTGCAGATTTTAAGAAGAAAGTAAGTACAGATTGTAGTGACCATTAGCAAGAGCCGCATGTCATGGGCTCCTGCATTGTGTCACGTTGCCCTGTACCTCACTGCCTTTACAGATCAAGGTCAAATCTGATATTAAAGACAACTGTGCTTTTCTCTTTAGATGAATCTTTGTCCAGCTTGAGTGTTCTGTAGATTTTTAGCAATATATTGGCATTTTAGTTCCTTCTTTGTGCATGTGATCACCTCTGTACAGCCAAATTTTTCTAGTCATGAGCTGTTTGCTGTCTCTTGTGTTCCCATGAGATTACTGATGTCCAGCATGCACAATATTTCCTTCATTCAGAGAAAAGAGTGCTTTGTTACCCCTGAGCTCCAGAGTCCTAGATAACAAGTTTTTGACACTCTAGTTCTTTGTTCCCTCATTTTTTATTTATTTATCTTTTTCTTTTCCTGGAGAATTTCCACTAACTGCTTCAACCTCCATACAGAGAGTTAGTAGATGACTTTCCCACCCAAGGTTGCAACTGCTCCATTGTTTCAAAGTGCTCTTATTCAAGATTATTCTGGTTACGAGTCTCAGATGCTCCCCAGCTGGAATATTCTATATGACTACATACTATACTATATAACTAGGAACCCTCATGTCAAAAGCCAGATGTCCTACTTGCTAAAGCCTATTGTGATATGGAAATTGCATTAAACAAAACCAGAATTAGTATTAATTTATCAAGAAATGTGACTGTGCCAGAACTGTTTCAGAAAATACCGCTGTTCTTTTATGGCCCCATATTCATAGCTGTGAAATATGCATGTTCTTTCTGAAATTAGTCCACAAGAGTGAAGCTAAAGTTATGCTATAACATAGACAGGAAAAAACAACCCTTAAAATTATATTTTGCTTAGCAAATACATTGGCTGTTAACAGTTTATTCTTCTGTATAAAAATCTTGCAGTTAATTCACAGCTGCTCCTACTATCTTTAGAATGTTGTTGCTCATCAGTAGGGATGTGGACATACTTGAATAGAACAGACAAAGTAAATGGCCTTGAATATTTGTCCTGTCTGACAGTGATACAGTAAAAAGTTTTAGAAAGTCTTAGTTGACATAAAACCCCTAAGTTATGAAGCCAACTGCATTGACTAATTATTCTATCTTCTGTCATTATCTAATTAATTTCAAATTGAATATTACCTTCAAAAATATTTGCGGTAAATGGAAGATGAGTAGAAAATTGAAAAGTTTAGTATTCCATAAGCTTCTAGGATATGATCTACCAATAGGCTGAGTATTTCCATGATATCTCACTGTTTACATTTCCTAAAAAGTCCAAAATTACACTGACCTGGAGAATTCAGATGAACTCTGCTACAACACTTCATTGGAAATGATCAAAACCTATAGTTAATACAGAAATTGCTTCTTTTCCCATCTCCCAAATATCCTTTGCAAAACTCCCCTCTGAGAATTCTCAAATACTAAAAATTTAAATGTGATAGTTGTTAAATATTTCATCCTGCACCTTTTTGTTCTGCATGGAAAATTTCCATATGCATGAATTAAAACATTTTATTGAATGCATTATGAAAAGCTCACTTTTAGGAACATTAGATCTTAAATTTAATTTTTTATTGTGAGTTACAGTGCTTCACTGGAATTCAGGAAGAGGTTGGCTGGTACCTGATGCACTGACGTTCATGAGTCTTTTATGATGAATAGAAATCATACACTAAGTGGAGAGAGAGAGGTCTGTCCTACCTGACAAGAGTGGATGGCTTAAGCTAGTGTTTTTACTTGGCAGTATGTCACACTGAGAAAATAAAAGTTAACATTTAGCTGAACAAAATACTATTTCAATCTTGGGGATAGATTGTTCTGTTTTGTATTTGCTATTGTTTTTGTTGTTTTAAAGTGGTATTTCTTCACACAGAAAGTTTAAGAACAAGACTTGCCTATGTGACATCTATCTACAAGAGGGCTCAGAAGGAGGATCTGGGGAACTACAAGCATGTCAGCCTGACCACAATATCAGGAAAGGTTATGGAGCTGTGTGACATAGGCCGACAGATGTAGTCAACCTAGACTTTAGTAAAGCCTTTGACTCTGTTTCCCATAGAATTCTCTTGGAGAAGCTACAAGTGTAGTCTTCTCTGGGTAAAGGCTGTCTGGATGGCCAAGCCCAGAAAGTGGTTGTGAATGGAGTTGAATCTAGCTGGCCTCTGGTCATGAGTGTTGTTCCAAAACGGTCACTACTGGGGCCTGTCTGGTTAAATATATTTATTGATGATCTGAATGGGGGAATTGACTGTGCCCTCAAAAAGCTTGCAGATGACATCAAGTTGGGAGGAAGTGTTTATCTGCTTGAGGATAGGGAAGCCCTACAGATGAATATAGATGATAGTCTGGATTGATGGGCTGAGGCCAACTCTATGAGCTTTAAAAAAGTAAAGTGCCAGGTCTGCACTTTTGTCACAACCCCAAGCATCACTGAAGGCTTGAGGCAGACTGGCAGGAGAGCTGTGCAGTGGAAAAGGATCTGAGGATGCTGGTAGACAACCAACTGAACATGAGCCACCATTGTGCCCAGGTGGTCTAAAAGGCCAGTGGCATCCTGGATTGTATCTGAAGTGCTGCAGTCAGCAGGACCAGGGAGGTGACTCTCCCCCTATACTGTTGAGGCCACACTTCAAATACTGTGTTTACTTTTGAGCTCCTCACTACAAGAAAGACATCAAGGCCCTAAAGCATGTCCTGAGAAGGGCAACGAAGCTGTGATGAGTCTGGAGCACAAGTCTTGTGAAGAGAAGCTGTGGGAACTGATATTATTTAGTTTGGAGAAATCTTGGAGGAGACCTCATCACTCTCGACAATGACCTGAAAGGAACTTGTAGCAAGGTGGGTGTCAGTCTTTTCTCCCTGGTAGCTAGTGATAAGACAAGAGTTGTTCCAGGGGAGGTTCAGGTTGGATACTAGGAAAAAAATATTCTCTGAAAGAATGGCGAGGTGTTGGATGCCCAGGTGTTGAAATCACCATTCCTGGAGGTGTCCAAGAAATGTGTAGATGTGTCAGTTTGGGACATGCTTTAGTGATGATGGCTTGAGATTTGACCTTGATGATCTTAGAGGTCTTTTCCAACTTCAGTGATTCTGTGATTATAAGCACCTCCTGTTTGTGAGCATTCCTAGTTGTCATGGTGTAAGAATTACAGCTTTTATTTACTATTGTATTAGGAGGCCCCTCTGGAACCATTCCTGTTTCACCAGAATCGCTTCACCCAGAAGCTCTTTCAGTATTACATCACTAGTATCGCAGCCAGATCACTGTCAATTCATTGCAAAGAAACCTTGCACCTGTGCCAACAGTTAATAAATAAATAAGTTACAAATGAGGGAATTCTCAGAGGGAATTAATATTATCAGGTCTATTTAGTGAATGGACTCAGAGTACTGGTTCTGCTAGATCACCTATGACTCAGAAATGTGGGACAGAAATTTGTTTCAGGACAAGCAAAATGCACTTTCAACTTCCTATTCTTGTCATGGCTCAGTATTTTTTTTTGCTACCTTTCAAACTGAAGTATAAATGAAATCTTGACCTACCTTTTCCTAATATTGTAATCATCTGAAAGTTGGTTGTGCCCCACCCAGTTGTGTACTTTTTCTCAAATAAATACTGTCAGTGTTTTTCTGCTTTATGGAACTCAATATGGATGTACCTCCATGCTACTTGTCATGGTTTTGCAATGTTGTAATTTTGCTATCAGTATTCCACATCATAACATCATGTTAAGCATAGATAATTTTAACGAATCTGCTGCTCACAGAAAGAAGACTACATGTCCCAGGGAGCACCACGGTCAGTCATATGACCAGGACTATATAATCTCACTTCAGTGCTGGACTCGCTCTCTCGGATCCTGCCAGCCATGGGGGAGTGTGTGGGAGCGTTCCAGCCGTTTCGCCTAGAGTTACAGTAGGCCTCTCGGTTTCGGGACTCACTCTCTCTTATTTTACTTGATTCGTTAGCCTTAATTCCAATTATATTGTATTATATTGTGCTATTCTGTATTTCGATATAGTATTTAGTAAATAAGTGTGCCTCCTTAGATCGCTGCCGCTGTATTTTTTTCTCTTTCCTTGTTTTCTTTCCTTTTTTGGGATAGCGGCCCTGCAGGCCGTCTATACCCCTGTCATGGGTGCCGGTAGATTTTAGGGTAACCTATGACATAATTGGTGGAGAATGCGGGCAGATTGCCAAGAAATTTGGGCAAAAAGGGGCAAAAGTGGGCAAAAACTGCAAAAGCTGCTGTTTTTCCTGCTGTTCCTTTAGCTTCATATAGAGCTATGAGTTTTTTTTTCGTTAAGGAGCTATCTAAAGTTTACGTTTCTGCACCTGGGAGCTTGACCTTGAAAGTCCAGGCGGACTGCCAATACCCCAGAATATTTTGTAAACTTTTAGCTCTGCTATCTCGTTATTGAAGAGAGGAAAAAAAAATGTGTGCTCCATTAAAACTGCTAGTAAAACTGCTTTTCAGGGGACTGCATGCTCCTTGTCCCTTCCCTGAATCCATTATGCAGTTTTTGAATGCCCATTTGACCACACTGTTAATTTCCCTGAACATACTGTTGGTTATTTTATTAATCTCACTCAGTATCTGGATTTATAACATTCTGAGGAAGTCTTCCCCAGAACCAGAGAATACTGAGTGGCAGGGAGTGTGGAGAGGCTTTGAGGAGACTTTAAAAAGGCAGACATCTTCAGCGTCATGGAGCTTTACTCCTGAACACTTGAAGAATCCTGAGAGCTTGATCGCATATTTGAGGCAGGAATGTTGCGGCACAGGCAGATCTCAGGAGGCACAAATGATTTGGGGCCTGGCTAATGCCTATTGGGCCTTATTCAATTTTGAAGCTGAGAGAGAGAGTCTCAGAGCTGAAAAGGCAGAGAGGGAAAAAGTTTCTGAAGCTGAGAGAGAGAGTCTCAGAGCTGAGATGGAGAGTCTCAGAGCTGAGAGAAATGACCTCCTATATCAGCGTGACACCCTCCGGTCCGAACTTGATGCTTTCTGGTCCAGGCAAGATGCACCCCAGTCTGTGAGAGACGCCCTTCAGTCCGAGCGTGACACTCTCCAGTCCGAGCGTGACACTCTCCAGTCCGAGTGTGACACCCTCCAGTCTGGACACGACACTCTCCAGTCCAAGTGCAACACTCTCCAGTCCGAGCGCAACGCCCTCCAGTCTGAGCACGACGCCCTCCAGTCTGAGTGTAACAACCTCCGGTCAGAGCAAGGCTCCTTCCTGAGCCCAGGCGAGGCAGCCTGTAGCGGAGCAGCGCAACCCCAAGCGGACAACACCGGTCTCAGCTCTCCCGGTGGGTCTGTTCCATATCTGGAAGGGGTTGGTGCGCTTCCAGGCTGAGCAGGCGCCCACCGCTATGGCCATGGGGCAGGAGAACTGCACTGCCCCCATCCAGCCCACTGGAGGCCCGGCTGTCCGGCATGAGGGGTGGCCTTAGATGTGGCTGAACGGGAGAGGTGGCCAATGCTTCATCTTTATACTGACTCATGGATGGTGGAAAATGCCTTATGGGGGTGGTTGCAGCAGTGGGAACAAAACAACTGGCAACGACAAAGAGGTAAACCTATTTGGGCTGCTGAACTGTGGAAAAACATTGCTGCCCAAATAAGAAACATTGTTGTAAAGGTGTGCCATGTAGATGCTCACGTGCCTAAGA
Organism: Excalfactoria chinensis; assembly: GCF_039878825.1. Classification (NCBI taxonomy): domain Eukaryota; kingdom Metazoa; phylum Chordata; class Aves; order Galliformes; family Phasianidae; genus Excalfactoria; species Excalfactoria chinensis. The sequence goes on from NC_092826.1 coordinate 65,704,061, forward strand.
GTAAGGCTACTGAAGAACATTAAAATAACCATCAGGTTGATCGAGCTGCCAAAACTGAGGTGGCTCAAATAGACTTAGACTGGCAGAACAAGACTGAATTATTCCTAGCTCGATGGGCCCATGAGACCTCGGGTCATCAAGCAAGAGATGCAACATAAAAGTGGTCCAGAGACCGAGGGGTGGACTTAACTATGCATGCTATTGCTCAGGTCATTCATGACTGTGAAATATGCGCCATAATTAAACAAGCCAAGAGGATGAAAACTTTTTGGGGGGAAGGGCGATGGCAAAAATATAAATATGGGGAGGCATGGTAGATTGATTATATCACCTTGCCATGATCTCACAATGGTAAGCGTTATGTGCTCACCATGGTGGAGGCAACCACTGGGTGGCTTGAAACATACGCAGTACCCCATGCTATCACCCGAAATACCATATTAGGGCTGGAGAAGCAAGTTCTATGGAGGCATGGTACTCCAGACACTGCCCCAGCAGTTCCACTCCTATCCCTGTCACCTGGGCATGAAGCAGAAGCCCATGGTGAGGATGGTGTGGATGTGCCAAGTGAGCCACCCCGCAGTGAGGGGGGTCATCCTGCAGCCACGAGGCCTGAGTTCACTGTTCCCCTACGAGGGTTTGGAGCTGAACTCTCCAGGCCAGGATGTGAAGCTGCTGGCACAATCGTGTGCCCCGGTGGTGCGGTGGTAGAAGTGCCACTTGCAACACCGGAGGCCTGGGTTCGAATCCCCGCTGTGGCACAAGTGGTAGAAGTGCCGCTCTGCTACAAAGAGGGCTCGAATCCTGGGAGTTGGACTCAATGACCTCTAAGGTCCCTTCCAACTCGCACAATACTGTGATACTGTGATCACCTGCTGGGGAGTTTCTTGCTGAGCCTCTCCTTGATGCTTCTGTTCCACTGAAGGGAATGGATGACTTGGAGGATGGCCATACCACCAGCAGTGATGCTGGTCTGCTTCTCCCCTCTGCTTATGCTCTGGGCTCCTGCCCTGACATCCAGTGATGGAGACAGAGGAGGACAGTCCCAAGAAGTCCTCTGTGCAGTGGCCCTGTAGCTTAGGGAAAGGATGAGTGCACCTTGATGTGGGGGACGCCCTGCTAGTGCTGCCTTTCTCCCTTTTTTTCCCTCCACCGCTGTCATGTTCCTCTTTCCGGCAGTTTTGTCATTTTCTCGAGTTAGCAAATAATAGTGTGTTAAGTTACGGAGTTTTATTTTCAGCTTAGGGATTTGCATGAAATAGATATAAGTTGTTAAGAAAATAAGGTTGCTGATTGCTCACAGCTATATATATATGTGTGTGTGTAATAAGCATAATGTAATGATGTAGAATAAGGGGTGGAATGTCATGGTTTTGCAATGTTGTAATTTTGCTATCAGTATTCCACATCATAACATCATGTTAAGCATAGATAATTTTAACGAATCTGCTGCTCACAGAAAGAAGACTACATGTCCCAGGGAGCACCACGGTCAGTCATATGACCAGGACTATATAATCTCACTTCAGTGCTGGACTCGCTCTCTCGGATCCTGCCAGCCATGGGGGAGTGTGTGGGAGCGTTCCAGCCGTTTCGCCTAGAGTTACAGTAGGCCTCTCGGTTTCGGGACTCACTCTCTCTTATTTTACTTGATTCGTTAGCCTTAATTCCAATTATATTGTATTATATTGTGCTATTCTGTATTTCGATATAGTATTTAGTAAATAAGTGTGCCTCCTTAGATCGCTGCCGCTGTATTTTTTTCTCTTTCCTTGTTTTCTTTCCTTTTTTGGGATAGCGGCCCTGCAGGCCGTCTATACCCCTGTCATGGGTGCCGGTAGATTTTAGGGTAACCTATGACACTACTCTTCTCAGTGAGCAACAGCAAGGATTATTATTGAAACCTCAAGCTTCCAGGTGCAAGACTTTACTAGTGGACATGAATTGAAAGATTGTACTTTCCAATCTAAATCTGATTTTGACAAAGTGGTAAGACAGTTTTCAGGTAGTGTACTGTCCCATGCACATGCTATATGCAGTTTGTTCTCTGTATCTGCCAGTGACCTCTGAAACACTTTGAACTGGCTGTATTCACCTTCTTCATCATAAAACGCTATGTAACATCCTGATTTTCATTTGCAGTCATGCTTGCAAAATGGTAAATTTTCACTCTAGAAAGAAGCGTTGAAGTGGTGAAGGCCACCATGATGGAGAGCTTTATGTGTATAATTACCCTGGTGTAAATGTTGCAATCATTTCATCTTTTTTTTTTTTTTTTTTTCCTTATTCACCGTCAAAAATTGTTGCATTTCTCATCAGTTTTAAAGGATTAAAAATCCGTCAGATTCCTGTCTGTCTGTTCTGCATGAATAATCTGCTGTAATTGCCACTTACTCTACCAAGAATCTTGAGTTTAACTATTAGATGCCAGTATATTAAAAGGAAAAACCATTTCTATAAACAGAAACTGTAACAAAACAACAACATCAACAACAAAAACCTTTAATTTTCTATCAAGAGGAAAACTGATTCATGGGAACAGAGTGATGCTTTGCCTAAAGAACTAACACTCTTTTAATTAAAATACGTTTCTATTGTTGATATGCAGTTGATATCTGATACTGAGAGAATATACACATTCTTATACACAATGCAGTATAGTTGCTGTAATTAATAGAATGATTTGTTATTACTAAAAAGAGTATGATCAAAATTTTATGAAAATGTACAATACTACTGATAATTTGAATAGAAAATGTGCTTGCACTTGATATTCTAAAATTTCCTCATTCATTTTGCATTCATCCTACTGCAGTATAGATGTAGATTGCACTAAAAAAGCTAAAGAAGAAAAAATCAGAGCTAATTAACTTGTAAGCCTTAGGGGGAAAAGATTTTAGTCTGTGACATGATAACAGGAGTAGTGGTTGCAAACTCAGTAAACATAGTCTTGTATATTTTTTATTGCAGGTTGATGACGAGTCTGATATTTTTCCACATATGTAATAAAATACCTGCATTAATTCATGTTGTCATATGTTACTGGCAATGGAAGAAAGCTTAATCTTGTAGGAAATGGGCACGCATTACTCAAAACGTGTCTACAAGCTTTAATCTGATTTGAATCCTATTTTTGTTAATAGTCCCTTGGGGCACACAATTTCATGCTATCCACTGTGTGTTAAAATGAATAGTGCTACATTTTGAATCATGTTCTCTGATTTTTTGCTTGCTGCCTATAGATGAAGATGCCTTGGAGACGAGTCTATGTATTGTAAATATTTGAGAACACAACTGTGTGCTAAATGCAAGAAATTAAATATGAAGAACATATCCCACAGATAGCTCTCCCATAGGACCGTCTTCAGCTCATGTATATAGACCTCTGCAACAAACAGTTCTAGCACTGTACCTATGGAAAACTGCAGACATCAGAATTACTTACTCTGATGCAAAGCTACCCAGTAAGCCACCTCTGAAGGCAGACTAACCAATTTTCAGAGTGAAACTCGAGTAAGAAACTTGGATCATCAAAGAAAGTTGCAGGATAAAACACAGAGAATCACAGAAGCATAATGTTGAAAGTACCTCAGATATTTCCCTTGTTCACACTGTTGCTCTAAGACAGAATCACCTCTACGGATGTAATTCCTTGCAGTATTTCAAACCTTTTCTTAAAGATTTTCACTGGCCACAGCCTTTTTAGGCATTCTCTATCAATTACATTGGCAAGGGATTTTTGCTACCACATAGCTCATAATATCCACTTGAATCTTCTTTACTGCATTTAAACTCATTACTTTTTTATCTACTGTGACTTCTGGATTATTTCCAATTAGTGCATGTTCCTTCTCTGAAACTCAGTTTTTGAAAGTCATTCTTTATTTCAGCTGAAGCAATATCAGAGATAAGAAAAGCAAAGAAAAATTTATGATGTTTTTGCCTTCATACTTCCTGATAAGCTGTTTCCATTTTAAACAACAGTGTGAAACTACTTCTGTTTATGACCTGTTACAGCCCCTTCAAACTCGTTTTTGAGAAGAAATCTATTTAATTGTTCAGATGTTGTACTTTGCATTTACCCATATCATTCTTTCAGCTCATATCTTTATTTCATTTGCAAACTGAGTGAGCTGAGCTTGTTTTCCATTCCAATATTTGTGTCTTCAGTAAAACTATTGAATAGGAGATAAGCAATGGGAGAACCTTGTGTAACTCTATTTGACATATCTTTAGCTTAGTCAACTTGTTTTGCATTCTCCTTATAAGAATGTCATCATGACCATGTTTCTTGTATAATTTATAGAATGTTCATGCAAGAATATTAAAAGTATTATTAAAGTTAAGATAAATGACCTCAGTAACTTTTGTCCACGCAGCCTGCCATTCCGTCCACAGGGAAATTAGATTAGCTTGACAAAATATGTTCTCAGAAAAAAAAAAAGTCACATTGTTTGCTATCTGCATGTCACTTCCTCCTTATTTTCCAGGCAGATACAAGCAGTTCATCTGAACATCTTTTCTACAGTATTTTGGGAACCTACCCTATTAATTGTATTAACTATTTTGTCACAGCTGTCTTGTTTAGTGAAGACTGATAGGAAAAATGTCATCAAATACATTTATGTTCAAATTCACCTACAGTTTCCCTCTCTATTAACTGGACCAGTCTTTGATCATCCTTTTTTACTCTTAATTGAGCAAATTTAAGAGCTGTTTTATGGTATGAAATTATTATAGTAAGTAAATAATAGAATTAACTTTTTCCAGTGTCACTGCTGCGCAGTTGCACCTAATTCTGTGCCCTGTTGGTCTGTTTGTATGTTTTGTTTAATGATGTTTTGTATTTTAATGACACATCCCTGCAGGTTTTGTTTGTTTTTCAGTTTCCTCTGTGAGTCTTAGCAGGTATGAATGTCTTTTCTTCCTCTCCTGAAGATATCTGACAACTATATGCTGTTAGAACACTGTGCTATTCTTGACCTCAATAGTGAAATAACATAAGCATCCAGCTGAGTCCAGCAGCCAGCTTCTTCCTAGCTGAATGGCCAGTTTTTCACTGTAATGCTACGGGCCCTTTCACCTGTTCAGATTCTGTGAGTTTTGCTCACTGCTATGGTGATACAAATGATCTGCATTTTGGCAAACAAGATAATAAGAGTGAATGAATAGCACAGCTGTGTTGTTTTCTTTTCCCCCTAGAATTTTAATAAGAAAGGAGCTGCACAAACGCAAAATCTCCAACAGTACAAGAACAAGCCACCCCTTCCCCCACCCAACCCACCAAAATAAATAAATAAATAAATAAAAAGAAAAAGGATAAGAAAAGAAAAAAAGAAAAAAAAAAGAAAAAGAAGAAAAAGAAAGAAAAAGAAAGAAAAAAAAGAAAAAAAAAGAAAAAAAAGGAAAAAAATAAAAGAAAGAAAGAAAAAAAAAAAAAAAAGAAAGGAAAAGAGAAGAAGAGGAAAAGCACGTTACAACCTCCATTAACAATACAAGCTCAGGGTTAACAGAACTGAGTGCATCCTGCCAAAAAAAACCTGGGAGTTCTTGTGGATGGGAAGCTGGACATGTGCCAGCAATGTGCCCTCACTCCCAGAAAGCCAACTATATCCTGGGCTGCATCAGAAGCAGCGTGGCCAGCAGGGCGATGGAGGTTATCCTTCTCCTCTACGCTGAACACTTGAGACTTCACCTGGAGTACTGCATCCAATGTGGAGTCCTCAGTACAGGAAATACATTGATCTTTTGGAAAGCATCTTGAGAAGGGACACAAAAATGATCCAGGGAATGGAGCACCTCTCCTAACAGGGCAGGTGAAGAGATCTGAGGCTATTCATCCTGGGGAAGAGAAGGCTCTGACAAGACCTAATAGCAGCCATTTGGTATCTAAAGGCGAGCTACGGGAAAAAAGGGGACAGACTCTTTAGCAGGGTCTGTGGTGTCAGAACAAGGAGAAATGGTTTCAAACTCAAAGAGGGCAGATTTATATTAGATATAAGGAAAAAAATCTTTTGCAGTGTGGGTAGTGTGGCACTGGAACAGGCTGCCCAGATATATGATTGATGCCCCGACACTAAAGACTTTCAAGGCGAGGCTGGATGAGGCCTTGGGCAACCTTATCTAGCTGTGGCGTCCCTGTTCATTCCAGGGGAGTTGGACTAGACAGCCTTCAGAGCTTCCTTCTAACTGTAAGGTTTCTATGATTCTGTGATTCTACATTTATTCCAATAGCGGAATGACCAGCTGCCCTCCAACTCAGTTCAGCCATTCATATACAAGATGCTGCAGTGCTGACAGAGCAGAAAGACAACAGGTCTTTGAGGAAAACTACAAGTTTTATAGACTGAATAGTTTGAAGAACTGAGGTGTGGATTCCTTAAGGTACTTTGTACCTTGTTTTGCTATTGATGAGTATTAACATTTTTGAGGATCTGATGCGTATGACTAAAACACCAAACAATACAGGGTTTAATGGTAGGCAGAATTAGATTGTTGAAATTTCTAACTCCAGTGAACTGCATCATACATTAGGAAAAATGGGGAATGATTAAGGTGTAGATCCAAATTCACTAACTGAAATCTAACTCAGTAATGTGGCAATTCAAATCTTCATATTTGCGCACTTTTATGAATATTTCCATGAGCCTTTAAATCCTGAGTCTTTGGATCTTGAAACAGACTGGGGTTAAAGAAACTGGAATATCAGAACCATATCTGGTTTGGGCTACTAGTAGACTAATTGTAAAATATCTATTCCAGCAGAATCTTAACCTGTCTTCTAAATAATGCAAAAATACCAGCTGTATATTGTGCAGTATTCTTCATCAGCTGTGAGATTGATTTTACCTTTCAGTGTTTTTCTTCCATGAACTCTTCCTCTCAGAAAGTCACATATCAGTGCATATACAGAATAAATCACTATAGAAGTCTTTTGAAAATGCCAGAAAACATGAATTCCCCAGATGAATGCACTCATACCAATTACATTTGACAATATTTGAAAAGTCTAATAAAATCTCTTTCACATTTTAAGTTGCTCTAGGTAAATTACTAGAGCTGGAGTGAATGAATTTCTTTGTAAATAAAAATCCAACTTTATCCTTCAATCTAATGATTTTCTGAGGTTTGAAACTGTTGTAGTTTGTCTTTCAGAATTCTTCTTTTGTTCTGTGTTAAATGTGTGGCTTTTGACTGAAGCTTTAAGGAAGCTATACAGAATGGGTTATTGAGAATCCGTATGATTATGACATCTTGAGCCCAGTGTTTGTGACATGCAAAAACTTATCCAAAGTTTGTGTGAACATTTTGGGTAAGCATATCAATATTCATGTAGAAGAGAAAGTTCATCTTTCATATTTGTTGCAGCAGTTGTTAGTACACTGGTTGGTATGTGAACAAGGTAATCTGATAGGTTTTTGTTGCTGTCAGAAATGTTGTCCTTCTCTCTCTCTTTTATTTGATTACACATACAAGTAATATATTACATCAATTTTTCAAATGACGTATGTATGACATAATTTAAAGACTGAAGGGCTGTAGCTACAAAATAAGACATCAAGTTGTAGCTTCACCTCAAGGAAGTCAGTCTCTAGGGTGTTCAGGTGTTCAGGAGTACTGCTTCCCTGACAGAATGACAAGATCACAACAAACTCAATTAGACTATAAGTTTATTAACACACACTTTAAATCAGTCACATTACATCGTGTATTCACAAAGAAAAGACAACATACACTATTGTGCTTCCCATCTATTATATATTCATGACAGTTGTGAATGAAAACTGAGTGTATGTGATCTTGGTATTTGCATGACTTTGCACTTAGAAGCGGAACAGTATCATCTTCAAAATGCAGCCTGTAATTTTAGAAGTATTACAACTCAGCTAATTTGAATCATGTCTTTCCCAGAGAAGAATTCTGTAAGCTCTTCAAGGGGAAAATTAAATATCTGTCCACTCTTTCATTTGCATTTCCTTACTCCAAGAGTTTTCATAATTGGATTATTTCTGAATGACAAACCACTAAGATGTTTTACTTAAACAATAGGAATTATGTTTACCAAGGAAATGATTATTTTAGAAAGCCCACAGTAACAAAGAATAAAAAAGAGTCTTACAAGTTACTATTTCTGAGAGTATTGTCTCCAGTTGTGAGGTACCTAGTCTGTTTAAATGGATTGTTTCCGAAGGTATGTAGATTGTAGTAACATCAGTTTGAGGAAGGTGTTCTAAAGCATTCAGCTCTTCTTATGAGCAAGTGCTCTTCCAGGTCTCTTCCAAGCATATGCTTGACTATAGCTAGGAAATCTATGTAAAAAGATTTGAATGCATGGGCCTCCTGGGCCCATTGCCCAACTGAATTCAACTACTTTCTACTGTCCCATTTGGTCTGCTAATCACAAAACAAACAAACAAAAACAACAGTTCTGGACATTAAATCAGCTCTAGCAAAGATAATCTTAACAACTGGTTTATCTTCCCAATATTTTCACTAATATGATTTAAGTCTTTTGTCTTTTGTCTTATTTTCTTATGCAGACACGGTTTTTCTTGTGATGTAAGTAGAGCTGGCTGGTTAGAGATTTTTGATTTTTGTTGGTTTTATTTTCATGTTGTTTAGGTCTTGTTTTGTTTTTGTTTTGAATGAAGAAGTGATTTTTTAAAACTGTAAACTCTTCTAACTCTTCTCAAAATTAAACTTTTTTTTTTTTTCTTTTTTTTTTTTTTTTTTCTCTCTATATATATTTTCATGTGAATTTGGGACAATAATAATGAAAGAACGAAGTGTTACAGGGGCTGGGGCATCACAGAACTGAACTCAGCATCCTCAGCATCTAACAGGCTTTGTTGCCAGTTTCAGTTGGTTCTCCAGAAAAACAGTTAAGAATTAAATACTCAGCTATACATGGTGGAACCATTCCATAAGGGTCTAGAGAAAACTGAAGAGTGGCTGAGCTTCCTTGGTTTACTCAGCCTATGGAAAAGGAGTCTGAGGTGAGACATCATTGTTCCTTACAGCTCTTCATAACAGGGAGCATAGACCTTCTCTGATGACCAGTGATGGAATTCAAGAGAATGGCAGAGCTGTGACAGGAGAGGTTCAGATTGGATATCAATAAAAGGTTCTTCATCAATTCAAAAATTTTCAGCAAAGACTTAATGTGGATCAGCCTCATAGTGGAGGCTTGCACTGAGGAATCCTCAATGAGACATTCAGGTAGAAACAGTTGAAAACCAACTACTCCATGTGAGCTGTCATATATCAATGGGTCCAGATTGCATTCTCCTGAGGACACTGAGGGAGCTGGCAGAGGTGATTGGCAAGCTGCTTTCCACCTTTTATCAGTATTCCTGTTCGGTCAGAGAGGTCCCAGTGGATTGAAGTCTTGCCAATGTGACTCATCTACAAGAAGAGTTGTAAAGAAAAGTGGAACTACAGGCCTGTTAGCCTGAATTTGGTGCCAGGAAAGGTTACAGAGCAGATTGTCTTGAGTGAGATCACATGGCATGTGTGGGACAACCATGGGACCAGGCCCAGCCAGTATAGGTTCATGAAAGGCAGATCCTGCTTGACCAATCTGATCTACTTCAGGTTGATTGAGAGGTTGTAGACATAGTCTACCTAGAGTTCAGCAAAGCCTTTGATACTGTCTCCCAGAGTATTTTTGTAGAGAAGCTGGCAGCCCATAACTTGGACAAGTATACTCTTTGCTGAGTAAAGGACTGGCTGGATGGCCTGACCCAGAACGTGGTGGTGAATGGAGTTAAATGTAGCTGGTGAGCAGATGTGTGGTGTTCCCGCGGGACTGGTACTGGGGCCTGTCCATTATCTTTACTGATGACCTGGGCAATAATATCCAGTATTAGCAATTATAGCAAGCTGGGTGAAAGTGTTGATCTTCCTGGGGATAGGAAGGGCGTACAGAGTCTAGGAAGGGCCTAGCTTAAGTGTCCTCTGCTTCAATTTATACCTATTTTTTATTCTTCCAGCCCAAATGTACACTGAGAACAGTCTTTTCCCTTTACTTTACCACATGTTTTAAACAACTGAAATTCGTTACCAAATTAGCTCTTCTCCAGGCTTTTTTACTAAGACAAAAAGCTGTAGCTTAATAACTAAGTTTTAGCTCATAGGTTTTCAGGTTCTAAAGACTATTATCATCTAAATAGTACATGAATAAGAAGCTTGATTTATTCACTTTGTTCATTATTTCTAGACATTAAAATGTATCCCAGTGCAATTAAACAGTAAGATTACTCTCTATCCAGGGGATATTCTGAAGAGTTTTAACTGAAGAGTTTCTGAAAGTAGCATCTTCAGGTTATTCTAAAAGTATTTAGGTTTATATTTAGAAAGAATTTGAGAAGTGGCTGTAGTACCACTTGCTCCATTCGTTCAATGACCAGTTATTTCTCTGCTGACTCTAAGGATTTGGTAACAGAAAAGTTAGCAGCAATGAGTGTATTGGTGGAGGTTTTCTTGTATGGGTAAGTGTGCATGTATGTGCGGCATGGTTTACTATACGGGATATGCTGTCCAGCTGCAGCAAGTCTCACTTCATTCTGGACAAGAGAGAAGCTGAAATTTTGGTCTTTATAAAGCTACTTAAGTTGCTTGAGTTTCCTTGAGGCATCATCACTATCTTAAGTGCCTTTTAAATTCCACTATTAAATTCACCTCTGCGTTTTCAAATGGTGAAAACCTATATTGTATTTTAAAAGTATTTATTGATCTTTGTTCCCAAATCTGAGTCCAATTTTAAGTTCACGTATTGAAAATTGTCTCCCATTTAAAGTTCTTTCTAAAGCAGTTTCCAACGGAAAAGGTGTAAAATAACATGGGAATTATTATTTTAAAGAAAGAAGGGCAATAATATATATATATATCTTTTTTACCAGCACTGATAAGTTTGGAATACTTCATTACTATGCAATATCATTCCTGCATACTTTTGTAAATAATACTGCTTGAAATATTCTTGATGCTAATCAAAACACTTATCTTGTTCATAGCTCTCTGGGGAATGAAATCTTAGCAGGAAATCTTCATGATTGAAAATAGTTTTAAGTTTTCACCATACCTCTTTTTATTCCCATTTTATATTCATCTTTCTTCCTGTTCTTCTCTGCAAACACACCCACATAACACATGCACAAACACACGTTTGATGGAAAGACAGAATCACCAGCAGACTGGATTAGACAAGTCCATATGTAATTAACAAAACAAAACAAAGCAAAAGGCAACCATGGAGCTATGGCTGCCAAATAAATACCTGTGTTTTACCCAAAAGAAATACAAATACAACGTATAACAGACCAGTGGAATAATTAAGAAGGCACATATGGCACTTGAAGACTGGAGCAGTCTGATGTTCAGCTGGTGTTAAAGAAAGAAGGAATTGAAATATAACAGATCAGATCAGCTTATTTAAATACTGCTTATGGTAATTAGAATTTTGACATTATTTTCTCAGAGATATGGTGGCTGCTAACCAGAGTACAATGAAGATTTGTGTGAACCTCCAGGGAAGTAACATAGTGTCATAATGGAAAAAGGCTATGTAGATAACATTAATTCCTTCCCATGGAAAGAAGTTATTAATGATGAGTTCCTAAGTCTTTTAAAAATAAAAACATGAAAGTGAAAATTTTCTGGATTTATTTCTCTCTTATTTAATATGACTTAGCTTAGAAATGCTGTGTTATTAAATAAAAAACATACATGATTTTTTTAAAGAAGATTGTCAATTCCCATTCATAGTATCATAGTATCGTGCGAGTTGGAAGGGACCTTAGAGATCATCGAGTCCAACTCCCGGGATTCGAGCCCTCTAGTGTAGCAGAGCGGCAGTTTTACCCCTTGCGCCACAAGGGGGATTCAAACCCGGGCCCTCTGGTGTTGCAAGCGGCGGTTCTAACGCCGTGCGCCACTGTTGCTTATCTTTTGTTACCTTTGCATGCTTCAGGGCTGTAATCTTAATAGTGATTTCTTGTAGAAGTACCTCATAGCATTACTTAGCAATCAGGATGTACAGCTAAAATGACTGAAGGTGGGGAAGAGGAGGGAGACTCATAACTTGCTCAGTGCAAAATGTTGTTAACTTAGTATGGTGTCCTATTGTATTTTAGGTGCTGGTGATATTTTTGTTGTTGTTGTTGCTTTTATCGTCACTGCTTATGCCATGTCAGCAATGCCTCACAAACCTTAATACACTTCTCTGCTTTTACAGAATGGCAGTATATCTTGGTCAGAAGATCAGCATACACGAGCTAAATTTAGAAAAAAAAAAATAACTTCTCTGATACCTCTCAAGTTTATCATTCCTTTTAAACTATATCTTTCCTGGTAAACATTCCCATGTCATATAGCAGGAAAGTCAATAATAGAATGAAACATTTCATTTGTATGGAAAAACAGAAAATTGTATTTACAGGAATTATTTTAAATATTTGGAATTCCAGTATTTACATATGATGGGAATAAGATTTTCTGGCTAATTCCATTATCTCTAATTTACCATTTACACAGAGCATGGAGGTAACAGCTTATCTCACAGCTAGTGGTCCAAAGAACAGTGCATTTTGAATCCAAATGCAATGAAATGTGTGCAGTATCTTTTTCTTAATCTGTTTTTACTGATCTATTTACCCCATAGTGATCTGGAAGAAAAAAATCACCACTATTCAGTCTTCTGTACTTATAAAGAACCTCTGCAAAAGGCATTCCTTCCTTTTCATTCCAGTTATCCATGATGAAAAGTGGCCACAATCAGATCCATTTTATTCCAAAAAGTAGTTACTTAGCAACTGTGACCCTGATTCTAGACTCCAGGATGTGTGTACATTTTAGGCAATTTCCCCAGCTGTTCAGCAATATGTGTTTATTTTCAAAGTGAAAACTGGGATTGAAAAAGTATTCCCTGTTGAAATAAATTCAATTCATCCCCATCTTTCTTCCAAAATGTAACAGAAATCTCTTATATGGCTATTGTGTTCTCAGCTGCCATATACAGAAAAATATAGATAGTATATCTTTCTAAGTGTAAGCCTATCACTCAAAAAAGGCCCAATGCTTTGGAGGGTAGTGGAGGAAGATGTTGAGGTGAAGGACCAATTGAACAATGAAGTTCTACAAATCTTCTACTGACAAAAGTGTACCCTTGATTTTGCCATCCTTTTTCCACTGTGCAGTATTTTGTACACTATGTGGTACCACTAAAACCTATAGGAAGATACTCTGAGGCAAATATTTACTATTGTGTTTTAGTGTAGCATAACCAAGACTTCAGTAAATAGTGATGAATAATTTAAGACATTTTTCAAAGTAGAAATCTTCTCTCTTCTCACTTTTTCCTTCATGCAGGTCATTCTGGTATGTATTTTTTGCTCATTGTAAATCACAATAAGTGCATGTCTGGCAACTGTAAAATAGCTAGCTAGACTAACGAGGGCCCAACACAAATAGTGATATTTGTATATTCATAACCGTATATATATGCTTATATGCAAGTATATACACAGAGCCAAATTCAATCCCTTAAAATATCTATGTGAACAATACCAGGATAAAATCATTAATCATATAATAATTAAGGTTGGAAAAGACCATCTGTATGTTAGCAACAGTTGTCCAATACCCACATCAGTTACAGTCCTAATAATGAGATAGACAAAAATCTCATGAAAAATGGTTGTATTGTTTTTCATTGTACTATTATTTGAATACTATATTTAAAACTTCCTAATTATCAAAATACTGTAGGATATTTTACCACAATAAAGCTACTAGTGCATATATTTGTATATTATTCCATGGAAAATATTAATAATACAGTAGTAGAAAATATATATATATATTGAGCAGGAAAATAAAATATAAATAAGATATATATCTTACATAATTTAACTTTGGTCACGAAAGTTATTACAAGGTCTGAGTTGTTTTTCTTGCTTTGTATAACTATTGATTTTTGCTAGAGGTTAGAGCAAAGGCTTTGTACTTTCTGTCATATTTTTGTCTGTGACAAGGTTATATGGTCTTGACCACATCAGTTTATTCACTGTACTTCAGTTTTCTCATCTGTAAAATATACCGATCAAACATCTCAAAGGAGACAGTGTAGTTTTACTGTAGTTTTTAAAGCTTACTCATGCCAAATATTGTTTTTAATTAAGCATTTTAAATTTAAGCATATGCTAATCTATTAATAAAGTCAGATAGGTCAATCAGAACTTTCATCTTAATTAATGTAGTAAAAAGCATAAGATTTCATTTGGTTTCTTTTTGACTATGCTCTCTGACTTAACTACAGAATTCATTCTAAATTGTTATATGATGAGGCAAGGAATCTGCCCATTCCTACACTTCTTTTGGTCTGTCAACCTATTTTTTTTTTAATATTGTTTTAACCTACCTTGTTGCTGTTGTTGTTTTAACACCCAAGGTGTGTGTTTGTTTGTATTAATGTTTTTTTTCCTTTACTGGCATGGATGTCCATTGAGTATTTGTTATTTTTTAACCCTGTGACTTATCTGCATACTCTGGTCACCTTTTGTATATACGATATTCTGTTTGATGAAACCCATGAGCATATTATAATATAATGAAAAATAAAACACAAAATGCTTGATGAGAAAGAGAGCAGGCAGCTAGTAGGTTGGCTGCAGATTTAAACACATTCCATACTATTTTCTGTTTTGCCTATGCTACCTATCAGGGTCACAAAATATTACAGATATTTAGACAACACTTTTTATTTGGTTGGCGGGTTATTTTGCATTTTTATTTTATCGTTTTACTTGGACTCTAGCTGTGCTTAGCTCTTAGGAATTAATGAACATGCGGCACCTTAAAAAAGTGACTAATCTTTAAAAATGGAAGGAATCTAGATTGAACAGTGAGAAATCTTCAGAGCTGGTTGTGTAATGAAAAGCAGAAATTCTACTTCACTTAGATTTATTAAGAAGAGTTCTTTATAAAATTGCAGTGTTTTTTTTTAAATAGAATTTTTAATAGAATTTTAATAGAATAGAATTTAATGGAGCATATAAGAAAACTAGGCACAGATCATTTGCACAATCATTGTGCAATATCTGAAGATCTGTCTAATGAATATATCACATGGATGTTTAAACGTATATAGACACCTGTGTCTATACTCCCGTATATTTGACTATTAGTCACTTGAGCTGGAGAATGAAAACAGCTGAAGATTGTTCTTCACTTGTGGAAACAGGTCTTTTACTTAATGCAAAATACATATTACGCAAAGCTAATGCTAGCACCAATTTCCTACAGAGTCTTAAGAAGCCCATCAGTGTGTCAAAATGATTGTTTACGTCTGTGGAACTAAATAATGTGAAAGATGCAAAATTTATTATCTGCTTCTAAAATATTGTGGGCAGCTGACAGATTTGTTCAAAAGCAAGAAGAGGGTTTGGTACATGTTTGAAACACATGCTTTACAACACATTCCAGAAACGTTCCACCTTGCAATATGATCAAAGCCCTACTCCATTTCCCGCCCATACTGCTTTCAGGGAGAAGAATCAGGACTTGTTCTCTACGATAAAATCTCTTTGTAACCAGTGTCTGAAATTTAGGCAAGGTCAGTGGGTAGTATAGCATGATTCTGAAATGTGGACAATGAAACTATAAATTTCGTACATAGGAGAATATATCTTCAGGAAGAATTAAAGGGAGGAGGGTAATAATAATAGAAAAACACATATGAGTGATAAATTAAGAAAAAAAGATTTAATTTACATTGCCTTCCAGATGCGAAACAATTTATCTGCTGTCAGTATAAACATATATACATAACATCCACATATATAAATTCTACTCCATCAGAATAAAAATTCTTGTCTTCCTACCACCCTCCCTCCCACTCTGCCCATCACTAGTTCCTCTCAACAACTGAAGTCTACCTCAATCTCCTGTCACTGTCTCCTCAAAATTACTGGCTTTGGATTGTCAGACTGCCACTTGTACAAACTACAGTTGGCAAGACAATCCATCTGAAGGCAGTGGGTAAGGTTAGTTTTTCACAGGAACTTGTTGGGCTTTCAGATTCACAGAGCTGCTGAAAGCAATGATAGCTGCAGCTCATATTTCACTGGTGGGATTCTTTTCATTTATTTTTTCTGGAGTAAAGAGTGCACTGGATTCTCCATAGAAACGTAAGGATGAAGATGTTCTCCATTTACTTTTCATTTAACACATCTTTCCTCTAAATCAGAGATGTCAAGGGAAAATCTATCATTCAAGGACACTATGAATTAACCATGCTCTTTCGAGTTCAGTGAGTTAGTAAAACCACAAACGTATGTACTTCCCTACACTGTTTCTTTCTTCATCTGAGAAAAATATGAAACCAATGATGTGTTGTTTTTTTTTTTTCATAAAATAAGTCAGTCAGATGTAATTCACCAAAAGCTGCTAATGGCCCCAAGACTCTTCCTTTGACTAAACTGCTTCATGAAAACTGTAATGGGAGAAAATGGGATGGTTAGAGAAAAGAGAAGTTAGCTACATGTGAGCTGGGGAGACTGGGAGTTCTTTATTAATGCAGCACATTATAAGAAAAATAGTATTAAGAGGTAGAAATTTAAAAGGAAAGCATATGAGAAAGCAATATTATAGGAAAAACATTCTACAATTCATGAAAAAGCAATCAAAATCAAACTAATAAATTAAAAAAAAATAGGAAACATATTAAAATAAAATGGGAAGACAGAAGAGAAAGAATGGAAGGAATGCTGGACACAGTATCACATCTGTCATTTGGTGTCCTCTTTGACATCATTTTGCACCTGAACGTTGTGACAGAAAAAGTGGGAAGAAAAAAAAAGGGAAATTGAACAGTGATAAATGTTCTTATTGGTAACCTTGACAAACATCCCTGCCTTCTAGAATTTCAGCCTGCGTAATTAGATGCGATCACTTCTCAAGTAGTTTCTTGCTTATCCTTTATCTTCTCAGCTATTGAACACACTTTTCAATTTCTTGCATTTTTTTTTATTTTTCCCTTCAAATTTCTTCATTTCCAGCTTTTTGCTCAAACTGCCTTTCATGTTCAGACAGTTAAGCACAGCTAATTTTGATAATTTCAATATATATTTGCTATCACATTTCTGTTTTAACTTGTAGTTGTAGTAAGAAGGTAATGATAGGATGGGTAAACTGTTTATTTGCTCAGCTAAAATTCAGCTTCTTCGTTGCTATGATGAGCTACTCATTTTCCATTCTGATAGATCATCCACTTACTTAGAATTATTATTTAGAAGAAACAAAGAACTGGATTCACTGCCATCTCTGTATAAGACAACCTCCTTTGAAAGGTTTGCCAAATGTACAGGGTTAACTTGTATGAGCATGATTTGGAAATGTACCACAGGACATTAAATTTCCTTTACAAAATTATTCTCTGAGGACAGTCAACTTACACAGACACTAGGGAGAAGAAAGGGCTAGAGAGAGAGTGAATATGAAATCAAAAAAGGTTGATTTTAGCCACAAATTTAGCCTCAGAATCTTCACTGAACAGATGTGAGGAGATTTATTTTGTACTGTCTGCAAGATATGCTCATTTTCTTCTCAGTATACATTTCTTGTTTGTTTGTTTGTTTTAGAAGAGTGTCTCTGTTCTATTTCTTTTTAATCCATGGAGCATTCAGTAATTCTCTGTTACTGGAGATGGTTTGAACTGAGCTTGAAGACAGTGAATGAGAACAAAGAAAGCTTTATTATGTTTATTTTCATACAATTTCAGATTCTATTTATGGTTATACTACTTCTGATCTAACTACAGTACACTGATGTACCCATACAATATATTCACTGTGAATTACTAAAATTAGGAGTAATTACCTGTGCAACTGAAAGTTCCTGATTTACTCTATTTTTTCCAAACTTGCTTTTGAATGCATACACCTTAATGGAAAAATCCAGAAGTTTGACATTAGCAAGCAATCTTCAGTTATTACAAAACATTCACTTACTGACTTGTTTACTCTAAGATTACTCTTGCTTACTCAAGATAAAATTCTGCTCATAAAGGCAGTCAGTACATGACAACAGAACATTAACTCACTGGGGCCAGATTCTGACAGTGGTACCCCCACTGAGTAAATATCCTTTATCCACCGAATTTCATTGTGGAAATTAATATGAATATTCACTAAGCCAGACATTTGCTTAAGTGGAGCAATTACACTAGTTAAAAATCAGTTTTGCATTGTTATTATTAGTTGTTTTTCATTACTATATATTACTTTACATTGCTGTTATTATAAGAACTATTTATTTTATTTTATTTATTTATTTATTTATTTATTTGCTGTAGTCACTTGGATTATTTATAGTTGGGGTTAGGGGTATTTTTCTTGAAAAATATTTCAATTTTCCATTCAGCTCTAATTATTCACTGTATATCAGAGCACCCAAGTGGGAGTTTTATTTTGCATGATGCCAGGAAATGGGTAAAAATAGCTAACAAGAGAACTTACAGAAAAAGGTTTTGACTTAGCAAACCATTGAAGTGTACGCCTCATTTAAAATATGCAATTAGGCCCCTGGAAACCCAGATTTATTGCAGGAACTGTGTCTGAAAAGCAACTGTGACCTTGACTTTCTGTTCTGTGCTTCATAGGCCTATGGTATATTGTTGCCTGGCATAAATTAGAAAAGCATCACAATATCACAGCAGATCTTTATGGCCTGTGTCTGAGATTATAACTACCACCATTCAACATGATTTTGGTACAGTCACGGAATCATAGAATCAAGGATGGCTTGTGTTGGAAGGGATCCCAAGGGTCATCAAATTCCAACTCCCCTGCCACAGGCAGGGCCTCTATTCTCCAGATCTGGTACTAGACCAGGCTGCCAAGGGTCCCATCCAACCTGGCCTTGAACACCTCCAGGGACAGAGCATCCACACCCACTCTGGGCAGCCTGTTCCAGCACCTGACCACTCCCACTGTGAAGAACTTTTCCTGACATCCAATCTAAACTTTCCGTCCTTGAGTTTAAAACCATTCCCCCTTGTCCTATCACAATCTACCTGAGTGAAAAATTTATTCTGCCCCTTTTTTTTAATCCCCCTTTTAATATTGGAAGACTGCAGTGAGGTCTCCTCAGAGCCTTCTCTTCTCCAGGCTGAAAAAGCCCAACTCCCTTGGCCTGTCTTCGTAGAGGAGGTGCTCCAGCCCTTGGATCATCTTCTTCAATCCACATGCAGAAAGAAAAGACAACGTATTTTAAGAAGATGTCTTATGGTAAAGATATCACTCCCTATATTTTATGTGGCTGAAGTACTCCTTGAAACTGCAGAAAGCATTGGAGAGCTTTTGGTAGGTGTGAATCATACTCCTCCATAGTATATTTCATGCAAAGGAGAAAAAAGGAAGCGGATATTTGTATAAAAGCACTAATGTCATGGTTTTTCAATTTTGTAATTTTGCTATCAGTATTCCACATCATAACATCATGTTAAGCATAGATAATTTTGACGAATCTGCTGCCCACAGAAAGAAGACTGAATGTCCCAGAGAACATCACGGTCAGTCATATGACACAGACTCTATATAATCTCACTTCAGTGATGGACTTGTTCTCTTGAATCCTGCCAGCCATGGGGGAGTGTGTGGGAGCGTTCCAGCTGTTTCGCCTAGAGTTACAGTAGGCCTCTCGTTTTCGGGACTCACTCTCTCCTATTTTACTCGATTCGTTAGCCTTAATTCCAATTATATTGTATTATATTGTGTTATTCTATATTCCGATATAGTATTTAGTAAATAAGTGTGCCTCCTTAGATCGTTGCTGCTGTATTTATTTTCCTTTTCCCTTTTTCCCTTTTCCTTTTGGGATAGCGGCCCTGCAGGCTGTCTATACCCCTGTCATGAGTGCAGGTAGATTTTAGCTTAACCTATGAAAACTAAAAAACCTAGATCTGTAACTACTGATTTTCTAAACTGTATCTGAAGGCACTTAGAATTCAGTAGGTATTGATTGAAGAAACCTTGTTTAAGTAGCTGAAATAGTTGTCCTGGCAACACTGACCGCTTGCAACACCACTAAGATAAACCAGTCATAAACCTACTAAAGCTTCCCCTTCAGCATTAGAGAGGATGCAGGTAATCTCACTATTTATTTGTGGAATAGTGACCACAGGTTTGAAATCAATAGTTCTTTACCCATGTTCAGGGTAAGATTTAGTGCACACTGTCCATTCTTTTGCCTTGCCTGGGTCGTGCTGAGTGAAAAGGAATTGTCTTGAGCCACAAATAAAATATATAATGAAGTCAATGTATATGAGTAACAAAACTTGTTTTATATTTTCATATTTTTATTAAAGTATAAAAAATATTGCCACAAGAATATAAAACTGGAGAGTTGAATGCATATGCAATATTCATGGGGTCAAAGCAGTCCCTTGGAGCGCTGCTGTTGCTTGTGCAGATTGTGCAGACTGGCTTTGTGGTTCACAGCAGCAACAGGCTGGACACTCATCTCATGTGTATCAAGCGAACCAGTGGAGTTAAGAGTGCAAAATCAGGAGCTCTTCCATAAGGAACGTGCTCAGCACATTCTCTGTCCCCACCCTCATTCCCAATCCTGAATGTGCAACCAGAGCCTCTCTTCCTGCTCATCATCAGAACAGGAGCATAATGTGAAGAGACAAATCAGCTCACTGATAATATCACATTCTAGCACCCTCTTTAGGGAAGCTCAAGTGCAATCTTGTAGGCAGATTATTGAAGCCTGCCTGTGGAAAGGTTTTTGGCATGGATGAGTTTTCCCTCCAGTGGGTGTTGGAGAGTTTCAGATTGTTCCTGTGTAAAGGAACAGATGAATTAGTGAGCAGCTTGTAACTCTTACAGTTTTAGTTTTCCCTTGGCTGTCAGTGAACTCAAGAAAACAGCTGCTAGATTCCTGACAAGTGGCGCACATTGCTGATATAATTTAGTTTCTCTGCCAAAAAAGCCCTCTACTTCTCTATTTAATTGAATCACAGACTGGTTTTAAAGTTTTTATCAGCTGCAATGGATAGGATGAGTTCTGTAAACATCATTTTCCAAGACTCTGTAGAACTTCCCTCACTGGTCTATTAACATGCTGAAACAGATTTTCAAAGAATTTTTTAAACTGCTAGGCTACTTTCCCTCTGCCCTATCTCCCTATCTTGCAAAAATGTTTGAAATAAATGGCCAGTTCTCAAAGATTAATAAAGTAAAGGCAGTTTGTTTCTGGGTCACTTGAATTCCTCTCAAGAAAATACACTGCAGATTTCTTCTTACCATTCAATGATTATAGGATCACAGAAGTAGCTTGGTCACTTTTTTTTTTTTTTTTAATATAAAAATTCAATTTATTCAAACTGCTGCCACACAATAGTCAATAGTGTTAAACAGCCTTTGGTAACTCTCCTTTGCTATATATGATACCAATTATTTGAGGTATAAATTCCTGTACTTCATAACCAATCAGGACATCCGATCTGAACTGGACAAAGGAATATTCCATACCATATGACATCATGTGGAAGGAAAGTTTGGAAAAGATGGGAGTTCATCAGACTTCCTGCTGCTGCCTGTGGGCTATCTGGGCATCAGAGAGCAGGTAGTGAGCAATTGCCTGTGCACTGTTTGTTATATATATATGTATATATATATGTATATATGTACATATGTGTATATATATGCATATAACAAACATGTATATGTGTATAAAATGTATATAGATAGATAGATAGATAGATATTTGTCATAACTACTATCCTTTTTTTCCTTTCATCTTAATTTCTCTATCATAGTAAGTGGCTTTTATCTCTATCCACACATTCTACTTATATTTTTTCCTTTTGATTCTCTCTCTCATCCCACTGTGAAGAGAGGAAGTGAATGAATGACTACATGGTGCTTGGCCACATGCCAATTCAAAACAAAACAGTCCTTGATATTTTGCTTGATCTTCATCATTGGGACATAAGGGTGTATCAAAATGTGCATAATGCAGCTATATCAGGAGCCTCAGTAACCCTCCTCAGGAAGTTTCTGCAGTGCATATGCAGTAGGCCAGATGCAAGTAGAAAAATATGGCAGTGGCGTTGGCAAGGAAAATGTAACAAGTGTAAATATTCCCATTGTTACCTCTGGAGTTATTTTATGTTTCTACTTGAAAAACAACTACCATAAAACACATCACCATCACCTTAATCTGGTGGACACCATTTGAATTGGCCTCAGAAAAAAACAGAAGCAGTGTGTGGGGAGCTAAATCCATCTTAAGATTTTCCAGTTTCCCCACAGCATCCTTGACATATCTGTAGAGAATGGTGATGGATTCACAACTGGTGTTTCTGCAAGGCTGTGGTGTGTTTCTTTGTATTCAGAAAGCACTAGTGCGTTCTTTGTGATTAATAGTTCAGCAGGACTTGTGGCAATTTTCTTTCTTTTTTTTTTTTTTTTTTCCTCTTCCTCTCCAATTTAACAGCTGTCTAGGAGCGTCTAGCAACATCTCTCCCCAGTGACATTTTGCTGAAAGCACTGGGTGATTTGGAACAAAGCTTCCCACTGAGAAGTTTATTGACAGCTACAGCAGACCCAAGCTTCTACTTTCCCCTCCTACCCCCTTTTTTTTTTTCTTATTAGACATAATTAATTCAGGTCACTGGTGAGCTTCTTACACTTTTCATAATCCCACCCCTCTGGAAACTGAAGAGGGAATGATTAAGAAGTGGTTTGGATTAAATGTTAATCATTGTTTGGTTATTTATCCAATCTCCTAAAGAAATACTAGGAATTACTTCAAGGAAATGGGATTTCTGGATACAGAAATCCTCAAGGTAGCAGAAATGAACATGAGGTTAGAACTGGTCAAACCCATCTGAAGTACAGCCATGTGAGGAAACAGCAATCAGCTTTTCTCTATATTCATTTCCAAAGTTGCTGACTAGCGCATATAAACCAACCTCCAAAAGAAATTTTGTCAAAGTTACTCAGCAGCCCTTGGCAAAACTGAATCAAGTGGGCCCATTCAAGAATATGAGCAATGGCACATAAGACAAGTAGGTTAACTTATCCAAAAAATTTCTGACAGATTTTCAAGATAAGCCTATTTTTCACACTACTAAGAAGAAGGAATGCCTGCCTGCCCAAAGCAGAGCTGCTGTGTAGTCAGGAAAAGTAGAATATCTGCCACTAGAGGATCCCTTCCTCTCCTCTCTTGACATCAGTAACCCTTTAAATGTTGTCTGCTTTCAGGACTGAAGACTTCTTGAAATACCACTTAGAATATATACCCTGGGAAACAAACTTCTTGCATTTCTGATTTGGGAAAGAAAATCAATGGTTTTTGCTTCAGTACTGATTTGATTTTTCACAGCTTGGACTTAGATGTGTTTCAGGGAAAAAACAGCTGTATTCCTATTGGTTGTCTTGTGATAAGAAACCTCTCTAAGGACCAATGGAACTCTGAAACAAGCCCCAACTACCAAGCAAAACTCTTGCTGAACCATTCTGCTCGTGTTTGGATGTTTGCTTTTTAAAATAGTTACTTTTCTACAGGGAAAGAAAAAAATTGCCACAGGAACATGTTGTCCCAACAGTAAACTTTTATTGTAGTGTAATGGTTTCCATCAGTAGATTAAAATAAGAAAGAAGAAGGGAGTTAACACCAATTTGAGAGTCATTAAAACTCAGGCACTGCCATAGTTACCTGTCAATACATTAATTTTAAAATATGGGCAGTAAAAATATATTGAGCTACTTACCCTATTAAAGCAAGAAGTAGCTAAGTGGGAGGGGTATGAGGAGATGTGCAATGCAGATCTTTAAACCAAAGCATAATTCATTTGGAAAGCTCTGTATAGGAA
Source organism: Excalfactoria chinensis (assembly GCF_039878825.1). Classification (NCBI taxonomy): domain Eukaryota; kingdom Metazoa; phylum Chordata; class Aves; order Galliformes; family Phasianidae; genus Excalfactoria; species Excalfactoria chinensis. Next base: position 65,727,945 of record NC_092826.1, read on the forward strand.
CAGTACTGCATTTCTGTCAATGAGAAAAATTTGACCTAATAAAACGTTTTAACATCATTTTAATCATTTAATATAGGGGCATTCTTTACGTGAGTGATTCATTTAGGTTAAGACATGTTCCAGATTAAAAGAATTAGCTAAGAGATAAGGGAACCAGTTTGAATGAAATGGTGTAGAAGCCAAGGCCTTTTTTTTTTTTTTTTTTTTTTTTTTTTTTTTTCTAAATGGCTTCTTATTTAGCCATTAGAAAATGATAGTCTTCCTAAGAGGAAGAGAATTGAACCCAAGTTGAGCTCATTTAGCTACAAAGACACGGAGAGAAATCCATTCTCTGGTAGTGAATGGACTGACTTATAATGAAAGCTTATACTTTCTGTTACTTCCCCACTGAAAGAAATAATTTTCAGAATGAAATACATCTTTCAAATGTGACAAAATATATTCTGTGACAATACACAAATATCTCTGGAGAAGTGCCTCTGGGATCAGAAGGCTGTTAACACAGGAAATCCAGACCTGATTAAGAGAGATAGCATGTTCTTCGATTCTGCTTGCAAGAGATTATTACTTATCATTCCTTTGTGATTGCATATGTACTATTCTTACAAAGTGAGGTGCCAGGATCTCAGGCAGCATAAGGAGGAGAGTCATGTCATGGAATATGAGTCATGTCTGCACAGAGGGTTTGCTTTGTGTTCCGGTTCTATCAAAGGATGTAAAATGATCAAATTGTATTACACTGAAAGGTCAATTCTTTCTCCTTCAGGAAGGAAATGTGGAATCTGATTAGCAGGTTAAAGTCACCTGTGATAAAGGAAAAGATATGTACTATTGGCTGATGTATTCACTTAAAATAATGTAAAAGATTAAATGAAGGATTGCTCAGCAGCTGATAGATATTTAAGTTATCATACATAAAGCAATATAGCAGTGGTTTTGTCCAGTCATGGGTAGGAATACTGGCGAAATTCATTGGCTATGGCACTTACACACTTCTTGTTTATTTATCCATACTCCTGATGTGACTTAGATACATATCAAACTTAATTCAATTATCCAAAGACTCACCATGCAGTGAACAAGGAGCGTAACAGACATGTATGAAATATTAATTCAGTTGATTAGAAATGTGTGAAAAAAAAAAGTTTCAGTTCTTCTAGCTCCAGCAGTCATAATTCTTTATTCAAGATTGTTTCAGGATCATTAATGTAAGCTCTGGCTGTTTTCTGATAAGTCTGTCTGAAATGAGATCTTAGGTAACTTCACTAGTAATGTCCTTTTTACAGCCACTAAACATACCTGAAAAGGGCCTGTCAGGAATATTTCATATTTGTCATCCATTATGGCAGTAGAAAATCATGTTGGTTTTGTGGCCATTAAACATGTAAACAGCACTAAGTACAAAAAGTGACATGTAGGGTTGGAGGAAGCAGAAGGCAAAGGATTTTCAAACTGCTAGAGCAGTAGCCAGGGTGGGTTAAAATGGGAGTCCTTCAAGAAAGTGCAAACACTGTTTTTTTCCACAGTGCTTATTCCGTGGAGAGCTATGAGATATCAGTACTGAAAACTCTGAACTTCCTCTAGTATTGGAAATATATCACATTTAATTTCAACAAAATGAACTTCTGTGAAAAAGAAATGGTGATGAAATGGTCCTAGTGCAAAGAATGATCTGTATGCGTGGTACAGACTGCTATGCCCTCTCTGCATAGAGAAATGATATGAAATGTTTTGTTTTGCTCAAGGGTTTAGAACACACTTTCAGTTCAAAAGTTCAACACTCAAGTATTATTGGATTACCTGTGCATTCAGGCTGATTTGTGGGGAAAAAAAGAGAACAGGCAGAATTAATAGAAAGAGCAAAAATGTCATGAAGATTGGAGACAAAGTAAACAGGCACAAAGAGACTGTTCCTATTGTTCAGTGCCTGTGTGTGTTAAAGAACAAATTCCTTTTTTCTACATCCCAGTACTGTTGCAGTTAGAAGGCCCTTTTACTAACAGTTTCTCATGCACACTGATCACCAACATTGCTAGAGAGTAAAATCTTCATGAAGATCTCTCTCGCCTTCAAGAGATTAAGAGACACAAATCATACCATTCAATATTGCGTGTCTCAGGACCTAAACTGCAGGAGAAGCATTTGTCTGTGGGTACAGAAAAGACATCATACTTTACCACAGTGGATTTTGCAGCAGCAAATCATAGAATAGTTTGAATTGGAAGGGACCTTTAAAATTATCTAGTCCAACTGCTCTGCAATGATCAAGGGAAGTCTACAGCTAGATCACATTGCTCAGAGCCCCATCCAGTCTGACCTTGGATGTCTCTAGGGATGGGGTTTCCACCACCTCTCTGAGCAACCTGTTCCAGTGCCTCCTTATTGTGAAATTCTTTCTTATATCCAGTCTAAATCTCCCCTCTTAAAGCATTTCCCCACTGTCTATCACAACAGACCCTGCTAAAGAGTCTGGCCCTTTCTTTCTTATTGTCTCCCTTTAGAAAATCTATCTACTGAATTAGCCTTCTCATGCAGATCTGACATCTTCTACATTTTTTCCTATGTATCTCTTATGTCTGGACATAGGACATCAGGTTAACTGTTCCAGCATCAATCTTATCTTATGACACCTAGGAATGGCAACAGGGAACATCAGCTGCCACTTGGCATGGGAAAAAACTTAGAACTGTGACAAAAGGTAAATTCTTAATATTTTGTTTCTCACATATGCAAGAATTATACAGTAGTCAAGGACGTGACCAGTGATGTTTTCATTGTTTTCTTACGCCAATCAAGAGAATGGCTGTTTGACACACAGCTTTTTGAACAAGTTTGCAGGTGGGGATACTCACTGATTGTTTGTCAGGGCAGAGGTGCCGTTCTAAACATGTAGTCTGCTTCATGTTCCTTCTCTCCTGGTGCATGGTCAAACAGGTGGGAAATTAAGATAAAAAGTTAAAAATGGTAATTATTGTAGAAAGAATCTCTTAGAAAAATGGAAAACATTCTATCCTTGTGACAGTTCATTATGAGACTTACTACCACTTAGATGCTGTAAAAAATTTCACAATTTCATACAAATCAGGAAGATACATTGCAAGCAAACTAGAATCCAGAAAAAGAATCCACATTGAATTGCAATATCTTTAGCTGAGGATTTTATGCCAGAAAATGACACAGTTTCTTTTTAACTATAATTTCAAATGCAAATATCATTGCTCTTAGAATGAAGCAGATGTGTGGGGGTTTTGTTTGTTTCATTTTTTTCCTTCCAGAGGAATGAGCTGTTGTTAATCTCTGAATCTTTGTGTTCTGGGGAACTATTTGAATGCCTCACTGAATGTGCTTCAGTGGTAGTCTGGTTTTGCAGCACATTCCCAGGCAGGCTAATATTAGTTCCATTCTTGGAGTAATTATCAATAAGTAGTAGACTGTTACTATGATAATTCCAGATTAGGATCAAGTTGGAGGAGTTTTATTTATTGTTCTGCTAGAAGATTTTGCAACACTTTACTGTAAATTGTTCCACTAATGAATAGAGAACAGATACTCCTGCACATAAATTGTAAGTTACTTTGACAACTAGAGAGAAAATAAAATCCACTGGTGTGAAAATCCTAGTTTATCAGTCCAAAAGTAAAGGTAGCTGCAACTGGCTTGATTTCAGGTGTCACTGGGGTAAACAATGCACAGACAAGAGAACATCCTACACTCCTCCAGATCTAGGCTGCATCTCCCTTCCTTACTCACCCCACATTACATAGTCATATACCATATATATGCATGCATTCTAAACTATTACAAATTTGTTTTCTCTCCTCCCTCACTCTATAGCATGTGTGTGCAGAAACAGGCTGTACCCCCATTAACCTGACCTTCCCATCAGAGGGGCTGGGGTGGTGATAACAACAAGCTTCATGAGAACACCAACTGAAAATAACCAAGAGCCTGACTAACACAGAGGGCCTGACATCCTGTCCTGTTTTGGTCTTTGGCATTTAGTCGTCTGTCTTTGTGTGCCTGCGTCATAATGCTACTTTATTTGATAAATGTATTTTAAAGCATGGTGCGGACAGAATTTGACTGGACTGCTGCGACCAGCCCGTATGGGGTGAACACTGCTGTGCTAGGCTCTGGGAGCTGACACCAGTATTGTCCTTTGATTGGCACAGCCGGGACAGGGATGTGCCCTCCAGGTGTCCAGGAGCTGCTGGAGCAGATCTCATGGCCTGGAATGGGGAAGGCACCAAGAAGAAAGGGGTGAAGGTCAACAATTGCTTTTAAAGGCTTAGGGACCAAACACAAAGAAAGACAGTGTCCTGTGTTATAGAAACATGGGTGTTTCAGAGATCTTTTGTGCTGGGCATAGGAGGAGCAGGACCTCTTTCCAAAGAAACACAGCACCCCACAACGCAGTTATACAGCTCCATTCAGCACCTAAATCTGCCCATGAAGAGCAACAATTTTGTTGTGTTGATTAGAATTGAGAATCAGCCTTTGATGTTGGACTAATAAAACTGCATTTTCCCACCCTTGATTTTGGATCATTTAGAGAAGCAACACAGGGAAAAAAAAAAAAAAATTGGCTTGATTTCCTTCTGGCCAAATTCTCTCCTGAAATAAATTGGCACAGCTTCACATGAACAAATGATTCTTTGACTGTTTGAACCATCACAGAAATTGGATCAGTAGGTTTTATGAGATTTCAAAGGAAAGTTAAAGTTATTTATGATGATGAAGACATACATAATAAAAAAGCAAAACACCAATTGATGCATAAGGGAAAAACTATATTGTAAAATGGTGTTTAGAAACATAAAATGCAATGCAAATTCCTGTTAGATGAAAAGAAAGGACACATTACTCATCTGTATTTATAGATAAGGAAAGCTGTCCAAATGTACATTTTATGTCTTTTTTAATACAGTGCATAAACTATATTTGGATTATCTGTCATAAAAGGAAATGAAATAAAATAAAATAGCTTGTACTCTTTCACTTTGCTATTCAGACTGATAATTTGTTCCTGATTATTAAATAATCGGGATTCAGACCTTAAGCAGCTATTTGACAGAGTCCATTTCACTTCCGTAAAGTGGCAACAGCATTGGCTTGGATCAGGGGACAGTGGTCAGACTCCAGATTTTGACTTTGTTCTAGGCTGTATGTGCTGGGTCTGAAATCTGAATCACCTGTGAGTCTCAAGCATTCAAGAAATTGCATTTCCTTTGCAGATTTATCCACTGAACAGTGTGTTAATTGTCTTTTTGTAGCATGACTAGCAGTTGTATAGTGAAGATGAATCTGCACATACCAGGTTTGCATCAGTGGGTAACTGAGTAACTCGTGTGTTTTCTGCACCCAGTTCATAAGTCTTTTGATATTTTTTTTTATTTTTTATTTTTTTATATTCCACCAGTAGCAAATAATAAATGCTCAATAAGACAAACATTAATGATACACAATCAAAAGAAAAACAAATGAGGGCAATCTTCTGAGGCCTTCTGTACAAAAAGTCTATCTTAAGGAACTGGTGGACAAATGACTTGGACTGAAAATCTACTTCTAATCTCAATTCAAAGCAGTTATTTCAGCTAACCTTGATACAATGAAAGAGGAACTTTTTAATTTTATTTTCTCTGATTATCTAGTGCTAATTTTGTCTTCTTCTGAGTAATGTTTTGTAGCTAGTGTTTTATGAGAAATCCTTGAAACTGACTGTACTCTTTTTTCCTCACAGACTGTAAATGTCTGTAGCCCCTGTGGAAAGAAAGGACTTCATGAGACATAAAAATGCAATGCAATTAAAAAAATACATTAGTAAAAAATGCATTTTCATTTCATTGTGCCTTGGATAAGCTTGAATGTACAGAACAAGGTCTGCATTCTTCATTTACGCAGCGGCCCAGCATCAGACTGGCTAATCATGATGCCTAGAAAAAATGGTGAATCTTGTGGCCAGGGCTTGCTTTTACAGTTCCTCTGAGACCTAGCTGCCATCATAGGAGAAACTGATAGTTACTTTGCAGAAATGCCACGTGGGGAAGGAAATCTCATAACCCAAACAAAAACCCATGCTCATTTCTTTGATCCAGGCATTTTCTCTTTGGTTTGGCTCTTGGAAATACCACTAAAAATTTCTAAAGGAAACAACTTTGCTGTTGGCAGAGGGACATTAAGTCAGAAGCTGTCTGTTTTTCTTGATTCTATCAGAAAGTGCAACAGAATACTCTTGTCCAAACATGAGTGTAACAAAAAATTGTTAGTGTGCTTAAAGCCTGTTTTGCACAGTGAGGATGTGCTGTGTTTTTGTTTTTTATTCTTCTCTATTTTGTCATAATACTGACTGGTGTAATACATGGAAAGGAAAATCAAACAAACAAAACAAAACAAAACAAAACAAAACAAAAAAACCCCTCAAAATAACCCTGAAGGAACCAGAGTGAATGACTGTCATTGCAAAACTATTTCCCCTGTTCACAAAGATTAACCAAATCAGGATTATTTTTAACAGTGTTTCTGTATACTGCTGGTCTCTATCTCTATATACCTCACATTTCTTGAACTAAGTATCTTAATTTTATAGAAGACAAAACACAATTGTGGCCTTGAGGGCACTTGGGGACTAGGGCAAAAAAAATTCAGTCTTTTAACCTATACTGTTGGAGATTTAGCTGCCTTTTCTTGCCCATCTTATTGTCCAGTCCCATCTTGAGCTGACATTTGCCTGGTTTCATGACTCTAGAAAAGATGGACTCCTTACCTTTTCCCTGTAGTTGGTACAGTGCCTTCTGCCACTGTCCTAACTGTACTTGAAGCATGAATAAGTTCCACACTCAACCATTGCATTATATTCTTTAAGGAATGGTGCTTTCCAAATCAAACACTGATGATTTTTGTTACAATCCAAATGTTGATTCCATTCCTTGCACACCTACTAGCATGACAACTCCACTCTATGCATTGTTTTCAATTTTATTACCGCTTGGATCTGGCTCTGAAGATTTCCTGTCTGGATTTCTATATTTCTAAAACACTGAGAATACTTGACGGCTCTTTTGCTTTTCATAAAATCCCTTAGCCCTTTATTATTGATCACAAAATGGTTTATTTTTGTGATCTTTACATCATGGTATAATATCAATGCTTATTCTATTAAAATTCATTTGAATAATATATTCATTCTGAAGACCCACATGTACCTCATCTCTTTTCTTCCTCTCAGGGGTGATGCCCTGAATTTTTTATATCTGTCTTCTTAATAACTCTTTTTGGATCACAACATACCTTAAATTTGACACCGATTTTTTTTTTTTTTTGCACAGTCTGAATATTGCCCAGTCACTCTACCTCTTAAATCTATCTGGAATTTCTCTATATTTTTCCCCTAATTTCCCCCCATTTTCTGCTATTGGTTACTTCTCCTACATTGCAAAATTACTCCTGATTGTTGTTTAGCACCAACATATCATTCAGATGGTTCCATTTTTTGTGCTGGAAATGATGGTGATGGTACTTCTTGGTAAGATTTGGTCACTGGAGGATGGCTCCATTCTGTCATAGTGTAGGGCTGTTCAGCCACATGTGTGTACCAGGGAAGCTGAAGGTGGTGCTCATCTTCTCTCTCACATTGGTAAAGATGCAAACAAAAATGTGTCCTCTCTCACATCTCAGTGTAATACCTTTTAATGTGAGGCTGTATGAAGCTGCTTAGACAAATAGAGCACCATTTGTCTAAGCCTCTTTTACAGACCTTACACTACTTGGGGGTACCATTTGTGTCTGGGCATGTGCTACACTGTACTCCTGCCATCCATTTATTTTTTTTCCCAGGTGTTTCCACTCAACGTTTTCAGCAAGATCTGCTACTCAGCCTTCCCAGACCTGGTCCAATGGGCCTGTTTCCCCAGAAGGTGCTCAGTCTTTGATGCTCCTGCACTGGCTTCTCTGCCAGCTGGGATCTCCTGGTCTCAGCATGCTCAGTAGCCTTCTGTACAGAGACTGCGTAAGCAGACACACATTCCTTCAGCTGCCAAATCTCATCCTCCTATTTTGTAATTGCCTCCTTCTCCTCTGAGAGAGTAGTCATTAACTGCCACACAAATAGCAGTACGGAGCACAGTGAGTTCTCTGCATCTTTGCTTTGCTTTGGCTAATTCAGAATACGGTTTCCTCTCATAATTGCATTCCAGTCCTAACTGGTCTTCATACCAAGGACCAGGTTAATGGATTTTCACAGCTGCTTTGTACCATGATTGGGACTAGTGGGAAGTCAGGACTGAACATCTATTTCTTCCTGCCTAAACCACTGCAATTCTGCTAAAGCATCAGAAACACCTGTAGCATGTGTAAGCTATACACATTTTTTTCTTTTTCAGAAATTAATGACCCAGAAGCCAGAAAGTTCACTACCCAAACTTAGATTGAGTTACTTCAACAGATTGCCTATGTGCTTCACCAAAACTGTATGACAGGGTTAAGTCTGCTCATTTTGCATAGCTGAACAAAAACAGGAGTGAGGTTGCTTATTGCTTTATTAAGCATTCATAATTTAGTGGCAACCGGTGATTTGCAATTTGTGAAATGCTAATAAAGGCCCACAGCCTTCAAAAGACCCTTCTACAGCCAGTCACAAAAACCTCTGATCTCTCATGCATGAATATATCCACACGGTTAAAGGTTCACAGACTCAACTGCACACACAAACACCCACAGCAGATGTGGGTCACAGGTCCCATCCTTGTCCTGAGGGTGATGAATTGCTCCATAAATCACCCCCCACAGCTGATGAGGACTCTTCAGCCCTATGTATGTCCTTGCTGCTCCCCACATCCTGTCAACAAATACAGGGCTTGTGACTAAAAGCATTTTTACATAAAGAAAAAAATTGCCTGCAACCACCTCTTTATTGATACAAGCCCCAGACAGTTGCAAACATGCATATATACTCCAACAGTCTTTGGTCTACTGTTTGTCTGACCTGGGTCTCTTACACAGGTGTAAAACTGAATTTGGTCCATTGGTGCCAAGAAGTATTAGTCATTGGTGCTCATCAGATCACTTGGGAACAGTTCCCATTCTGTATTTCAAAAGAATGTACCATTATAATTTCCTGGTACTTAGCAGATATGAAATCTAATTAGTCCCTGAAAGACTTCTTCCACAATCACTGCTAAAAACAATTTTTCTTCCTCTTTCCTTTAGGCAACAAGAAATCCACCACATTAAGTCTAGAAAAGTAGGGATGAATGTTGAATATCCACCTAATCTGCAATCCTCAGTGAAGTAAAAAATCCCAACAGGATAGACAGTTCTGCTGGAGATAAAACAGAAATGACTAAAGTTGCCAACTGTCATTCTGACAAGCAATAATTTCTCCCATCCTGGACACTGGCTTATTTCTTTTGGTCACAGAAATCATTTTCATTTTCTCTAATTGCTCATGTCTGTTTATGCTGCTGTAGCATCTGTTTGATTATTGTGTTTAAGAATCTAGCTTGAAATGTTAACTGTGACAGACTTCACACTCTCATGTGCTTTTTGCTGGGTAAGCCAACAAAGACAAAATAAAAGGCACTCTGACAGAGACAGAGAATGGTATTTTCCCACCATTTATTTAGTTATTCATTTATCTTAAGAAAATTGCCCACTGCTTCTGCTAGCAAACACATCACTGTGATAACCTTAAAAGGTGAGTTCTCTCATCAACATGAACAGGAAGCACAATTTAAAAACAAAAAATTCTCACAGACCTGAAGCTCCTATATTTGGTTATTCATATATTCAGTATTATCAGTTCCACTGGGAATTTGGTACTGAAGGCATCTGTATGATGAACAGAAGAGAGCTTTGCTTCAGGCTGTATTCTGGTATTTCTTGGCAGGACGGTGGTAATTTAATTTCTTATCATCTGAAAATTAGAGTTATTTTCATGGAGAATAAAATCTATTTTAATTCTGTTTTACTTCAAATTAAAATTGTTGATACTATTAAAAAAAAAATAAATGTGGATTGAAACCCAGACTTCTCCATTAAAAAAATGTGCACATGCTGTTGTACAGCCCTCTGGATCAGGACATAATTTGGCAGTCCAGTTCAGCTCTGTACTCTGCTTGACCCAGGCAAAAAAGTTTGAATTTGGATCTTCATTTAGGACCTGAAGTAACTCACTGCAAAACATGAACTTTCTAACTCAAATTTTAATGTCACATGATACTGTTATCTAAATTAGGAAGAAATATGGGATGGATAATTTCTAGTGTGGCTGGTTTCATTAAAAAGTATCAGGCAAAATTTCAGGAAAAAAAAATCCAACTTATTTATTTTTTAAAAGGTGATGTTAAAGGTTCCAGTATCACTGAGAGGTGTTGCCATTCCTAAGGCATTTTGTTTCATGTTTTTTACTCTTTATATGACAGACAAATCCAAATTTTATTAGTATGGAAAGATTTTGCATCCTAATTGATATTTAATGCTCTACCCTTTTTAATCTCTTCTTGTAAAGCAGTTGCTCCATTCTCCTGATCATTTGACTGTCCTTCCTGCATGTTTTCTTACTCTTTTGTGTCCTCATGCCTTTGTAGTACTCAAGAGCAGGGGCATAGGGGTGTACTTCTATTGGCAGAATAGTGGCAAAATGATGTCGCTTTTCTTTTTTTCTCCTAAGGATGCTCGGAGTTATGTTGGCTTTTTGGTTGCTGTTTCACAATATGATGAGGATTTCACAGAACCATTGATGACAGCTCCAGTAACCTGAGGTGTCGCCACCAGTACTAAGTTCAGCCCCAGGTCAGCAGATTTTAAATTATGTTCTCTTTGTCTCTCATTTGGCAGCACTGAAGCTCATCTGCCACTCCTGTACTGATAGAATCTATCTTTTACGAAGATGATTTACTGACGTTCTTTTGAAGGAATACGATTGCTTGATAGATCTCAGCATTACCTATAAACTTGAGATTTCATGGTTGGTTTATTTTCCAAGTCATCAGTGATATTATTGAATAAAACCACTTGCAGCATTGATTCTTCCCCATCATGAAAGAAGATCATTAAGACTAATTTTTTGTTTCCCAGTCATTAGTAATCTTCAGTCAATACAATAGTCTTCAAATTCCATGGCAAGTTTGTTTCTTTAAAAATCTTTAATAAAATAATGTGTTCAAAGGCTTTTTGAAATGACCGATACGATATATTAACTCTACCAGATCAGCTCTTGCCTACTAGGAAGGAGGAGGAGAAAATTATCTTGGACCATAACAGCATTCTTCTGGGACTTCTGTGCGTCATTAAGGCAGCATTTCCCTTCACAGAAACCCTCCAGTCTCTTTCCTGATTTGCCTCACTTACTTATTGATGACATCTTCGGGATAAACTTCATCTTCACACCACAGATCAGGAAATCAGGTTCATGTGGGACACCCAGCTTCTGGATATCATCTTTAATCCTTGACTTTCAAAATTCTCATGACATGACTGTCAATTTGAATTCAGACTACTCTAACACACCTTTATCAGTATGACAAACTAGAACATTTTTTTCCTACATAAAGGAAAAATACAATCCCCTTGAGCATCTTCCAGAGACAGTATGACGTGCTCAGGAGACAATTTCTCAAGCTTTGCTTGAAGTTTGGAATTTTTCCCTCCTGTTATTGCTGATGCCATTCCTTTTGATCTAAGGTTGCTAGAAGTGCAACACTATCACTTCTATCTGATCACTTTAGGATTATCTTTCCTATGCTTTCTTGTGTTTATGTTTTAGGAAGTATGGCCCTATCTGTTTTCAAGTCACTCTCACAGTTAGTCCTTCCTGGATTTCGTAACTAGCCTTAAAGCATAGGTAGGGGTTATGACTCAAGTTAAATAATTCACCATAGACCCTGTGAATCTCAAATGCTGGGAAAAAAAATCCAGAATTGTTTTTCTCATGTTGACATTCTGGAAAAAAAGATGTCAATCTGCAGACTCTGGACATTGAATCTCCCAATACTTGACTGTCTCTGTGTCTGTGAAATCTGTTTGTAATGCATCTTCCCCACCAAGTGCTCCCGGAAAAACGGTCATGGTTACAGCCTTGTCATCCTGCATTTCTGAATGTTATAAATCTATCCATATCCAGACTGTTCCCTGCATATAATCCTCCATGTGGTTTTCCATCCTTACCCAACTGTATTTCCTATTATATCATAATACCAAAAAGTGAGTTTGCAGACTCATATATAGAGAAAACCTATCAGAAATTTGAGAGTCATTTGAAAGCAATGAAAATTCACGGCAGTGTAGTTACTAAGCAAAGCTTACAGTCATTGATTCACAAGGCTTATATTAAGGCATATTTAGGCAAAAAAAGTCCCCTCTTTCTCACCCTTGGATGTACAGATCAAATCATTTTCAAGGCTTGGGTGGCAGTTGTCTGATAAGTGGTCACTTGTGTCCTGTCAGTTTCTGGTTTCTAGCTATGTATTCTTGTATGCCGAATACCATACTCATAACTTTTCCATAATATCTCATTTTGTGATTGCATTAACTTTTTTTTTTTTTTTTAGCCTGTTTTTGCATTTGGGAGATTTAGTTTCAGTTATATTTATAACATACTAAGGTGTGCATGCTTGCATCAAAGAATTAGTTGATTTTATAATCAATGATTTTATTTTACAGCTTTTCCTGCTAAGTGTAGCTACTTTGAGGTAATCGAGGTCTTCAGAAAGCTGCTGTTTTGCTGCTCTCTGCTCATTTTCATTCCAACTTACTTTCTCACAGAATCTTTTACTCTCAAGCTGATTTGTAATTCATTTGCAACTCCAAAATTCTATTCCAAGCTTTTCTATATCATAAAGAAAAACTCATTGTAAAAATACCTGAGGCAACAAAAGGTAATGTAGTGTTACATCCTAGTAATCCACATGTACTTTCTTCTTCTGCAATAAAGATAATGGGCAAGGGTTACATTACTATACTGCATCTGAGAGATGGAGTGTAAGAAGATAGAAAACTCCAAAGAGAATGGAGTAAAATCTGAGTTTCAGGGAAAAGCAGTTTCAGTTAGCATCAAATACTGCAGACAGCCACAGGCACAAATGTGCATTTATTTTATTCTATATTTTTTTTTCTTTCTGGACTGCCAAGAAAATATTGTTATCTACCCCCAGTTCAGTGCCACTTTTATTGATTGTATTGTTACAGTCAGGCATTTTATAGATTTTACACAGCAAAGGCGAAGTATTACCATTAAGAAAGTCTCCTCCTGAACAACAGTATCTGTTATTCTGACTGTTGGGCACACTGAGAGAGCCAAAATAAGGAATGGCGAAAGAGTGACAAATAATCTTCTAGGAACAAAAAATTGGAAAATAACATTTTTTTTTTTTCTATCTAGAATTATATCACTGTCCTGCTTTAACCCAAACCAGAATAAATATTAGTGATATATACCCAAAAATTCTACAGCAGAGTAATGCTTAATTTGCTGTAATTTGTAATCTGCTAGTGTGCACCTGAAGTGGGTTACTCTGTGACCCTGAGTGATTGCACATATTTCCTAGTCTGGATTATATTCCCACATAATTGAAATAAAAATTAATGTAGTGAATCTCTTTAATTTAACTGTCATTCCCATATCACTTGGGATTTGATGTATCATTTTAGCTTTGGAAATCTGGCAGCCAGACACAAACCTCCCTAAAAAAAGTTTAAAGTGAAAAATAATAGAAGAAAAGATGGACCTTCTCAAACAAGTATTTGTGTCATGAGAATGCTTTATCAGTCTTAGGGATAAAAATAATTCCTGCTCCCGTATATTAAAAAAGCTCATAGGCTGTATTGCTATTGCCTTGATTGTCATATATACAACTTGCTGATGTTAGTTTCACTTGGTAACTTCCTCATGAATCCTAATAGTAAGCACATTATGGGAGGAAAGGTCTTGTGAGAACCTGTGGTCTCTTTCATTAAGCCTACATAAGGACAGGCAATATGGTGGCAATTTTTCTGTTACTTTTCCGTACAAGCACACCTTTGGAAGATTGGGGCAGGCAGCTGACACCAGCTCCATCTTTTCTTACTCCCAAAGTTTCACAAACCAAGCACACAGCCTGAACAATGTACATGAGTCTCCCTAGAGCAAGGCAACTTCATGTGAGTGAGCCAAGGCTAAGAGAGTAAACAAGCCTTCAAATATCCCCAAGGTATTTCAAGAGTTGTGCGGGTCAAGGTATTGGGCTGTTCTTCAGTGTCACATCTAGGTGTGGGCAAAAAGGAAAGAAAAAGAGAAGGACATATTGGCCCTTGCAGATCAGCGTATTCAAGTGTCTCCCAGGGAAGTCTAGTCCTGAGTGACCAGGATTATCGATATGCAATACATCATAATTTTGTAAAATTTGGAAGGTAGGTGTGCTAACATACATTAAAATAAACAGCTGTTAGTATGACACTGCAGGCGTGGTGCTGCTCTGTTTGCTGCATTGTATTCTCCACACCCAGAGCAGAGTCGGGGACACAGAACTGCAATTTGCAGGTTGATGTTTCTGAACAAGTCTAGGACTGGAAACAGCAGAAGAAATTCTGTAAAGCTCATGTATCATCTTAACATGAAATGCAGTCCAAAAGAAAACATCTTTTGGAAAAAAACCAAACCAAACCAAAACAAAAATGAGCACACATTGCAAGCTATGGGAATTAACCAAAATACAGTGTGGCATCTGTTGAGTCCTATAAAGAATCTCAGTGTCACAGACGATTCTCTGTAGTAACCAAAAGGAGAAAGAAAATTTCAAAACCTTCAAGACCAACCCTGCGTGACGCACACAAAGCCACCTAGATGTGATTTAGTTAACAGAGAGAGAGAAATCTGGCTTTGGAAAACCTCCTCCACCACCCTTCCACTCCCCCCCCTCCCCACAGTCTTGTTCATGTAGTAATTAGTAGTGGCTGATCACTACTTGAGAAGTGTAGAGGATCATTATTGTCAGATTTGATGAGTAATATTTGAGTTACTGGCTGAATAATAAAAATAATGTTAGCCAGCACATTCACTGAACAACAGCAAATTATTCTCCACACATACATTGTTGAAGGAGTGATTTTTTAGCCAAAGTTAGAGGTGATATTTGGCAAAGTATAGGACAAAATATTGTTCATTATTGAGATATATTATAGTATTTCTGGTGTTTTGCAAATTTGTCACTCTGCAGTGAATCTGAAAAGTTCTGTGAACGTGGCCTCAGGCTGTCAAACTTTGCTCTTTCAGAGGTGCTCATTTTTCATCTAATCTGAAGATGGTTTTATAATTAAAAAAACACCAAGAATATTACTGTTCCGAAAGAGTATTTGAACACTAGCTGCAGAAATACTGTGGATTTTATTCATTTCTGAAAGTAATTTCAATGTCAGGTAACAAAACAAACAAATAACCTAACCATATGTGTTCAGACTGGTATAAATATCAGACCAAAAGTCAAGAAATATGAAGTGCACCTGTCTTGCTCGAATTTATAGGATGGAGGGAAGGTTCTTTGATATATATATACCTGGTGTGAGATTAAGAAACAACAGTTCAAATGTTGGTCCAACCAGTTTATTACAAGTCCTAGCCTTTTAGGGAGATGGGGGAAAAAACAGGGATCTCTTGGAAAGAGTCTAGCAGAGGGCCACAAAGATGATGAAGGGCCTGGAGCATCTCCCCTATGAAGAAAGACTAAGTAACTCGTGTCTGTTTAGTCCTGAGAAAAGAAGAATGAGAGGGCACCTGATCCAGGCCTATAAATATCTGAGGTGTGGAGGGCAAAGTGGTCAGGCTACACTCTTTTCAGCAGTGTGTGGAGACAGGACAAGGGGAACTGGCCAGAAACTCAAGCACAGGAAGTTCTGCACGAATGTGCGCAAAAACTTCTTTATGGTGAGGGTGATGGAGCACTGGAACAGGCTGCCCAGGGGTGTTGTGGAGTCTCCTTCTCTGGAGATATTCAAGACCCGCCTGAATGCCTGCCTTTGCAACCTGGTGTAGGGAACCTACTTTGGCATGGGAAATGGACTCGATGAACTCTGGACTTCCTTTCCAACCCCTACGATTCTGTGATTCTGTGATTCTGTGAAGGGAAGATGGGCAATAGGAAAGATAGGAAATATAAGCAAGGAGTCTCTGTAGAGAGCAAAAGAGATAGTAACCACTGTGGGTCCAACCAGGTACTCACACCCCTGAAAAAGAATGCTTGTCCCTCCCCCCCCTGCTTCTGCTTACCTTTACAATCATAAGCAGAGGTACTGTGGCATGGTGACACCCACCATTCACCCCCCTGGATAATTAGCAGTTGTCAGTTAGATTCTTACCTCCATAAAAGTCTCACAAAGGAAGTTCTGAGATAAAAAACAGTTTTGTCTTTCACAGCACCCTAACACGTTTTGACATCAACTATTTTTGATTTTAGGAATGTGCCCTATAGCTTATAGATATCTTATTTCTTTCTTTACTTTTTTTTTTTCCCCAAACATTGTGTGTTGTGGATAATATTTTTCGTCAATTCTATGAGCTGTTTTCATCTGAGAGCCTGATTCTTGGAAGTTATAAGCTGACAATGTGATGTTTGGAAGAGCAGTGTGCCAAAACCTCCCGAGTATATGGGTTTGAACATCTCCAAATACTGATAATCAGTATTTCCTCATTCTGTTGCTGGCACAGCCAGATCCAGTTCTGCTTCTTGATAATATGAGAACCATAGATTTAAGATACCCTTCTTATAAGAAGGTGTGGTAGAACTGAGATGGAGAAGCTGTGGGTTATCTTGTCACTCAGACCCTGACTGGGGGCACAGGCAGACTAAGGGACAGTGGATATTAAATGCAGTGGCCCTCCCCTATCAAGTGCTAATGACACAAAGACTCCCACACTCTTTTAGAAGTAACCACCAAACCAAAATGAGCATCCTCGGTTTTAACGAAATAGATAGCAGGATCATGGACAATGAATATTAAGTAGTACAGTTCAGTGCTCAGACTAAAATATGTGATATGAAAGAAATGCTTTCTTTTTTTCTGATACTTCTCTGCCTTTGATAGCTACAACCATCATGGATAGTTTTGATCTTCTTTGTTGAGTCTATAAACATTTTCTACAATACAGTCTATTTCTGGCAGCCTTTGTTCCTTGATATAGTATCATCTATCTTGATTATTACTGATGCTACCCTATTCTAGCAAAACTTAAAGACTGCCCTTTGAATATATAATCAGTGATCAACTGTAAACAAGTGACTGAGGAAGACACAAACACTGAAAATAAATGCTCAGCAGATAATATTCTCTCTGACAAATTATTTATCATGCTTGTCTGAGTATTCATCAGCTTGACTTAAGTTAGTCATTTCCTTATCCTAAGCTTCATCTCTTTTATGCTGAACTGATAGTTGATACTGAACAAAGGTCTTCTCTCTAAGTTCTGAGGTTTTTCACAATGATGAGGTATCACTTGGAAATATTGAGCTGCTATAGGAAGCATTCTTTAGACTGAGGATGTGGAGAAATTCCTCTGTGCACCTGTTGTTCCCATTTGGAGATATCCTGAAACAACCAACCTGATCTATCCTTCTTTCATTTTGCTTGCATTTGTTCTTTGTTAACTGTAAATTATCAAGCAACTCTTTGTTAACTTGCAATTGTTTGCAAACATATTTTCTTGTAAACTGACCTTCTCCAATGATTGGTTAAAGTTTTGTGGCTGAAATAAAATGCACATTAAAAAAAAACAACAGCCTGTACCATGGCTTTTAATGTATTTGACCATTTCTTAGCCAGAATATAATCAATACCAAAATCATGTTGGCAGAAATTTCCTGTTATCAATATTAAGAGGACATGTGTATATTATAGTCTACATTATGTGTAATATTTTTGCCAGCAACCTCCAGAACTGTAATTTGTTGATTTGATTATATGATAATTTGGAGTTTATATGTAATGTATGTTCAGATTTAATGCAGGCTTTTATAAATCTATCAACTTTGATAAATTTGTGATATCTTAAATCTCAGCTGGTTTTTCCTCATGTAATCAGTTAAGAAGAACAAACCATTTCTTTGCTGATGCCATATAATGAATTATGGCCTGTAAACAGGACAGATCAAATTTATAGCTAAATGCTAGTACCTTTTTAGTTTTGATTTTACTGATGCTCTTCTATGAGCAAATTAAGACAAAACAGAATATTCACATTTCCCAAACTTCACAACACCTTATGTAAATTTATAACAATTCTCAATGCATTTCCTTTCATGTGAGCATAAATGTTATTAGAACTTTTGAAAATACACAAATAATTTCATATTTAGTGTTTTTCCATTAGGTATACATATTGATTATTTAGCACAATATTTCATTCACTGAATTAGGAGAATTATTGTGTACACCACTGGGCTATAAACCAGGACCAGTTCAACAATACTTTGCACTTGTTTTAAAATGTCAGCTTCTTCAGTCACATTAGAGAATAAAAATGTCCATGTTAAAAAGGAACTTTTAAGATCACTTTGGTTTACAAGAAAAAGAAAGCAAATATAAGACAAAAATTAAATAGATGTGAGTTTGTATACACAGCTCCTTTCTTTCCAAAATTCTCATTAATGAAATTAGAGTGCAGTACATGAGGTAAGCCACAGAACGTGTATTCCCAGTAAAGCTGTGTTTTCACTAAGTTTGTATACATTTATTAACATATTGCAAAAAAATCATCGGTTTCACACACACACACACAGACAAAACCGATATTCTTTCAGTACTCAATGTTCCCATTTCATTAGTATGGTATGTTTTATGCATCTTTAAAAATGACTGTACCTGAAACTTCTTCACAATTGCTTTCATTTCCCTTCACTTATTCTAGTAAAGAACTTTGTACCATTATTATGTCCACAACTGACAGCTCATCGCTGTTCAAAAATTATTTGAAGATTGTTAAAAATAATGGATAATATAGAACACTTTCCTTGAAAATTGACTCCTGCTGCTTTCTTGGTCTGGTAAATTTTGTTGTGTATTTATGACTTCTCATGAAGAATCTCCTTATTCAATCAATAAAAACAAGTTTAAATTTTTACATTAGCTCTTCCGCTGGCACAGGCAAAAGATATTCTGTACTTTCAATGACAAATTTATATAAATAGAAGTGAAGTTTAACAATGTGAAAAAAAAATATATTGAAGAATCCTCATTCTACTGTATTTCTGATTACTGCTATAGTGTGCTGGCATTATGTGGAGTGGAAGGAAGGTGTCTGAAGTGAAATGCAGGACCAACAACCAATATTTTTTCAGAAACTGTGATATTTGAAGATGTGTAATGCTTTGCTCCCAGACAGTCCCATGTGAGGTGAAAACAAAGCATCGTCAAAGCAGGGCAAGACTACAGCTCACTGGAAAACAGTGGAGAACCTGCAAACATCTGAATGCCATAGAACTTACTGTTCTTTCTTATCCAGGTGTCCAGAGGTGCTTGGAGATGCATCTCACTCTTTAGTCTTTACTTCTGAAAGATGGAGCTGAATGGGTCTGTATATCTGTTGAGAGAGATCCTTGTACTTGAGCATCAAATATGCTTGCGTCTATGAAAAATTCAAGATGTTAAATGTGTTCAATCAAGCCAATGTACCAGTGCATAAGTTCTTACTAGTTTGTATGCCATTCATATAATAACCTTTTTGAAGTTTAAGATGCTCATATTGTACTTTCTATGAATAATGCTATCATAGAAAGCTCTGGAACAGCTGTCCTTTTCTCTCATAGTCCATAAGGATAAACTTCTGCAGGGCTACTGCATGTCCAGGTCTGAGGAATTTCTCAAGAGAACTGTTCTTGTTGATTGATTGTTTATTTTCTTGGTTAAACTATACTAGCCAATTTAAGAGAATGCACCTGGTCTGGAAAGCTGTAACACCATTAAATGCCTTATGTTTTGATGCAGTGTACAACAAATTGACATGACTTTCTTGTCCCATATTTGGGTGTATTTCATGCCCATCTGCTTATTTTCTTTGATGTTCCCAGTAATAACTGACAGTCACTTGGGTCTTTTAGCTATCATCTGCACAAATAAAATCTGACACTGTTTTCATAAAATAATGTCAATAGTATATCAAATTCTCCAACATATTCCCTGCACAGCTGCACCAAATGACAGAAACAAAAACTGCCTTCAAATATAATTTATAAAATCATAAAAGGAGTGAACTGTTCTCCCTTTTAAAAGCAAAGCTTAGCTGACTTGTAAACAAGATGACAAATCACCAGCAAGTTGGTTTAGGTTTTCTTCCAGAACAGGAAAGGTCATAGCAAACATTATTTATTTATTTATTTATTTATCTGATGCCTCCTTACCACAGGCAACAATAAAGTGCAAGAATAATCCATGAAAAGACTCATCATTAAAAAGAAAAATATGCTTTTATGTCTTCCCAACTTAGAAAAAAAATAGTTGCAGAGGAAGAGAGAAAAAGTAAGTACTTTACAAACACAATAACTTCAGGTAAACCACTAGAAATGACAAAAAATAAATCAAAGTTTTCTGAAAGTAATAAGTGCTTGTTTGTCTTGGAACATACTAGTAGTTATATAAACATAATACCCTAAAAATTTATGCAGTTATTGAGTGAGAACTCTTTCCTTTCAAAGGCTACTGAAAAGCTATTTTACGCTGTCTTGATTGGGGACTGTATGTTATAGCTATAACTAAATGCAATTTATTTGTATTTATATTTAACAGAATACTACATTGCGGTTTTCTTTATGATGCAACAGTTTGTAAATGGATAGGGAAAGACATGGGAAAATGGAAGAATGTAGAATTGTTGCTGCACATCTCCTCATAGGCTCACAAAGTCGTCACTAAGGGGACAATGTGTTACACTCTTTTATAAATACGAACAGGTCACTCATGTCCCTGATACTGCCCAGAACTTCCTTGATGTACAGCAGTTCTGAACTGCCTCTGTCCACCTCTCAGTGTAACTTCACTCATCACAGTGAGACCCTGATCTTAATCTAAGTGTCTGTATGGCACTGCAATGTAAATAATTAATAGGAATGTTAATAAGTGACTTGCTTACAACTTTTCATGACAAAGACAGGATCTGAATTCAGATAAAAAATAATACATCAGAAACCAGTTTTTAGCCTTTGAAAGTAAGACAGATCTTGCCTTTGATTTGTCAAACATGATACTTAGATTGCAATGTGATGTATTTATAAACTCATCTGTTATGTAGCATTTACCACTACTAATGTAGGAGTATAAAAAAAGAACTCTTTTTCATAGAATTGTCTTGTAATGTTAAGATTTATCAACAATTTGACACTATGAACATGAGGGAATTTGGTTAGCAGCCCTGATGAACTGCTTCTGTATGGACTGACAATTACATGGAGACTTCAGCAGATATTCTTTAGCTTTGAAGAAACATATTATGAAAAGGCAGCATGCTTAACAACATCAACATGGGCTTGGCTTTTTCCTGTTCTCTTTCTCCAAAATGGGGCACAACATTCTTCACTAATTGCACAAGTTTTTCAACTATAAACATAGCATGTTCTTACTTTCTCAGTACAAGTCAGTTGGAATTACAATGATCAGTTTAGGTCCAGCAAACTATTTTAAACCTAGTAATTAACTGGTTTTCTCAGCTAGGAATTGTGGCTCTGAAATATATTACCTTCCACCCAACCAAGGGATGAAGTAATTTTGCATTGATCTTGAGCTGGCAATATATTTTTCATGTATCTAGTGAATTTGGGGAGTCAGCCATTCTTTTCTTCATCTTTTGAAGAAGATATTAAGACAGCTCCATTATTAATTCATAACATATCAAAGAAGCTGGGGATGACACTATTGACTTGAGAAGGGAAAAAAATATTTCTGTAAGAAGATTAAAATGATACAGACTAGGCTTTAAAGCCTTTTTCTCTCTGTGCTGTGACCCTTCCAACTACATTTGCTGGTTTATATGGCAGCTTATTATAACAAACTACTGTTACAACACACAGATAATTGACACAAATACTTCTTCAATTCCATAGTTTCTCTACCAGCTTCAGCCTCCTAGCAATTCAGCACATGGTGTCCACGAGGTAACATTTTAATAAACTGTGAAGGTCAATAAGGAAGGATCTCTGGCATGTTGGGTTCTTTGGCTTTGAAGATTGCTAAGAATAGGCCAGACAATTTTCTGTCATATATGGCATGAACTACTAGCAAATTCTGCCAATAGGCAGAAGGTGAGGCCTGGATTATTGTTCTTTCCTCAGTCTCTAACTCATATAACTCAGTTGCTCAAATCATGTAAACTCTTTGGTATTTAATCTACAACATTTTCCTTAGGTATTTGATAATAGGAATAACTACCAATGGAATCTTCTAAATGATATTCCATGTCCTTCCTCAAGAAAGCAATATTAAGTCTCATAAATTATTAATGTAAGAAGTCTCCTAAGGGAAGATTGAAAATTCATGCTAGGTGAACTGTCATCGCACATAAGGTGGTTCATGAAAGTAGGACAAGGTTTGGAGATGAGAAATGTCAGAGTACTATGGACTCAAGCTTAGGTAGCAGCTGGTGTGCATTTATTTCATACCTAGCTGCTGGAACTGGCCATGGAGAGATGAATTAAAGTCCGTGGCAAGAAAATTATCCATTTAGTACTGAGTATATTTCTGTACAATCACCTTGCCAGCATCTTTGATTTGGTTTCTCTGCTACATTAGCTGTCTAGCTAGTCTTAAAAGGACTTTTGGAATAATTGCTAATTTAATGCAGTTTCTTTCATTGTAGGGTCTAGTATGAAAGTCACAAAGAAAGCTGCTTTTATTGGATTTATTTCCTCTTGTTTTATAGCTTGTCAAATGTGGCCTGATTTTACAAAAAGCTGAATGTCACAGGCAGACTGAGCTTTCAGATCTCCTTGTAAGCATCTAGTTGTATTCTACAGAATGTGACTTACCCAGTCGTAGAACTAGATGTAAGCAAATCATTAGAAATCATACAGTATCCACTGAAGATATTTCTTGAGAGCTACATAGCTGTAAAACATCACCTAAGAATAGTGTGCCTGAGATACACTATTAAAAAATAAAACAACATAAATTCGCATAGTTAAGTTAGAGGGACAAGATGCTACCAGCATCTCCCAACCTGCTGCATCTTATGATGAATATACTAGGCAACAAGACGGTAGAGCTCATCATCGTTTTAAACTAGATTTCATGGAAGAAGGGGATGTACTGCTGAGAAACAGAGAAGAATCAGGGAACACTGTTGGTTTAGGAAGCAGTGGGAGAAAACCTCAGAATTATCATAGAATCATAGAATGGCCTTAAAGACCCCCAGGGATGGGGCATTCACCAGCTCTCTGGGCAGCCTGTTCCAGCCCCTCACCACCTTCTCTGTGAAAAACATCCTCCTGAAAACTTCCCTTCTTCAGTTTAAATCCATTCCCCCTTGTCTGATCACTGTCTACCAGTGTAAAAAAGGTAGATGATCTTCCTTCTTGTTTATAAACTCCCTTTAAATACTTGAAGGCTGTAACAAGGAAGAAGTTTTTTAATCAGTGGGTGGCAAGGCACTGGAACAAGTTGCCCAGTGAGGCTGTGGCTGCCCCAATTTTGAAGGCCAGGTTGGATGGGCAGTCTGATCTGCTGGTTGACAACAAAAGGCTATATTTTTTTAATACTTTTTAAGCAGTTGAAGTGTTGATTAATGGTAGAATAACTGTGCATTATAGCATATCTCTTGCCTTTGGCAACTGGAGAGGAAGAGACTAGTTCAGAGCTGAGGTTAGAGTGAAATCTCAAAAGATTTGGTTATGCTTGGATAATGATTATCTTCACAATTCAGTGGTTACTCCACTTCGGGCATGGCCATACAGACTGATTCCTTTATTTTTTAACCTGGTATTATCACTTTTTCAGAAGGTGAGTTGAAAGAAATGCTTCTCTTTCCTTTACAGAGTTCCCCTTATTTTCACTTGTTTGTTTGTTTGTTTGTGGAGTTAGCTTGTTTTTATTAAAGTACCTAACTTATCAGGAACCTGTTGATTCTCAGCTAAATCTTTGTGAGATGTATTTCCTCAAACAGTTACCTAGGAAGATGCTGCAAGTAAATTGCACATCTACACATCAGAAAATAAATAAATAAATAAATAAGCCCTGAGTTAACACTTGTGAAAATCAAAGTAAGTGTTTACAGTAAGCAGCTGTCATTATCTTATTCCACTTCGTAATACAAGATTACTTTAAAGACGTCATCTGAAGAAGCAGTTCTTACAAATGTCTGCTTATATTCTACTTCTTTCTGGCCCGCATTTTTGTTTCCATGAAAACTGCATGCTATTTGTGTGCGTGTGAAGTGAGAGATGAGGGGAAGACCAGTGTGTGTCAGTGGGTCTCATCCTAGTAAAAACCTGAATATTGGCTAAGATTCATGGATTTGAGGACACTCTCTGGTGAGTTAGGATGTAGTCTCTTGTCTTAGAAGGAAAAACCTTCTAATTAATCTCTTGCTTCTTGGGACTTCTCTTTGTATTACTTAAAAAGACTACAAAATATTTTCCCAATTTGGGGAGCTATGTAAAATCTAATCGTATTTTGATTTTGTCCACAAACTTAAATGTTCACCTCAGTTTGAAACTGGGTGAAAGATGAAAAGAATTTTTCTAATTAGAAAGGGCAAATTCTGGAAAGACTTTCGTAGTGATATTTCCTGAGAAAATTTGTCAGACATTATTAATGATATCTGAGCAACTTGGGTTTTTACAGACATTAAAGAAAGATAGGAAGTTGACCTGCCATGAGGCTTTCTATTTGTTTGTTTCTTTGCTATTTTCTTTCAAAGCAAAACTAAAAAACATAATTGTAAGAACAGATCTGCAGGTGATGAGGTTCACAATTATTGAATTGCTATTGAACATTTTTATCATCCAGCTATGAAAAAGCTTTTCATCTACTTATGCAAGTAAAGCAAGGGTTAAGAAAACCTTTGTAAAACCTAAAGACCTCTCAGACAAAAATGCAAAAGTAAAATGTGATTGAACCAAAAGCTCAATACTGTTGTAAATCCTTTGCCTAAGGTTATTAGACTTAATGAGCCAATAAATGCTAATAGATCAATGTCTACTTTGGCCTAAAAGCCCAAAGCAATTTACTAAATGAAACAGTTTACATCTCTAGACATACTCTACAGATGACAATGATGTATTTGTCTCAAAAATACAGCTGAAGTCCATGTATAAGTGTTCTGAAAACAATGCCTCCTATTTTATTATGCTGGTCTATGAAATCAGAGGCAGATGGTGGTATAGCAATAAAGGGTGAACCTTCTCAACAATGTTCTGTTACATTTTTTTGTCATGCAACAGAATGCAGCAGAGGGGCAGTCTGACAAAGTGGTGTCTGACATTGGAAATGTATATGAAGTAAAGACGTGGAACTAAATTCCTCCATGCAGAAGAATTTGCACCCCTTGACATTCACTGACAGTTGCTGAACATTTATAGAGGCCAAAGAGTGGATGTGAGCACAACGAGGCAGTGGGTGGTGAGGCTCAAGAGTGGTGACAATGATGTGAAAGACAAACTGCACTCTGGATGACATCAAGACTGTCACAGCATGAAATGGAGAGCATCTTAATCAGCTCAGCCCCGTGAATTGGATAATGGTGGTGACAATGTTGAAACATAGTGTTTTGGAGCTGAGATTTTTTTCTATCAAATAGTGTTGTTTTGCTTTTTCTATCTGTTTAGTTTCCACTGAAATAAGTAGAACTTGAAGGAGGGCAATTTTTATGTTGCCTAGTAGTGACAGGACAAGGGCTAATGGCTTTAAACTAAAAGAAGGGAGATTTAAGACAGATGTTAGGAAGAAGTTCTTCACTCAGAAAGTAGTGAGGGACAGGCATAGGCTGCCCAGACAGGTTGTGGATACCCTTTTCCTGGTTACATTCAAGGTCACGCCGGATGGAACCCCAAGCAGCCTGAAGTGGTGGGTGGCAGCCCTGTCCACAGCAGGGGGTTGAAAATAAGATGGACTTCAAGGACCATTTGGACTTTAAGCCATTATGATATTCTATGAGATATTACTTTTAGAAGTATGTTTGGAATTATATACTTGTAACATAGAAAAGCTGAATTAAGAGGAAGCGGCAGTTAGCATCTGATGGCTGCAGAATGTTTTGGCAATAACAACAACAAAAATAATCCACTTAATAACCAGGCCATCAGCTTTCAGAAACCACATAACTGTTTTCCTGCCTTGATTGTTCCGTGGGCTGTTGAAGGGGTGTGACTTGTCCTATTGTTTCAGAGGACAAGATTCTGTGGAGCAACAGTGGAGCAAACATTAACAGCTTTAAATTTGTATCTGAACTTCTCATCAAGTTTCTCAAGGTGCTCTAGTCCCCTGCAAATCTTCACAAGGCTGGGAAGGACACCTTGTTTAGCCAGATCCCAAACAATGTTCCATGCTTCTCTAAGCCTATCTAATGGTCTTCTCCATTAGACATCCAGGTGGCCACATCCATACACATTGTACAGGAGAACTGGTAGACTGAATGAGAATTTTCTTCTTCACAAGTTTTCCTTTCAGCCCATGCTTCAAAGCAGCACAGGTTACATCAGGCTCCATCCACAGGGACTCCTGATGCCTTTCCTACCCTCCAGGAACTCCAGCTGCCTCAACACTACAAAATATTTACTTGAACTAGTTAGCAAGGTAAATCAAGAACAAATAGAAGGAGCATAGAGAGAATTAAAGTTGCTTACATCTTTTATAAAACATTTCAACTCTGAACTCAATGATATGATACTCCTAACACGAGGAAATAACAAGTTTGGTCCCTATTTAGATATAGAGCTGCGTTTTATTTCAGGACACGAAAGAGTAATTTCCTAAACTTATTTTCCTATTTCCCAATTGGCATTAATTTAAGGAGCTGTGTTATTTGTTGTGTTTGTTGTTGTTGTTGTTGTTGTTTTTGTTTGTTTGTTTTGTATGTACTATGTACTTTTTTCTTTTTAGATCTTTTTCTGTACACATTCTTCAACTATAGTGTCAAAGATAGCATACCACTTAAGCAAAGATAATTTAGGCCAGAACGAGGTTAGATAGTTTTGAAACATATAGAAATTTTGCAGCCATTTCTCATCTCTGCTCTTCCATCACCCATCATAGATATCAAGGAAAGGATAATTAAAGAAACACATGGTTGAATGTAGTCCAGTTGAATTTAGAAGATCCCTTATTAGTCTTAACAGGAACTGGATTGTATCTTACCATCACTGGTATACTCTGGTTTGTATAATCATGCTACTGTTCCACATGCATGCTACATTCCATTTTAGCAATGCTTTATTTAAAATACAACAATACAAATGTGATTAATTTAAAATTTATGTACCACCATCATCTAATTTCTTATAGACATTACAAGCAGCAGTAAAAGACAAACAAACAATAACCACTGCCTTTCTTACTCCCAACCCCATAAAGTACATCTTAACAACCCTGCCCTGATCAACGCAAAAAGTTCAAAGTCTGTTAAGACTACCAAACTAGTGGTAAAATAGCCCATGACTAAACAACAGCTTTCCAGAATCCAGCATTATTCCTAATTTATAATGTCGTGGTTTTGCAATGTTGTAATTTTGCTATCAGTATTCCACATCATAACATCATGTTAAGCATAGATAATTTTGACGAATCTGCTACTCACAAAAGAAGACTGAATGTCCCAGGGAACACCATGGTCAGTCATATGACACGGATTCTATATAATCTCACTTCAGTGCTGGACTCACTCTCTCGGATCCTGCCAGCCAGGGGGGAGTGTGTGGAAGCATTCCAGCCGTTTCGCCTAGAGTTACAGTAGGTAACCTATGACATATATATATATACACGATATTCATATTGTAAACAGAAATACTTACATCTGTCAAGAGGAAAATTCTTTCTCTCATGAGCCCCAGTGTTTTGGAAGGCATCTTACAGTCCTCAACCTCAAACAATTACAAGAAGTGCCAATTAATTGCTTTCAACAGAAACTACTTTATCAGGTAATGTTATTGAAGTCGTTTGGGGTTAATGACAGCAGATGAAAATATAGTGAAATGCTTACTAACAGAACATCCTGTCTCTGATCCCTGCAAGCAAACCCTAAGGATAAAATAAGTGATGTTAAAAATGCAGTCATTAAATGCAGTGAAAATGGCATTTTTACCTCATAAATAAATATTTCTGAAGCTGCTGTAGTGTTACTGTACTGAAGAAATATAGTTTATTAACAAAAATATGTTAAATATGTGTGTGTATATAAATATATGTATTTAACTTAAGAAAGCTATTCCTATTTCTTTGTACTAGTCAACACATAGAAATGCCAGTAGGAGTTTTGCATGGCAGTCACTTCCTGGCTTGTTTTCTATACCACGAAGCCAAAGAAGAGAATTATAAAGGTCTGTCAAGAAAAAAGTAATTTCAGTATTTTTGAGGCAGCTTTTCACTGTGAAACACTAAATTTGCTCCAATTAACTTTGCACTTCTTTGAAAGGAAGCTGGTATTGGCAGTCATGAAGAAAAGGTCAACATACATAAACCCTGGATCAAGTAGAATCAAAGGGACTGTAATTTGGAACGAATTGGGCCATGTAAAGAGAAAAAAAATCATAGGCTACCTGAGTCACAGTCCTCACATTTGGTTTTGCTTTTATCCATAGTCAGAAATAACTACTGACTGTGCCATTTGAGACTGTTTCTTTTTCTCCCTTTTCATTTGTGTTGCACAATTCTCACCTGAATAAAGGAGGAAAAAATCACCTTATTCAGCCAGCTTATACTTTGTCATAATATCCAATAATCAGTTGGCCTAAATATTATCCACGTGTGCAAAGCACTATCACCATAATTCCTTCAGTAGTACAGAAAGAACAATTTGGAGTACCCACTACAGCATGACACAGGAGATCTTCCAAAAGCAGCCATGAAATATACCAGTTAAGGACTTAAACAGAATTTTTGTGATCTAAATTTATCACAATAAATGACAATGTTTGAAAAGCTGACTTTGGCTCTTGTGTGCTTTTCTTAGACTCGTGCATCTGTGAATATTTAAAAGATGATTTAAGTAGAAGTTTGAGAGTTTGAATTTGTCTTAAATATTTAGTTGATTACTCACTAGTTTTAATATATGAACAGCAGCAATGCTGAATTCTGCATGATATCATTTCTGTAACTCCAAGATAGACAGGACTTATTTGAAGTTGAAAAGACTGTTTTTTCATTGGGGAAAGATAAATAGCCAAGAAAATGCTGAGCTATCAAAACAATTCTGAGATACAAATTACATCCTGAGCTAATCATTCGCATTCACAGCCAAAAACATCTTCCTTCCTCACTTGCTTACAGTATTAAAAGTAGCAGCTGCTGTTGAAATCTCCCCTGGAGATTGTTAAGAGTTGCAGAAGAAAAGCTATGTGCTGGAGGCCAACTTCAATAAATAACAACT
Organism: Excalfactoria chinensis; assembly: GCF_039878825.1. Taxonomy (NCBI): domain Eukaryota; kingdom Metazoa; phylum Chordata; class Aves; order Galliformes; family Phasianidae; genus Excalfactoria; species Excalfactoria chinensis. The sequence continues at coordinate 65,757,469 of NC_092826.1, forward strand.
TTAACTTCATAATACATAGACAACAATGAAAAAGGCAGCACCTGTCTTCATACATGTCAGCTGATGGTGGTCTTACTAGTTATGATTTATCTACCCACCCAACTAGGTAAACCATTTCATACAGTACTTCTACAACAAGGGTAGGCCCCGTTTCCCTGCTCCCATATGTTGGTACAGAAGGTATACTCTGCATGACATAAGGTACTGAATGAAAGTAGTTACCCTTAGAGTGTTTCTATCGCTCAGGTCACATTTCCTTCAGTATGACTTTAGAGACTAAGTTTGGTTCCTATGAAGTTCAGCAAAGAGCCCTTTTAATTCTGGACAATTTATGTGATTGTTCATAAATACACACTGATGAAGAACAAGGTATGTCAGAGCAGGCATCAATAACATTAAGAAAAGTATGTTTAAAAAATAAAACTTAAAAAAATGCCCAATAAAGACAGCTTGAGAAAAAGTATTTTCTTTAAAACAAGGTTATTTATTGAAGTTCTTGTGCCTTCTTTATTGACTCTTATACTGACAGATTTAATGAAGACTAATGCCTGGTTTAACATTTTCCTGTGATATCAGTTGAAAGTAAGAAAGTACACATAAGTGTGACAGAATTTCTATCTCTGTTATCTGTGGAAGCCATACTGGACTGAGAAGAAACAGTTTATAACTTCAGTGATTCTTTTTGTTGCATTAAGTAATTATTAGTATAATCCTCTTGTTCTTTGCTTTGGTCCTTGACTATTATGCATTCTGCATGGCCATCAATTCTTAAATTAGAGTATTGAGAAGGGGTAATAAAAATCTATGAATCAGAGAGTACATAGTAAAGTGCTTAATAATAATAATCCCAACATAAAAAGGCCCAAATATTTATAAGATCAGACTACAGGTAATTTGCAATATTATTTCATGGAGCCGTGGGAAATACTCCTCTTTTGCATTTTTCATACTGTTTTTTGTAACAATAAATCAAAATAAAAGTAACCCCAATTACTTGAGTGTGAATATATTTGCTTCAAAATATCTTTACAAAGCCAAATGCAGTCAATTACTGAAATCTTAATAGAAAAGCACTGAGAATTTACCAGGGAGGGGAGATAGATAGAGAAGGCAATATTTATTTTTTATTCTCCGATTACAGTTTGCTATCTATTACATGGATCCAAATTTTTGGAGGAGAAGGTGATCCTCATAAACTACTCCTGCAGCTTGGTTGAAGTTCGGCTCAGTTAATGCTGCCCTCACAGCATGTCCTCAGGAGGGAGGGTAGAAGTGCTGTTCTGGGAGCTGAGCTGTTTGAATCTCTGTCTATTGGCATTTAAATTAATCTACTCTACTTTCACAGCCTCTCTGAGTATTTGCTGTTTAATAAGTGTGGTGGCAGTAGTCAGAGCTTGCAGAAGGAAAACCAGAGCGAATTGCTCAAGTATGCTGCTTATGCTGATATCATGCAGACTCCTAAAATATTCACTTTGTGTTCCTCACAGCAGTTGCTTACCTGTTAGCATAGTCATCCTTGTATTAACAACGTCTTGTTTGAACTTACTAATTATTGCACATTAATCAAAGCCTGAAATAAAGCCAAATGAAGATAACAAATTTACTGTGGTATAAGTCTTGCTTAAAAGAAAAAAACTTTTGCATGCAGATGGTCTTGTTTTCCAAGTTTCTCTGCCCATACAAGTGAAGTGAACCACTTGATATGTTGCTCATGGGTAAAATCCATCATCTAGAAACTGAAGTTTACATTCATTTTCTTTCATCCACTTGTTTCCATTGGATAAAGGAAGTAAGATTTATGCAACTGGTACTTCTCCCCAGGCTCATCTTCTGAGTTCTGAATTCGTTTGTTTGTTCATTTTTAAATTGGGTGGGAAGACAATGCCAACAAATCTTTTCTTTTCTGAGAATGGCAGTATTAAGTTATTTAAACAATTTTAAAAATTAGAAGTACTACAGAAGCCATATAAAGAAAAGGAAAAAGTCAAATAATTAATTTGACAAACACTAATTCTACAGGATGGTTTCCCAGAAGGCATAACAAATATTTCATTTAACTTGTATTTCAGTGGAAGGAAGGAAAAAGAAGGTAATTCCTTTATTATCAAAAAAGAGGATGAAAGAATCTCAAAAGTAGCAAGTAATACTCGGCTCGGAACTCAGTGGTTGAAAATGATACCGCTAAGGAGGTCCTTATGTCAATCTCATGCTGCTTCCTAAATGAAAATGACTCTGTCCATCACAGCATTATGTAATTATCAATTTAGTAGCCCAATGGATACAATATTGCTAGTTTCATATAAAATATTTCCTTACCCTACGTAGTTCTTGGTTGCGTCCACATATGAAAGCACTAGAGTTCACCATGCACAAAAACACTGGAAAGAAACTTCTGTTGTTGGCTGAAATTGCATCACTGACTTTTAATGTGCCTGGTTGGTACCCAGCACAGTGCACATGCTCCCAGTAAAATACAATACCCTTTTCCAGTCCTTTGATATATTAGAAAAACTATCCGTAGAGGATTTACCATTATTAAAAATGTCATACTGGAAGTTAGATCTGAAAAAACAAGACAAGTCATTGTAGTTTCATGTTGAACTTCACAGTTAATTTTCCATTTTAAGTACTTGGATACAGAAATGGATCAAGTTAGAAGGAAGACTGAGAAATCTGTTTGTTCAAATATTTGATTGTAGAAATGAAAGAAAGCAATAAAAGGAATGTTCAGATCATTACATATTTACTCACAACTTCAAATAATAAAAGCGAATGATGTAAAATCAGAAGAATACTAAGCAATTTATTGAGTGAGACTAATATTCAGATGAGACATTACAATTTGGTTGTGGTTCTGAGTTACATGAAGACACACTGATTTATGGCAAGTTGTCTTGATTTGCCTGCATTTTCAAATATAAATGAATTGTACAAAATTTTCTACACTTTGAATTTGCAGGAACAATGCTTTCAAAAAATGGGGAATTTGTATCTCTGTTCCTTATTTTAGTCATGATTTAGAAAATTTAGATAGAAAAGGATGAATTAACTTAAAAGCAATACTACAGTAATAGCAGTCCAAGGAGAAAACTTCTTTAAAAGTGACTCATAGTTACCTAGTTCTGGAAATAGGTCATTGATCACGCATGACTGAAAAATACCATAATACATGACTCAAAAAGTCCCACATACAAAGGTGGTGATTCCTAGATGAAGGTGAAGAGCCTTGTTGAGTTAAAATTAATGAGGTGACAAAAGCATAACCATTACTAAATTCAGAGAATTATAGCTAAAAAGTTTCAGATACCCACAAAACTTCAACTTTTCTTAAAATAAATAAATAAATAAAATTCAGTATCATTTTGGTACAGGACTGTTTCCACAGAAATTGTACATTATGAAAATGTGCACGACACGATGAAAGTGGTAAAGTAAGATGACAACATAAAAAGCAGCTTTTCTGGGAGAGTAGGAATATCCTTGGTTTTCCACCTTTAAAAGACTTACTGAAAATTGTAGAAGATTTGCTATAAAATATAGAGGCAATTAAAAATTGCCAGAGTTGTGAGAGTAAAGATACAGTGGGGAAAATGGAGAAAGAAAAATGTGAAGGTGATAAGCCCTTTTAAGAGAGAACTGAAAAATCAGAGTACTGCTCTGAAACTTGGCAGTTTCAGTTTCCACCAACTGGTTTTGGAAAATTACGTATGTATGAAAGATGCTACAAGACTTATGTAGTTTGTACAGTCATTTAAAAACGTCATACAAAAGATACTTTTATTGAGGCTCCAATATGCCATTCCCTGATGGCAGTGTCTGCTTATGTATTTCACTGATCAGTCACAGTTGCTCCTTCTCCCCAGTATCAGGTTCCATCCTTTTCTCTGGTGCTTTCATATTGCTGCAAAAGATCATCAGCCATACCATGCAATATAACTGCTAATGAGGCCTTCTTAACATAAAATAAAATGAAGTTGTTTGCAGTCCAGATCTGTTCCTCTGTTGAAGTTCTGATGTATCACCATTAAACAAACAAACATGAAAACCCAACTGGGATGAGAATAAAAGAGATGAGGTTGGGGTGACAAGTGACTGACAAAAATGAGGAGTCAGGTGCAAAGTGTTTTGGTCCAGAACAACGAATGACACAGAAGCTCTGAAGTGTAGTGAGAGAGGAAGTCAAGAATGTGGAGATCATAGTGCATTTGTATACAGAGAATAAATTACATTAAGATGTAAAACAGTCATATGAGTAAACACTTCTGCCCAGCTGCAGTGCTCCTTCTGTGCATGGCATGGGGACCATCACAGCATAAGCTCAGGATGAGTAAGCAGCTTAAACAACTTGGAGTAACAGGTGAACAAATCTGAGGGACAGGGAAAGAAATAGCCAGTCAAAGTTCATACCCATACAGCACAATGCAAGCTAAAGATTATAGGGTTAGTGGCTAGAATCAAATTCAACACAATAGGTAAAGAATATAAAGCAAGGAAAATGTAATTCCCAGAAGTGAGAAGAGAAATGCCAAGTAACCTGCTAGATATTTTCTCTCTCACACTAAGCTAGGGCACTAATGAGGCCATATTTGAAATGTAGTATTGATTATCTGTCTCACTCATTATCCTACTGATAAATATGACTTCATGGAAAAGTTACAGCTTTGGCAGACAGCTAGCTACATACATATCTGTAAACAAGACCAGGAAATGAGCTGAAGCACTAGTGAAAAACAGTAAAGTGTTTATCCACATTTTAACCTTTAGCTTACTTTCTGGCACTGCAGTCTCCAGGTGCTCAGATGACCAAATCAGTGCCCTGTTTGATGCAGCACAGCTGTGTAGCTTTGCCTCTTTCACTAAGGAAATTGATACTGTAGGTCAAAACATTACAACAAAAGTAAAAATACAGAACTGAAACAATGTAGGTGGTGATCCTCCTTGCTTTGACTGAAACTCAGTTCAGCTTCCATCCACGCCAACTTGTTTTCTCTAAGTCAATATACATCCCTGATCTCCTGGGCAGCCTTCCAGTTATTCACATGCTCTGTGGTCCCAAATGCCTTTCAGTCCTTCACGAATCCTGTAAACGTCTCCATGGGGAGAATGGTATTTGCTTTCCTATAGCAAAAGGAAAATATCATGTGAGCATCTGGCAACCAAGTTGTGAATGTCTGCACAAATTCCGGAAAGACTGATTCTTTAGCTAACAATGAATAGCTGCAAAGCATACAAGTAGACATTTGGATTTAGAGATGTTTTTGGACAAATACATTTTAAATACAAGAATACTCCATGGTCTTTTTAAGGATGATCTATACTTGTGCCAGTTATAAGAAGCTTAACGAAAATGAAATAGAAGAAATTTTGAGAGTATAAAATGAAAGACAATAAGAATAAACTGGTTTTAAGATTTCAACTAGATGTAAAAGGACACACAACAGTTTAAAAGGTGAATTAATATTAAATAATTTATCAGTCTACTTGCGACTCTTTCTTTCTGACATTCTTTTGATAAGAAAACGGTGTCTTTTAAACATGAATATCTCCATGGTAGTACCTTAATATTCTTAAGTAGATGACTTGTCATAGGTATTGTAAAACTGAAATGCATTTTTAATTTGTCCACGGACCTTTCAACAGTAGACAGATGTTTTTAAATGCCTTGTTAAGTTGAAGATAGGACTACTGAGGGAAAAAAATAAAACTCTAAAGCCATACTTTGGAATGTATGTTTAGGAATTTCTTGATCGTGGAATAAAAAGCAATCAGATTTGCCCCTGTGGGAGATGCCTTCTTGAAATTAATTACACATGTCATGTAAGTTCTAATTAGATTTCATTCACACATGCATGAACTATGGCACTGCACTGGGTGAATATTATCCGGTGATGACCATAAGGAAAATATATCCTATTATCCTATATCTGAACTGATAGTTTTTCTGTGGCTTTCTCTGACTTTACTGTAATATGTAAATGACTTGCAAACTCAGTTACTGAAAGAAATAATGACTTAATAAGAATACTGGTAAATTCTATAAAATAAAGAAAAGATAGCCCAATTTCTTGTATTTAAAACATCTTTAAATAATTTGGGGAGATTTCCTTCTTTTACAATATAGCAGAGTACTCAGTAGCTTTTTATCAATCTTGTTAATCTTCGAAAAGATGATATACCATGAAATTCATCTTTATTACTGCAGCAAAGGCATGAAATCCTTCATCTGCTACTATGATCCATACAAGCCAGAGAACAGAAGAATTAATTAATGTTAGACTTGTGTGGAGCTATCTGAATTCCTGCCAGATTAGATCCTGCTGGTATGAATAGAAGAAGAGCAAGTTTATCCATATCATTTGGTGGTTAGGTAGACAACTGGACTAGATTACCTTTTCTAACATTAATTATTCTGTGATGCTTTGATTATCCACCCAGACAGCATGCGACCCACTTTTTATCTGACTTTCTCCCACTGCCTTCCGTGACACAGGCAGGCAGGCAGCCTTCTAGTTTCAGACAAGCCCCATCCAAGATTACTGGATCAGATGAACCTTCTAATGCTGCCAGCTACCCCCTTGTCTCTCACATGTTAAACACTGTAGTATTTCTGTTGTGTTTGAGTTTAACTCACTAATCATCTATAAAATGAATTCTTATAATGCAAGATATTCCGGTTTTGGATAAATTTATCCAAACAGGAAATCAGTTTCCAAGTTCCATCTTTTAGTTCTCTTTTAGCTCCTCTGCTTAAGGCTGCACAGCATCAGAAGTATCAGGATGTGGATGGTTATAGGACTCACTCCCAGCACCTGTGCTCTTAGACAGGGTCTCTTCATACAAGTGAAATAGTAGAGGTGAGTGTTCTTAGCAAAAGCTCAACACCTATATTTCCTTTAAATACTTACCACACCTTAGCAGAAAAAAGGGAGAACCTACTCAAGAAATAATAATATACAATTTTAAAGTATGTGACTCTATGGGGTGTATGGGAAATTGGTAATCACAGCCTGAACCTCTGATTAATCAGCTGAGGAAAGTGTCGGGTCAGCTGTGGGAGCACAGGTGACAGTAATTTAGCTGTGCTCCCGGAAGGGGTGGAGCTTGACTAAATGAGGTCTGGAGACCTCATTTAAGGGCTGACCACCACTAAGGTAGCATCTCTTGGAGATCATTCCTTGGTGGAGTTTGCCTCAGCATTTTCCAGCAAAGGCATCCATATTGGTGAGTCTTTCCTTATAAATAACCTTTTGAATATCTGTTACCATCTTTGTATCATTCCACCTTACAATGGGGGAAATTTATATAGCAACACATGTCTAAAATAAAAGGTTTCAGCTGCAGATCCTCATAATGAATGATGAATTCTCTGCTTCTGCAGTTATTTCTTCTTCACACAGGAAATCCTACTGGTTTGTCGAATCCTATACAAGATTTTCTTTGAGGATCTAACAAATCCTGAAAGCTTCATGACCTTTCTGCAGAAGTCTGTTTTTCACCTCTGACATTCATGAACAAGCACAGGCCCTTGCTCTGAAAGATATATATAAATAAAGCCAGCCTATAACCTTTATTAGCTTTTTTTTCCATTGATATGAACAATAAATAAACTGAGTATTATTTCTTTAAAAACAACAGATATTTTAGATTCATTTTAAAGAGAAATAAAGGGTTTGTTTTTCAAAATAAAAGTTAAATGAACGTAAAGGTATTTTAGACTCTAATTTATTAATGTCTGTTAAGATGATTTATATCTCCAGCTGGAGTGGGCTTTAGGGGCACAGTTTCATTACTAAACATATTACAAGAGCTAAAAGTTCCATATATATTTTCAGCATCACAAAACACCATGTGGCTCTTCCTATTTGTTAAAAACATTGCAGAAATAGATATATCATAGGATATGTAACAGACTCTTTTTTACACATTTTCAGTTTGTTGTTTGGTATTGGCCCCTCACTGCAGGAAAGACACTGAGGCCCTGGAACGCATTCAGAGGAGGGCTACAAAACTGGTGAGGGGTCTGGAGCACAGGCCTTATGAGGAGCGGCTGAGGGAGCTGGGATTGTTGAGCCTGGAGAAGAGGAGGCTCAGGGGAGACCTTATCGCTCTCTACAACTTCCTGAAGGGAGGTTGTACTGAACTGGGGATCGGCCTCTTCTCTCGTGTAATCAGTGATAGAACTAGAGGGAATGGTTTCAAGCTGCGGCAGGGAAGGATCAGGCTGGACATTAGGAAGTATTACTTCTTGGAAAGGGTAGTCAGGCATTGGAATGCACTGCCCAGGGAGGTGGTGGAGTCACTGACCATGGGAGTGTTCAAGAAATGTTTGGATGTTGCGTTGAGGAATGTGATTTAGCTGAGAAGTATTGGTAATGGTTGGACTGGATGATCTTCTAGGTCTTTTCCAACCTTGATAATTCTGTGATTCTGTATCCTTTATTCCATTAAGAAGAATTTTGAAGGCTTATGGTCAACATAAAGCATAATTATGAAGCATTTGAGAGAAGGCAGCGGTGTCTGAACCCAGAACAATATAGAGACTCCAGCACAGACATTTGCTGTCCCAAATTGCAATAGCACAATTGCTATGTCATGGTGAAGACCCACTCTGATGTGAGAGTGAGTGACCCTCAGGGCTATTGGGGAGCAGCATTGCCCCAGAGAAGGTCATCAAACCCAAGCAGACCACCTCTCTTTGGTCCCCAGATGCTAATCTCCAGTTCTCACGGACTAGTGGACTTACTGGTGCTGAGTGTGCAGGCACCTGCTTGCCAGAATCAGGTAAATGAACAGAAACCATGTGCTGCTCAGTGGAATTAACATGCAACAGGAAGAAGCTCATAACTAACTGGTTTTCTAGAAAACAACATTCACAAGCAACAATAACAAAACTCACCAAATTGCATATTATTGAAACTGGAGGAGAGTGGAGTGGATACTAACTAATGTTTCAACTTTGGCTTAATTCAAAATATGAACTATGGTTGAGATGTATTCCTGTCATTACAACCAGAATATATGAGTTCAATTAATGTCATATTCCTAAAACCAATGTAAAAGCAATGTATCTCTTTATTAGATTCCTGTTAAAAACACTGATTTTACAATCTGTAGGTATAGACTGGTGGTTTCTGTCCCACCTTTTAGTATTGACTCTAGATTGCTGTCAGCCAGAGGTGCTTGTACTTCTGTGAAGAATATCTTTAAGATGAAAAACTAACTCCTTTCATAAGACTGGTATCTTACAAATATGGATAGATACTTAGATTAACTCTCTTTTAATAGAATTTATGAATAATAGCACGAATTCTAAACCAAGCACATCTCTGCAGCTCCAAGTGATTAAAAGTCAGTCCTGAAATGCCAGAATGACTGATTTATCAGTATGACTACTCCAGCCATACTACAAGAGCTAATGCTTTTTTAATATGCCATTGCTGTTATGAAAATGCAAGCCACTCATTAACTGTCTGTAACAATTTTTATGGATTTATTTCTTAATTAGATTTGTGCCTTTATTTGACAGGGATTATTGAATATAGCATGTACTCTGCTCTAGTCAGTGTAAAGGTCTAAGTCAGTTTTTTGGGGAGCCTATATTAAAATGCAATTCAGTGATAAAATAGAATGTACTAACTTACTTCAGGGCGTTTTGTTACAGTTATTTTAATAAGAAGCTATTTGTGTTTTCATCATTTTCCCAGACATTTTTCTGATTAAAAAAGATACATTTTTAAATGCTATTTAATTTTTTAAATGCTAAGATACTATTTTAAATGCTACTCACAAAAACCCATGTGCTTATCCTCTGTGATGCTATGGTTATGGCTAATTCATAATGTTGAATTTATGGTTCCTTCCACAAGGAAGGACAGTGGTTACCATGAGTGTAACAATTCCACATCTCTTCTGGGACAGGCAAAAAGGGAACATGCTTTATCAGCTGACTTTAGCTTCTGACTTCAGAAGTTAATTGTAATACATATTTTTTCAAATACCCACAAAGCACAGAGACAACCAATCCAGTCAGTTTCTGGAACAGGGGAAAACTGTCACTAATTATTTTCACTGGCATTTTCTTGCATGGAATTTAACTTTGCTTTGATAATTGGATGTCAATGATAATTGATAAACATTGAGCCCAATTCCCCTGATCACACTCATTGCTCGTATTGATACACTGAAATAAACAGCATACAGATTTGATTCCTGATGATAGATAGCATGCTCTCCCTCCAGTGTTGATTCTTTCCTACCACATGGTAAAACACTGTTAGTCAATCTCTCCAAAGGTCCTTCCTGCAGCTACTTTAACACCAGCCCAGTGTATTGCCATGGGGAAGCAGCTAGCATTTCTCACTCAGCAGGCGTGACTGAAACATGAGCATAGAAACATGTGCACGTATGTCTCATAAGCACATCTGAGACTCATGGAATTATTCTAGTCAATGCAATATTTCTGGCTGTTAAAATATGTGAATTTGCACATAAATTTATTGACTTTGGCAGTGATAAGGAGAAATACAGATAATAAAGTTACAGAGGATATGAAAAATATGAGGCAGAAAAACAAGGATTGATGACACAAATTGTGGCTATTCTTTAAAGTGGTCAGCAATCTCTGGTGCTTAGAATAAAAGCCATTCCTGATGAGACAGGACAAAACAAAATGGCTGTATTTCACACTACCTCTATTTGGAAAGTTTAAAATGTTTTTGTATGCTTAGCACAGGCATGAATTTCTTGCTTCTATTTGTTGTCTATAAAAACATCCTTTTTTAAAGCTGGGTGAGAAAAAAGAACCAATGAAGGCAATTTCAATAATTTTGCATTAAAAAACCATTGGAAGTGCTTTGAAATCTCTAGCCTAAAAGAAAAGATTTACATAAAGTCAACAGAAGTAGTGAGAAGCTGGAGTGCAGAACAAGTGGGAGTAGTTTTCAACACAGATCTAATATTTGGAAGGGTTTAAGAAAAAGGAAAAATAGTTCTAACTGCACCCAAACAAATATTTGTGTGAATAAATTTGTGAGTCTAAATAAAAATATAACCAGGATGAAAACTGATAAAATTTTAAACAGATAGATGGTTTCTTAAGGTAGAGTTCCCTGTGAAGTAGAAACACTCAGAAAACTATTATTGGTGTATAAACTCTGGGGCATGCAGAGCAGTAGAGAAGCAAGAATAAAAAATATCATACGTTTCACAACAGAAGCTATGAACAATTGAAAAGGTTGAATGAGAAAAGACTTGCAAGTAATAAGGATTTCCAAAGAAACTGCAGTGGGATGATGGTAAGCAATTTTGCCTACAGTAAGGCAAACTTATTTCCACAGTCATCCCTGTGGACTGGCTGTATATCTTTTCTCTTAGCATCTGTTACTCCATGCCTGCCATGCTCACCCCAGGCACAGACAAGAGAGCACAAAGAAGGCAGAGATGTTGGCTAATGCATGGGCTGTGTCCTGGTGAGCATGGATTTGAGGAACATAGGCTTATTTTATCTCCTTCCACACATGATCTGCTGTAACATAGACATAGACTGCTATTTCTGTTCAGCAGGGTTATTCGGACAAATGCATTGATTTACTGTTGCAAATGTTGGTAGTCGTGCAAGTATGAAGGTGTTGTGTAAAAAAAACATGCCATTTCAGAATAATGGGTGTACAAAATAAGATGTAATAAAATGGAATATTGTTGGGAAGATTCTATCTCTACTGCCTTACCACTACCATTCACTCTAATGGCCAACATCACAAAATAGGAGTCATTACTTTCAGAGCAGCCCTCATACTTCTAGTTCTTAACTGGGTAAGTGCAGTTATGGAACTGATGAAGCACTGAATCTATTCAGTGGAGAAAACAGATATTCAGCATTAGAAGTTAAGAACTATATATATATCTTTCCCATTGTGGTTGTTGCTTGAGGCAAGGTTCCTTGAAAAATTAGACTATTGTAAAATTTATTGACTATGTTAGAAGTTTAAATTTAATTTGGTCTCATCACATTCATATAAAGTAATTCCTCATGTCTAGTTTTAACTGCAACAATGAGGCCAGATGCTTGTCTGATTTATTTGGTTGTCTAAACTCTGGCATAGAGAACAAGTGCTTTGGAGCTACTGTGCCCCACATGTTATATAGTTTTGGCGCGGATGAGTTTAAAATACATTATCAGCTGCTCATGAAAGTGTAGAATTTACCCTCTATAGCCACACATTTATTTAGACTTTATTGGAAATCGCATATGTGTTCGGGACAAACATAACTAAAGTACATGGATCACTTGTGTATTTCCAGATAAGATTTATTTTAGGAGCTTGACACTAATTTATTCTCTAAGGGATACCCTTTCTGACCTGCCAGACCCTAACGTTCTGCTTTCAAAACTCCCTCAAGATCTATCCTGCACACTCGACTAGCTTGTGTGGGAAGCTGTAATCTTTTATGCTTGGCTCCCAGATCTCTTCAAGCCAGAAGGGACCTCTCTGGCTGTTTCATCTGTCTTCCCACATAACACAAGAACAGAAGGCTCTACTTATAATTTCTGCCTTAAGCCCATCACTTACATTTGAATGGTAGCTTCCCTTTTATAGAGGACAACAAATCCTGAAAGCCAAAACAGACTGTAAAAGTGGCCATTTGTCAATGATGGCTAAAGCTCTTGGCTCCCTTAAGCCTCAAGGCAATTATCTGATTGGGGATCCCAGCACTCCAGCTGCTCTCTAGGAATCCTTTTCCGTCACTTACTACAAAATTCAGAATTTGCTCTTCCTTCTCCCTTCCTGGTTGTATCCTTGTGTTCCCCAAAAATAAATAATACTTATTGTGGACTTACTTACTTTTTGCTTCTCTTACTGACAGACAGGGACCTTTGTTTTGCCTTAAAGTGAACCTCAGAATGAGTGGAATGAGCAGTGCCACCAGGGAAAGGGTCTGGAAATGGCAGAAAGATAAATATAGCTGGTTTGTCTACAGTGTCAGTAGCTGCTGCTGGAAGAAAACATGCGCTTTAGTCTGCTGTGTATGGAGTGCTCTGGCTATTATTCAGCACAGCACTCACACCCAGACTTACTTTCAGACATGCTAAGTGTTATCATAGCTTTCAAAAGGATAATGACTGTCCCAAATCTCCACCTTCTTTTTTTTCCACTCATGAGGTTATTTACATGATTATGGCATTTAGCATTTAAGCCAGTACCAGACCAAAGGTACACAGCTTTGCTATGTAATATGAGCAGAGCAAAATGAGAGCATGGGCAAGAAAGGTACCCTGACTCACAGGTACCTCACAGCATTTCTGCACTGTACTTCAGCCATACCTGTGATTTCACACACCATCACTATGGGCTTGAAAATTATCAGAAGCCGTATTACATAAAACATTCCCCTTTCTTCAGTTTTCATTTCTCATTCATATCGTGTACAAGCTTTCCTCCTAGAAAGGACAATTGCTATCCATAACCTCAATTATATATATCACCTATTACGTCACCTGCTAAGGTCATCTGCAATTCATAAAACTGTACAAAATTCTGCTAGGAACTGAGATGTAACTCTACCAAGTTCCTTCAAATTATATAACAAAGCTATACCTCCAGTAGGTTTATGAATAGAAAGCATTACAAATCTGAAGAAAGTGTGCATAGAAACAAAGAGCTATGAGAGAGGATCATCAGGTAAAACAGCGAAGTGTACTTGTAATACACTCACACATTGATGTGATGTCATTAATTAACAGTGGGATTTCAAAATATTTCTCATTTTTCTTAGATGAAGTATGTTATCTCCATAAACTAAAATATCAAGTGTTAAAATGATTAGCAACAAAAATAGCACCAGCCACAAATTAAGCAATTTCATCACTAATTAAAAGCAATGTAAGCAAAGCTATGAGTCTGCTTTATTCTGTGCCTTAGAAAAGATTTTTTGACAAAGCACAGAAATGTAAAAACACAGTGTTACTGTTTACACTGTTTATTATAAATACAGAAGTGATATTATCATTCCTTGTTTACTGTTGTTGGCATGTTTACACAATTCATTGTGATCTTCTGGAAAATCTCTCTCTCAAAAAAACCCCAAACTGAAAAGCATAAACAAATACACATCAGAGTCAAGGAAATTACCAGAAAATTTTGTAGTGTGTTTCAAGGGCTTGGAGGTTATTCTTCTGCAGGAAAGATCATCTGCTCTTTCTCAGATATTTAATGAACAGATTCACATTAAAACTAGATAAAGATCTTTCTAATGTAACGACAGAAGAATGCCCCTGATAATAACTGAACAGCCGTTAATGAATTCATTAGCGTAGAACAAAGGAAAATAATAGTCTCATTTAGTGGTTTCACACAGTATTCTGTGCATCTTCAGCAGTATATTAAAATACATAAGAATGAAAAGAAAAAAAAATCTTGAATTTTAAGCAATATATGAATAAACAACATGACATTAAAAGATGTTAAAATGCAACCTTATTCAAAGATGCATCCAGCTATTCTCTCAGCATGTTACTGAATAAATCAATAGCGATGGAAGAAGATTCTCAAAGAGCACACACTTGGCATTTGGAATATTTAAAAAACATACAATTCTGTAGATGAAATGTTTCATTTAGGTCATGGCATGGACAATATCGGAGTTTCTAGTTTGTAAGTTTGAAGTCTTCTTGCAACCAAAATACAGAATCTGCCAATGGTGCTCTCTGAAGAATATCAGGTAATCTAGACCATGGAGTGATCTTATTTATTTATTTATTTATTTATTTTTGTAGATTCCACAAAAATTTGTCTGAATAGAGAAATGCAGAATCCCATTTCACATAATTTGCACAGCAATGATGCATGAGTAGAAGACCTGAGGATACAATCATATCCGCCTTTGTCCTTCTGTCCTTTGCATTGCACAGCGAACTGCATTTCATGTACCCTCTATCTTCCTCAGACTCTGCCACATGCACCTACTTCAGTTCAGCCCCTACTACCATATCACCAACATCCACCTCTGTCTTCATGGACAAACATAGTAAAGTAGGATGCATTACTTTCCGAGCAGCCATTTTAATTAATAGCAGATATCATTATTTGGAATCTTTCCCACACCCTCAAGTAGAAAACATTAATATCAGGACTTTCCTAAGTGCAGTAGCCTGACATTTATAATCAATAAAGAATGAGCCAAATACATTTATTTGAAAATGGCATTTCTGAGCAATCGATGCCAAGCTTTAGAAGGTATTTGAATATAGTAGCATGACACTGTCAAAGAATACCAGAAAACGTCCATACTTCACATACACAAATTTGTGGACTCTATAAGATCAGAAGCCCATTTGCTCATTGGAAACTAGTATATTGTGGGGGTGCCTAGTAAATACTGTGGGCTTTTAAGGTGCAGTTTTTCTATCTACCTGTAAACTGTCATTTTCCTTCTCCAATAAAGACTGAGGACAAAATATCAAGTACGTTTTTACTTATCATTTAAATCCTAGGGAAAAAATGCAATTCTCATATGTATATTCTATGTCAGTATGGCATTTACAGTAGACCTTGCATATATATTTGTATATACACACATGTACACACATAAATATACAACCTGAACTCCACACAGGCACAGTGCAAATTGAATGATATTTTCATGTAAGTATATGCAGATGTACGAACAGTATTAACAACATGAGGGTGTAAAGTGTGGAAAGGTGCACTTAGTCATCTGAGGGCAGCACACAGTAATCTTGCCAGTAATTCAAAGAGAATAATGGGGCTAAGTCACTTTTCTGAATCCCTGTTCTTGACTGTGCTGGACTGAAACTATGATGAAGAAGAAAGGTTACCGTGAAGAAGTATTAGCCTCTTGTAACCTTTTGTTATCTTAAAACATGTTTGAGAAAAGACTCTGAAAGGCAAATTTCTATTATCACACTGAGAAACCCAAATCTTTTATCATTTTATAGGTACACACTGAGTTTTTTGACTGGAGAAAAAGAACAAACAAATTATCTACTTTTGCTTTGTATCTCTGTAGAATACCAGTCCTCACAGATCTACAAATTTGGATGTAAATTGCTAGAATACTTCACATAAATTATGCATAGTTGGTAATTTGACTGGTTCTGATAGCAAGAGCTGTTGTGTATCATTCATTAATGACACACTTTAAATACTCTGCAGAATAATATGAGCCAAGCAATGAAAAAATAAGCAACAAAATCACCAACTTTCACCTAAAGACTGTTTGGCTAGCCCCTTAGCCTATTCCCACCAGTACATCCTCTGAGAGGATGCCAGTTTTAAATGGACAGGTCATATGATTGGCAACAAGTAACTATATCTCAGTCCAACTTTTGGATTTTTATAAGCTCAGATTTATACAACTTTGTCCAGTAGGTTGGCTGGAGCATTCATCCAACACATGCAATGAAGAAATTGATAAAAAGATGGTACGAGTGGACTGAGCAATGAGTAGTGTGCAATTTGTAGAAATGGGCTGTATTTGTAGCAGATGCAGGGAGCTTGTCTCCATTCCCCAGTAAACACAAAGATGTGGCTGGAGGAATAAACCTTTGATTCACAACACAAAGTTCCAGGAAACAGTGAAAAAGTCAGTCTTCTCTATTAGCTGCTTTTTCTTTTTCCCACCACCCCTAAGATTTCAGTTCAAATGCATCATTTTCCTAGTCTTTTTGTACTTCCAGAAGTTTGCCTTGCTTCATTCCCATAAGCACTGCTTCTGATTTGATCTCAGCTTTTTCTATCATTAGTAAAGACAGATGTGTTTCAGCTAATAAAAGAACTGCTCATTTGAAGACACTTTAGTAGAGATCCAAATCCAAAAATATTTGGTTTGTTGGCCAGCAAAAGTTGTATTCGTGTTGTTGTTTTTTTTTGTTTTGTTTTTGTTTTGTTTTGTTGCTTTTTTTTAAATTATTTTCCAACAAACATTGTACTTCAGGTCCAGAAGTATCTAGACTCTTCAAGATGAGTTCTTTTGGTTAATTAATACTCTGGAGCTATTCAAGACCCGCCTGGACGCCTACCTGTGAGATGTGGTATAGGGAACCTGCTTTGGCAGGGCGATTGGACTCAATGATCTCTAGAGGTCCCTTCCAACCCCTACAATTCTGTGATTCTGAAGCCAGTAGCAAAACTTACATTTATTTTGATGGGACTGGGATTTCGCTGGCACCGGGTCCTGAAAGTATCATAAGTAAACATACTCTTCTAAGGTTTTCCATCAACTCATCAGCACAGGGAGGTTAAGCAGCTCAGATAAATCAACAGCTGCTTAGGCTGGATGAAGTCTCTGTTAATGTTAAATCTCTGCAGGGAAAAACATGATAGGCTAAATTCACGCACTTGTCTCTAGACTGAATTAGCCACAATATTATGATAAGGTGATACGTAGTGATTGAATTTCCACTCCTATGAGGTGCAAGAATAACAAAGATTGATGAAGTAGCATGATATTAGTCAGGGTTAATAAAACTCCAATGTACAGACACAAATGATTAATTTCAGGTGGAACATATGTTCTCCTTATTAATATGTATATTCATCTCTGCATTTCTGGGGTTTAGAAAAAAAATTAATGGCATGTGGATATCAACAATCTATATATACAGAAATGAAACAAAAGCAACTGTTCAATGACCTTTCAAAGATTTTTTTGCAGTGTTTATGCTTGGCAGATCACCACATAGATGCAGCAGTCAACACTGAGAAACTGCCAACCTTAATCTTAAAGCATTAAGCAGCCCAAATGCACCAAATTTTGAGGGTTTATTAAACTTTAAATAAGTTTACGGGCAACTAGAAATTCATTCATTTTGATACTTACTGTGTCATGCTCCCAGATGCATATATTATTCTAAAGACAGGTTGCCTAAACAGACTCAGTCCATGAAGTTATACAAACTTCATTCTATAACTCATCCATGCAGCAACTGGATTTGCTCAGAAAAAGCCTGTACATTCCTGGTTGCAGCCATGTGTCAAGGTGGTTGGACATGCTCTGTGTCTCACAGCAGTGATACAGTCATTTTCCCGTGCTCTCTTTCTGTCAGTTCACTTTCTTTAGAGCTATGTAAGCTTCCTTGGTGAAGTAGATAATCTCAGATAAGATTTAATGTCCTCTGTGCCTATATTTATTTTGTGATTTCCTACATTCCTCCTACCTCAAGAATAAAAATTGAAGCCTGACTGGTATATAAATCCAATTTACTGAATGAAGCCTGTCACGTGAAGACACATCTATAAAAGTGGATCTCATTGATGATGCTGAGTGCAGCCTGTACTGCTACAGGAAACTATGAAGAACATTTGGGTTTGAATAGGAAACATTGTTTTCTGCTGAATTAATAATGGATTTATGTTAAAGAAGAGCTATCTATATATGGGGAAAATATATTCAGTCTGATAATACTTGGCAAATTCTGACTGAATTTCTGGTTTTTCCTGCAATCTATCAGACTGCAGCTGCAGGTCACTGTTTGCGTTTCATGGATGAGAACATACAGAACTAAACCTGGCAGCAATAGAGGTGGCATCTTGCTTCCTGCTGGTCAGACTTTAGTACAATTACCTGATCTCCATCAAGTATCTCTGTGCCCTCAGTTAACGTTAATTGTATACCCTTGTCCAAGAATGCACATTATGCCCCAGTGCTATCATAATGGACTTGTACCAGTATCTAAAATTAATGATAACATGTCAAGTTCAGTGCCAGGAAATTTTAATATCGCCATGGTAACTGTGGCTTTTTCAGAACTAATTAATACTGCATTTACTTGGAATATTATCTGTTCTCTTTAATTTTATTCCTTTTCTTTTTCAGAACCTTGTGTATAAATCTTAAGACCTAATTAAATGAGAAAAAAAAAAAAGAAAAAAAAGACCACCTATTTTTGCATATGCAGACATTGAGAAGTTCTTTCTTTCATTCTAGATAGTTTGTCTCTGTATCAGCTAGTGCCAAAATTCATACTAAGTTGGAGTCATGAGTGACACAACTTAGTATGGGAGGAAAAAAGCACAAAATGCAGAGTACCAGAAAGGAAATGCTATTATATGTTTATTTTCTTGGTCACAATAGCTTAGAATGTACTTTGCTTCTTATCACTTAACATTTGCTGTTTATGCTAAAAATATGAAAACATTTGGCTGCTTTTCAAATGAAAGGGAGAATATTACAACACTCATTTTCAATCACTTTGGTCTGGGTCTCCTGGAGCTACAAATGTTATCCAGAACTATAAAAATCTGTTTGCAGTGAAGTTATATTTATTTTTTAATGAGATTCAGTAAAATTTGAAAACATCCTCTAAAAAGTCAGCATTTTGGTACTACATATTTCAGTAATAGCAAAATAACAGTGGGAAACTCCACCTAAGAAAAACTCAGTTCTATGTCTTTAGAAAAGTAAATAAAGTTAAGGAGCAAATTAAGGAATATCTCCATTGTTCAAGTACTATTTAGTCTGCATTACTAGATCCTTCTGCTAGCTACAATAAATCATCCAACTTTGTGTTCATTTCCAGGAGAACTCCTTAAGATCATATCTTTCATCAACTCCCACATCACATACATTAAGTGTGTAAGTACCCTCATGAACCAGAATATGTTACTAAAAGCCACTAGAGCATTTCAAAAATGAATAATTTGAAGGAAGGGTGCAACAAGATACCCATTCAACAAAGGTTTTTATTCATGTAATTGGCCAGTTTCCTCAGTATGCATGTTACTGGGGTACAGAAATCAAATTCAGTTTGGGAAATGCTGTAGTGAAAGTAAGGTGATAAAGCAGTAAGGAAAACAAAGCATTTCAAGTCACCATATCTAAGAGCATGTTATTAGGTGCTAGGACAGTCCTATGGATATTATTATAAGTAGATTTCTTAACTGTCAGTTATTTTTGAAGGTGAGGTAGGCTTACGTAATTATTGTATAATCCAGCTAGATGTTTTTGCTCTTTTTTTTAGAATGCATTCTCATTTTTTACTGACATAAACGATGGGTGCAATTGCTCTCCTTATTTATTGTTTAGTACATTTCTTTTCTAGTGATTTCTGAATCTGCTACATGCTGCTTTCCGCAATCAAACTTTGTAATTAATCTCAACTTTAAAAAAGCATTTCAGGGCTGATTGATTGGGATTTTCACCTTTACAATAGCATTGTGGTTAGATAAAGATGGAGTAAATTGATGAGGAGGTAAGGAATGGAAATTATCCCCTATCTGGCAAAGAAGTTACATTTTTATTTAGCTTATCCTCTCATTCTTAATAGACATTCAATATTTTCATATGTTAAAAAAAATTAAGTACTAAGCAAATCATATCTTTCATGTTTAATAACCAAACCATTCACAAATAATTGATTAAATAATAAAACATTTTAATCAAGTATTAATAAGACAACAAGTGTGAAATGATTTTTGAACAAGTGAGATCAGGCATGAGAGAAGAAAACAAAAAAATAAATGAAACATACAACAACCCTCAAAGTGTGCAGAGAATCAAAGAGCATGATTAATAAAGCTGTGTTAGAAAGCTGAGCAAATTCAAGGTATTCAAATAGAGGTAAGAACAGATACCATGTTAGACACATGAAATCAATAAAGATGGTAAGTTGAATTAGAAAGATAATCAATTTCTGAAGGGACTTGCTTTGATGCCTAAAAGTTGCTGCTGAGAGACTGATACTTACCTATGATTGGAAATACTGCAAATAAGAAACTGCAGTTTAACATTGCTTCCCTACTCTGTCCCAGTTTTTCCCAACTTGCAATTGTACCCAGCATCCTGGCCATTCACCAATGTAGTCAATCTAACTAGTGTGCAGGGACACTATGAATATTTTCTTTGATATGCAAAAATCTCAAGAAGTCCTGTCCAAACAACAGAACTAGTGAAACCTGTTTCTTCTGAATTTGCAACCACCAACTTTCCATCTCCTTTCAAGAACTGGACAAGACTATGATGTACTTGCAAGGTGTCTCCCAAGAAAAGAAAGGAATCCGTTGTTATCTTAGAAATATGGGTGTTGTGATTTCCCATCAGGCTTACATTTAACACCAGTATGACCACTGAATTCTACCTGCCTTCTCTTCAATAGAACAGTGGGTCTTCTCTGCTTGACCCATGAATTTACACAGCATGTAAGACCTTTCCTCCAAAGCCAGCAAATAGGTCCCTAATGTCTGTGGAAACTGGAAACAAAGGGAAAAAATAATGAAACAGGTTGGTGGTTGAATGGTCATCCAGGCAACAATACCACAATAGTCCTTATTTCATTAGGAAACAAACGAAAATATAAAGGGTCATATACAGTTTCAAAGGAAGAAATCTCTCCTGTGATTTCCTGTGTCTGCTTGAGTGAGAGACTTGGAACTGAATAGTAGAACTCCTCCACACAGTTTCCAGTCAGAGCAACCTTAATGCTGAATACAGCATTTTTTCACTGCAGCTGCAATTTCTATTCCTGTTGAGTTAACTTGCTGTTTGGAAATGTTTTTTGCATGACTGAGCATCGTGCTAGCAGAGAATGATTGTGCCCTAGAGCTCTGCCTCTCTGCATTTCATCATGTTACATAACTGCTTCATGTCTCTAAAACCTATCTTCTTGTGCTGTATCTACATACCTCTCCCCCAGAGGACACAGCTCCTTCCATGGCTGACAGCTTTTTACCATTTCCACATTTTCTTTCCACTTTTCCATTTATGCTGGCAGTAAGATTTGTCTTTTCCTTCTGGCCTTATCTTCACTTCAGAAGGCGAGCAGATCTACTAAATGAATTCAAGGACATTTTTGGAGTTTTGTTGCTTGTGTCTTCTCATTAAGCAAGAGAGATCTTGGCAAGATGAGTATTTTGAGGACAAAAGTTGAGTTATGAAGTTAATGAACAAAGACAATATTAAGTCCAGAATTTACAGCAAGGAATTACACATAAAACACTGTTCATCCTTTAAAACTTCTAGTAAACACAGAATAATTGTGTCCTTTCAAAGAAGCCATCAAGGGGGGAAAGCACATGTCAGAAATTAATAAAAATCTACCAGTTCAAAGCAAGTGGACAAACATACTTGTTAAGAAAACAGTATAGTCTGAAACATTCTAGAAACTAATTATTCACTTGACAGTGCTGTCTCACAAACACGTAAAAACACTTAATGAGTAGATTTAGCTACCTGGTTGCAGGACATTTTTAATCACTAAATATTTGCTAAAAAACACGGTGAAGCTACGTGAAATCAAAATTATTACCTCACTTTTCTTGGTGTAAATGCCACAAAATTTAAATGTGTACTGGGTTGCTAACTTATTACTTATGAGGACAACCTTGATGAACAGACTGAGAGACAACACACAAGTAATGCGACAGCACCTGGGGCTTCTGCCACAATTAGGTTTCTCTCCAGCCAAGAGGGAAAAACATGGAAACCAGTAAAATTCTGATGTGTTTATTCTGTTCTTCACAAACAGTGGTGAGAAATGTAATTTACAGTAGCAGACTGCAATCACATGGCTGGTACAGCTTCTCCTTTGGGATGGTGGAGGCAGCAGGCAGTTTCAGGAGATTCTCACAGGTGGAGTTAGGAAGAGAGCTGCTCTCAGCTCCAGGGGACTGGCCTGAGACACAGATTTGACTGCTGTATCCAATAGCGTTTGTCAGGGGATGGAGCATGGGTACAAACATCAAAGCTTTATCTAACCTATGCAGTGGCAAAAGAGAAGATATCTGTGAGCAATAATCATTAAGTACACCAAAATTTTATGGATAAGGTGGAGACTTCATAATTTCATGTCTCTGTACAAAAGCTATGGCATGGGAATCATGAGAGCATGACCATTCTAAGTGACAATGTAAGTTTTGAGGGAAGAGGTTTCTGGAAATGGAGGCAGACATACCTCTGCTGTCAGATTAGATCAGGATGTGATGTGCCCTTTATGATGCCTGCAGGAGGGATCAGTCACACTGGCCTCCCATAACTCCCCCTCCAACCTTAGAAGATACTTCTTGGCAGTGTGTAACAATTCTAGTTAGTTCTTAGGGCCTAATTGATATTATTTCTGGAAATGTTCACTTGCAGAGAATCCTGGCCTGAGCCCAGCTGCAGAAGATGCCTAGGTCGGTTGAGGATATTTTTTCCCAAGCCAGTTTATAACACCAAGATGCGACTTCTGTCATGACAGTCCCAGAATACCAGTCTATGTCTTCTGATAATATTTCTACATGAAGCTAAAGAAGGTCACTAGCCCATTTCCAGTCCCCAATGGTAAAAATGAAATGTAGAGGCACAAGGTCTGGACTGACAGACAGTTTAATACAGTCAGCATGCTGTGCTGTAGAGATACTAACAAAAGTGGCACAGACAGCAATGCATCCTGAAATCTCGTGAACTGTCAGATTTGTTTATGTTTCCCACTTCTGCTGGGCTGTCCTAAGTTGTCACTTTTCACTAAGGCGTGGTAAAAGCTAAGCTTTGCTGAGATGGTTTGAACAGCTTATGAGCAACAGCCTTCAATATACAGGCATGAAGTAAAGAACTTACAGCAGTCTGTGCTGCTATGGTACTGCTCTGCACCTCTAACGCATAGATAACCACACTACTGGCTGAATATTACACTGTCGACTCTTGATAAGAGCACATCCCTGGGGTGAATTAGGTTGCCTAAATGCTTTTACCATATATTAGCAGGGAATATGTATTGTTCAGATGGTTTGCACTCATTCTTGTGAATTAATTACCTTTTCTCTTTTCACATTATTGAGTGGAATAATTAGAAACTCATCTTCACAAGATCAGTTGAGATGAATCTATGTTATTCCTTTACTTACAGAAAAGTAGCATCCTCATGTGGATCCTTGAGTCTTGCCATCAGATAAACAATGCTTAGCACATCCAATCACTGCAAGAACTCACAGCCATGACTGAAATTTATCAGCCTTAGAAGAATACTCCAAATTCAGGTTTCAATCAGTCTTCACAAGACTTGTTTGTGAGGTACTGTATATATATTCAAGAATTATTACAAAAAAACAGTAAGAAAAAACAGTCAAAACAACAAGAAAAAATGGGGACTTAAAAATGATTCTGTCTAGTCCGGTGTCATGGACTATTGAAGACATGATTTAGCAGAGGATTGTTAGTTAGGGTAGTATGGTTAGGTCATGGTTGGACACCATCTTTAAGGTCTTTTCCAACCTGAGGGAGAAAAAAAAAAAAAAAAGACAGAGCCAGCAGTTAACACTCAAGTAAAATTTTGAAGTCAGGACATTTTTTTGACTGTCTAAGAAAATACAAAACACTGTACTGCACTCTCCCAGCAAGTGTGAATCTCCTCTAAAAAAAAATAAATAAGTTTTCCTCCTTATATCACTGCCTCTGCTCTGTTTGTTTCCTTGATCCCAGCTCCCATCTCCCTATCCCTTTCCCTTCCCATTTTTGGGGGCCAGGGGCTACTGCCCCCATCAGTGACATAGATTGATCTAGATAACTCCATGACATCTCACTACATTACTACACCTCCTTGAGTCTTGAAGTAACCAGCTGGGGAAGAGAAGGCAAGTTTTGTGGTCAGTTTGGAGACATACATGTTGTCATGGTTTTGCAATTTTGTTATTTTTCTATCAGTATTCCACATCATAACATCATGATAAAGCATGGATAATTTTGATGAATGTGCTGCTCACAAAAGAAGACTGAATGTCCCAGAGAACATCGTGGTCAGTCATATGACAAGGACTCTATATAATTTCACTTCAGTGCTGGTCTCGCTCTCTTGCATCCTGCCAGCCATGGGGGAGTGCGTGGAAGCGTTCCAGCCGTTTCACCTAGAGTTACAGTAGGCCTCTCTGTTTCAGGACTCACTCTCTCCTATTTTACTTGATTCGTTAGCCTTAATTCCAATTATATTGTATTATATTGTGTTATTCTGTATTCCGATATAGTATTTAGTAAATAAGTGTGCCTCCTTAGATAATTGCCACTGTATTTATTTTCCTTTTCCCTTTTCCTTTTGGGATAGCAGCCCTGCAGGCTGTCTATTCCCCTGTCGTGGGTGCAGGTAGATTTTCAGTTAACCCATGACACATGTATTAATTAGCTAGGTAGTATATGCTTGCTAGTCAGCAGGATAAGTAGGTCAGATAGAGGCTGGATCCACCATCTTGCACTGTGTCAGGAGGTTTCAGTGACATTAGTTCCTCTCCTCCATTATTTGCCATAGATTTTTCTGTTATCTTCTATGTAACAGTTCTATGGTAGAACCTGACCAGAAGGCATAAATGTCCCTGGAGGAAAAGAAATGGAAGGCTGGAAAGCTGGCAGATGGAAGGTGTAAGTCCACATGCCTCATTTCCTTAGAAAAAGCAGGCCAAAGGTATTCCAAACCCACCTCAAACATTAAACTTGCAAACACAATCTGTTCTGAAGAGACTGAGTGTAATCTGTTGTACAGTTGATGAAACATATTGAAGTGTACAGTGCATAGGAGGACTGTATATAAATGCAAAAAGAGTGAAGGATAGCAGGAACAGGTTGAAAGTCCCAGAGGGAAAACTGTCTCCTATTTTGTTTTTAAAAATATGCCACCATGAAAGATGTAGTAACCTTTTTATGTGGAGAAGATAGAGTAGCTCTACAAGTGCAAAAAGAAGGCAAAGTATGCAGATGATCAGGAACAAAATACATTAACACACAGCTCTCAGAAGTAGAACTTGCTTCAACAGCTTGCAAGGATCATGCCTTGGTTTAAGTGAGTGTTCATCACTTCTTTGCCAACCCACCTGCCAGTTCTGTCCTCCCCAGATCTCTGCCTGCTAAAAATACTTTGTGAACAATAAATCTTCTACACTCAACATAATCCTGAAGCACACATTATTATGTGTACAAGTTTCAGACACATCAATGGCAATTAAATACACAAAAATTTTAAGTTGCCAGAAAACATTGTTATAATCACACACAGCCTTATGACAGAAAAGGGTCCTTGACATCTACTTCCTCATCATTACGTATGAATACTGATAGAGAATATGAATTTTTAAAAACCAGAAATCTGTTTTTGACATTTTTTAATTCTTGCTACACTCTGCAATTCCAGCCTTTTACTGTCTGAGTATCACAGAAGTATTAAAGACTAGGTATGAGAAACAAAGACATAACACTCTAGTAAGTGTTGCTGATAGCTCTGTCACACTTACCGAGTTTTTCAAGTGAAAGCAAGAATTCAATAGAATAATCACCAAATCCCAGTTTACTACTCTGATTAGTGATAGACACCACAATACATATCCTACAAGAAGCAGACTCATAAGTTACAGTTCCACACATGGTTCAATGAGAAGAGATAAAGCCTACAGGAAATCAGGAACTTCACAAGGATCACATATTCATTTTAGAAGAAACACAAGACTTACCTAAAGAAAGCAAGGAAGGAAGTATCTTAATCTCTTTCTTCCCTAGTAAAATTATTCCTTGTTCCACCAATCAGTAGCATGGTAATCTACAGAAGTGCCATAGTGATACCACCCAGTATGCTGTAATAAGTTGCCTATTTTCAGTCTTCTGTGCAGAGAGCCATCATGTCAGGCAGGGCTTGTTTACATTTCTTATACAAGGAAGCTAAGCCACACCAAACAGGAGCACATGCTTACAGTGTTCTAATTGCTGTCATTTTTTAAGAGCACAGCTCTGTGTGTCACACCTGAGTGCTTTGAAAAGTGGAGTTACCATTGTGCTGTAAAGCATGTCTACCTGCTTACTGAGTCACAACTTCTTTTGGCAGAAAGGCTGATTCAGCTTGCTCACCTGCACCATGCACTATTTAACAGGTCATGAGGCAAATATATCAGAATGTGTTAATGGGAAAACAGCAAAAGAGGAAAACTGAGTATAATCTTTTTATTAATTTCCATTTGGCAGGTAGAATTTCATGACACTTTCAATAAACATAATTAGGGGAACTATAATCAGCTAGATATCTCCATATTTAACATGCGTTGATAATTTCCTTAAAGTGGCCAAAGTGGTGCATTATAAAGACTTTACAGTGTCTACCTACCATCTAGGTTTTCCAGAAGTGGATGAACTTCATAAGCCTCTGAAGTAGAAACAGTTACTTTTGCAGAGTCTCCAAACTTTAGTTTTGCCCATAGAAGGTTTTACAAGTCACTCAGCTGAATTATCAGAATTACACTCTCCTATTCAACATGATTAGGAGTCAATAACATAGAAGCAGAACGCTGTAAGGGAGTAGGCTAAAAAGGTTTTTAATAAGACAGAGGCTGTCGCTGTTATCATACAAAAATCAGTTCTGTTGAAGTCATTTTACATGTAGTAATTGTCTCTGTAAATGCAAAGGTGGCTTCTCTCAGTTAGGATGAGCCTCACAGCACTGAGGCAATCTGTACTTATCTCTTATGCTGCTCACTTTCTCTTTATTCAAATTTTATCCAGGTACCTTATAAAATAGATGCAACAGAAAATCAGGAATGTGTATAGGCTACCTCTCCAGTGCTTTCAGCTGTGAACTGACCATTTTTTTTCCTTGCTCTGCTGTCAAGTATTTTGTCTGCCTTCTTCTTCCTTATGAATGCTAACTCCTCACTGACAGTAGGTCTGTTACTATCCTAGGTGAGAGACAAGCAAAACAGGAACCATTTGTGAAAAACCTGGCTGAATACACTAGAAATAAAAAAAAAAAAAAAAAGCAAAACAAGAACAAAACACAATCTCCAAGGAAAATAAAAGCCAGTGAAGTTTCCTGGAGCTAGAAGAGTGTTGCTAAAAGAGATAACTCTTAAACTTGAAAAAAATCAGTGTTCAAACCAAACTTACAAAGTCACTTCATACCAAATTCTCCAAGATGATTACTGAAATGGAATTATTAACTAATGAACAATAAGGCCTTTAAGAAACAGAGCACATGCTGTATGATGCAATTCATTATCTTTTTTGCACGTGTAACACAAATGTCATCTAAAAAATATAGACTGATGGAAGATATAAGTCATGTAGAGAAAGCAGTCTTAGAACTCCCATCATTATTTTGTTTGCATTTTGCTTTTATTATGCATGTCTCAATGGGGAACTGGAGATACCTGGCTACTTGAAAACAGGTGTTTCTATTTACAAATGTCTAAAAGGCATCCACTATGCTTATGCTCTGGTAACTGCTAGTAATAAATTACATTAACTTCCTAGCTTCCAGCAGCTGTCTTGAGAAATTTGCTGTTATAGGACTGCACTTCTAGAAATCCACATTTATAAAGTATCTGCACAGTCCTGGAGCAAATCAAGTTAGCTATGCAAATGGCTCACTAAAACCTCTGGCGTTTTCTTGGAGAGAGCCCTACATACCTACACATGAGCTCTAAAAATGGTCATGTTCTATTTGTTGAGTTCAGTCACTGAACTTTGCTGTTTCCAGAAACAGATTTATTTCTTGAAACAGTTTCCCAATATTTCACCTCTAACCAGGGCTTTGTTAACAACTGCCAAAACTTTGGCATCATAACCAGTTTTAAGATTTCCACTGTTATTTCTCAATCTGTAACTGAGCACAAATTAGCTGATTTTATGACACTGGGAATCACATACAAAATACATGAGCAGATAAATAAGAACTAACAGTATATGCAGATAAGCAGGTCTCTGTGTTTTAACTACCTTTAACCTATAAAGTTGTCATAAATACTACTATAGATGAGTTCAGCATTTTACTGGTTAGAGTTTCACAATTAAAAATTTTGTATGATGAACAAACATCAAAACAGAAAAGCCATCAAGAGCACTTGCACATGATTTCCATGGCTTTACAGATCTCTAAAATGTGTGCAGAAATCTTAAGTTTGAAATGAAGCTGCAAAATAGAAATGCCACATATGCACCTACTTATTTAACCTTAAATATTTATAGCAAGACATCACAGCCAAACAAACCTGCCACCTACCCAAACACAGTGAGGAAACACTGTGACTGTTTTCCTCATTACACTAAGTAGCTTACTACACATTCTGTAAGCATGCGGACACCACAAAAATAAAAATCCCTCAAAAAAATGCAATTAAAATTTGGACTTTCTTTTAAAAATACTCATTGAGGAGTTCTCCCTTCCTCTTTTGTAAGTTAAGAAACTTACTGTTTGAGTGCTTATTAAGGAAAACTGAAACTGGATTCAGTCTTCCTCAATAAACCATGCTCAGCTCTTTACCTGCAAAGAGGCAAGCTATCTCTTCCAGCCCAGCAGGGTGAAAGATATATCATTTAATTCAAAATCATAATCAATTTTGTGGAACTTCCTCTGCCTCAATAATCTTCCAAGATACAACAAAAAACAGAACGGAAGACAATGAAACAGGGAAACCAAGACAGAAATCCTGCTTTTCCTTAAATACAATTTTTTTTGTATAATATTGAATGACCATATTGTTCATGCTATTTTTCCACAGAAGAAGCAGAGGACAAATCTTCCTTTATCACTTCCTGAGTCAACACTACAACTTTTAGACCACAGCATACCAACAGAAGGAGAGAGAACCTTCTTACTCCAACATTCACCCTCACAAATTCAAACTACTAAAAAGGGAGGAAAATAAGAAATCACCTCCAGAAGAGAGCTCAAGACTACAGCAATAACAATAATAATTCCCTATATCAATCTTCAGAGAGGCAATATTTAAAGATAAATTCTGTGGTTTCACGCTCATACTACACTGCTATACCAAGTGAGTTGATGAGGTGCTCTACAGTGTGCACTGCCTTTGGGGATGCCCTTCAGAAGCAGCTAATTTCCCATTATATAAGAGGGTTACAAAACAACATGTTTTTAATTTTTATTTTTCAGGCATTTTAAAAGTCAGACATTTGAAAGAGCAACATTGCTTTACTTAACTCCAAGATTTTGCAGTTTCCTTGAAGCCATGGTCAGAACCCAAAGGTGCAGCATACCCACCTTTTTAAAGTCTCATGTTCCAAGTAATTCCCAATAACATCTGCACACCTAAAGGCAGTAGAGCTATCCCTTTATGCCACTATTCCTTCTAAAGTCTTGCCAGAATTTGGACAAGATTTAAGTATCCTTATTTTTCAGTCAAATAAATAAAAAAAGACACATAAGCCGGTACAGGGATGCTGGCTCATAGAATGCTATTTGTGAAAGAGAAAAGCAGCAGGTATCCATTTGCAAGTAAACAGTTAGTATCTCCCCCAGTATGTGGAAAATAAAAGGACTAATAACTTCTGAACTAAAATATTTTTATTGACAGGTCACTAACCTCTGCTAGCATCAAATCTGGGGTATAGTTACTGTATAGTTGGAATAATACAAATGTACAGTTGTAATTACAGAGTAAATAGCCAGAGGGTATCTAAGAAAAGACTCACCAGTGCTGAGGCTTTCAGTTGAGATGGATACTCACCAATGTTGAGACTCACCACAAAAACTCCATACAGGAGAAATCTCCAGACAGAAATGCTACCTTAGTGGTGGTCAGCCCTTAAATGGGATCTAGGAGACGTGAAGTCAAGCTCCACTCCTGGGAGCACAGCTGAATTACCTTCACCTGTGCTCCCACAGCTGACTCATTGCTTGCCTCAGATGGTTATATGATATGACTCTGGTCATATAGATAGACCAGACTCAGTAGAAATGAGAAACAATGATGCCAAACATAATTCTCTGAGAGTTCAGGAAGGCAAAATAACAAAATTCAATCACAAAGATTAAAAAAGCAAGTATTTCTAGGAAGGCACGGGTTTGATAGTACTGTCTAAATGAGTAAACAAAAGCAAGTAAAACTGGAGCAAATGATAGATCTGTCCTTTTTTATTTTTGGGTTGCTGTCGGCCATTACAACTATCAATCAGCAAGTGTTTTTCCATAGAGAAAAGCGCAGCTAGGACATGATATTGATCAGGTGACTGGAACCTGTGTTCTCACCAGCTCCCAGCTGTATACTTCCTAAGGTGGGGCTGAGCCATTTTCTTTACAAACCAACATAGATTCTGGGACCCTGTGGAAGGTAACAGTGAATAAAAATGAAAGCTTTTTCTGTTCGAATCTCAAAGTTAACCTTAGGCAAATCCAAAAGATTTAGAGAACAGCCCTCTACTTCTGCACTACTTTTGCTGTTGTATTTTTTCCTGCTAGAAGTAATAACACAGGCTATATCTGAGAATTTGAAAACGCTAGCCTGAATATGTATAATAGAAAATCCCATAAGGATGCCAGCTGTGCATTTATGGATGGATGAAAAGTACAGGCTGTTAGCTGTGCAGTCAGTTTCTTAGAGATATTAAGATTTGCTGCTAAAAAGCAGGAAAATGCAGTTACAGAGCCTGCAGCTGACAAGCCCTATTGATGAAGGGCTGGCTCGCAGAAGCTTGTTGTCTTGACAGCTGAGGAAACAGGAAGGAGGTAAGGGACTGACACAACTGGTGAGTTAGAATGGAATAAAATCTTCAATTGGGTTGGTTTGTTGTTTTTTGTTTGTTTGTGGGTGTGGATTTATTTATTTTGTTTCTTTTTTTCTATATGTATTTTGTGGGGGCTTATGAAAAAAACCCTAGGGTGGTGATCTTGAGGAGAGCATGTATCAGTAAAGCTGCCTGAGCTCCTTTTGAGCCAATATGGAGGGTTTTTGCAGAATACATGTCACAGCAGTTACAAGACAAAATAATGATAGGTGTGTCTGTCATGATGAAATGATGTATTAGTGATGTTCTGCGACAAGATAGAAAAGAGGAAGGCAAACATTTCCACAGGGGATTGAGTCCGACGCTTCCATTCACTCATCCAGGCTTGGACAGGGCAGCCACTCATCACACAGGTGGCTGAATGCCAGAACAAGTTAACCTTGTAGTAAATATGGTGGAAAAATACGGCCTAGGCAATAAAATAAAAATAAGCCTGAGTCATTAGGTACCAGGCAAGCACATCTATTCATTGGTCACTGGACTGGAAGAAACTACAACCTATAAGACCATCAAAACTCCAAGAGAGTCTGCTCATTCACTGCACAAATTTTTCCTCTCCAAAGTGAATTGATTCACTTTGCTTTCCTGCTCAGTGTCTTTCAGAGGTTTAGATTTAATTTGGCCTTTAATAGATCAAGGAAGGCTTCAAAATATTTGAAGCTTTCATTGATTAACCTGAAAACAAAATGTCACACTCCTTAAGTCATAATTCTAGGACAGAGCTGTCTGTTACTGATGTAATTTAGATTTTCATTTAGTATGACAGCTCTTGGTTTTAGTCGTGTTTAATTTACCTCCAATTAGGATGTTACTATAATTAAATTCCACCAAAACTACTGGATTATATCCCAGCTGAATATATTGAGGGATTTATGCAGCCTTAATTTTCCAAAGTCAGAAGAAAAAAATAAGGGAAGAGATTATTTTTGTGTCTTTGCTTGAAAAAATCAAAACAACAACAAAAAAACCTGTTTGAATAACTTTGGCACAGGCAGACATCAAAGCTTGTGTTCAAGAAGTGCAAGAGTGCATACATATGTGCACAGAAATCATCATTCTACATTGGCTAAAGGTGCTGACAGTTCAGGAGGTGCTGGCTGAATCTCAATTGATGTCTTCTCACCTGCCTCAGCTTCCTCCTCAAGTTTAGTTCTTTGGGGTAACTTTTCAGTAGAGAAGTAAGCTGAAAAGCTCCACTGGCATACAGTTGTTGGAGAACTGAACATGCTGAATTGGCTCTCAATTACTTGGTTTGTACCATTTCATTTTATGACATTAGAATAATAGAATCACAGAATCACTCAGGTTGGAAAAGACTTTAAAAATCATTGAGTCCAACCATGACCCAACCACACTACCCTAATAACCCTCCGCTAAATCATATCCCTGAGCACCACATCCAAAGGGTTTTTAAACACATACAGAAATGGTGACTCAACCAGCTTCCTGGGGAGCCTCTTCCAGTGCATAACAACCCTGTCTGTAAAGAAGTCTTTCCTGATATCCAACCTAAACCTCCCCTGGTGCAACTTGAGGCCATTTCCCTCATCCTGTCACCTGCCACCAGTGAGAAGAAACCAGCCCTGCTCTCGCTGTAAGCACCTTTCAGATACTGAAAGAGAGCAGTAAGGTCTCCCCTCAGCCTCCTTTTCCCCAGAGTAAACAGCCATGGTTCCATCAGCCTCTCCTCACAGGGCATATTCTCCAAGCATTTTACAATAATTGTTGCCCTTCTCTGGACCTGCTCCAGTACCTCAATGTCCTTTCTGTACTGAGGTGCCCCAAACTGAACACAGTACTCAAGGTGAGGCCTCACCAGTGCCGAGTACAGGGGCAGGATGACTTCCCTAGTCCTGCTCACTACATCATTCCTGATACAAGCCAGGATGCCATTGGCCTTCTTGGCTACATGGGCACACTGCTGGCTCATATTCAGCTGACTGTCCATCAACACAAGAAGGTCCTTTTCCACCAGGCCACTTTCCAGCCACTCCGCTGCAAGCCTGTAGGGTTGCCTGGGGTTGTTGCAACCCAAATGCAGGACCCAACCCTTGGCCCTACTGAAACTCATACAGTTTGCCTTGGCCCATCAATCCAGTCTATCCAGGTCCCTCTGTAGTGCTCTTCTCCCCTCAGGCAGATGAACACTCCCTCCCAACTTGGTGTTGTCTGCAAACTTACCGAGGGTGCATTCAATTCCCTCATCAAGATCGTCAGTAAAGATGTTAAACAGAAGGGGACCCAGTACCAAGCCCTGGGGGACACCTCTCTTGACTGGCCACCAACTGGATTTAACTCCATTGACCATAACACTTTGGGCCTGGATATACAGCCAGTGTTTCACCCAGCGGAGCATATGCCCATTCAAACTGTGGGCAGCCAGCTTCTCCATAAGGATGCTGTGGGGGATAGTGTCAAATGCCTTACTGAGGTCCAGGTAGACCACATCGACACATACATTCGTCCACTAAGCAGGCCACCTTGTCAAAGAATGAAATGAGGTTTGTCAGACAGGATCTACCATTCATAATCCCATGCTGATTGGGCCTCATCCTCCAGCTTACCGTTAACTGGTCTGTGACACCTCCCGAGATCATCCATTCCATGACCTTCCCTGGTACCGAGACCATAGGTCTGTAGCTACCGGGATAATATTTTCAGCTTTTTTTAGAGACGGGTGTCACGTTTGCCAGTCTCCATTCCACTGGGACATCCCCAGTTAGACAGGACTGCTGAAGGATGATGGAGAGCGGCTTGGCAACCACATCTGCCAACTCCCTCAGCAATATAGAGTGCAGTCCATCTGGGCCCATGGACTTCTGAACAACCAGTATTAGGAACAGGTCAAAGACAATTTCAATGTGGATTATGCAAGGCCTATTCTGTCCTCTCTCTACCAGCACAATGAGCTGTGTTCTCGGGAAGTAACATGTCTTGCTATTAAAGGCTGAGGCAAAGACGGCATTAAGTTCCTCAACCTTATCCTGATCCTTGCCACCGAATTGCCCTCAGCATCGTCCAACAGGGGATAGAGATTCTCCCTAGCCCTCCTCCTGCCATTGATGTATTTATAGAAATATTTATTGTTGACCTTCCCCTAAGTGGCCAAGTTCAGTTCTAGCTGGGCTTTTGCTTTTCTAATTTTCTCCCTGCACAGCTTCACCATGTACTTGGAATAGTTGTAAGCAGCTTGCCCATTCTTCCAAATACCATAAACTCTCCTTTTGTCCCGGACTTCCAGTCAAAGATATCTGTTCAGCCTGACCGGCCTTCTTGCCCGTTGGCGCATCTTCCGTAACTTGGTGATGGTCAGCTCCTGCACCTCTAAAATAACTTCCTACCTAAAAGTATTCCCAGCCTTCCTGGGCTCCCATGCCCTCCACAACTGCCTGCCAAGAGACCCTCTCAACCACCGTCTGAAAGAGGACAAGGTCTGCCCTCTGGAAGTCCAAGGGGGTACCAGTTCTGCTGACTCCCACCCGATGGAAAAAACCAGCATGTGAAGATCACACTGCGAACTCCCACCCAGCCACTCGCTTGCTCTTCCTACCCAGGAGGAAAGCAAGAGACAAGGGGATGAAAAAGCACATGGGTCGAGATACAGACCGGGAGATCTCTTAACAGTTACTCTGACGGACAAAAGAGATTCAACATGGGAAATGTTTAAGTAATTTATTTTGAGATAAGCCAATTAGATTTCCCCTAGCCAATCAGATTTCCCCAAGCCAATCAGATTTCCCCAAACAAGATAGCTTTCCCCTAGCCAGACAGTCTTCCCCTGGCATCGTTGTCACGGGCTGGATCGCCGTGGAGCCTGAACTGGTAGAGGCAGGTGTACTCCGGGTGGCCCCAGTTGCTCAGCACTTGCAGCCTCATGTAACTGATGAGCCCAGAGAGCTTGTTCTGCAATGAGAAAAATAAATGAAATGCGTTTTCCTCTCTTCTCTTTGACCACTGACAATGCGGGAGCGACACAGTCACGCAACATCTTACTTCAGGCTGCCCTCCTAGGTCTTTGACACGCTGATGTGCTCCCGTAGCACAATCAAGACATTTCTTACCCTGCTCCACCTCTTTGGCCACATGAGTTTTAAGAAATAAACAGCTACCAAAAGCTGCAGCAAATACGCAGGCAAGTTCTTTGCACTTGCTTTGAGTGTGTGTGCATGCACAAAAAACATAACATGTAATGATGTTACACTCATTAACTTCTCTAACAAGTCACCCAGGCAGAATGGACTCCCTTACGCAGCCTGTTACTGGCAACAACAAAGCCCTTGGAAAGCCACACATCTCCAGTGTGAAAGTAGCACACCAACAATATTGCATACTACGTGAGGCAGACCACTTCTGTGCCATTGCAAGCCACTTGGTCCTGGTGGTTTCTGCTGCAAGTGCAGCTGAAGCTTAGCGGTGCTAAAAGCTGTAGTAGCTCCCAAGCTTAAAAACGAGGTGGAAGCAAAAACAGCACGGCACTCCGGGCATATGCAGGTAGGAAGTGGCAGCAGAAGAAATGCCAGAGGGCTCCCATACACCTCTGGCTTGGAAGCTTCTGCCCAGCCAACTTGGTTCTCCTCTCCCACGCTTCACGCCCCTCTTTGACAGCGTACCTTCAGTTGGAAGGTCTGACCGGGAGCCTGGCCTGGAACAAAGGTGAACTCTCCCAGGAAAATTCCTTCTGCGTCCTCTTCATCCTTCAGGCCCTACGAGAAGACAGGGGTAGAGAAAACAGAACAGTGGGATGCGCTGCCGGACCAGGATCACTGAACCGCACAGGGACTGGAAGCAGAGGCGGTCTGGGACCATCCACTGTGCCACTTCCCTTTCCCTGCACCTCTCAAACTAACAACTTGCCCCATGAGTGGGAAACCTTTGCTGCATTACACTCGACAAAAAAGGAATGCTGTGGAAATGGAGCAACTCTGAGGAGCTTCTTTCTCTCCCAACGCAAGGAATGACTGCATTCCATAGTTCTCTTGGTGCTGCAACCATCCACCTCAAACGCTACGCAGAACCCCCACAGCCCAGGGGAATCACTTACATAGACAGCAAAGTCCTTGGGAGCGCTGGAGATGCTGTCTGCACGGTACGCCCCTGCTGGAATTCCATGGTTAATAGTAACTGCTGTGGGAAAGACGGCCATGGGCAGCTTGATGACGACGTGCCCTTGGCTTCCTTGGAAAGGCCAGCAGTTTCCTGGATGATTGTCAGGCTAGAAAGAGAAGAAGGAACAGTGTTCATGTGCAAAAGAGAGTCCTGGCTGGAATTCCTGCCCAGCATCAGAGGCTCTAGAGGTGTACTGGCCCATCAGCTCTGCTCCGAAGCACAGGCATACATGCATGGCAGTGAGCTGGGTGCACAACTCACTGAAGCTCTCAGGGTCCTTCTTTGGAGGAGCAACTTGCCAAAAACAAGGAGGGGCTGCAGTGATTGAGGGGCACCTGCCAGGACAAAGAAGGGCTGACCTGCACGAGCCTTTCCTGCAAGGGGAAGCAATCGCTCCCTCTCATCCAGTCCCACCTCCTTCCACCGGCACTAGCCGGGGTTCTGGTTCAGGTAGCTCGGAGCAGTGCCATGATAGGCCGGCAAACACAACATGGGGCCCTCCTGCAGTGCACTCCCTCTGAGCCCGCCAGGGTCCACTGAGAGCCCCAGCAATCTCGCAGCCCAGATCTCTTGTGGCACCTTATGGGTTTCCCTTCAATGCCAGCCTGACAGTTCTACCATGGCTGGGAAGACAAGCAAGCTAGCCTGGCAGAAGCTTGCACAGAGGACTGGGGGCAGTCTGGCAGAAGAAATTCTCAGCGGGGATACACAGGAGGAGACTGGGGCCTTGCAAGAAGACCGTACGTAAGGCAAGCTGGGAGGTGAGGGCAAGGGTAAGGACAACCCTCTGCAGTGCTTTTGGTCCTCTCCACCCCGAACCATTCTTCTCCTGTTTCTCAGTGTTCTTACCTCAAGAATAATCTCAGGAGTCCTCATATAAGGTGTCACCAGCAACGACTTCCAAAAGACTTTCCCACTTCCAGACCAGGAAGGTGAAGTCTTGGAATGAACAACAGCAGCGCCTGCAAATTAAAACAAGGGCACAGTGGTCAAGCAAGGCCAGGAGGAATCGAGGCCTGCTGACCTGGTTTTCCACATAAACAGCTGCACAGAGATGCCAGCTGCCCTTGCACTGTCCTCCTGAAAAAAGCTTCTAAGCATCATACATCCCCAACAGTGATAATTCCCTCCTTCTCTCTTGCCATTTCCCTCTGCAACACAACACAGGGACCCACTCAACTATCCTAAAGGGCAGCATAAACTGACAGCCAGCTGAGCAATCGTAAAGTAGGAGTAGTGCTTTCCAGATGTGCTCCAGCCCACTGCAGACTCTCTCTGCAAGCACACTCTCAGGGCACAAAGCGGCCGTCCACTCCTCACCCCTTCTTCCCCACCACTGCCCAAATGCCCATCCTGTCATAGCAGACAAGAAGTGCGTTGGCATCAACTTCTGTGGGCTGTCTGTTTTTACAGCGTAATGGCACCTGAAGTCTTGCTGGCATAATTGGGCATCCGGGATGGGCTTTCTTCCAGCTTCTCCAGTACTTGATTGATCATGTGTTGTACAGCCTGGGAAGGAAGACAAAGGAGAGCGCTCGTCAGAAGGAAAAGAAGGGGGAAAAGAGTTGCCTCCCAGCTTCCCTGCAAAGCCAGCCAAAGCAGACTTGGCTGCTCCACTTGCATTTAAGCAACGCTGGAGTTGCCTGGGAACCTCCAGAACTCTACTATGAACAACTGGCATGGGAATGGAGAGGGGCTGCTCACTCCAGCGCTCTGGACGCGGCTGTGGCAGGAAAGGAAAGGCTTTTTCCTGTCGGGAAGCCCCATAGAAAGGCAGACAGGCAGCACTGACAGTCAGTCCTCTTACCTCGCCGGTAAAGCCTGGGAGCTCAGTCCTTCGGAAGACCTCGTGGAGAGCACGCACAGTGATGTCCCTTGCTCCCCACTGCAGGAAATTAAGCTGCCTCTGGATCTGATTCCGCTCCTCTTTGCGGCTCAGCATTCCCAGCTTACCATCCGCCAGCCTGGAGACAGCAGGTAATGGAGAGAAGTGAACACGGCTCTCTTCTCACAAGCCAAGGGACTGTGAGGCAGTGAACAGGCCTCACTGCGCGTGACAACGGGGTAGCCAAGATTCGGTGGAGACTTGACTACACTGTTTGGCAAGCTCCAAGAGATCCCGACCAAGAAGGTTCTTCCTGGGTAACTCTGGGGGATCGTGGAGCTGTAGCAGTTTGAAAGAAAAGCTGGGAGAGGAGAACAGGAAATGGGAGAAGCACGGGCACTGTGCCATTAAAGTGTGACTCGGGTAAGAAGCGGTCACGGACAAGGGGCAGAGCTCCTCTAAAGAATGGTCAAGCCAAAGGGAGATTGTTTTATTTGTTACCTTGGACTCATTCCTGCCACAGTCTTGACCCCTTCAGCAGCGCTTCCAATGCAGTAAACGCCTGTCAGGAATTCCACAAAGCACTCAATCAATTGCCTGCATAAAGACTTGGCGTTCTGCCTTGGGCTGCCCGTTCCCCTGTCCCTGGGCAGAACAAACCATGGGGGGCTTCCTAAAGAAGCATCCTCAAGTCAGAGCTCTACAGAGACTCACCGAAGGTCACCACAGCCACAGTGAACAGCACCAGGGCAACTGCTTGCCAAACCTTAGTTTGCCTACGAAAGGAGGAGAAGCGTGGTGAAGAACGGTGACGCAGGCAGTAACTGTGCAGCTCCGAAGACGACAACGGAGCAACAGATGTTTCCTTAAAACTCATGAAGGAACCACATCCTTACCAGTCCCCATGGTCGCCTTCACCTTGTTGCTCCATTTCTCTGGAGCACAGGATTGCAATGGAGTGAAACACGAAACACGCAGCTCGCTAAGGAGTGAGCCAAACCCTCTCCAACAGTGAGCCAAACCCTCTCCAACAGCTACGCTGTCAGGTCTGAGAGTGGCTAAGGCGTGGGGACAAGCTGCCTCTGTGCTGAGGGCCCTTTGTGACTTCACAGTGGTCAGTGATGTCACCACAGAGGAGGCGGCGCCATGTTCTGAGGCACAGCCCAGCCTGACAGGGAACAGCTTCTGCACCTCCTGCCTGCAGGAGAAAGCTCTTACACGGTCAGAACACCTCCTGCCAGCAGCCTGCTTGGTAGGATCCTGCTGAAGGAAGACAGGCTGGGAGCTACAAGCCTCCTTTTTTGGTCCCTTCTTTTGATGCTCTGTACCTCAGATGTCTCACTCTGGGTACCCAGACTCTTCCAATGCTTTCCTGTATCCGTCTTCCTACTGTCAGCCAGCGTTTCATTACAGCCACGGCGCAAGCAGACGTTAAGGACTGCAAATGGCAGTTCCTGTAGAAAACAACATCAGGAAAACACTGCACGTAGTTCTTCCTGCTTGTGAGAATTTCCATGCACTTAAATAAATATATGTTGTTGCCCTGTACAAGATGTCAAGTCATGCCTCTGCAAATTTAAAAGTAGCCCATGGGGGAATAGCACGGGGATCACAGAATCATGGCTTGGGTTGGAAGGGACCTAAAGGGTCCTCAGGCTCCAACCCCCCTGCTGCATGCACGGCTACCATCCTCCATATCTAACACTAGACCAGGTAGCCCAGGGCCCCATCCAACCTGGCCTTGATCACCTCCAGGGATGGGGCATCCACAGCATCTCTGGGCAGCCTCCTCCAGCACCTCACCGCTTTCTCTGAAAGGGACTTCCCTGCTATCCAACCCAAATCTTCCCTCTCTCAACTTAAAACCATTTTCCCTTCACCTGCTGTTATCTTCCCTTGTAAAGAGCCCAGCTCCCTCAGCCTGTCTTTGTACGGGAGGTGCTTCAGCCCCCTGATCATCTTTGTGGCCCTCCTCTGGGTCCTGTCCAACAGCTCCCTGTCCTTCTTGTACTGGGCACCCTGGACCTGGACGCAGTACTGCAGATGGGGCCTCTCAAGGGCAGTGCAGAGAGGGACAATCAACTCCCTGTCCCTGCTGGTCACCTCTCCCCTGATGGAGCCCAGGATACCATTTGCTTTCCACGCTGCAAGAGCACAATGCTGGCTAATGTTAGTTTTGTACCAGTATCCCCTGGTCCTTTTCTGCAGTGCTCTTCTCAAGGGTTGCTCCTTCCAGTCTGTATATATACCTGGGATTCCACCGGCCCAAGTGCAAAACCTTGCACATGGCTATGCTTAACCTCATTAGGCTTAACCGGGCTCACCTTTTGAGTCTGCTGAGGTCCCTCTGAATGGCACCGCTTCCTTCCACTGTGTCCACCACACTGCTCAGCTTAGTGTCCTCAGCAAGTTTGCTCAATTTCGTCACTGATGTTATTGATGACGATATTTAAAAGCACCGGTCCCAGCACAGACCACTGCAGGACGCAGCTCTTTACCAGCTTCCACCCGGACACAGAACCATCGATCACCACCCTCTGTCTGCAGCCTTTTAACCAATTCCTTTTCCATTGCGTGGTCCACCCATCAGATCCGCATCTCTCAAATATGGAGAAGAGGATGTCATGGGATAACCATGTCAAACGCCTTGCACAAGTCCAGATCAATTACATCACTCGCTTTCCCTTCCTCCACCAGCGCTTTGTCTTTGCTAAGACATGCTGGTTTCCCACCTCCTCTGCCTGCTTCCTTATTCAGAGGGACAGTCAGTTCTGGCACTTACAGAAACACGTCAAAGAAGAGCAGCCCACTTTCCTCAGAATCTTTGTCTCTCAGGACAACAACCCAGGAGATCTCAGCCAATAATTCCTTGAACAGCCTGAAGTTTGTTCTTCTGAACATCAGGGATCCCAACCACACTCTTTGCCAGGCCCACACTCCTCAAGACCACAAACTCAACCAAGGCATGGTCAAAGAGACAACATTCTTGTGTTGGCACCAACCTCTAAGCCTTTCATTTATGAGGTGGGTTTCACTGATCCTCTTTGCATCCTTCCCCACTACTGAAGTTACAGAAGAAAAAAACACCTGCATGCCCCAGTTACCTGAAGTATTTTCTCATAGTCCACAAATGGTACACAGAACACCCACAACAGTACCATAGACAGCAAAGTCCTTAGGAGCACTGGAGATGCTGTCTGTATGGTACACTGCTGGAATTCCGTGGTTTACTGTAACTGCTGTGGGAAAGACGGCCATGGGCAGCTTGATGACAACGTGCCCTTGGCTTCCTGGGAAGGGCCAGCAGTTTCCTGGATGATTGTCAGGATAAAAAGAGAAGAAGGAACAGTGTTCATGTGCAAAAGAGCATCCTGGCTGGAATTCCTGCCCCAGCATCAGGGGCTCTAGAGGTGTATTGGCCCATCAGCTCTATATTTCCATTGGCTGAATCTCATCAGATTCCTCTCTGCCCCACTCTTCAGCCTGTTCAGATCTCACTGAATAGCAGCACAGCCTTCTGCTGTGTCAGCCACTCCTCCCTGGTGCGTGTAATTAGGAAAATCATGTGCTGATGGTACATTGTAGCTCTTCATGTCGGTCACTGACGAAGATATTGAGCAAAAATGGACCCAGTACCAATCCCTGTGGAGCACCGCTAGATACAGGCTTTCAACCAGACTCTGCACTGTGGATCATAGCCCCTTGAGCTCTGCCAGTCAGACATCTGGTTCCACTTTGCCAGCAGACCACCTAGCCAGTTTAAGGGGGGCAGGATTCAGTATGCTGGGACTGAGCCAGGAGTACTGAATGGCTTCACGGAAATTGTGGCACACACTGGAGCCTTTATCTTGTGTGCCAAAGGACTGGGCTGGCCTCGTAGTGAGTAACAAAAATATACAAGTACATGGTTGGGGCGGGTGACCTTGAAGGTCTTTTGAAACCTAAATGATTCTTTGATTCTTCTGAAGCCTGGAGAACACAAGGACAAGCACAAACACTTGGTATTCTCAGCGTAAGCACTTGTCCACAACGCCCTCAGAAGTAACTATGTTCACTTAAATCCTACATGGGTTTTGACCTAGTATGCAGTTGTGCAGACCTAGACTTTGGTAAGAATCATGGAATGATAGAACTGCACAGGTTGGATAAGACCTCAAAGATCATCAAGTCTAACCGCAACCTAAATATATTACCCCAACTAACAACCCTTTGCTAAATCATGTCCCTGAGCACCACATCCAAGTGAACAGTTTCCAAACACATCCAGAGATGGTTACTCAACCACCTGCCTGGGGAGACCATTCCAGTGCTTAACAACCCTTTCTGTAAAAAAATTTTTCCTGATATCCAACATAAACTTCTTCTGGCGCAAATTGAGGCCATTTCCCCTCATCCTGTCACCTGCCACCAGCAGCCTTCTCTTCCCCAGACTGAACAGCCCCATTCAGTTGCTCCTTGAAGGGCACATTCTTCAAGCCCTTTGCAAGCCTTGTTGCCGTTCTTTGGACATGCTCCAGTACCTCAATGTCCTTTCTGTATTGAGGTGCCCCAAACTGAACACAGTACTCGAGGTGAAGCCTCACCAGTGCCGAGTACAGGGGCAGGATTACTTCCCCTGTCCTGCTCACCAAACCACGCCAGACACAAGCCAGGATGCCATTGGCCTTCTTGGCCACCTGGGCATACTGCTGGCTCATATTCAGCTGACTGTCCTTCAGCATACCAAGGTCCTTTTCTGCCAGGCCGCTTTCCAACCACTCCTCCCCAAGCCTGTAGGATTGCCTTGGGTTCTTTACACCAAAATGCAGGACCTGACACTTGGCCCTATTGAAACTCATACAGTTTGCCTTGGCCAATCAATCCAGTCTATCCAGGTCCCTCTGTAGTGCCCCTCTCCCCTCAGGCAGATGAACACTCCCTCCCAACTTGGTGTTGTCTGCAAACTTACCGAGGGTGCATTCAATTCCTTCATCAAGATTGTTAACAAATATGTTATATAGAAGCAGCCCCAGTTCTGAGACCTGGGGGACACAACTTGTGACTGGCCGCCAACTAGATTTAACTCCATTGACCACAACTCTTTGGGCCCAGCCAACCAGCCATTGTTTCACCCAGTGGAGCGTATGCCCATCCAAACCGTAAGCAGCCAGCTTCTCCACAAGGATGTTGTTGGGGACAATGTCAAAGGCCTTATTAAAGTACAGGTAGACAACACTGACAGCCTTACCTTCATATACTAAGCAGATCACCTTGTCATGGAATGAAATCAGTTTTGTCAGGTAGGACCTACCATTCGTAAACCCATGCTGACTGGGTTCTTTCTGTGTAAGCTTTTCTGTATCATTAGCAACCTTCTGAAGAAAATTCTTCTCATTAATACCTAGGAAGTTCAGGACTGATTATAATCAGGCAGTTTGCACAGAGACAGGTGATCTGACAACCTAGAGAGAATCTCACTGCTGCAGAATCATCACAAATTATAACATTTTTGTTAATTTAGCAGGGATTTTGAATGACTCCCTCACATTATTAAATATATATTCAATGAATATATGCCATTTTCCTACAATTGGATTCAAAGCAAGATGTCTTCAAGCCTCAGGATATGCAATCCAACTAAAATGAAGCCTTTCATGTAGTAACATATTAAAAGTGAGTGAAAGAGAAAAAAAACAGCAAGTTAAAGAGCCAGCCTTCATTAGGATTTTAGTGTGCTGCTCTCCTATGCTCTTGTAACAAATCTGTGTCTTGTTCTTGTACATCTGTCATACAGAAATATGAGATACTGCTTTCCAAAGGTGAAGAGGAATACTACTGTGAAACGAACTTCACCAATATTTTTCTTCAGTAACCATAATGCTTTTCCAGGAGAAAATATAAACAAATTGCGACAGCAGAATAATGTATCTAGCACAGTAGTATTTTAAACAGAAGCAATGAATAAAGAAAAGAAAAAAATATTATAAAAAATATTTTTTCAAATCACAAAAGAGCAAAGTGCAAAACGGCTGATCAGATAACCACACAAATTATACTCATATATTATCTATGGAAACAGAATTGACTAATTGGGAAAAACAAAAGTCAGAAACTGCAAGGTGAATCATATTAGCAACTAACTAGTATTAGCAATATATAGGCTATCATTAATCCGAGCAGTATTTTCACATTCTAGTGAAAACTTTATGGGTTACATTTTATGTAAAAGAAGTAGAAGTAGTTTTTTCTCATCATACTCAGTTATGTTCAATTATTAATTAAATTTCATTAATTTGACCCAAATTTGCACCGAGAGGTTTTGCTGAACAAAGTGACTAATGGCAATGTTGACTTTAGGG
This sequence comes from Excalfactoria chinensis, assembly GCF_039878825.1. NCBI lineage: Eukaryota > Metazoa > Chordata > Aves > Galliformes > Phasianidae > Excalfactoria > Excalfactoria chinensis. The sequence goes on from NC_092826.1 coordinate 65,802,217, forward strand.
AGGTTTACTTTTCCATTATTTACAGAAATGCTAGCAGGGAATAATTAGTCCTGACAAGTGTGTTTATTAGGTGAACTGAATGGTGGAGCCTGCAGGAGCTATTCTACTACTGAAATATATATATTATATATGTATATATATATGTATATATATATTGTTCATTTATGAAGTAGAAGCCAAAGAAACAATGTCTTCACTAGGATAGAATATTCTGGTTGTTTACTTGCTTTGTTAGTTATCTGTCTATAACACTGCATTTTAGAAGATTATTTCTGTGCCATTATTGTAAATAAGGGCTAGAGTAAATCTGATCTAAATATGAATACAGGTTTTTATAGGAAATAAACACGAAATCCCATAACTATGAAAATGCACAGCAGATTATTTATAGAAAGTTCATTTAAGGTTCTGACTCTGAATTTTTTCCTGAGGTGACATAAGTTGCCACAACACTGTCTCAATCACCAGGACACAAGAAGTACAGATTGTAACAGACAAGAAATACAAGTTTAATTTTATTATTTTTTTAACAGCTAGGAACTCATGACTGTTTTGTTTTACAAACAATTGTATTGTTTTAGAATAAGAGAATAGAGAATAGTGGAATAAAGTACATGTTTGCTAAATCCTTGTTGAATCAGGTTCATCTGGTAAATTTGGATCCACGAGACCTGCATGTAACAATCCTCAATTCATTTAGGCAGCCTCTATTTCTCTATGCTATCTGAAAAAACAGACCATTTTCAAAATAGTGCAACCCTTCTATCCTGACAGAAGTAGACCAGTCATAAACTTCTTGGAAAAAGCTCAGATATATTGCTTTTTGCTATTCCTCAAAGAAGTTTTGAAATCAGCAGGGGCCAATACGACAGAGGAAGGAAATCACACTTGGGTCAGAAGACAACTTGTTTTTTTTTATAAGTCAAGGTTGCTCATGTATTATTTTAACTTATCAAAATAAGGTTCTGTAAGTTTATTTGCCATATTGATATATTGCCGTATTGGTACATTAACATTAGAGCTTAATGACAATAAAGTACAATAACTATTACTGGCAATCCTTATTATATATTATGTTATTACTTCTTTGATGTTGAAGTGATAACTAAGTACCTTGGTTTACTTTGTTAATATGGACTTTCTCAGAAGCTCTGAGTAATAGAACATTCTTTTCATTACTTGTTAATAAAATGTGGATGTTTGATCAGATGAAAACATTTTCTGTATCTAAAGAGTTTGTACATGGATGAACAATGTGCCAAAGATAACTTGGTACTATTAATATTTGATTTCTTTAATAGTTTTAGTTTGAAAAGAAAAACTACATCTGCCCATTTGCCAAAGTTCACTTCCCTCTGAACTTCCACTTCCCTTTGGATAAAACTCACAGCTGAAACAATTTACAGCATGAAAAGAAAAATCAGCTTCCTTCCCCCCTCACCCCCCAGTTCCTATTTAAATATCCCAGTTTTGTCAGAACATCAAGCTCTTCCTGTTTTAAAAGTAATTAATTCATAATTAGAGGTTATTATACAATGTACTTGTATTTTTATTTAGGTATTTTTTTTTTTTTTTTCAAACCAAGTTTAAACAGGAAAAATAAGATGAGGCACAAACACTGATATCTGAAAGTGTCACAGGAGGGTCTGCACTCTTCTAATGGGGAAAAAAAAAAACCCGCACAAAAACAAACACAGGCAGCAACAACAGAAGCATGACACCAGCAAAACCTGGAAGGTTGGCAAAAGTACTGAAGCGCATGGAAACTTGAGATTCTTTGTTTTTCTGATTAACAAATTCACACACTTGGTTACTGAGCAGTGCATTTGCCACCCAGTTCACCGTTATTTCCTGGTTTCACATCTGTCTGTAGTATGTACCTTCCTGACTCAAACTTTGATGGCTGTAACACACTGACAGAACAGCCCTCAGCTGTTCTATATCAAAATGCATACAAATATTTGCCATACCTTGAGCTTGCCATAATTTAATTCTCATTTTGAATGCTTATGGTTTGAAACGTCACAGATACAAAGATTTACACTTTGAAGATATATGCTTAGCTCATTAAATTAGCAGTCAAATTCACCAGAAATGCTAAATACGTCAGCACTGCATGGGTATTCTGAATCTTCCTTCCACAGCGAATGCATTTACTTATTAACTTATTAAATTATTAAATTATATATTATACTTATTCTTCCAGACTTATCCCACCTTGTATATTAGTGTTGCTGATCACAGAAATAACTGCTTGAAATCTCAGTTTCAACTTTGTAAAAATACTTTTCTACTATAATTAGCATAGAACTGGCGACAAACATACAGACAAACCTATTTCTAGAACACTGCAGATGGTGTTACTTCACCAACCAAAAATATTTTTATATATGTATGCTGTTTGTATTCAAAAACTGAAATATAAAATACATTTCCACAATGGATGGAAGTGAAAGAAAAATGTCTGCATTGTCAGTTTATTTCTTTGGAATATTTACCCTCGTGCAAATTTGGATGTAGAGCCTGAAACAGAATTGCCTAGATTTTGACACTTGTAATTGTTTTTTCTATGTGGATATGATAGATGAGTTTATTTCCTCCTCTATTTTATGCTTATTTTGTGACTAAGTGAGAGACCTTCTGATAGCTTTTGTTGGTGAATGATGAAAGCACTTTTGGTCTTTTGTCACATCTCTGCACTTAACTACTAAGCAAGTTTATACTTCTAAAAATATCTTCTCAAAACCAAATCCACCAAACACAGTTACAGTTTTCTTAGACCTCATTTGCACTTGTGCTATTCTTCTCATATGTAGGAAAGCCCTTCTTGATTATCCTTGGAAATATTTTATTCATTCAGTCTGGAACACTTCCTCCATTCCACATAGCTCTCATGGTACCTGGTCATATTAAACTTAGTAGTATACTGATGTGCTTCATCAAATAATGCTTTCAGAGTACAGTTTTACCTCTTCTATAATCCCGTGATTTCAATAATTCCGTTGCCACTACCAATGACTACGAACAGCAGCAAAATTAAACTAAAGAGAACAATAATGCAGTGTAGAGCATCTTACCTTTAAATAATTTAGGCACTTTTTCAGTGGCCATCATTGCCATCTGTCAGTACCTAGATTTTAGTTAAATCTGGCAATCCCTTCTCACAGGACAGATGTCCACATAAATCATAGGGACGCACACTGAAAAATTTCAGCAGAAAGATCAGTAAATGAAATAACATGAAGTTTTATTCCTATTGAGAATCCATCAAGAATATATGTATTTATATCTATACAGTATTTACACGTATATATTTTATATATATTCTCAACAAAAAATATTTTCCTATATTTTCAGAAATGTGTCATGGAAAATATAGTAGAATAATTACTGTGTTTTTTGCCTTATAACAGTATCTCAAGCTGCAGGCTTTTCATATAGCTAGCTGAATATTAATCTCAGAATCCCATATCTCCCTAGAATTATCAAATCTTTTGCATTTTCTATTCAAAAACAAGTTTAAGTTGCTCTATTGAACCTTCAGAAGTTCAGTGGGACATTCACAAACTGGCTGGTGGAATTTCAGGCACTACAGTCTCATATTCAGTTCACATTCTCTTCTCAGAGTTAACACAAGCGAGTATACCCCTCTTCTGGAGGGGGTGGAATTTGCCAGTTGCAAGGGGCTAATCAAAAGTATCAGTATCCATGTAAGATTGACTGGATAAATACACAACACCTGCAGTCCACCATGATCACCTGAGCAGCCTCCTCTCTTTGGCAATACTATTTCCGTATTCATATGAGTTTGTATGAGCACTATTGTAACTATACTATATTTCATGGTTGTGCAGCCCAACTTCAAAGATGCTGCTCAGAAGCTAGCGCTAGCTAGGAGCATGCATGACCACTGCTAGTTAAAAACAGTCTCATTACTCCCCATGAGTCCTCACCACCATATTCATTGAAGCCTGTAGTTTTCAAGACCTACATACATTATCTACAAGCTTTCTCGTACTAGAAAATGCTCTATATTCCTCTGTAATGAAGATTTTTTTTTTCATTAGGTAACAAAACTTTCTTTTCAGCTTCCAGCACAACAATGAACACTTAGAAGCTACAGGGAGCAAGTTTAAAACCATTTTGATCAAATATTAATGAAGATAAAGTTTGAATTTTTAGGACTTCCTTCTAATTTTTCTGCTGTGGCTACTGAACTTCTATGAAAGTAACAATACTTTGATATTTTTATGTGTTGTCCATTGGTTGTCCATCAATCTCTGCATACTAAATAAAGTTCAGATCACAGGAATCAGTTTTTCAACAAGAATAATTCAGCTTTACTGCTGCTACTGCAGAAAGCATTGTTCTGTACCCCATGTACATCAATGCTCTGATTATTCTTCTAGTCCAACTTCAGAGCAATGCTGAAGTTGGCTCATTACTTTCTTCTAATAAAGGAGGAGGAAAATGGTTCTCTCAAGCTGTTCAGGTATTATGTATTTATGAATTTACTGTTCAAAACTGAAATTTAATTAATATAGTTTAATAATAGTCCATCGGCATGCTATATATAAAAAAAAAATTGATAGATTTTAAATACTTAAGCAAAGAATTAAGGACTATCATTTCAATGATTATTTCAATAATCAAGAATGGGAAAGTGGATGGCAGTAAGTAACAGTATACCATAAAAAAGCCTTTCAACAGTGAAAACAGGCTTTTTCAGAAAAAAGGCCATTTTTATTTTATTATTATTGGGTTTACTACCAAATTTCAATGTTTCTTAAATGAAATGTCTTTATTACTTTAAATGTAGAAACATAACAGAACATATCCAACAGTAGTTTCTTATTTTTCTACTTGAGTTTACTTTATTCATTCAAAGCTCATTAACATCCTCCAACTGAAATAAACTACAGAGAATTCTGAATTTATTGTTATTATAGCTGCTGCCTTAATAGAGGTCTGTCAGCTTTATGGTTTACACAAGTTATGATTCAGAAATAACTCAACAGTTCTCATGTATTTTGATTCTCATTTCATGGACTTACCAGGGAATTGAGCTCATTGGCCAACTTTGGAAGTTTAAATAAGAGTCTGCTAATAAAATACTGTAAATTAAAATTTAATTCTGGACATAGATCAGGTGATGTATAAATCACTCCTTTCCTATACTCTCTTCACCAAAGTAAGGTTAGTCATATAGTTGTCACAGAGAAACAGGAATATGTACCATTAATAATAATAAGCAAGCAATTGCTGTAATGGAACAAATGTGTGGTAAAATAGCTTATCCATTACCATCAAAAATGAAATCTCATTCATAGAACAAGAGAACTTTATGATCCTAAGCTTCAGGGTCCTTTGATATAATCTTTAAATGTAAATTATCATGTAAACAGTCATTATCATAATTGTATAACATTATACTATACAGTATTACTGTTAACACCTTTCTTATTTGGACTTATGGTACAAAATTCTTAAAACTTTCAGAGAAATATTTCTATTATGCAATAAACAAAAGAATGGGACCTTCCATTATGACCAGATCTAAAAAGAAATAAAAGTATTTTGATTCCTTAAGATGTACAGTGTGACACAATTCTTGTAACAAAATTATATACAGAAGTCCTGAAACCTGTTTAGCTATCTCCAAACTCTGGAGAAATACAGTGCTTCTCACTTCCTTTGCTTCTTAGCTGTAATTTCCCAAAGTACCGTGCTTGAATTTCATGTATAAGCAAGAGTGAAACGTGTCTCACAGCACATCTTTTTCTGCATCCAACACCTATGTATGTTTTCACTGAAGCTCCCAAGGCACTTGATCCATGAGTTTCACTTAATACACATTTCCCATAAGCTGTAAGACTGCCTTTTCAAAAAAGTTTAGCTGCAGGTGCCTTTTGGATTACTTGCAATGTGCTTTTTACACAGATAAGTAAAATGGTGATAAACTGTCATTAAAATTAAACATATGCAACAGTGGAGATGTAGTTTAAGTTTTACATTATTCAATTTATATCTCCACTGATGACTTGTCAGCTCCATACTATCTCGTTAGCTATCTGTTGCTGCAGCATGTCATTCTATTTCTGCAGTAAGTTTGCCACAGTATTGCCATGGGGTTTTGATTTAGCAAATAGTTACTTTGAAATCTTTTTGGTAAAGACAGGAAGAATTGTGCAATACAAATATCACTTATACCCATGTTATTAAATACACTATTCTATATGCTCAGGATTAAATTTACAGCATCAATAACTAGTAAATATAAACATTTTGTTTCGGAATTGCACGAACTGCTTCTAAAATGAAAATTTTTGCTTCATTGTGAAGAGGAATTATTCACAGGAGATAAAAAGTCCTGTCATGGTTTTGCAATGTTGTAATTTTGCTATCAGTATTCCACATTATAACATCATGTTAAGCATAGATAATTTTGACGAATCTGCTGCTCACAAAAGAAGACTACATGTCCCAGGGAGCACCACGGTCAGTCATATGACCAGGACTATATAATCTCACTTCAGTGCTGGACTCGCTCTCTTGGATCCTGCCAGCCAGGGGGAGAGCCGTGTGGGAGCATTCCAGCCGTTTCGCCTAGAGTTACAGTAGGCCTCTCGGTTTCGGGACTCACTCTCTCTTATTTTACTCGATTCGTTAGCTTTAATTCCAATTATATTGTATTATATTGGGTTATTCTGTATTCCGATATAGTATTTAGTAAATAAGTGTGCCTCCTTAGATCGCTGCCGCTGTATTTATTTTCCTTTTCCCTGTTTTTCTTTTCCTTCTGGGCCAGCGGCCTGCGGGCCGACTGCCCCCCTGTCATGGGTGCAGGTAGATTTTAGGTTTAACCCACGACAGGATTTTGGTGGAGAATGCGGGCAGATTGCCAGCAAAAGTGGGCATAATTTGGGCAAAAGTGGGCAAAAACTGCAAAAGCTGCTGTTTTTCCTGCTGTCCTTTTAGTTTTTTACAGAGCTACGAGTTTTTTTTTCGTTAAGGAGCTATCTGAAGTTTACGTTTCTGCACCTGGGAGCTTGACCTTGAAAGTCCAGGCGGACGGCCAATACCCCAGAATATTTTGTAAACTTTTAGCTCTGCTATCTCGTTATTGAAGAGAGGAAAAAAAAATGTGTGCTCTTTTAAAACTGCTTGTAAAACTGCTTTTCAGGGGACTGCATGCTCCTTGTCCCTTCCCTGAATCCATTATGCAGTTTTTGAATGCCCATTTGACCACACTGTTAATTTCCCTGAACATACTGTTGGTTATTTTATTAATCTCACTCAGTATCTGGATTTATAACATTCTGAGGAAGTCTTCCCCAGAACCAGAGAATACTGAGTGGCAGAGAGTTTGGAGAGGCTTTGAGGAGACTTTAAAAAGACAGACATCTTCAGTGTCATGGAGCTTTACTCCTGAACACTTGAAGAATCCCGAGAGTTTGATCACATATTTGAGGCAGGAATGTTGCGGCACAGGCAGATCTCAGGAGGCACAAATGATTTTGGGCCAGGCTAATGCTTATTGGGCCTTATTCAATACCATTCCAGAGATGGAAAAAGTTTTTGAAGTTGAGAGAGAGAGTCTCAGAGCTGAAAAGGCAGAGAGGGAAAATGTTTTTGAAGCTGAGAGAGAGAGTCTCAGAGCTGAGATGGAGAGTCTCAGAGCTGAGAGAAATGACCTCCTATATCAGCGTGACACCCTCCGGTCCGAACTTGATGCCCTCTGGTCCAGGCAAGATGCACCCCAGTCCGAGCGAGACGCCCTTCGGTCTGAACGAGATGCCCTCTGGTCCGAGCGTGACACTCTCCAGTCCGAGTGTGACGCCCTCCAGTCTGGACATGACACTCTCCAGTCCGAGCGCAACGCCCTCCAGTCTGAGCACGACGCCCTCCAGTCCGAGTGTAACAACCTCTGGTCAGAGCAAGGCTCCTTCCCGAGCCCAGGCGAGGCAGCCTGTAGCGGAGCAGAGCAACCTCAAGCGGACAACACCGGTCTTGGCTCTCCCGGTGGGTCTGTTCCGTATCTGGAAGGGGTTGGTGCGCTTCCGGGCTGAGCAAGCACTCGCCGCTATGCCGCGCTGCCCCCCATCCAGCCCGCTAGGCCCAGCCGTCCGGCATGAGGGGTGGCCTTAGATGTGGCTGAACGGGAGAGGTGGCCAATGCTTCATCTTTATACTGATTCATGGACGGTGGCAAATGTCTTATGGGGGTGGTTGCAGCAGTGGGAACAAAACAACTGGCAACGACGAAGAGGTAAACCTATTTGGGCTGCTGAACTGTGGAAAGACATTGCTGCCCAAATAAGAAACGTTGTAAAGGTGCGCCATGTAGATGCTCACGTGCCTAAGAGTAAGGCTACTGAAGAACATCAAAATAACCATCAGGTTGATTGAGCTGCCAAAATTGAGGTGGCTCAAATAGACTTGGACTGGCAGAACAAGGCCGAATTATTCCTAGCTTGATGGGCCCATGAGACTTCAGGTCATCAAGCAAGAGATGCAACATATAAGTGGTCCAGAGACCGAGGGGTGGACTTAACTATGCATGCTATTGCTCAGGTCATTCATGACTGTGAAATATGTGCCATAATTAAACAAGCCAAGAGGATGAAAACTTTTTGGGGGGAAGGGCGATGGCAAAAATATAAATATGGGGAGGCATGGTAGATTGATTATATCACCTTGCCATGATCTCGCAATGGTAAGCGTTATGTGCTCACCATGGTGGAGGCAACCACTGGGTGGCTTGAAACATACGCAGTACCAGTACCCCATGCTATCGCCCGAAATACCATATTAGGGCTGGAGAAGCAAGTTCTATGGAGGCATGGTACTCCAGACACCGCCCCAGCAGTTCCACTCCTATCCCTGTCACCTGGGCAAGAAGCAGGAGCTCATGGTGAGGATGGTGTGGATGTGCCAAGTGAGCCACCCCGCAGTGAGGGGGGTCATCCTGCAGCCATGAGGCCTGAGTTCGCTGTTCCCCTATGAGGGTTTGGAGCTGAACTCTCCAGGCCAGGATGTGAAGCTGCTGGCACCAACGTGTGCCCCGGTGGCGCGGTGGTAGAACTGCCGCTTGCAACACCGGAGGTCCGGGTTCGAATTCCCTGTGGCGCAAGGGGTAGAAGTGCCGCTCTGCTACACAGAAGGCTCGAATCCCGGGAGTTGGACTCGATGACCTCTAAGGTCCCTTCCAACTCGCACAATACTGTGATACTGTGATCACCTGCTGGGGAGTTTCTTGCTGAGCCTCTCCTTGATGCTTCTGTTCCACTGAAGGGAATGGATGACTTGGAGGATGGCCATACCACCAGCAGTGATGCTGGTCTGCTTCTCCCCTCTGCTTATGCTCTGGGCTCCTGACCTGACATCCAGATTGATGGAGACAGAGGAGGACAGTCCCGAGAAGTCCTCCGTGCAGCAGCCCTGTAGCTTAGGGAAAGGATGAGTGCACCTTGATGTGGGGGAGGCCCTACTAGTGCTGCCTTTCCCCTTTTTCTCCCTCCACCGTTATCATGTTCCTCTTTCCGGCAGTTTTGCCATTTCTCGAGTTAGTAAATAATAGTGTGTTAAGTTACGGAGTTTTATTTTCAGCTTAAGGATTTGCATGAAAATAGATATAAGTTGTTAAGAACAATAAGCTTTCTGATTTCTCACGACTATATATATGTGTGTGTGTGTATAATAAGCATAATGTAATGATGTAGAATAAGGGGTGGAATGTCATGGTTTTGCAATGTTGTAATTTTGCTATCAGTATTCCACATTATAACATCATGTTAAGCATAGATAATTTTGACGAATCTGCTGCTCACAAAAGAAGACTACATGTCCCAGGGAGCACCACGGTCAGTCATATGACCAGGACTATATAATCTCACTTCAGTGCTGGACTCGCTCTCTTGGATCCTGCCAGCCAGGGGGAGAGCCGTGTGGGAGCATTCCAGCCGTTTCGCCTAGAGTTACAGTAGGCCTCTCGGTTTCGGGACTCACTCTCTCTTATTTTACTCGATTCGTTAGCTTTAATTCCAATTATATTGTATTATATTGGGTTATTCTGTATTCCGATATAGTATTTAGTAAATAAGTGTGCCTCCTTAGATCGCTGCCGCTGTATTTATTTTCCTTTTCCCTGTTTTTCTTTTCCTTCTGGGCCAGCGGCCTGCGGGCCGACTGCCCCCCTGTCATGGGTGCAGGTAGATTTTAGGTTTAACCCACGACAAGTCCTTGTCAGCAAATCAAATTCTGTTTTCATGTATAGCCTGATAAATAAGTTACTCATACCATTTGCTTTAGAGTCACCCATAAAATATTCAAAGATGACAATGATGAGAAATTTAACTAGATCATTCTTTATCAAGTACAGTTCAAAGAATATACAGGCAGATCAACCTCTCTGATTCTTACTTTAAAGAAAAAGGGAGCAGAAAAGGGCATTGGAATGGGATTCTTATTCTCTCCCTTGGACTTTTTTATTTGTCATTAAAAAGCATATATTGTTGACCTTGGACTTTACAAGGAAATTAAACCCTAAAGTATAAGGGCAGTATAAAACAATATTGCACTGAGATAACTGTCATTAGAAGATGTTTTAGGTGAACAAACTTAAGGGTAAAAGATTATGGCCCATGTGTGGGTGAGCGTCTGAAATTGAATTTTTGAATTATTCAGCCTATTGCTTTCCAGCTGCTATGGGTCATGGGTTGATGGCAAACATTCATAACACCTTGATGAAACAGATCTGTCATGTTCTCTACTCTCCAGTTGATGGAGAGAAGTGTCACCAATTAGGATGTCAATAGATTGTGCTTCTGCTCAGGGACTATTCAGACTGGAAAACCAGGACTTTTGTTGTGAAAAGAAGAGCAGGTGTGAAAAAGAAAGGTTCCCAAAAAGAGCAGTTTATCTTGGAGACAAAGCTCAGGATCCTGTACATACCTATACACAATGACCAAAATCCCAAATCCAGGCAGTCCAGCTTACTGCATAAGCAATAACCCAGACAGCAGAAAAAGAATATTTATAGATTTATTTAGTCCTGTCAACCTATCCATGATGATTTTTAAGTTTAGAAAATCAACAGAATGCCTCATACAAAATAGTTTGGCTATACAAATATATTGAATGGATATACTCTCTGTTTTTCCCCTTGCATATACAGCCTATATAGTTTCGTAATCATAACTGCATACAGTCAAAATCTGCAAAATGAAACAAGGAAAAAATCACATTTTTCCTGAGTATTTATCTCCCAGAAGAGGAGATAACGTGCACTGAATTACTTTGTGAGGATACAGAATCTTGACAGTCAGGCTGAGGATCCTTCCTGATGTTGTTGAAATAATACAAACTCTTTCGTGCATAGGTAGAAAAAACATCATTCCTTTGTTAAATCATTTTTATCGACATTTTCATTCTATTCATTCCATGAGCCTAGCAAACATAAGAAGGCAACAGTTAGATATAACTTCAGTTTTAGAGGGAAAAATTGCTGTGTCACTATGCCAGTTATATGAGTAGCTTAGAGCAGTCTTATGTACACCAGCAAATACTTATAAATATACTTACTCATCCACAATCAGTATGCAGTAGAACTGCAGACCCTGGTAAGGTGATTATGTTTTAGAAATATTGCACTTGGAGCATGCAAAACAGAGTAGATTCAAACTTTTGTTAAAATGTCACTAGGCAAAACAGGCTAAGAAAATCCTAGGTGACCTTCTGCAGCTTGCTGAATCTCTCCTCAACACGTTGCTTTGGGCAATTCAGGCAACCTGGCAGATGGGTGGTGGCAATACTGAACCCCTTCCAGAGGGAGCAACAAGAGCAAGAGAAGTAGCCAGTGCTCACACAGAGCTTGGTGATTTCTGAAGTGATTGCATGGGATAGAAAGGGGGCGGAATAACTTATTTGTTTTGTTCAAGAGATATAGCAATAAAAAACTAAAAAATGTAAGGCAAAAAGATACTTAATTTAATATGCATTCAAATATGAGAATTTCTTTACACTGCTGTACTGCTGCAATATTCCCATTCCAGGAGAGTGATTTGGTTTAACTCAGCCAACTGTACGCTTTCCAAGTAGGTTTTCTTGATAATTTTTCCAAATCAGCAATGATAAATTTATAGGGTATAACCCAAAAAGAGGTGTGTTCAACCTTCAGTCTAAGACAGAAAAAAATATTTGATGGCACTGTTCCAGCTAAGTACTTATGCTTGGGCTTCATTTTTCTTTGGAAACAAAGAAAAAAATTGTCAAAAGCCATAAAAATAAACGGAAAAAAAAAAGGAGACAAGAAAAAAGAAAGGAAGTAAAAGGAAAGTAAGAAAGGAGAATGAAAGAAAGAAAAAAGAAAAGTGGTTTATTAGATATTCACTTGTTCTGAAATACAACAGAAATTCTTGTTACATTTTTCACAGAATCATAGAATGGTCTGGGTTGAAAACCACAATGATCATCAAGTTTCGACCCCTTTGCTATGTGCAGGGTTGCCAACCACCAGACCAGGCTGCCCAGAGCCACATCCAGCCTGGTCCTGAATTCCTTCAGGGATGGGGCATCCACAACCTCCTTGGGCAACCTGTTCCAGTGCATCACAACCTTCTGTGTGAAAAACTTCCTCCTACTCTCTGACCTAAACCTCCATTGTATTAGTTTAAAACTATTCCCCCTTAAAATGTGTATACAAGAGAGATATGTAGATAAATAGCATGGCAATATTTGGTCTACATTTAATTAAAAAAGTCCCAAAACCACTTTAGCATTACCCAAATAACTCACATTTAATGCATTTTAATGTTTGAGATTGTTTGTATGTTAAAGAAAAAACAAAACAAAACAAAACAAAACAAAACAACCCTAACTTAAAATATTTGTACTGTAATAGACAGAGAAAGACTATATGTTAGATTGGTGAGACGCTAATTTGAGAATCTCAAATATGTTAATCATTTAGTACTAGACATGGGAAAATTAATATTCTAAAAATTGTTTCAGGAATATATTATAAGAGATAAGCGTAAATTACTTCTGTAGCATTACTTACTAAGAACAAACAGTTTTACTTACAAAAGTCCTTCCCTCCATTTTCATTAACCTAAGATTCAAAGAAAGAAAAGCTCTTCTGTAGCTGCATTGATATTGAACAGAGCTTGCCTAACATGAGTCTTCAATAATTTTGAATTCCAAAACACAATTTTTCTTCTGAACACAAATGTTCCTTGTGGTAAGAGCAAATTAATAACCAGAATGACATCACTCATCAAAGCCTGATGAGTAAGTCATCACTGTCCTTTGAAGAAAATGCCAGTCCTGAGAAGCAACAGTTAGAAAGTAGATCATGCTTCTAAAGCAATTTAATAAAGTCTTATGCCTCTGGACACAGGTTTAGGTTTCAGTTATAAATGGGAAGGTAAAATGATCGTGATTGAAAACTTACCTGCAGGACACTAAAAAAAAACAAAAAGAAAAGAAACGAAAAAAAGAAAAAGACATCTATTAAGCAGAGAGCTTAGAAGTTTCAAAGAGAACAGGAAGAATGGACTTCAGAGTGAAAGGACCTCAGGCCACAATTCTCAACAGCACAGCCAATGCTGCCTTATAGTGAGTGCACAGGAACGCATGAATCTCACCTATTCCTAACATCAGATTTATGATGTGACCAGGCAGAACTATCAGTTATTTTTTTAAATGAGTTGTGGTTGTATATATTCTTCATTTTTAAATGCCTATCAAGGGAGAAGTTAGTATGTTGAAAGAAAAGCCATCCATGCGCCTTTGTACTGTAATGCAGAAACTGTGAGGTGTGCGGTTCTGAGTCAAATCAAGGTGCATGCCAAGCAATCAATATTTCAGTAAATATCCTCATCTTTGGCACTAGGAATTTCTACTGAAAAAAAATATATACATCAGTGCTCAACTATAGCCTCAGGTTCTACTAAGTAACACGTACTGTAACATAAGCCATCATTATCAAGAAAACACGTCTTTGGCTTTCACAAGTTAAAGATCCCATGAAACAAGAAGTAAGATAGAGGCTAAAAAGGGCTCAAAGGTTTGAAAGGGAAAGATTTTTGTTCTTATTGTGGTTTGCTGTAATAGTATTCCCTCCATTGCCCTTATGATATGATAATGTCCACGTTCTGATGCTGCAGCATATAAATTGAATGGCTTTTTAACGACAAAATTAATAGGACTTTCATCTCACATATTACATCCTCATTAATACTTAATAGGTTAATTATGATTAAAAATATTGCCATAAATAGTATAGGGATTAATAATTTAACAGCTATAAAAATATTGCCATTTTTCATAAAATCCTACGTATTAACCTCACTTAATCATCATCTGTATTGCCCAGAAAACTCTATGCATGATAACCTAGGATTTGCACAACCTATGTTCTGAACATTTAATGATCCCATGATGCAAATTTAGGTCCTTTGAGTATAACCAGATCAGTTTGGTGCAGCAGTCCAGCTGCTGATTTCATGAGAATGATGTAGTTCTTGCTTATGAACTGCCTCTGGTGTTTAAGTAAATGCTCTGATCCTACTTAGAATAGAGAATTAGATACCGAATAGGCCAAGCTGTTTAGTCCAAGTCCAATCACAAGAGAATTTAAGCACAGTTCCTGATTTCTCTCTAACAGTAATATTTTACTGCTTCTTTGGAAAGACCTAAAAATAGATGGCTTCAGTTACTGGTTTGGATGTCTGGGTGAAGTTGCTTGTTTGCTTATTCCTCATTCTGTCATTCCCTGCAAAAACTTAAAGGTGAAGATTTCTCCTTCCAGTCATTGTTTGATTTCTCTGTTTAGAACGTAAATTGAAAGCTGAGAATGTAATGGGGAAGTATCTGTGCATGACCTGTTCTCATGCCCTTTCCTAAGCATCCTTCATTTTCTTTCTCAGGGTGCAGGATTAGGTGTACCTTTGGACTACCTAATAGAGCTGCAAAGTAGAATGTAACTACTGCTCTTACATGCAATGAAACAACTGAAGAACAAAAAACATTTTGCAGATGGGGATCTGGGGCCTTGTGCCATGGGAACAAAAGAAAAACAAACCAAAGAAATTCAGAAAAGAGTTTTCTTCCCAATCATAAGTATGGCATAGAAATATTAGATGTAACGGCAGATTTTTCCAGAAGTACATGCACACAAAAACAGCAGTATTGTACCTAGAGATAACACATGCATAAAATCCATTAGCAATTTGTAAGAGCTGAACCATGCTGACAGATTAATTCCTCTTGACAGCATTTCTGGACTGAGGTGTATGTCAGCTACTGTGTTTCACACAAGCAACACTGACAGGCTTGGCAGAACTTGCAATGAACACCTCCAGAAATGTCACTAAATAACACCATTTTTTTCTGCTACTTGTGACAAAAATGCGCAAAAATCTTGGGAATAGGTTCTGCCTGCACTAGATAGGTGTATATTAACATTAAGAAGGCAGACTCTTTAACACGATAACATGTAGTGACTGTGTTTGTGTACCTCGGTCAACATCTTGTTCTACATACACAACAGAAAAATTTATTGAGTGCCTGTCACATTGCAGATATCATATTACAGTGCTAGTTGGGTGACCTTTTGTGCTGTCCCATGCAACCGAGACCAAGCTATCCTATATCCATTCTCTTCGCCTGCTTCAACAGCACTATCCCTACCACGATCTATCCTCACTGTTGGGAAGTAAGACTGAAAGCAGGTGCCCTCCTTGTCCAGCAAGTTCTTCAGCCTTCTGGATCAAAGGATGAAAGGTACATGTGGGTTCAGTGGGCTACAGGTAGAGTGAGACTTGTGGAACCACATCAGACAAGTACTGAAATGGTGATAGAATCTCCTTTCTATCTACAAATCTCCCACTACAGAGATATCTGTCCAAAAAATTCCAATCTCACCATGTTTTTGGTACAAAATATTGATCATATCTACATTCTGGAAAATTCAAATAGTTGCACCCATCCTCAGTGTAATGCCAACTAGCTCTGTCATGCTGACAGAAATATCAATAAAACCTTTCTTAATGTTAGAGTTTTGACTAAGGAAAAAATTCACAGTTCCTATGAATGTTATCAATTTTCAAATCAAATACAAAAGACAACAACCACAAAATTAAACAAAACAAAAAAACACCATTGATTTAATGCTAATGATTGAAATTCAACATTTTCAACAGAAAACAACTTATACTCTAACCAGTTAAAATGGCTTGATGACATTTCTGAATATACAAATTACAGAAATAGGAAAAAGTAACTGTAGGTGTCTGTATCTTAGCTGAAACGCACATGTTCCCAGTAATGAGACTGAGTGAAGATCCCCAGACCTCTAACACAAGTGAAATTTTGTCCAACTGTCTCCAACACTACCAAAACTAAAGACTTCTTCATCCCTAGTCAAAAGTAGGGACTATCAGGAAGTAAGTTGTGATAAGAAAGTTTGATTTTGGAAAGTGCTGAGCATGTATGAAGAAAATCAAACACTTCATGGTACTTCAGAGGACCCAACAGGTAACCTAACGAGAATTCATGCTACTATTTCCCCTTTTTAGCCTATTCCTTAGCTAACTTATACATCAACAGTATACACACTTAAAGACAAGTACAAGACACTTAAAATGCAACAATACAGTGTTCCTGCTTTCCTTTATTGGTTTCATAAAGACATAACTAACTTTTTACTGTTTTGATATAAAAATTCAAAGGCTTTAAAATGAAATGGCTTTTCAAATTACATATTAAGATCCAATTAATACAAAATTATTATGTTGGAATAAAATACACAATGATGTGTGGTATGAAATTTAAAGAAGTATAACAGTAACATGGACAGTGTCACAGTATTTTTCATTATTCTAAGTCTTTCGCTTTAGCTATTTTTTCAAGGCTGAAAGTAAAGCTTCAAAGATGGGACACTAGAACATGATAGCAGTTACACTGTTCTCACTTCTGCACGCACATTTATTATGGTGGAGGGCTGATGAGTTTGAGGCGCTACTTGCTTTCAGTAACATTATTGGAACATTTTGTTTTAAGTGTGGTGCATGCACAAATAATATTTCAAATATTATGGCAAGATGCAGGTCTTCATACAGGTTCAAAGAAATAAAGTAATATTTTAAAGGTAACAGTCCTCTAAACCTTTCTGTAAGTTTGATATCACTCTAATAAAATCTCCAATAAAAAGTAGAGCTACAATGGAAGGCAAATAGTAAAGACCTCATCTTCCAGTGCATGAGGGAAATAAAAATAAAATATAAGAGTGTCCACCTGCATTACAAGGGCATACCTAAGTCCTTAAAAAATCAAAAAAAAAAATCAAATCTTTATGGCGGCGGTGTGTTTTTCAAAATTTCAAATGTGGCTGATATTTAAAGTTTGAACAGATGAGACAGGTTGGGAGCATACATAAAATGTTCCCTCTCTCATATGCAATTTAGGATTTGGAAACAAATGCTTCTGACAAGACAAACAGATAAAGGACTTTAGTAAAAGAAAAATTTACATCATACATCACATCACTTTTTAAAAAGTAAAGTTCCTATGATAGCCAAATCATGTGTCTTGATACTAAAAAAATGAGTGAGGAGAGTCAAAAAGACATTTCATTTAGCTAATTTGGTTCTTTTACTTCATTAAAGAAGGAACATAAATCTTCACAATAATGTCCCAAGTATTTTAAAAACTTATTGTACATTGATTTCATTTTTTCTTTGATTTCTTCATTTGCTTTCCTTTTTTTTCTCCCTTCCCTTCCAAGAGAATCTTCCTTTTTGTACATACTAAGATGTGCCTTGTGGACTTTTAGAACAAAGTGGAAATTAGTGGCATATGTTACCTAAGCAACCACACATCTGCAGCAGTGGTAAAGGATAGAGAAAACTGGGCATCAGGGAGTGAATGTAGTGACAGTTTCAGAGCAAGGAAGCACAGCTGCTACTGGAGTGCACAAAGAATTAAATAGAATACTCCAGAGTTCAGCAACCGACAATTTAGAAACAAATTCCAGCTAAGATTATCTATAGATAAACAGGTAGAAAACATAACTCACAGCACTTTTATTCATCTCTGTCTATTAATAACACAGGAACACATTCAAAGGATAGCCCTCTCTGTATTCTTTATAATCATTCAGTTGTCCTTTCAGGATGAATCAGCAGCGTCAGACATATCTTTAATAATACTTGGGGAAGGACTTGCAGAAAGTATAACCCAAGTATTTTTTAAAATATGCACCCAATAAAGCCAACACAAAAAACTCCCACTACACTGAGACCTAATTCAAAGCCACCAAGGTCTTGCAAAGGCTTACACTGACTTTACCAAGACTGATTTAGGCCATGGCTGTAAATATTTTCCTTTCTGTAATATCCTTTTGTAACATCAGGAGGGGTTACATTAAAGCTGTTTTCAACTTTGAATATTTTCCAACTTCGTGGAGTTCAGAAAAGAAGATTTAAACAACAACAAAACATGTCATTGTGGGGGAAAAATAGGAGTTTCTGTGACTAAGAAATGAAAAGATTTCATACTTCAAGTCACTTGCACACATAATTAGACCAAGGAAAATAAAAAGGCAAAATTTATTTTATCTTCTTATTGAAGTTAAGATCTATCTGAATAAAGAAACTGTGACATTTTCAGTGTCACATCTGTTTATCCGTGTGTGGTAATCTAAGGGGCTTGTCAGTGCTATCTGTCAAGACTATGTATGTGTGTTTGTGGGTGGGGAGAGGTGTGTATATGCAATAAGAACGATAATTGGAACAAAAGAAGAAAATGGAAGGCCTTCAGATGCATAACTTGGATAATGTGATTGGCAATGAATGAGATAAACAGAGAACAGAGAAATCAAATTGGCGTCATTTATTCTACTTATCACACTTGAAACCAACCTATTTTCATGTAAGAATGAGATTGTAGAAACAGAGACAGATAAAAAAACAGCCTGACAACTGGTGACATAGACAGGTAAGTTAAGACCTTATGAATTTTAATGTGTGTTGGCCCTATACAATTTTTTTTTTTTTTTTTTTTTTTTTTTTTTTAAGATACTGACAAACCTTCTGAAAGGAAATAAGGTGACATTTTTCATGCTGGTTATATTACTCAGAATTAGGTTTATGACAGTCCTTTCTTTCTCTTCCACAGAACCCCACACCAAACAAACTAAAATCTGGTATTATCCAGCATATAAAGAATATCCATTATTAGCAGGTAGGCACGGATTACATTTGACTGTTTTGTCCTTAATGTACACCTACTGTCATTGCTGTTTGACCAGAGAGACTATTTTGATATAGTGTACAGTAAAGCAGCTAAGAGGCTGTTATTCCCACTGAGCTCTTTGGCTGATTTTTTTACTATAGCAGAATGGAAGAAAAATTGGTGCTGTGTCAGCTCACTGTATGCAAATCAAACTGAAGGAAGGAAAATGTTGTTATAATGCAACCCTTGGGAATCGAGAACATAAGGTTAGAGATGAAGTAAGAAAAAGTTCTGACAGCTAAGTGATCAGCAAACTTTCAAACTCTGCACCATCTAAGTGCACCTTTGGTGATTAGTACCTCCTTCTGTACTTTGTTGTCTTTCAAGAAATGCACCTGACTTGATACTGCACTCAGCAAGGGTGTTTAGCTCCTGGAGGCTCTCTTCATTTCTGTTTCTCACTTTTCTGGCTGGGGTGAGGTAGAGTGTAGGGATTTCATTGAGATGAGCAAAATCACAAAGGCCTGCCTTTCTTCTTTAATATTTTAGTTGGGCAGATGCTGTCTCTGGGAAAGAAATTACCCATTACATTGCAGACCATAGATAGTAAACCCTTTAGCACTCTTCAGTCCTACACTTGTCCTACTCTGAAGAAACCGAGTGCCAAAATCTAGATATTAAGTGCACGTCAAAGCTTGTTGCATTCCATGAAGGGCATTCTATTGACTTACTGTTCTGTAAATCTTTCCCAATATGAACATAACAACTAAATGAATATTAACAATTAGAAACAAGGACTATTGCTAAAATTATGGTTGTCTAAATACCTACTTACCTGTTTATGAGTTCTGAATGTCTTCTGGTCTTATTGAGAGACTTGCTTTTGAGGAGATGTGTATGGAACAAAGAATATTGAATGAAGTTACTGTAAATGAATTATTCATTTCTAGTCATTTCTGATGACCTTATATATAACTCATGAGTGATGGAGCATAGCACAGCTATAAATGATTGCTGTGATGTCATCACTCATCAGTGGAAATGAATTGTGCATCTACATGGGCCATATTGCAAATTGTTTCACAAAACCACAACAGTTCAATATTTATGGCTTTTGTATTTTAGTATTTTTCTTAATTTAAGCATATTGCCTTGAGCAATGTCAGATGTGAAACTTATCCTTGGGGTTTTCCTCCAGAGAATGTGCCTTTTACACAGAAACCTGAGACATCAGAGTTACGTTGGTCTTTATATTCTGGGAAGGAACAGATTATTCTTACAGAAAGCTTTATTTATATTAATAGCAGCAATGTCATCAAATTTTCAAACAAGGACAGTGATTCTAAACTTAAAGAGTAATCCATATATTTGGACATAACACTTACGAGCAAATTCACTAAAAAAGAAAGATCTACCTTTAAGTTTCCATAGAATCAATTAATAAAAGGCTGAAAGCCATTATAATGTTTGATCATGTTTAATATACTAACCAAAATACTTTCTCAGTGCACAACAGTAAATGAACTCCATATTAAGAAATTATCTTGAACACATTAACATGAGATCCACCATTTCTCTTAACTGTGAATTACTGATAGTACAAAAACTTTTGCCCTTCAAAACTGCCTTAACCACAGATGAGGATTTGTCTATACTAAACATTTGGGAAAATTATTCTAAATTAAGAAACCTTAATAGGTTAGACAGAAAGAAAGAAGAACAAGTTGAAAATCAATATTATAAGTTATCACTGTGGAAGTAAGTTAAAATGCTTACATATAATGATTACTTTAAATACTAAAAGAAGACATACCACTAAATATGTTAAAGGAGATTATTTTCATCAAGTTACACACATGCATGACTACTCTGAGAATGAAAGTAGCTGATGGCAAATCTAGTTCTGTCAGAAAAAGCTGATTAAGGAATATGAAGTAACTAATATAGCAGAAAAATATTTTCTATGTGTTTTATTAAGGCTCCTCATGAAGACAACTTTCCAGTTAAACTGTACTGCAGTATTTATACCTCTGGAAAAAAAAATAAAAAAAAAAAATACTGTTCCAACATTTAACAGTTCACCTCAGAAATTACTCATATTAACTTCTTTGAATAATCTCATGTAGATTAATGTGAAGAATATGTTGCAGCTATAAGTAAATTGCTCAACTTTTCCTTAAAATGCATCTATAATCTAGAGTTAAGAGGATAATATAGGGAAAAACTATTAGAAATCTTCTTTCCACACTGAGTTATTTTGCACTCCTTTTTCTTCTGCTGTTCTAGTGTCCTAGTGGAATTTGCAAAAGCCTCAAGAGTAAGATCAGCTGAAGCTGTTTTTAAATGCCTCAAAATGTGATGCACCAACTTCCAGTTGCAAAATCCCAAATCATGTAAAACTCAGGTGAGCTGAGGCTTCAGTAGGAAACTTGGAACTGAGAACAGCTTACCAGGAAGCTTTTCAGATGTACTTAAGCAGCACAAAAACATTTAAGTTCCATAGTGAGATCTGTGAAAAGTGTGGCTTATCTGAAATGGTGGCTTGATTGGAGAAAAAATACTCCAAAAATTGTAACTAGAGAAATATTCACAGCAGCAGTGGCAAAAGGGAGCTACATCATGCCAAGCACCTGTACTTAGCTGTGGTTCCATTCTGCTGCCCTTCAGCACCAACAAAAAACTGCCCCTTTACCACTGTATGTGCAAGGCTAGGACAAGTAGTGACTCATAACAGGGACTAATAAAAACACATTAATTATTGGTTTTATAACTAGGCATTTTTATTAAAAAACACACATCAAGAGATTCATAGGCAAACAAAACCTCAGAAAGATTCATTGCTATCCCAGCTCATCAGGCAGAACTTCTTTAGGTAATCATTAAGTAAATTAAGATCTCTAATTTCTTTACCTTACCAAGGAATGAATAAAACAATAGCATTCATTGAATTTCTGACTAGAATTTTTTGTTTGTTTGTTTGTTTGTTTGTAGTAATATGTGGTTTCTATAGAAAATAATGTTGAATCTTCTAATCCCCACTAGCTATTTAATAAGTAACTACTGAAATATCTCTCCCAGCAATTGTTTTGCCTGGTCCTCTCAGTATTTCCTTATGTCTCTGATCAAAACTAACATGGATAGCAGAGGATCTCATTATATTCTGGTTAGTCCTTAACACACAATTTTCAAAACAGTACTTGAGAAACTTCCATGAATGCAAGAATGAGGATAAAAAGGTCTCAGAGGAAGGAGCTGCCCCATCCTTTGCTCTGTAGTTTAAAAAGCCCCACACAGACAAAGCACATGAGTAAGTGCAAGTTCTCTCTTCCCATACCAGCATATATCGTGTTGTTAGGTGTTTGAACAACAAAAAAAAAAAGTCTCAGAGTAGCAGATGATCAGTCCATAGCAGAACATTACAGGCTGTGTCCTTACAAGACAGGGAAAACACGATGTGTATCAAGGTAGTTTCATCTTTCAGTGAATCACTGATATATTATTTCCTAAGGTGTTTTACAGGATGCTGCTGGACAAGCATTACATGTCATCAGGTAATGTCTGTAGAGAAACTGATGCCAGAGAATTGGTAATCTGTATATATAATAACCGGTAATCTGTATATTCACCAAAGCTCTAAAGTATCTGAAATCGGGTTTTGTTGTTGTTGTCTTTTGTTTTTTCCTGGAGAAAAAAAAAAAAATAAATCAAAATTAAAGCCAAGCTTTTAATTTCTGATTCCATCAAAGAGTTTGGGTGAGACCTTGGGAAGATCCACAACTTGCTGGACTTAAGGAATGGGGAATTCATATGAAAATAAATCCACAAGTAGTCATTACAGATTTACAGGCAAAATCCATATACAGACTCTGATTTGAATACCTCTCAAATCCAAGAGCAGACATCCTACTGAATTCACTGGACTTTGTACTTGTAGTACATTGTATTTTAAAATACATTTATTGTGATGGTAAAAAAGGTCAAGTGAGGTTTCAACAGCAGATGAGATCTCCAGAAATTTAGAAAAAACAGACAGTATATTAAAAGCCCTTTCCCCCACCCCCAACCCCCAAACAAAGAGCTAAAAGAAATTAAAATTTATACTAAAGAGTAGAAAATACATGGATCAGACACTGTAGAAAGTGTGGAATAATTAAAGTTACAGCACTTAAATCTGGTCCCCTTGTCACACAAGTTTATGCAAGATCCTAGCTGAAATCAGATTTAAATTCTAAAAAGAGTACCTTTTACAAATGGTTTTGTTTATTGTTTTTTTTTTTCTATCTGATTCCTGTATAATTTCCTCCATAGAATCCGAGGCCCTACACTTCTCTGCTCAGTACAAGTAACCAGAAAATATCTCAGCTCACCAGTTATGATTGTGATTAGATTTACAGTCAACAAAGCTGTCTGGAAA
Organism: Excalfactoria chinensis; assembly: GCF_039878825.1. Classification (NCBI taxonomy): domain Eukaryota; kingdom Metazoa; phylum Chordata; class Aves; order Galliformes; family Phasianidae; genus Excalfactoria; species Excalfactoria chinensis. Next base: position 65,825,866 of record NC_092826.1, read on the forward strand.
TCTTCCATCAGCACATGGTTAATTTCCTACATACATCTTTCCAGACAAAGAAAAAAAAAAAAAAAGCATTAGCCAATTAGAAATATTTCAAAGTTGGAAAAAAGCTGAAATAGCAAAATTCTCTACCCAACAAAAAGCACAGCTGTAAAAGCAAGCAAGAATATTTACAAAAATACCCTTCTCATTGGTAGATCTTTTTTTAATCTCCCTCTCTTTCAAACTTTCTTTCATTTTCTTTTTTTTTTTTTTTTAAGAACATGTATAGTGATTTCTAAACTTCTGCCAGTGCATTCGGATAAGTGGTTTTGTTTCTCTTTATTTAGCTAGTGGAGCTCCCATTCAAATTCAAAGCTTGGTGCATCTTATTAACATCCTACAAAACACGTATTACTCTGCATCTCTCAGTAGAGACACTTCTCAGTGTCAATTCAAAGTGAACCTTGTGGCCTTTCTACATTGAAATTCTGATGGGAAAAGTATTTCTACGTTTAACTGTAACATTTGCAGCAACAGCACTGGAGATGTGCATTCATCCAGACCCCACCTCTGAAACCCTGAGATTTCAATTGTTCATAAGCTTCACAAAACGTTTTTGTGTTCACATTGATCTGCAGCAACAGGCTCTGTGGATAAAAAGCAATCTTGTCTGGAAATCCAATGTGTTACCAACAACAACAACAGGAAAACGAATACAGAGAGAGTAAAAGATATAAAATTCTAGCCAAAAACAAAAAAAAAAAAAACAACAACAAAAGAACACACAAAAAAACTCGTGTCACACAGAAGGTGGTGAAAATATGAAAAACAAACTGTGCATAACAAAGTTTTACCATGAAACAGATCTACATAATGAAACAGAAGTCAGTTCTTTTTGCTGCTTCCTCTCCTGTTGGGGTTGCATACAGAAAGAGAGGGCGAATGACTAAAAAAACAAAACAAAACAAAACAAAAAAATTCTTCTTGCACTTCTGTTGTACTGGAGAACTCTGCATTGCCCGTATAACACTGAAATAAAAAGCGGGCCAGCCTTTCACACAGGAAGCTCTCTATCATTACAACACACATATGCTCAAAATATGCAAATACAGTTTCCTGGTAGTCTCAGAACAAATTATACATGGCCAGATATTCAAACAGTATATCAATTAGACCTCCACCAAAGTCAATGTGAAAGTAGGTAGGGAACTGTTCTGCTTTTCCAGAGGGAATACAGGAGGAATAGAAGCTGGAAGTCACGAGGGGATCCACAGTAGTGATCCTTTGGCCAAGGGACTAATGACTACCCTGTAAGTTATGTCCAGCATTTCACAGTTTAGTATTTTCCTGTTTAGAAAAATAGTTTGACTAATTAATTTCATTAAAACAAACAAACAAACCAAACCAAAAGAAACAAAGGAAAACAAAGGAGATGGTTTGGGGTCCAAACTAGCACAGAAGAACCTGAGGTTTCATTACTCTCTAGAGGGGATCATTGGCATCCTTATCTGAGACAGTCGTTTCCTTCTGACGTAAAAAGGGGCTTTTCAGATATCACTGAGAGGGTTTCAGTGTTCCTTTAGTTAAAAAACAATCACTATCTACACATGTAAAGTGTTGATTTCTCTCATGATTATAAACTACCTTTAATTATTGGAAGGCTACAATGAGGTGTCCCCAGAGCCTTCTCTTGTCTAGGCCGAAAATGCCCAGTTCCTTCAGCCTATCAGCTTTCATATTCTCCATCCCTTGGACCATCTTTGTGGCCTTCCTCTGGACCCTGTACCAAAGCTCCACTTTTTTTCCTGCGCTGGGGGTCCCAGACCTGGACACAGTACTCCAGCTGGGGCCTCAAGAGAGCAGAATAGAACAGGACAATCCCCTTCCTCTCCTTGCTGGCCATCCCTCTTCTGATAGAACCCGGGATACTGCTGGCCTTCCAGGCTGCAGGTGCACACTTTTGCCTCATGTTAGGTTTTTCATGAGCCAGGACCCTTAAGTCCTTCTCAGGAGAGCTACTCTCAAGGAATTCTCCCTGTTTGTATACATCTCTCTCTATATATATATATGTGTCCTTATTTATATCTTTACCTCCGACTCTTGCTTTCTATCTCCTGTTTTTCAGTGTTCTCTTTTGGGATGTCCTCAAACTACTTCACATGCCCAGCATATGTGAATGGCATAATTTTACATAACCATTGAAAAATGGAGAAAAAAAAAAAAAAAAAAAAAAAAAAAGGAACCAGAAAAAGTGGTTCCAAAAATAATCCACAAGTGCCTCATCTTCCCATTTAGGAAATGAATACACTAAGAACCATTAAAAGTATGGCCTATTATTAAACTCAAACTTCATCTGAAGATGTTGAATGCCCTGGTTGGCAACTTATGAAAGTACAGTCCTGTGTATCAGACTGTATCTGCAGAGAATAAAATCTTTCATGTTTTAATATTTTGTGTCCTAAAGATGAGTAAATAATCAAACAAGTTTTTTGTAATCCAGAAGATGCACACTTAGCCTCATAAAATTTGGCTCATGGGTGTTAAGCAAATTAACATGAATTGATCTCTGTCAACACTGTATGTCTCTGGGCTGATGTAAACACTGAACAATGTTTGAAAAAAAGCTTACGTAATGTCTGATGTTCATGATGGGAACCATTTTTAACATGAATGGTGATGGAATTATCATAACATCATCTTGAATTCACTGTGCATCAAGATGTCCTGTGGATTTAATAAAGAGATCATCATCTGTAAGATTTTTAAATAGATAAATTGAGTTCTTTTTTCTGATTCTACTGCTCAGTGCAATTCATGTACTGCTTTTAATTGTTTGGCCTTGATTTAAATATTCAATTACTGTTCTGCTCAAACCCTCATGTTGACAATCTTTCTTTTCAACCTGCTTGCCCTGCAGTGCTAACCATCCTGAACTATACTACATGCTTAAACCCTAGCTAAAAAAAAGATATATTAATAAATACAATAATAAATAAATAAATAAATAATAAAAATATTAATATTGTGGTTGTTTCTCAAGTGACTTTGAAGGGAAAAGAAATGCCAGTGAGACAGGGAAAAAAGAGAAAACTTCTGCAGATAAAACTCTTGGGACAATAACTTCCTTCTTCAGTTGAGATTCTGTGATACCCTGTTTGTTATTAAGTACTCTGTCAGTACCAATACTACTGCGCTCATTAGAATTGCGCTTCATTCATTAGTGATTTGGATGTTGTGCCAAAATGCCAAGATGCGCCTAGACAGCTGAGTACAGACAGTTCTCCTCCTGACAAAGTGGTCACAGATAGATGGTTTTCCTGATGTTTAACTGTCAATCAATATAATAAACAAGCTAACCATCAAAAGGTTCTGGAGCATGTTTGAATACATATAAAGCCACTTATACAACAACAGCAATGACTCTTAGTATGGAATTAGGTCATTCAAAAACATTTCAAAAAGAAAGGAGGAAAAAAAGAGTAATTCCATTGCCTAGGGATGTAGAGAGGCTTGAAATAGAAACTGAAGACCTGTTGTTATGTGTGCATATATAAATTAGAATTGACCAGCTTTGAAAATGCTACTCATAGAACTACTAAGAAAAAGGCTCTCTGCTGGCAGAGGCAATGAATTATCCACAACAGAGATGAGTATGGGATTCAGCATTCTGCTAAGCCCATTTCTTGCAGAGCTTCCTCTTGTGCAAGCCACCCCACAGAACTCATACCACAGAATGGATGGTTTCTTTACATATTTCAAATCTCATGCAGAATGAGAGTAAAACCAGCTGCCCTTCAATTTTTGTGGTGTTTGGACAATAAAAAAACTTAAATTGAAAAACACATTATTGTAACCAATCACTTGCACAGCATATTTGTTAAAGAAGAACTAGTTATGAAGGTTCATGAAGAATTTGAGATACATGAAAGACTTCCATGCTAAGAAATATGACCAATTTTTTCTTGAACAAAAAGCAGCACTCAATAAAAGCAAACCATATTTGTTCAAAGGTAGAAGCTATCACAAAACAAAATGAGCAAAGATTTCTATTCAAAACATTTACATGGTTTTCTGTTTGGTTTTTGTTTGTTTGTTTGTTTTAAGATAAAGTGCAATATTCTGTAACAATCAAATATTTCAGGAGCAAAACCAGCTGATTAGAATCAAAATCATTTATGTGCAATGTACTCTGGTTGACCCTGTTTGATCTGGGGAACCAGACTGGGCAAGATGACCTTCAAAGTTGTTTTCCAACCTCTGCAATTCCGTGAGCCTACGAATCTATCTACTACTTTGTAATCACCTTTGCATTAACAACTCTACATGGGCCAATTGTTCATCAGCAACTAAAGAAGTGTGCCATAATGTCTTGTTTCAGGCAATCAGATTCCACACTGTTTAAAGAGAAACTCACATTTCAGCTGATGGCTCTAACAGCCACAAATATATTGAAACACAAAACTACACGAGTAAGAAAAACTGTGTAAGTATAAGGACAACCTCAGAGGATTTGGAGTCATTTTGGGACCATATGTGAAATTCAGGATGTAGTTAATAACCTCAAACTACCCCAAAGTAGCATTAGAAATTTTATAGGATTTTTTTTCTCACAAATTAGATGGGGAGGAACCAAAAGGAAATTTCAAAAACATACTCAGTTTTCTTTCAGAAAGGATATGTTTTCTCTGAACATTCTCACTTAGGAAAGATGTTGTTGTAGCTGTTGTTAGCCAAAAAAGAGGACTGAACTTTCTTTTAACATTTAGAATTTTCCAGCATGAAACAAGGCCATAGTGATTTGAACATCCCATGACAGTGCAGGTTCCACAGTATTGTGTGAAGAAGCAGTGAAAGATAAAAGATGTGAGATCAAGAGTTTGAATTAAAAGCATTACTTTTTTCAAGCCATCAACAGAAATTGAAGATTTTCACATAAAACCCTTTCCCCTGCCTTTGTGAGCAATAGAGGGCTTTAAATATGTTGACCTAAAAAAAGATAATAGCGTAACGTGACATCAGAGGTAAAAATCAATCACTCCTTAGAAGATGTATACTTCAGTAGCAGATAGAGAAAGCAACTATGCATTAAATACTTAATAGCAGAACTCATAATGTTGTTTAATGCTATTATTCCTAATGTTATGGTACATACTTAACACTACAGCATGAAACATCATTGCAACAGCAAACTTGAGATCCAAAAATAACTGTTATAAATGTATCAGTAGGTAATAAGAACATAAAGAATGTGAAAGCTGTTTATATATTTAATTAATCCATTCATTTCTAATTATTTAAATATTGCAAGACAGACAGAATGGTATAAAATGGAAGTAACTTAAGAGTTATAATTTAACCAACAATTCCTATCTCGTAGAAAAAGGAAGATTAACACCCAGCAAAAATAATAAAAGCATATAGAATCATTTTTAAAGAACTGCTAAACAATCTTTTTTTTCTCTTTGTCTTAGTGTATTCACAGGAGAAACATAGGTTTGTGAAAGAAGTGAAATCATGTGCATGTGCGTCTGTGTACATGGGAGAGGAATATTGACTAAAATAACCACTACCTTGAGAAAAGCATTTGATTAATTAACTCACAAGCAATTAAATAAATTGTCTAAATTATTTCAGATTTCTGTGTTAAGAGCTAGTGTTTGATTAGACTGTCTGGAACCTGTCATGTCTGATCTGATTAGTATTTAACAATGACTTGCTTTAAGAATACATAGTGTCTATACGATAACAAAATCACAGCCCCAGAGGAGAGAATTAGAGATAATTATCTCATTTTTTGATGAGAGTGAATTGAATTATTAGGCATTAAGTCTTCCTGAAAAAAATCATGACTACTTCATTTTAAATTCATACAGCTAACATTATTATTACTGTCATCCAGCAACATCATTACTGCCACTGATTACTCTAGGAGAATGACACACTGCCAAAGTTAATTTTCAGAGGTTCTTCTAAATGAGAATCTTGAAGTTTGGCTCATTTTATGTTCCTTACTACACAAAACTTAAATATTTGACCTGCTGCCCTCCCATCAGATGCCTATTACAGGCACAGTGCTCTCTCAAAACCAGATTATCCACAAAGCATAGTTCTAGCTGTAGTGTCAGGGAACATTATAAGGGGTTTTAGAGTGTAAATGGGTACTGAAAGAAGGGCAAATTGCCTGCAGCCAGAGTCAACCCATTCTGCAAAAGGTCTTCATGGGTCCACTGAAAACACTTTGAACTCACTGGTGCTGCTATCATTTCAGTAGCAGCAGGCTGAATGGAGGCAGACACTAAAGAAACCATTTGTTTCTGTGTTCAGAAGCAGCACTCAGAATGGAGGGGCCTGGAACGGTAGGTCTCAGGTCTGTCCCTGGCACTCTTAGGGATGAGGCAGTCAGTCCTCCAGCACTGAACCCTTAACTGTGCTGGTAGCACCACTGACCCCAGTAGGAGCCAATTACAGCCCAGTCTGCCAGCTGCACAGACTCCAGCCCTCCAGCCTGGCCCATCCAAAGAAACAGACCATGTAGAAGGAAGACATATTTCCAGCAGAAAAAGCCTAATTGCAAAGCTGTGCTCCCACAAAAGTCACTTAAAGGCACTGACACCTACTACAGTTATACAGGTTATGACAAAAAAGGGGACAATGAGTCTTCGAGGGAAGATAGGCTCATAGGGTTATCTATCTTATAACTCCTTCAAACTAGGATGCGTTCATTGACAGATTTCACACAATAGAGAACACTTGTGCACCACTTTCTGCAGAAGTGGGGTGCAGCAACCTACTAAGTGACGAAAAACAAAGATACAGGGTGAATAAGCCTGATGTTTGAAGAAGATTTTGTGCAGCAGCAAAAACAGGAAACAAGATACCCTGGACTTGAGTATTTTCCAGGAAACCTATTTATTCAGTGAGCAGTTTTGCTTTAAAATCAACATTATTTCAAACACAAGACACCTGAAGAACTGAAATTCAGTTAGTTCTGTCACTGACTTTCTGGATGAATATAAACAACTCATTTCATTAGTGGCCTAGCTTAGCTTTGTGGTCCGCAGTACTGGAAAAGTAATGTCTGCTCTTTGTTTTGTAACAGCTGATTTTATTAGCTCAATTCTTCTTGAGTCCTTTCTTCATTGTATACATTTCTCTCTCTTCTTGATTACGTGGGTGATTCTGATTCATAATCTGTGTAGGTCAACTTAAAGCAGACATTCTAATTTTTTCTGAGATCTCTCTTTGAAAATGAAGTGGTGGTTTTGTGAAATAGAAGAGAAAAACATGGAGCACATACAAATAAATATGTTCTTGACATAGAAAATCATGAGAGTTATAAGGACTAGATATTATTACCTTTATTCTTTCTGCTTCTGGCAAGTTCTGGAAACCAGAGAGCTTTGCTGCAGTTACATCTAAAACTCCAAAGCCTGTAGAGTTTTTATGACGTCTCCACACTTACACATTCCAGAGATAGGAAGGTCTTTTTCAAATCAAAATTGTAGAAACAGGAAAAAAAAAAAAAAAAAAAAAAAAAAAAAAAAAAAAAAAAAAAAAAAAAGAGAGAGAGAGAAAAAAAGAGAGAAAAAAAAAGAAAAAGAAAAAAAAAAAAAAAAAAAAGGAAAAACAAGCAAACAAAAAGGCCCTCCCCTGCATATTGAAGAATATCTTAAAATCATAATAAATGAAGTTGTGGTAGTTTAGACAGGCCTTATCCTTATTTGTATGGATGAATGGCACAATAAATCAACAATTCTGATCGTGAGATTTCTCATAATGAATAGCAGTTATGTTATTACATTCATCTAAAACAAAATGCACACAATGATCGTTTCAAAAACATGCTGAGTCAGCAGAATATTGCCTGAGGTTTTTTTTACCTTCTTAAATGTTTCACAATTCCTTTAGCTATTTCCTCTAAGATTTTTACTATCTTTATTTTCACTGCATTTCAGTTAAGTCATTCTAATCAAAAGACAAATTAAACTCTGATTCTAAGCATATTCTAACATATTACCATTCATTTGAAGAAGAAATTAAAGTCAGAATACAATGATCTTCCATCAACTTTTGTTTTCCACATCACCACAAAAATACTAATACTTCACCTTATGATTTGGAAATTACCTTTAACAGAACTTCTTACTTTAGAGGATCATATTCCTAGATTCCTTACCAGGAATCAGTGAGATATTAATTGTAGATTTATTTCTTTAATGTTAAACTACAGCACATTCTGGAATATGAACTTTCTTATATGCAATCCATAATGCTCCAATCGATACACAGAGTAGCTGTGTTGCTGCTGTACTAAGTCATTTGCTCACCAATTATTTTATTTCTAAGCTATCAAGGGAAAAGGGAAAGAAAGAGCTCTCTCCTCTAAAACTCTAATAAATGAAGTGTTTAAAAACAAAGTCTTGTAACCTGCATTTCTGTGGCTCAGTTACTGTCTCCTGAGAGAAGAACTGAAAGCGGCCAGAACTCAACTAACCACATTTAGTTGTTTCTATATGGAATCATTATTGTTTTTTGGCACCAACTGATTTCACAACATATCAGATATTTCCCATTTTCTTGCAATGATTTGAAACAAAAAGAAAAATGCAGAGGTATCATGCTATATTTAACCAAAAATAAAAGTAAAAACAAATATTTACCATATACAGCTGAATGGTCTAGCACAGATTCAGTATTAATTATCATGGAATCACAGGTTCAGGAAAAATATTGATAAGTGCTAAAAGAAACAATAAACAAAATGAACATTATCAGGCTAACTGCTGATGAAACTGTGATGTTCCTTAAGACATCTGGATGAATATCCTGCTGAACGTAACATTTGCACAAAACAACAAGAAATGATTTAGAGGAAATCAGATGCAAACAAAACTATAATAAAAACAAGGAGGGCAAACTTACTAAATTGCATATGCTGCAACACCAAAACGTATATGTGAACTGCAAAAAGAAGATGCCTTTCACAGTGCAAGATAGACAGAAGTCAGCAAAGTCTCATCAGCGCATGATACTAAGGGAAAATCACTCCCATATTCAAGAAAGGGAGAAAGGAAGACAGAGAACTGCAGGCTGGTCAGCCTCACATTTGTGCGTAAGGAGATCGTGGAGTGGATCCTCCTGAAAGAGATGTTAAGGCACATGCGAGATGAAAAGGATCAACTCCAAGACAGCCAGCATGGTTTCACCAAGGGCAGATCATGTCTGACCAGACTGGTGGGCTGATGGAGTGAGAGCATCAGTAAACAAAGGAAGGACAACTGAAGTAATATACCTGGATTTGTGCTAGGCCTCTGACATGGTCCCCCATCACATCCTTATCTCTAAATCAGAGAGATATGGATTTGAAAGCTGGACTGTTTGGTGGATAAGAAATTGGTTGCAAGGTCACAACCAGAGGGTTGTGGTCAATGGCTCTTTGTCCAGGTGGAAACATGAAAATCTAACTTGCATTAAAGAGAGCCAAATGCAAACTGTTGCACTTGTCACGTCAGTCCCAAATATAAGTACAAACTGGGGGAAGAACTCTGAAAGCAGCTCTGCATAGAAGGACTTGGGGGTTCTGGTGGATGAAAAACTGCACATGAGCCACCATTGTAATTTTGCAGCTACTAAGGCCAGTACTATCCTGGGCTGCCTCAAAAGAGGGGTGTCAGCAGGGTGAAATGATTGTCCCCCTCTACTCTGCCCTTGCAAGCATCCGGAGCACTGCATCCAGGCACAGGGGACCCTACAACAAGAAAGATGTGGAGCCGCTGCAAGAAGTTTAGAGGAGGGCCATGAAGATAACCAGAGGGCTGGACCACCTCTCCTCTGAAGAAAGGCTGAGGGAGCTGGGATTGTTTAGAGAAGGCTCCAGGGAGACCTCATTGAAGACTCCTGGTACTTGAAGGGAACTTATAAGTAGGAGGTGGACTGACTTTTTACATGGTCTGATAGTGACAGGACAAGGGGAATGGGTTTAAGCCAAAAGATTTAGATTAGATGTTAGGAAGAAATTTTTTACTCAGATGGCAATGAGGACTGGTGCAGGCTACCCAGAGAAGTTGGGGATGACCCATCTATGACGGTGTTTAAGACAAGTTGGATGGGGCCCTGGGCAGCCTGATTTAGTGGCTGACAACACTGTCCATGGCAGAAGGGTTGGAACTAGACAATCTTTAATGTCCGCTTTAACCCAAGCCATTCTGTGATTCTATGGCTAAAAAGAGCAACACTGAGTTAACAGCTAATCACCACAACCCAGAAAAAAAATGCAGTGCAATGGCTCTATCCTGAATCAAATTGATTTCAGCTTTATATAAATAGGCTCAAAAAAAAAAAAAAAAAAAAAAAAAAAAAAAGCAGAATACTATTCCTTCATGGAAAATGATGCATGAAAACACAGCATCCCTTCATCGAATTAGAAATCTTACTGTTGTTTTCCTGGCTTTCTCCTCATACTGGTTTATCTTTGAAAATATAAATTTGTGGCTTTTGGTAAATTCCTAAAAAAAAAAAAAAATAAACATCCCGGGTTATCTTGCAGCACACAACTCTTGGTGGATATGAGAAACTTGAGATCCTAAACAAAGGTGTTTCCAACTTCATTGTCAAATCCATTCAGAATATGCAGCATTTATCAAATACACTGAACGTATTTTTTTAATATTAATATTCTGAATATGCCTTGCTTCAAAGTTAATGAAAACGATGTGGTGAAGGTAGGCTTTATTTGTTCAAAAAGCTTACACAGGTATTGAAAGGAGCAAATACTTCAGACGTAGCAAAAGTTTTCTTTCTTTTTTTTTTCCCTATATTTCACACCTGGTGCTGACAGTTAAAATGTCTTATGATCATGGCACTTCTTTAGAGACTCACTGTCAAACTGAGAGAATTTACTAGCCTCTGTGATAGTTCATCATCAGAAATCTGTTTAGAAAAAGGTGTAATTCACTTTGTTGCTGCATATGCTTGTAATCTTCAGATGATTTGGGAAGGAGTAAGGATGAAATCAGTTCTGACTGAAGTTCAGAAAAACAGAATTAAGCATGACATTCCAATGCGAAGTAGCAATATTTCACAGAGGATAACAGAAACTCCTATGCTGTTGTGGTCTTTCAGCAATATTGTCAACTCTCCCTCTCTGTCAATTAAATTCAGAACACAATAGTCAATTTAAAACATAATGGGCTGTGAATCAGATATTTTTTTTGTAGTCACTGAACAGGCAAAGCTCACTTTAGAATATGGGTTTAGAATAATAATAATTCAGAAACCATATCCAGTACAGTACTACAGGATTTCGAACTACCAGGTTTAAACTTGCTCACTTTTATAATATTCAAAAATTACTTACTTCCTTGGTTAAGCACGCACACCTCTAAAATGAGCCTCATAACTACATCCTTCGCCTACTCACTGCCCTCTTATTGCCTTAATAAATACAAAGAACTTAGCCGTGAAAGAACTTAGGGAAAAGATACAAATCCTGTTTTGTGTCTTCTTCAAATAAACTATTTTTTAAAAGTACAGTCTTATGGAACATATCATCCTTATACTTGATGCTTATGACATGCTTAAGACAGCATTGCCTCATTTATAGAAAGCACCATCAGCTATAGCTGATACATATATGATCTAAAAGGATGAGGCATCTGTCTTGCATTCACTGTCCATATAAGAGTCAGAATACCCTGGAAAAGAGTAAACAGAACACTTACTTATATGTTTCTAAGGTGCAAGGTGTATCTGGTAGTGTATATGGAAATTAAGTAGTCTGATCAATTGACACTGTCAACAGTTTTCTATCCAGGTTTCATCAGATGACAATATGAGGTAGATAAAAGGCAATTAATGACATCAACCTTTCTGTGTTTTTCTCCCTCTTCTTTCTCCCCAGAAAAGTAGGACTCTAAATATAACGTCAGTGATACTGATTTCTGCACTTTAAAGCATCTCTAATGCAAAACTTCTTGTGGCTTTTGCTGCAGCAAATGATTGTTCCTTCTTGTTGCCAGTAACTGCATTGTGGCATGGTCTATACTAGAATTCATACTAGAATAACAGCTAGCTCACATGCACACTTATGCTTTCTGATGTGTTTTTAAGTTATTAATGGAAAATTAACAATACGTAATCAACTTGTGCTTTTTCCAAAGAATAAAAGAATCAAGATTAGGAAATTAAAGAGTTATTCTGAGAGTTAACAAAAGGCCAGTAATATTTAAATTTTCTCACTACATAGATCATCATGATCATATTCCCTTTTTCAAGTTGATATGATTTTGAAAAGAATCCTTGTTCACTGTAGCATGGATAATCAAACCCAAATTCTGTGTGTTTTACAGGGAAAATTTCACTAAAGAAAAAGTTGTAAAAACCTTTAAGGAAAGCATGCAGAGTTGCAGCAATGTCTCATCTTGTGTCTGTAGATATCTTTGTGATCTTGGCAGCATCTGACTTCCACCTGTTTTTCACATCAGTCTGTGAGAGAGTTTCTTGCATTTCACAAAAAAACAGTGAGGCTACATACAAAGGGGAGAAAATGAATATCCCTTAACAGCAGTTCCACTGTAGGTGTAAAAAACAGTACAGGATGGCATGCTGTTCACATCCTACCATGCTCTACACAAGTTGTCCACAATGAATCATGTGCTTCTCTAAGTAAGCTGGAGAAAGAGAGGAGTCATAGGACACTGCATAGTTGGAAGCAACATCCTTAAAATAAACCACTTGAGAAGTGATCAGGGAAACTGTCCATAACATAAGCAAAAAGCAACAGAAGGGAAGATTCTCCCACCAGATAGAGCTCAGCATTCACACAGACTGCAGCAATCTGGCCCTTTGGGCATACGGGAGAAATAATGAGCTAACCCATTTCTCTGCAGGCAGGGAAAATCACTATACTGCAGATCAAAATACACATGAACATACGTGGGCAATGCTGAAGATGAAAAACATCCAGTGTTGAAAGGAAACAGAAGTACTTAGTCTATTAAAAATGATTGTTCCTATTAATTATATTGCTCTAACTGGCATTCATCTTTTCAGTTTGAGAAAGACTTCTGCAGTTTCAGTGGAGTCGTTCATGTTTTCCTCCCTAAATCTCTGGGTAATATCCTAGGGATGTGGGCTTGGTTTTGTACCATGTAGAATTCGCCCTTTTCATTCCGACATTTTGCAGAGAACAGAACTATTTTTCCCCTAGTAACGCAGAAGGGTGATATCACTTCCCTGAACAGTCTCTAGTTCAGCAAATGAACGGAAGGTTCCTAGCCAGTAGTGAAGAATCAAGGAATACACTGAAATTTGCACAGCCTCTGCAGCTTTACACTATAATCTGCCCTATGAAGTCACTTTTCTAAGGTTGCAACATCAGACACTTGTCTGATTTGGCAGCCCAAGACTTTGCAATATACACAGACCGCACCACTTTTCTCAGCACCCAGTCTTCTAAGTTACAGACATATGCAGACATTGAGTAAGTTATTTGTTCTCAAATCCACAAGAGTCAACATCGTTAAAATGAAGGTTCTCCCTTTCCTCTGCTCTGTAATTACAGTTCTGCACTTGGTACAAATTCATACTAAGCACATCAGTGCTCATGAATATCGAACAGGCAGCAGTCGAGTGGGTGGGGCCAGACTTTTTTCGCTGCTGCCCAGTAACAGAATTAAGGGCAACGGGCACACGGAGGATCGCTGGAAATGCCCTGCGAACAGGAGGAAATATTGACTGTGAAGGTTTCGGAGAAGTGGAGCAGGCTGCTCACCGAGGGCGCAGAGTCCCCTTCTGTGGAATTCAAAGCCTGGGCAACAGTTAATGCAACTCTGCCTGGACGTTTTCTGGGGCAGCCCGCTCCAGGGAACCCGCTTTAGCAGGGCTGCGGCCTGGGCGGTCTTTCCGAGCTCCGTTCCAAGCCGTCCCGTTCTGCGCTTCTTTTGGGGGAGGCACTCGGCACGGAGCAGACGCGCTCCGCACCGCACCGCATCGCATCGCCTGGAGGGGTTAGGCCGGTCAGGGAGCCGTTGTCCTCCGCGTGGCAGCGCTGGTCCGACGGAGCACCCCGTGCGTGCCTCCAAGCAGCCGCTGCGGAGCGCAGCGAGAAGGGAGAGTGTCCGGGCGTGGGGCGGCGGTTGGCCGGGCCGGGATGTGGAACGGCACGGCAGTGGGCGCGGGGCCTGGAATCTGCCCGCTAGTGGGACTGTCGGCCGCCTGCCGGACGGCGTGACTCAGCGGGGTCTGCGGCAGGCAGAAAGGCCCGGTGAGAAGTACGGCGGTGACTCGGAGGCTCTGCCTGAAGAAGCGGCAGTTGAAGCCTGTGGCTGCAGCGAGTGCCGGAGAAGGGAGGCGAGACCCTGGGGCAATTTGCTCAGCACCTGGCATGATGGCTGCGGCTGGAAACTCAGCTGTCTCCGGTGGTAAAAGGATCCCAGAGCAGGAACTGGCGGGACTCCTTGAAAAGTCGTTAAATTAATTGTGAAGGGGGAAGGGGACAAAATGAGGGCATCTGGGGTTGAGCAGGTAGTTCGAGGGTTCCTATGGAACTTGGTAGATGAAGAGGGTGAAGTACAAAGGGATGGGAAAGGACTGAGGGATGCTGTTGCTCTAGGGAATACTAGATCTTACAGAATAGCAGTGAGGAAGGAAGCCCAGCTGAAGTGCCTTTGTCCCAATGCACACAGCGTGGGAAATAGGGAGGAGGAGTTGGAAACTGTGGCGCGCTTGAAAAGTGATGATCTTGTTGCTATTGCTGTTGAGCATGCCTTGGTTGAGTCTGTGGTCTCGAGGAATGCGGGCCTAGCAAAGAGTGAGGTCAAGACCCTGAAGTTCGGAAGAGCAAACTTCAGGCTGTTTAGTGAATTATTGGCCAAGATCTCCTTGGTTGAAAGGCCACAGAGAGAGGGTGGAGATCAATAGTTCTGTGTCCAGGTGGTAACATGCTCGGGCTGGTAACAAGCTGCGTCCCCCAGAAGATTGTGCTGGGACTGGTGCTCTTTTGCATCTTTATCAATGACACTGATGATGGAATTGAGTGCACGCTCAGCAAGTTTGCAGACAACACCAAGCTGAGTGGTGCGGTTGACACAATGGAAGGAGGGGGTGCCATTCAGAGGGACCTCGGCAGACTCAAAAGGTGAGCCCGGTTGAGCCTAATGAGGTTCAGCACAGCCATGTGCAAGGTTTTGCACTTGGGCCAGTGGAATCCCAGGCATGCGTACACACTGCCCTTGAGAGCAGCCCTGCGGAGAAGGATCTGTGAGTCCTGATGGATGAAAATCTGAACGTGAGCCAGCAGCGTGCTCTTGCAGCGTGGAAAGCAAATGGTATCCTGGGCTTCATCAGAGGAGAGGAGGCCAGCAGGAACAGGGAGCTGACTGTCCCTCTCTGCACTGCCCTTGAGAGGCCCCATCTGCAGTACTGCGTCCAGGTCCAGGGTGCCCAGTACAAGAAGGACAGGGAGCTGTTGGACAGGACCCAGAGGAGGGCCACAAAGATGATCAGGGGGCTGAAGCGCCTCCCGTACAAAGACAGGCTGAGGGAGCTGGGCTTGTTCAGCCTGAAGAAGCGAAGGCGGCGGGGTGACCTTAATGCAGCCTTCCAGATCCTAAAGGGAGCCAATAGGCAGGAGGACAGCCAACTCTTTACATGGGAAGATAATAGCAGGTGAAGGGAAAATGGTTTTAAGTTGAGAGAGGGAAGATTTGGGTTGGATAGCAGGGAAGTCCTTTTCAGAGAAAGCGGTGAGGTGCTGGAGGAGGCTGCCCAGAGATGCTGTGGATGCCCCATCACAGGAGGTGATCAAGGCCAGGTTGGATGGGGCCCTGGGCTACCTGGTCTAGTGTTAGATACGGAGGTTGGTAGCCGTGCATGCAGCAGGGGGGTTGGAGCCTGAGGACCCTTTAGGTCCCTTCCAACCCAAGCCGTGATTCTGTGATCCCCGTGCTATTCCCCCATGGGCTACTTTTAAATTTGCAGTGACATGATTTGACATCTTGTACAGGGCAACAACATATATTTATTTAAGTGCATGGAAATTCGCACAAGCAGGAAGAACTACGTGCAATATTTTCCTGATGGTGTTTTCTACAGGAACTGCCATTTGCAGTCCTTAACATCTGCTTGCGCCGTGGCTGTAATGAAACGCTGGCTGACAGTAGGAAGACAGATACAGGAAAGCATTGGAAGAGTCTGGGTACCCAGAATGAGACATCTGAGATGCAGAGCATTAAAAGAAGGGACTGAAAAGGGCGGCTTGTAGCTCCCAGCCTGTCTTCCTTCAGCAGGATCCTACCAAGCAGGCTGCTGGCAGGAGGTGTTCTGACCACATAGGAGCTTTCCCCTGCAGGCAGGAGGTGCAGAAGCTGTTCCCCGTCAGGCTGGGTTGCGCCTCAGAACATGGCGCCGCCTCCTCTGTAGTGACATCACTGACCACTGTGAAGTCACAAAGGGCCCTCAGCACAGAGGCAGCTTGTCCCCACGCCTTAGCCACTCTCGGTCCTGACAGCGTAGCTGTTGGAGAGGGTTTGGCTCACTGTTGGAGAGGGTTTGGCTCACTCCTTAGCGAGCTGCGTGTTTTTACTCCATTGCAATCCTGTGCTCCAGAGAAATGGAGCAACGAGGTGAAGGCGACCGTGGGGACTGGTAAGGATGTGGTTCCTTCATGAGTTTTAAGGAAACATCTGTTGCTCCGTTGTCGTCTTCGGAGCTGCACAGATACTGCCTGCGTCACCGTTCTTCACCACGCTTCTCCTCCTTTCGTAGGCAAACTAAGGTTTGGCAAACAGTTGCCCTGGTGCTGTTCACTGTGGCTGTGGTGACCTTCGGTGAGTCTCTGTAGAGCTCTGACTTGAGGATGCTTCTTTAGGAAGCCCCCCATGGTTTGTTCTGCCCAGGGACAGGGGAACGGGCAGCCCAAGGCAGAACGCCAAGTCTTTATGCAGGCAATTGATTGAGTGCTTTGTGGAATTCCTGACAGGCGTTTACTGCATTGGAAGCGCTGTTGAAGGGGTCAAGACTGTGGCAGGAATGAATCCAAGGTAAAAAACAAAACAATCTCCCTTTGGCTTGACCATTCTTTAGAGGAGCTCTGCCCCTTGTCCGTGACCGCTTCTTACCCGAGTCACACTTCCATGGCACAGTGCCCGTGCTTCTTCCATTTCCCGTTCTCCTCTCCCAGCTTTTCTTTCAAACCGCTACAGCTCCACGATCCCCCAGAGTTACCCAGGAAGAACCTTCTTGGTCGGGATCAAGTGTAGTCAACCAGTGTAGTCAAGTCTCCACCGAATCTTGGCTACCCCGTTGTCACGCGCAGTGAGGCTCGTTCGCTGCCTCATAGTCCCTTGGCTTGTGAGAAGAGTGCCGTGTTCACTTCTCTCCATTACCTGCTGTCTCCAGGCTGGCAGATGGCAAGCTGGGAATGCTGAGCCGCAAAGGGGAGCGGAATCAGATCCAGAGGCAGCTTAATTTCCTGCAGTGGGGAGCAAGGGGCATTACTGTGCGTGCTCTTCACGAGGTCTTCCGGAGAACTGAGCTGCCAGGCTTTACCAGCGAGGTAAGAGGACTGTCTGTAAGAGTGCTGCCTGTCTGTCATGGGGCTTCCCGACAGGAAAAAGCCTTTCCTTTCCTGCCACAGTCATGTCCAGAGCACTGGAGTGAGCAGCCCCTCTCCATTCCCATGCCAAATGTTCATAGTAGAGTTCTGGAGGTTCCCAGGCAACTCCAGCGTTGCTTAAATGCAAGTGGAGCAGCCAAGTCTGCTTTGGCTGGCTTTGCAGGGAAGCTGGGAGGCAACTCTTTTCCCCCTTCTTTTCCTTCTGACGAGCGCTCTCCTTTGTCTTCCTTCCCAGGCTGTACAAGACATGATCAATCAAGTACTGGAGAAGCTGGAAGAAAGCCCATCCCGGATGCCCAATTATGCCAGCAAGACTTCAGGTGCCATTACGCTGTAAAAACAGACAGCCCACAGAAGTTGATTCCAACGCACTTCTTGTCTGCTATGACAGGATGGGCATTTGGGCAGCGGTGGGGGAGAAGGGGTGAGGAGTGGACGGCCGCTTTGTGCCCTGAGAGTGTGCTTGCAGAGAGAGTCTTCAGTGGGCTGGAGCACATCTGGAAAGCACTACTCCTACTTTACGATTGCTCAGCTGGCTGTCAGTTTATGCTGCCCTTTAGGATAGTTGAGTGGGTCCCTGCGTTGTGTTGCAGAGGGAAATGGCAAGAGAGAAGGAGGGAATTATCCCTGTTGGGGATGTATGATGCTTAGAAGCTTTTTTCAGGAGGACAGTGCAAGGGCAGCTGGCATCTCTGTGCAGCTGTTTATGTGGAAAACAGGGTCAGCAGGCCTCGATTCCTCCTGGCCTTGCTTGACCACTGTGCCCTTGTTTTAATTTGCAGGTGCTGCTGTTGTTCATTCCAAGACTTCACCCTCCTGGTCTGGAAGTGGGAAAGTCTTTTGGAAGTCGTTGCTGGTGACACCTTATATGAGGACTCCTGAGATTATTCTTGAGGTAAGAACACTGAGAAACAGGAGAAGAATGGTTCAGGGTGGAGAGGACCAAAAGCACTGCAGAGGGTTGTCCTTACCCTTGCCCTCACCTCCCAGCTTGCCTTACGTACGGTCTTCTTGCAAGGCCCCAGTCTCCTCCTGTGTATCCCCGCTGAGAATTTCTTCTGCCAGACTGCCCCCAGTCCTCTGTGCAAGCTTCTGCCAGGCTAGCTTGCTTGTCTTCCCAGCCATGGTAGAACTGTCAGGCTGGCATTGAAGGGGAACCCATAAGGTGCCACAAGAGATCTGGGCTGCGAGATTGCTGGGGCTCTCAGTGGACCCTGGCGGGCTCAGAGGGCGTGCACTGCAGGAGGGCCCCATGTTGTGTTTGCCGGCCTATCATGGCACTGCTCCGAGCTACCTGAACCAGAACCCCGGCTAGTGCTGGTGGAAGGAGGTGGGACTGGATGAGAGGGAGCAATTGCTTCCCCTTGCAGGAAAGGCTCGTGCAGGTCAGCCCTTCTTTGTCCTGGCAGGTGCCCCTCAACCACTGCAGCCCCTCCTTGTTTTTGGCAAGTTGCTCCTCCAAAGAAGGAGCCTGAGAGCTTCAGTGAGTTGTGCACCCAGCTCACTGCCATGCATGTATGCCTGTGCTTCGGAGCAGAGCTGATGGGCCAGTACACCTCTAGAGCCTCTGATGCTGGGCAGGAATTCCAGCCAGGACTCTCTTTTGCACATGAACACTGTTCCTTCTTCTCTTTCTAGCCTGACAATCATCCAGGAAACTGCTGGCCTTTCCCAGGAAGCCAAGGGCACGTCGTCATCAAGCTGCCCATGGCCGTCTTTCCCACAGCAGTTACTATTAACCATGGAATTCCAGCAGGGGCGTACCATGCAGACAGCATCTCCAGCGCTCCCAAGGACTTTGCTGTCTATGTAAGTGATTCCCCTGGGCTGTGGGGGTTCTGCGTAGCGTTTGAGGTGGATGGTTGCAGCACCAAGAGAACTATGGAATGCAGTCATTCCTTGCGTTGGGAGAGAAAGAAGCTCCTCAGAGTTGCTCCATTTCCACAGCATTCCTTTTTTGTCCAGTGTAATGCAGCAAAGGTTTCCCACTCATGGGGCAAGTTGTTAGTTTGAGAGGTGCAGGGAAAGGGAAGTGGCACAGTGGATGGTCCCAGACCGCCTCTGCTTCCAGTCCCTGTGCGGTTCAGTGATCCTGGTCCGGCAGCGCATCCCACTGTTCTGTTTTCTCTACCCCTGTCTTCCCGTAGGGCCTGAAGGATGAAGAGGACGAGGAAGGAATTTTCCTGGGAGAGTTCACCTTTGTTCCAGGCCAGGCTCCCGGTCAGACCTTCCAACTGAAGGTACGCTGTCAAAGAGGGGCGTGAAGCGTGGGAGAGGAGAACCAGGTTGGCTGGGCAGAAGCTTCCAAGCCAGAGGTGTATGGGAGCCCTCTGGCATTTCTTCTGCTGCCACTTCCTACCTGCATATGCCCGGAGTGCCGTGCTGTTTTTGCTTCCACCTCGTTTTTAAGCTTGGGAGCTACTACAGCTTTTAGCACCGCTAAGCTTCAGCTGCACTTGCAGCAGAAACCACCAGGACCAAGTGGCTTGCAATGGCACAGAAGTGGTCTGCCTCACGTAGTATGCAATATTGTTGGTGTGCTACTTTCACACTGGAGATGTGTGGCTTTCCAAGGGCTTTGTTGTTGCCGGTAACAGGCTGCGTAAGGGAGTCCATTCTGCCTGGGTGACTTGTTAGAGAAGTTAATGAGTGTAACATCATTACATGTTATGTTTTTTGTGCATGCGCACACACTCAAAGCAAGTGCAAAGAACTTGCCTGCGTATTCGCTGCAGCTTTTGGTAGCTGTTGGTTTCCTTAAAACTCATGTGGCCAAAGAGGTGGAGCAGGGTAAGAAATGTCTTGATTGTGCTACGGGAGCACATCAGCGTGTCAAAGACCTAGGAGGGCAGCCTGAAGTAAGATGTTGCGCGACTGTGTCGCTCCCGCATTGTCAGTGGTCAAAGAGAAGAGAGGAAAACGCATTTCATTTCTTTTTCTCATTGCAGAACAAGCTCTCTGGGCTCATCAGTTACGTGAGGCTGCAAGTGCTGAGCAACTGGGGCCACCCGGAGTACACCTGCCTCTACCAGTTCAGGCTCCACGGCGATCCAGCCCGTGACAACAATGCCAGGGGAAGACTGTCTGGCTAGGGGAAAGCTATCTTGTTTGGGGAAATCTGATTGGCTTGGGGAAATCTGATTGGCTAGGGGAAATCTAATTGGCTTATCTCAAAATAAATATATAAAAAAAAATAAATGTGATCTTCACATGCTGGTTTTTTCCATCGGGTGGGAGTCAGCAGAACTGGTACCCCCTTGGACTTCCAGAGGGCAGACCTTGTCCTCTTTCAGACGGTGGTTGAGAGGGTCTCTTGGCAGGCAGTTGTGGAGGGCATGGGAGCCCAGGAAGGCTGGGAATACTTTTAGGTAGGAAGTTATTTTAGAGGTGCAGGAGCTGACCATCACCAAGTTACGGAAGATGCGCCAACGGGCAAGAAGGCCGGTCAGGCTGAACAGAGATCTTTGACTGGAAGTCCGGGACAAAAGGAGAGTTTATGGTATTTGGAAGAATGGGCAAGCTGCTTACAACTATTCCAAGTACATGGTGAAGCTGTGCAGGGAGAAAATTAGAAAAGCAAAAGCCCAGCTAGAACTGAACTTGGCCACTTAGGGGAAGGTCAACAATAAATACTTCTATAAATACGTCAATGGCAGGAGGAGGGCTAGGGAGAATCTCTATCCCCTGTTGGACGATGCTGAGGGCAATTCGGTGGCAAGGATCAGGATAAGGTTGAGGAACTTAATGCCTTCTTGGCCTCGGTCTCTAATAGAGAGACTTACTTCCCGGGAACACAGCTTCTTGTGCTGGTAGATAGAGAGGGGGGACAGAATAGGCCTTGCATAAGACCAGTTCTGAGAGCTGGATGTTCAGAAGTCCATGGGCCCAGATGGACGGCACCCTATATTGCTGAGGGAGTTGGCAGATGTGGTTGCCAAGCCGCTCTCCATCATCCTTCAGCAGTCCTGTCTAACTGGGGATGTCCTGGTGGAATGGAGACTGGCAAAGTGACACCCATCTCTAAAAAGAGCTGAAAAGAGTATCCCGGTAGCTACAGACCTATGATCTCAGTACCAGGGAAGGTCATGGAATTGGCCACACCTTGAGTACTGTGTTCAGTTTTGGGCCCCTCACTGCAAGAAAGACATCGAGGCCCTGGAACGCATTCAGAGGAGGGCTACAAAGCTGGTGAGGGGTCTGGAGCACAGGCCTTATGAGGAGCAGCTGAGGGAGCTGGGAATGTTCAGCCTGGAGAAGAGGAGGCTCAGGGGAGACCTTATAGCTCTCTATAACTTCCTGAAGGGAGGTTGTGGTGAGCTGGGGGTCAGCCTCTTCTCTCGTGTAATTAGTGATAGAACTAGAGGGAATGGTTTCAAGCTGCGACAGGGAAGGATCAGGCTGGACATTAGGAAGTATTACTTCTCGGAAAGGGTAGTCAGGCATTGGAATGCACTGCCCAGGGAGGTGGTGGAGTCACCGACCATGGGAGTGTTCAAGAAACGTTTGGATGTTGCGTTGAGGAATATGGTTTAGCTGGGAAGTATTGGTAATGGTTGGACTAGATGATCTTCTAGGTCTTTTCCAACCTTGAAAAATTCTGTGATTGTATGTAACTAACTAAGGCACTTCAGATATGGGAGGTTGATGCAAGCTGCCTATTTATGTAGTTACAATAAAAGCTCAATTTCCTCATATTAAATAAAAAATCACTGCTGTAAAATTTTCATATTTAATATTTTTCAATTCACAGTGATTTCAGAGTGACTTTAGAGACATATTTTGGGGAGCTAAATCTGGGTACAGGAACAAGTAGGAATATAGAAAAATCTGCTTGTAAAGGAGAAAATGCAACTAGAGGAGGTCCCACTAGCTTCTGCTTCTTCAAATCTGCAAAGAACAGTTTCTTCTTTTATTCATTTTCACCATTTTTTATCAACATTTCAACTTCTAGGTAGCAAAAACTGAAAGCAGCTAAACCCGAGTTCTGCTTTTATTTGCCCTTATGCAGCTTCTACCATGCTCAGTTTGAAACAAGAAAATGTAATTTTCCTTTTTATGAGGGTGAAACTGAGCCTCTGCTTTCAACTACCTCTTTACCTGTAGTCCAGCTTCATGAGACATAGAATATACAGCAAAATGTGATTTCCCCTGAACAGCAGCCCATGGTGAAAGGAGAACAGGATTGGATTAGGGAAGACAAAGAGATGAGGTGTCAGTTTCCATTTTGAAGTGAGCTCTCAAGAAACATCACTTGTTGAGAGAGATTGAATGAGCGTGTTTCAGTTCTAACAGGTTCACTCCCTGTGATGCCACTAAACAAAATTTATATCATATATTGAGTGATCTGGGGAGAGCCTTTATGATTGGGAAAAGCACATTTTAAAAGGGAAGGAGTTAATGTCTCCTTCAGAGACTGTAATTTATGTTAGTAGAGGACTATAAAGAAATATATTATTTTCCCATTACTGTCATAACTGAATTGTTACATCAGTCAGACACCTGAAAATTAAACCTTGTGTGCAAGCAGGATTAGATTGTGCCACATTTAATTTGAAAATCCCCCTCCCTTTCTTTGCTTTAGTTTTGCCATTTAAAAAAAATCTTATTATGCCATGGAGTTCTTATGCCGCTTCGCCACACAGTTTTTATAGTGACAGATGTGCCACTTTGCAATCTGCAAGCATTGCACAGCACTTTCCTCAAGGAGACTCACTTCAAAGAGTTTGTGGCATAGACTGGAATTAAAAACTTGTCTGTATGAAGGAGTCAGTCTCAAATGAAGAAGGAAAATTAAAACAAAAACAACAAAAAACAAAGAACAACAAAACCTAAACAAATACAGCAACTAAAGAAGGCAAGATACTAATATTTTCTTTAGGCTTTCACAGCCACATGGTGAAAAATTTAGTGAAAGGCAGATTTGTCTGTGCTATGGAATCAGGAAAGATTTCAGAATGTTCATTTGATTTCTCAGCTGTCCAGAAATCAAAGGCCACTGAGCGGGATAGGAACAGTCCCATCACTGACTTTCCCTTGACCTAACAGGCCAGACTCCTGTATGTGTTACAAACTACACATCCACAGTTGTAAAGACGTGACTCTAGCTAGGGGCTAGGCAGTAGGTTTTCTTCCCTCTTTTCCCTTCCTGTGAGAGCAGTATGTCAGTCATCTCTCATTTATGACAAAGTCCAACAACCCATTTCAACCACAGTTGCAATAGTCATTTATTAAGTATGCAAAACTGTTTCAGTGGAAAAACAGCTGCAAATGTCTTCCTCGTAGCACTATAAGATTGGACACTTCAGGAGATTTTTTGTGCTTGACCATGTGCCTCATTTTGATTTATGTGTCTCATTTTACACTTTTGAACAGCCACATACATTTCAAATGATCAGTCACTGTACCATGGCACCTCACAATTTCCCCATTATGCACAGGCAAAGCAATCCAGGTGCTGGTATTGCTCACAGACATCAAGTGCCTTAATTGATCAAACAAGTAGAAAACAGCACAGTGTAAGCTATCACTCCATCTCTAATCTATGAACTAGCTAAGGAATAACAGGAGTGCTGCAGGGTATTATACTGCATACTGAAGCCAAAAATGGCTTTAAGATTTCCTGGAAAATAAGAATGATAAAATGATACTAAGACCTACAAAAAATATTGGTGTTAATGAGAGGCTAGAGACCAAAATGCCAAACAACTTGATCTCACAGCTGATCTTGCTTTAAGATAGCTGGGCTGGAGACCCTCTGGAGTCCCTTTCAACACAAATTAATACCATTCTTTGGAGAAAGGTGCCATCATGTAAAATGCCGGTCAGTGTTTCACTTACAGAAACCAGAATACAGGACATCATAAGAGAAATGAAATATCCAAGAGTGAATAACTAGAACAACTGATTCCAGCAGAACCACATTCAGGCTTCAAAGAATTAAAAATCACACCGCTTGTGCCAGTTAAAAACCACTAGAGGGGAAACCTCTGAAGCCACACAGCTGATCTGCACTGAAATCTTGGCACAAGAGGTATCAGAAAGAGTTGCAAGAATAATAATAGTAAAGCTGATGGGCAAATCTAAGAAGACAGCACGCTGGTAATAATCCAGTGTAATAAAGCCTTTAGCTAGAGGAAGGGAGACATTTCAGAGAAACACAGATATATTTGCAAACTAATGTTCACTTTTTTAGAATTCTTTTGGCAGTGATGTTCACTTTCATTCAGACAGTTCAGACAATTTCTTATTTAAAAGCAAATCACAGAATCACAGAATGACCTTGGTTGGAAGGGACCTCAAGGATCATGAAGTTCCAACCCCCCTGCCTGGCAGGGCCACCAAACTTCCACATTTACTAGATGAGGTTGCCCAGGGCCCCATCCAACCCGGCCTTGAACACCTCCAAGGACGGGGCATCCACAACATCCCTGGGCAGCCTGTTCCAGGACCTCACCACTTTCCTAGTGAAGAACTTCCCCCTAACATCCAACCTAAATCTTCCCTCTTTCAACTTAAATCCATTTCCCTTGTCCTGCTGCTTGTCCCTACAAGACTTGCTTATAGAAATGACTATGTATATTTTTGACAATTTTTCAAATATTTTGCATTTTTTTTTGTCATACTCTGTGTAAGTCTTCAAGAATTTTTCTTAGCTTTGTTTCAAATATCACAATATTTACTTGTGATATCCCAATATTCACTTACACATTCTGCAATAATTGCAGATTCTTACAGAAGAAGCACAAACATTCACTGTGCAACTGTATGCTCTTTGCTAGATCAGTCTTTGTCCTAACCAGCAAGCTCATCTCCTTCCTCTCAGACTTCCACTCAAAACAAGACAAAATATCTGAGATGACAGTATGTCTGCTTACTTTTCCACATCCGAATTCAAGAAGTGAATCTCTTGAAGAAATCAAGAGATGCATATATAAGCTTCCACAGCTGTAACTGATACGGGTTTTCCTCTTGATGCTTGCAGTTTATTATGCTGACTTACTCCTTTACCTTCTAAAAATCTTTATGAACTTACAGTTAGGTCCTATATTGAATTTTTGTACAACTAAATTTTGAAATAGACAATGTTATTTAAATATTTCAAAAGGAGCAGGGTTTTTTTTATTTGATACCTTTTTAATGATGCTTTGGAAGACCTTTATAAAAATCACATGTATTGAAAATGATAACAGATTAAAAAGGAGCATGATATTTGAAGTTTCCTTGCTTTCTGTATACTTTGGGCCACAAGAAAATCTCAGCAACAATAATTTTCCACTTTCACATTGTGCTTCCTTATGCTTAAGTAATCCAAGAGTTTTATCAAATGCACTGCATGTCATTATTTTGAAAACTTAAACAAAAGTAACATAACTATCAACAATAATTTGTGCATATAATTCTTTATAGGATGGAACTTTCCAATGTAAGATGTTCCTGTTCAGCATCTGTGGGATAACTTCACTCTCATTTTTCTTCAGTTTTTGTTTGGATTTATTTCTATTAATATGGAAAATAAGTTGGTTAAGTGAAGACAACAATGCCAATCTTGTATTCAGAGAATGATTTGCTGTTCTTTGTAAAAACAGAGGACAATTTTCTGACTGCCCTATTCTAGTCTTACATCTGTTATATGAAAATTATTGCCAAACCAGCAGTTATGCAGTGGGGTAGCAGCTAACAGAGACATAAGAACGCATTTGAGCAAGTCCTCCATGCACCTGAAAGGAGTGAAAAAAGTGGGAAATTGCTGTTCACTAGCAGCTAATTCGATGTCCTTCCTTTCTGCTTCTGGTTTCTATGACAACGCTCTATTACAGTTTGAGCTACCCAAATCTGCTGACATCATGGTTTATTCAGAACAGCTTCTACTGAACAATGATGTGATGCTTATGACATGAAAATGAAGAAACTACACATTACATTTGTAAATTACTTAATTTCCCATTATGTGGACATACAAACACCAAAGCGCCAATAAAAAAAAAGCAACCTGGCAATTATAAGAAATATTCATTTTTTTCCTCATTTGTAAGACTGGGTAATTAAATATAACTATTTATTTGATTGAATAGAAGTCAAATACTTAGCTCACGTAAATAGATAATACAATGATCCTGTATCTAACTACTAGGAAAACAAGACAAGGAAGGAAAAGAATGTAGTAACTTAGAACCAGAAATTCCCATACAGATTGTGCTCTCTGGACAAAGCAAATCTTCAAAATAGGGCAAAGATAGGCGACTCTCTTATAAAGGCAAAACTATGCCTTTGTTTGATTTAGATAAATCACAAGCTCTCTTAGAAATCAAATACAAAAACTAAGAGGTAAAACGCAAGAATTATCTAACCATCAAGGACAAGAGGGAAAGACAAGGAATAGAAGCTCAAAAAAAAAAAAAAAAGTTAAATGGATAAGGTACGAAATAAGTGACAAGATGATAAAAAAAAATCTCAATAACAATGTTCCATTTTCTCATTGTCATGCTTAAGTACTTCAAGAGTCTTATCAAATGCACTGCATGTCTTAATTTTGAAAAGAATATCAAGAATAACTTTTTTTGTTGTTTCTTTTTTGCTACTAGTGTATTTTTAACAATCTAGTGCTCATCAGATAAGAGAAGCCATTGTCATTTGGTCTAAGAAGTCCGTGATATTTAATGTTTTCATGTTAATTTCTTCATGTTAATTTTTATAATAAAGTAAAATATTAGGTCACATCTAGCAGAGTGTATCAACAGGAACAGGGATAAATTCTCATCATAAAATTTGGTGATAAAAAGAACAGATTATACGAATAAATTCATTTTTAACATCATCTACGTTTCATGCTAAGGTAATTAAGGAACTAGCTGTCAGAAGCAACCTCAGGGTTGTTAATAGTCCTTTGTAAGAGCATTTGTATGGTTGGAGACATTCAAGAAAGAGAGAAAAACATTAAAGAGAAGCCAGGGAGATGTTATCAAATTTGCTGAATCCTGAAAAAATTCTGGAACAAAACCTTGGAAAACTGAAAGAAATGTGTGATAACTAACATAAAAGTAGACAATTTAGGTCAAGCCAACCTATCCACCTCTATTACAGAATAACAGGTTTTGGAGATAGCATCAAAGCCATAAATCTTAACTAAAGCTTTTACAACTGTTTCAGAGTGGCTTCCTGAAAAAATGGATTTGTTAGTGAAACTTCTAGGATGTGGAAACAAAACCTTAAAAGAGGTCAAATGCAAGTCACACAAGTTTTACAATCAAAATGGAGAGCTGTAGGAAGCGGGACTCAGAAAGATTCCATAGTATTACTTTGCTAGGCAACCTGGATGGTGGAATGCTGCCTACACATTGACGATGTACATTAAATTTGAATAAAGTAGGAAACTGAGAGGGATCACAAGTACATTGGAATTTGCAGAGAGCAAGATTGTGCAGGTAGCCAGGGTTACTATGTAGGTATAATCATCTGTACATATAAAACAGGCTGCAATTTGTTGTGACAGTGGGTCTTTAGAGAGGGATTTGGAGACTGAAAGTTGAACACAAGTCAACACTGTAAGGCAAGCTAGGCAAACGGACTGAGGCAGGCTACATTTAAGACAGATAAAAATAAGTACTTCTTTACAAAACAGGCAGTGACCTTCTGGGGTTTGCCCCAACAAGATCAAAGAGCAGACAGTAGCTGCACATTCTAAAAAGGATGAGAAAAATAACAGATAACAGGTACAAAAGCAGATAGTAAAAGGGCAACCCTTTAAGGGACTGCAGAATTCAGCTTGTACACTCTAACTAGTCTGGATGCCAGAGAAGGGCACAGATCGTGTCTGTGTTGATGTACTTCTTCCCTAAACAAGTTTGTCTCCTGCAGTAGGGATGATCTCAGGGTACGTGGGACAAGACGAACTTATATTAAAGCAGTCCCTCACTCCAGTAATGTACTGTTATAGTAAAATTTGTAGAACTGTAAAACACTCTGTTTTGGTAGGTGAGAAAATTATGTTTGTAAAACCACACAGGTGTAGCTGATTCTGTTCTAGCCAGTTATATAGACTGCTCAACCTCTCTAGCTTCATTCCAGATCTATGGTTCAAAATTACCAGTAGCTTGGATTGCATTGGACCCAGCAGATCCCCAAGGTGATGATTTATACTGCATATGAGTCAATTTAGCAAACAGATTCAGTTCATAATTTTCTTTTACTTCATAAAGCATCTCCTCAGATCTTTGATCTTCCATTATGTTGTTGTTCAGAACTTCTGCTAATGTAAAATTTGCATTGTTTCAAATAATAACTTTGCAGGCATTATAAAAAAAGAGTATAGTTCTATCCTAAAATACATTTAAGGACTTGAAAGGGTAATATATCTACAGAGATATGCACAGAACTTGAACACTGTTTTCATGTCAGGTCATGAGTTCGAAAATCAGCAAAAAAGCATGTAAAGATTATTCTGATATCTTGAAAGCAACTAGAGACGAGACAAATATGATGCTAGTGAAGATGCTACTCTGTATTTAAAGGGAAAGCATAACAGTTTCTGGCAGCTATGAACATTCTAAAGGCAGAACAAGTTTTTAGTGCTATAGCTTTTTCTTATATAGCAAAATCAGTGGGGATTGGCAGATTTGGTACATTCAGTATTCTTAGTTCTAAGAAGATGTATTAAATTGTTTCCTTATGAAACTAAAGGGTAGACGTGTCTCTGATTCTATATTCAAGAACATGGTGGGCAAAATTATATGACAGATTCTTCTCTTTCTGAGGTGCATATGCAAGAACATTAATGAGAATCAGAAAGCTTAGTAGTGAATATCTCAAGTACTGTGATTCTGACTGGCCTTGCAAATAAAGAGGTGACTGCTATATGTATATCATCTTCCCTTTTCAGTCTAGAAATTCTAATGTATCTAGAGAAGCAGGCTTCATGATTCAATGAATAGCAATTTTTCTTTTTTTGCTAGTAGTGATTATGTAACTCACTGAGTTGCCGGGGTCCCTAATGTACTTTCCATGTACTTTATTAAGTGTCTATTATCATATAAAACATCAACATTATTAGCTATACTACTACAGATCATGAGTCTTCACCGACTACATTTTCTTGAATATATTTTCACCAGACTTTTAGATAATAGTGTTCTTTTAATATTCTGAATCCTGTATGCATCTGTCCATTCTAAACCTCAACTAGAAAGAGATGACTTAGGCTTTCATTTTTTTAGATACCTTTTAAGAGTGCATACATATCACCAGCTTAGCACAAGTTACTCAGTTAACATAAAAATGTTAGTTTATTACTGACTCATCTCTCCGAAAATTTACACTGTTTAACACAATTAGGACCACATTTTAAATTATCGACTCCTCTCCACTTCTGTGTTGTAAAATCCCTGCACAGAGTAATTTTTACAAATGGGCTTCTTTTAACTGTTAAGAAAGCATTATTTATAAAAGATCCAAGTTTGTAATTACCACAAGAATACTGAAAATGGAATAGGTTTTGTGCAAACAAAACTAGAATAAATATGTCACTTATATTAAGTACTTGGGCTAGTATCTGGAACATGCAGTTTTACTGCAGATAAATGTGTACCTATTTCAGAATAGATACAGTATTTTAATAAATCTATCTGCACAGGTTCAAGAGATAGAATATAAATTACACTAAATGGAAAAATGATACGGCATAATAACTTAAAAAAGAGCTTCCAGCATCTCAATCAAGTATGTAATCTGCAAGTTTCATTTTGCCTGCCTGCAATTCCCCATGCAGTCTACAATACCTGTGACATTTATCTTCACTTCTCCTAAACAATTTCAATCAATATTTGAGCTATAGAAACTCACATATTTCTAAGAACTGAGCATCTCATGGGTGAACAAATGTTCCACCAGAAAATGTTTAATTATTAATCAACAACACATTTTTCTGCAATTTAGAAAACAATCCAAAATGTTGACAGTGGTGGGGGAAATTACAGCCTGTAGGAGATGCATCATCCTTGTTAATGAACTCTGTGCAAAACCTGAGTAATCAGTAGGATTCACAGTCAGCTAACCTTCTTCAGGCAGAGCACATGGCAGAGCACAGTAGGGCTGCTAACACTTAAGAATTTACCAGCTACCCACTGAATGGTTGGAACTTTTTATCACAGAAAGGATATTCATCTCAGCCACGTGGTAAAATGCTTAGGGGAAAAAGGGAGGGACAGTGACCTAACAACATTCAGTCTGTGCCCCTACAGCAAAAAGATGTGGAAAATGACTGTATGCTCTAGAATACAAATTCAAGCAAATTATCTTGAAGTGTGGTAGTTGGAAAAGCAGTGACTTCCAAAGCTAAAAAGCTAAGCAGTAGCTTCTGACACTGCCCTTAGCTTAAATATCAATAAAAGAGATGAGAGTTAATGCATTTTACATCACAAGCATAATTGTAATTCATAAGAAAATAGAGCCTTTCTCTAGTTTTCTGTCCAAACTGTTAGGAAGATAGGTAGAACTGTCAACTTATCAATTTTGACATATATCACATGTGGCAGTTGCAGCTGCACTCAAATCTTTCCATGAGACTTTTCTTTCATCTAATGGGAAAAGAAAGATGCAAATAATTATGGAGTGGCATTTCTATCATCCATCATTGGTGCTTCTTTCATCAATCTGACAAGACCTCCTATGCCCAGAAATGAGATTAAGAACTGTTTAGTAAGATAAAAGGGTTCTTGGGAAAACAGAATATACTTTTAATGAACATTCATTAGGCATTTGAGAACATGTGGCACTACTAGAGCAGTAAAATGTCAAAGATTTAATGTAAAAAAATATTGTGAAACAATGCTTCTTCTCCCTGCTCCTTCCTACAAATGCAGAATAAAAAGAAATACTTTTTAGGTCTGCAAAGTAGTCTCTTAAATCTAGGATCTAATGCACTATATTATTAGTTACTGCTATCCAGACAAAAACAAGTGCTTAGAGGTAGAATTGCAAATCGATGTTTAATGTAAAAGATGTGATTGCCATAGATACAAAATAATTACAAAAGAAGATCTGGGGAGAGCTAACCACACTGCTTCTTCAAGAAGCTGACTATGTTTATCCCTTCAGCCCATTTGTGTTCCGAGTAACCATCAGTGGTAACAATGACAAATACCTTGGTGACCTAAAGGAAATAATAAGCTATATTGCAAGACCCAGTGGAATCATCTTTTTCTTTTCACGTAAATTTTCTGCCTAAGTTTTCAGCCTAATAGGTTTAGTTATTAAAACAGTATATACTAAGTGTATTAGAATCCTCAGCATGGCAATGCAAAAGTAAGACATTTTTCTTACAGAAATAATTGATTGATTATCCTTGGTTCTCTTTTGTTGTTATTTTGTTGTTTTTCGTTTTTCCCCATCTTTCATTTCACATCAGACTCAAACTGAAGTTTCCACTGGTGACTTTACCAGTTCATTATAAGGAACAAGGAAAGCAATTTCTCTGGGTACATATCTATGGCAAGCAGAGAGAATAAGGAATATTTTTCTAATTCAATACCATCATTATATCTTTTATTTATTTTTACTGGTCTCACAATAACATACATTTCATCTGTCTCTTCACACTGTTGCTACTAATGAATCTTATTCATATCGTATCCATATGCTCTCCAAATAAAGAACCATAGGCCATACCTTTCTTCAATAGATTCAAAAGTAGATTACTGGGGGAGGAAAACAGAAGTTTGTCTCCGATTCTGCACAAAACTTCTCAAGTGACAACAGAGAAATTATATGAAATGGATGAAAATCTGGTCTCCAGCGCAGTCCATCCATCTATAACATTCATGAGCAATTTCATGTGTTGACTCTATTTCTCTTACATAAAGCACAAGTATAGTTGATATACAACTGTATATATACATATACAGATGAGCAGTGCAGTGTAAATGCTAAAGTAAACCCTTTCAAGCCTTGGTCACTTGCAATATCTTCTTTGACAAGAGTTTTACTAATAATGCATCTGCATGTCTTACCACACAGGGGCATTCAATGCCCAGTTTGCTCAGAAATGGGAAACAAAATCCCAAGAATATTTGCTTTTCTTTAAATGTCAGATGTAGATCTCATAGAACTACATACCAGAGAAAAGTGACATCTTAATAAATATTCTGAGCTAAATTATGGAAGAAAAAGCTTGCATAAATATTATTTGCCACATTCATCTGACAGAAGAAATAGATGGGAGGCATATCTGTTTGAGTACAGGTAGCTTTTTTAAAAAATGTATCAAAGCTTTGGTTTAAAATTATTCTATAAGAGACATGGATAACAAAACATCTGAAGTGCATGTTGATTCTTGGATGCTCATGAAATGCTGTATCTTTGTCACACTTGTATAGGACAATATAGCAGGACAAAGAGGCACTAAATGGTAATCAGTGTTACTCAAGAGACTTGCACCCATACAGACATGTTATTTCAGCACTCTATACATGACAATATATTTTAGCTTTTAATGTATCTGTGATCTTTTATGTATTTT
Organism: Excalfactoria chinensis; assembly: GCF_039878825.1. Classification (NCBI taxonomy): domain Eukaryota; kingdom Metazoa; phylum Chordata; class Aves; order Galliformes; family Phasianidae; genus Excalfactoria; species Excalfactoria chinensis. The sequence continues at coordinate 65,858,964 of NC_092826.1, forward strand.
AACCTATTAATTGAGTCCATATTAATGAGAATCTCCCATTTGTGGGATCTGAGCTGTGTTGCAATCTGTGGACTTGACAGACCTGGTGGACTGCCCCTCTAGATTTTCCAAGTCAAACAGGCAGGGTCTTTTACCAGTTTCCTATTGATGGAGATTTTGAGTTCTCTTTTTGCCAGAGGCAGAAACAAAGTCAAAGAAAACCTGCCTAACAAGGAGAATTAAATAGCTTGTGCTTTTCAATTCCTATATTTCCTTTTTTATCTCCTCTGCTACCCAGACCCTCCAAGATGTTTCAGAAGGACTAACTGTTCTGATCAATCAACTGAAAACAGAAGGAGAAACATCTGTTCAACATCCATAACAGATAAAACTCAAGCAGCATTTGGTTATTTATTACACATCCAGGTCTCAGATAATATATGATATCCTGATGGAAACAAAAGTCAGTAGTTCTAACTCTGGAAAAGTTCATCATCATTTGAATACAGCTTATGTCAAGTATCCATTTTTTCCCCATTTTGTTCATCTCCTAATACAAATTGATTGAGCTTTATGAAGTTCCATTGATTTATACCAAGTTTTGAGTAAAACTGAATTAATACAATAAAACTCAAAAAAGTATTCAGTTTTAAACAGATACACAGGAAAAATACCACTACACAAAATTTTTACTTTAGTTTATTTTGAAGAGATACTGTGCATTCAGCAAAAAATAAATGACAACTAGGTTAAATACGTCAGGACTGAGTACTGCCTTCCTCAAATCTGGAGGCACATTGCTGTGCTGTTACACATTTTATCTATGCAAAGTAGGAGAACTTAAAGCTTCTCTCTTTAATTAATATTTCTAATATTCATATTTTTGCAATTTGGGGGAAAAAAAAAAAAAGGTTGTTGCGTAATGGGTCAAGAGTAAAAAGTTGCAGTCTCAGTAAATACGTAAACAGGATAGAAATTTCATAATTTGATTATGTATTATCAGTTTAGGTCTTACCTGAGTTCAGAATTTACATGTTCCTTATGTTGCATCTTACATTTGTAGTGTCACAGTTTTTTCCCCATAAAAGTGTCACCATGAGACATGAGACATAAGGAGTACTTATACGTGTGTTACTTTTCACTTATACACTTATGTTACTTTATATTACTTCTTTCACACAAAGAGTGGAGAACATTCATCATTTAACCTATCAATACTCCTTCTGGATGCCTGAAAAGGCAAGAACAATAAAACACATTGAGGGAAAGATTTTTCAGACAAGAAAGAGGAGATAACAGTTAAAAAGAAATTAGATTGTATTAATATACTGAAATATTAAGAATTCCAGCCTAATAAAGATATTTTTTTGTTTTAATTGTAATTCTATAATAAAACCAAAAATTTTTTATTTTAATTGCAGTTTTCCTTTGAAAAGCAAAGAGAAAGACTTGTTACTTATTTTCTTGTTTATTATCTCTCGGTGATTGATTTTCATACTGAGAAGCACTCATTTGACATACAAAAGCATTCTTTCATAAATTCACTTTCCACATTCTGTCATATCTTCTGTTCAAAATGTTGTCATTATTTGTACAGATACAGAAGAAACGAAAAATGACAGCACTTGAGAAAATCCCATAAAACTCAGTCAAAAAGACTACTGTGAATTCATCATTACTGTTTTTATACTTCCAACCTCAGCAGCCATTCCACAGCTGTAGATGAGAAAACTATCCTTCAGTGTGCAAATCAGTCAATGCTAAATTCCTAATCTAAGTCATAAACCTAGAAGAGACTTTTCTCCTTCAGCAATTGCTGCAGGAGACAAGTTTCCTGACACCAACTTAGACAATGAAAATAATCCAAGTAAGCAACCTTGTTGATGTGAATGAATGTTTAAACCTGATTCACTCTAAGCTTAACTGTATTTTTAAAAGTCAAAAGTCTCACCATTAATTTCTGACAGATGAGGAGCCAGTATTACTTTGTCACTGATCAAGAAAGTATATTTACCATGGAAAGTGTAAGCACAATATTAATACCACATTTTCTTTACATTTTAGCTCACCATCAAACTGGGTAACTGGTATGTAAGGTGGCCTTCCACTAACTTATGTGTAAGATGGACTTCTCCCATTAAAGATAAAAGCTGTTCAGAATGAAAATGTTGTTATACATTATGTATACATAACGTTACACAATAAATAAATAAATAAACATATTCTGTTGAAGGACTGTTTATAACTGAGTTACTTCTTCCAGTAGTCAGAAAGTACACTTTTTCAAAGGACAGGATTATTATCTAACACAGTTTTTGGATTTTTCATAAGAGCAAGTCTGTTATATATCTCGTGAAAACAGCATTGAAGGCTACAGTGAATTTCCTCACCTACACATTCTCAGATTATTCTGGAGAGAACTGAAGTTTCAGTTACTGACGGTAACTTATGAAAAATTTGCCTCAACCATTCTGTGGTCTAGATACAGAGAGGATAGATTAATTACCTAATTCTGAAATAAATATATATGAACAATAGGAAAAAAACAAAACATATATATATATATATATATATATATAAAATTTCTATTTCCTGCTGCATTTTAAAACATTTTTCCATGCTTTTTGTTCACACATTTTCAGAGAGTGGGTCATGCAAACATATTTTATATCATAGTTCATTACCCATAGAAGACTACAGTGAAACTTAAAGCTTTTCTGGAGTAAGGAAGCCAAAGTGGAAGGGTGGTTTTCATTTAAGCCGTAAGTTTAAATGAAAACCATAGGTTGCTGGTCTTTAAATACAAGAAAGTTATAAGTGATCTGAAAAGTAAGGAAAAGCCAAGGTTTACATAAGACTGAACAGATTATAAAGAAAGCCATAGAAATTCTCTGTCTCAGGAAAAGTTTCATAGGAAATGGTAGACTGCCATTTAGATGAGATGCCAGGAGAAGCAAAACACGCTTTAACACCAACACTAAAACTCCCAGAAACCAGACAGCAGGAAAAGAATTCTTACTTCAGAATGAATAAACACACTGGAAACTTGGTGGAAGAAAAGCACTGTCACACTGAAAGATCAGAACACATGAAAAGCGATATCAGGAGTAGAGAAAAGAATATCTGATCTATACATTCACTCCTAGGACTAAAATTGAGAGCTTCACAGAAGGTCAACAAAGCACATAAAGAGTATAAGGTGAATGAGGAAGAACTGAACTGGGACTCTTAGACCAGGCAAGAAACCAGAGATCTTATTCAATCAGAGGTTTCAAGGACTATGGCGCTCGAGTCCAGCTCTCACAGGACAAGAATCAAGAATAAGGCAGAAGTCAAGCTCGAATGCAACAGGACAAAATTTCTCATGATACAGGATGGCAAAAGGTTGACTGTATTGCAAGACACCTTGTGTCTGTTACAGACTCAAGTTCACAGAAGAAGGCTATTGATAGATACTGAATAGCTGAAGGTAGCATGTAGTTCAGCAGAGCAAAGGGATATTAAGGGAAGTTTTCCTGCCTAAAACATTTTTTTCCCAAACAGTGTTATAAATAGGATATGGAGTGAAATAATCTTTTGGTACAAGTTTAGTACAGCTGTTTCTCCAACTGCAATTCCTGGAGCATTTTATTCACAATTAAATACTCATTTGTCACTGTTCGTTGGCCTCACAGGTTATTATATCTCTTTCTACAGTAGATGAAACTCAAACTTTACTGAATAAAAATGTCTACCTTCCAAGCTCAAGTTCTAGTGTGCATGCAAATGTACACTCAGATGTTACTGTGAACAAAGAACTGATACTGATCCCAGTGGAAACATGTCCAGAGAGGGAAGGAAAGAAGCTGAAGTCTCACTGGTACATGCATTTTTTTTATTTTTATTTTTTCCAAACACAGGCTTGCTCTGTCAAATTTTGATCTGTTTCCATTCCTCTGAACCTTACCCCATGAGAGCAAACTGGACATAAAATACAATTGCTCAGAAATAAGTGTCATTTTGATTTGTACCAACAGTAACTTATTACAGTGAGGTAGAACAAAACTACAATATAAAACAAAATTTGCGTTCTTGTCTTCACTCTTCCTGGGCCTATCTATCCTACACCTGATCTAACAAAATCAGTATTTCATTACACTTACTGATCATTCCACAGAATAATTCCATTTTTTTTTGTGGGAATGGAGAGCAAATTCTGTCCCCTATAGGTATCTGAATCTCCATAAAGTAACCATAATGTACTACAAAAAATATTTTGTTAATCTCCATATCAACATACTAGTTTTATGCTGCAGCATTTGCCTCTTATTTTCTCATTAAATATCAGAAACAACTACAGAAACAGGTTTTAGCAACTTTAATTTAAAAAAAGTCACCAAAACAGACAGAAAGCATTTTTTCTATGCTGTATATTTCATATATTCAGGTAAAGACCAGTTGCTGTGCTGTTTGTAATAACACTAAATTGTGACATCCAATGTTACTATGATCTCCAACTAGAACAGGAGGATTAAAACGATCTGACTCGAAGACTGCCAGCTGCAGATAAACAGATATCTGCTTATTTCACCTGATTTATATTACCAAAAAGTCTTTTATGTAAGCCTTTCCTCGCTGCACATATTTCTGGTGTCTTTCCACTTTTTATGTTTGCAGCAGCAAAGAATATTCATTACTCTGCCTGAGAGACTTGGGAATTGTACTGGTATCTCCTGAGTAACTGTCTTCATTATTTCAGTTACTCAACCATAAAAAGAGAAAAGTAGAGAAAATCAAATGAAACCTTCTCAAACCCACCCTCACAGCTAACAGCTAGGCTGCTGAGCTAGCAAAGAACTCATTGATCCACATCACAACTGCAGATATTTCTTGCTAAGTGCCTCATCCACCTAAACTACCAAACCACAAACCTCCTGGCACAAGAACCATTGTAGTATTCCGCATCATGTAGTGACTAAATTCCCTTTTAGTTTGGTTCCATCAGTATTATTTTACTTACACATTAGATTTCGTATACAGATCATTACTTCTATAATGGTGGAAAGATGAAACGTCACACAACAAAACTTGAGTAGCCAATAAAAATAAGGTAATTTTGTGATCAAAATCTTAAGTCCCCTCTCAAATCACTCATTTCCCATTCTTCATAGTCTTCTTCCTTTCTATTGCTTCCTCTGCCAAGAATAGTTCTTATATTTCTTATTTCTCCCAGATTTTTCTTGAGACTTTTCTCATTGGCTTCCTCAAATTTACCTTTCGTTACAGGAGATAATCACCTGAGATTTATCTTTAGTGAGACTCTGGTCCAACTGCAGTATTTTTCTGAACTTCCCATGAGAATAAACATTTTTGGCACAATCAACAGTAAGTAGCCTATCAGTAGGCTGCCCATCTACACGTCCTCAAGTTTGATGTTTTGATCATCTCAAAACACAGTTGGGAGTAGTTTAATTTCTGTTCCCATGGAAAACATCTGCCTTTCCTGAAACCCAAGAGAAACTGGTATAACAGTATAAATGAAAGAATTGGGGTGAGGGGGGGACAGTAGTATTAACTGTGTTAATAATGCCACAAACAAAAACAATGCAATTCTGACTAGTAAAATTAAGATATTAAATGGAGCAAATTCTTTCTATGCCACTGCAACAGGACAAATACATCAACATAATTCTGCAGCCATACAATCACCTACAGAAATAACTGCAGAGAATTTACTTCTCCAAATCTGACTACTCAGTACTATAAAAGCTGTGTGTTTTTACCCTTTTCAGATTCCAGTTGCCTTGACTGCTGTTCTGCAGATGACTTATTCTCTCCCTCTGTAACACAATCTTTTATTTATATGCAAAAGGCCCTATTACAACAACTTGGAACAAAGCCTGATTTTGTCAAGCAGTTGATTTAAAGGATTTGCATTTCTAAACATTCTGTATGCATTTTAATGCACTTAAATAAGAAAAACATCTGTGCATTTCTTTCTTTATTTGAAACTATGCATGGCAAACAATCATTACAATTATAAGTAGCATACCATTAAGCATATGGTTAAATGACAACATATTTGCTTATTTCAAGATCAATCTACTTGAAAATGCTGTTTTTTAATGTTAAAATTCATAAATCAAAGTTTAATAATAACGATAAAAAAACATCTACCCATACAATATTTCTGCTTTGCCTCAGGAAAAAATACATGACTATTTTGTCTAGAGGTTTAGAGTTGTGCATAAAGTCAGTTTCTTGGTACAGTTCAATATCCCACTTGGCCTCTTGCTCAAGGAAACATTTGTTAAATTATGACAATCTCAGACACTGTACCTGGAAAATATTTACCACTTCTACATAAACTTCACAGGACCCCATCTGAACTTCAGTAAGTACTGCCAGCCCATCGCAAAATGTAGATTATCTTTTAAGTCTTTAAAAAACTTATGGCATTCAGAACTAAAAATATGATTCAGTGGAGAAGTTTAACCTGCAATTTCAGCCCAGGATCTGATTTTTAAACTACTTACATTCTTGCTCCAATATCATTCCAGGCTAATATTTCTGGCTGAAAATTGGATGGCTGATGCATAAACTGAGAATTTCCAACACATTGTATCATCACATTTAACCAGCAGAATTAACAAGAAAACATATGGAAGTGAGGAGAATGAATTTTTGCAGAAAGTAAGATTTTTAACTCCCTAGTTTCAATTACTTGAATAAGACAGTCATATGTGTATATATATATATATAATTATGCTCTTCACATGTAATAATTAAAATTAGGTGAAGTATGTCCTGAAACCCTTAGTTTACACAATGCTGAACAAACTCTTACTAAGCAATTATGTTTGTTCCATGTCAGTGAGTTTGCATAGCAATGAACTACAAGGTGTCACCTTCAAAAAAAACAAAACAAACCATAAATATAAACATTAGGTGGTCACAAAGGTGACAGAATGTGGTTTTGTCTGAGAGTTTTGGTTCTGAAACTCTAATCAGAAAGTACATACCTGCCAAAATCTTGAATGGAGTTTTGAAAAGGACAGATGGAGATATCAAGTAACACGAGCAACCTGCACTTTTTCTTAGTTACTAGGAGAAATCTAGTGGATAACAACAAAAAACAGCCTTTCTTCTCCTGCTGTGTCAGAGGTGATAACTGCATAGGTGATGCAAACAGAGGTAGCGCTTTGCATATTTAGGATTTAAAATCTGTTGTGGCAAAGGGCAGTTGTGGTTCTCCATTAGCCCAAAAAACATAGACAGCCTTAGGCAAAAGTAGACCTTCCATCATAAAGGCTTTTTTTACAGAGATTAAGAGAAAACATATATATATTTTTCTACCAATACATGAGTTCACATGAAGGGCAGTCATGTGAACCACTAAAACAAGCTGACACAACTTTTTCCTATTCCTATTCCATTGGAAGACTTCCTGTCCCCCAGTCTTGCTCTCATCACCCTCTCAAACTTAGCAAGCTTCCTAGGAAATGCATTTTTCATTTGTGCCAGCATGAAGATAGTATATTATCTTAAATCAGTGACTTTCCTCTCCTCAGAAAATGCGCTTATTTGTAATAGTGGTGTAATCTCTGTAAAACTTCAGAGAAGCCACCTTCAGCCTTCCCTGATTAGAATTTTCTCTTGGAAGGGAAATGATGAATTTAAACTCCAATCAGATCCACCAGACACATGAACTTGAATAAAACTTCGCTATGATACTCCATTAGAGATCTACTTTACTATGATGTACACAAGAATAGGACACTAATTTCACAATATTTGGCTTATTTTCACTGTTATCTTGTTTCCTTAACCTGACAATAGTTCTATGAAGCATTTCACTGCTCACTGACCACAAAATCGTTCAAAATACTGCATACATAAACAGTGTCAGATAGAATATCTTTCCTGATCTTTCCAGTAAAAATAACAGGAGAAGCATCCGAATAATTGTCTGCTTTATCATTCTCTTTATCTTCTTTTCTGATCCCCGCATCTGATTTTTTTATTTCCTCCTTTTTTCAGTGAATTCTCAGTTTTGTTGCAAAGAAAGTCTTGGATATAGGTCTAGTTTTAGTCCTACAGGCATATAATTATTTGCATTGTATTTAGCATTTTCTTTGAGTTTTTTTAATTATTTATGTTCTCTTCTGTTGTTGTTATCACTTCTTACATAGTTGTTGACTTTTATTCTTGTCTAAATAGGCCTAGTGATTTTATACTATGCTTAGTTAGGATATAGATATTTATATAAACTAGGATATTCATTTCTGAGTCCTTCATATTTTGCTCAAGTTTATTTCAGTCCTCTGGGAAATGTCAGGTGCTTTTTCGTCTTAAATAAAACAATATTAATAATGTCCTGAATCCGAGATGTGATCTAGAGGCCATATCTCTCCCATTCCAATTTTATTCTCTAGGTAGATATTTATCATTTCACTTTCTACTAAATATAATTTAAATTTTCATTCAGCATTTATTTTTTTCATCATCTCCAAGAGTGACACATAGTACAAATATCCCTTTGGATGAGCCACGGGGCAAAGACATCCATTGGGACTGTTCAGTGACATAAGCCCGATTTCCTAGCCCAGGATGCTGCAAGCAAGAGATACAAGAAATACAGCAATGTTCCAGCAATTTCTGTTCTGACTTCTGTGCCGCAGGCATCATTATGGGGGACTTGGAGCCAACAGTACGTTTCATATCCAGAATTAAGGACTCCTTTGCACAGCCAGAATAAAAGGATTCTAAATAAATGATGGATCAGATCTTCAGGGGAGAATTTATGTAAGCTGTAAATTACAACAGTTTAGACTCCTTCAGACTAATCTCTGATTTTTGCCATTAGTCTTTCTTCGCTCTAATGCAAACCATAATAGATTTGTTCACTTTATTATTTTAATTATACACATTCTAATGAATATTACTGGGCTCTGTCTCCCTCTTGTATTCTGTCTTTCTGAAATATTGTATGACCTGAGCTTACAACACCAATGATGGATCTTTAATGATCTGTAGGCAATGAGCCTTATAACTTCTCCTTGCCAAATAAGCTTTCATTTCAGATAATTTTATTACTTCTTAGCAATGCAAACACAAGCATGTCTCTTTTTGTTTTGGAGATTTTCCATTTCTTGTGTTTATCCATTCTTCATCCAGTGAATTTATGCAGTTATAAGAGATTTTTAAACCTAAAGAATACACTACTCTTAACCAGGAGGAATAAGTAAATAGGTCAGCAAGCAGACCAATGCGAGGTGTCTAAAAGCACATGATAAGTGGATTATGTTTTACAATGCTTAAAAATGCCTTTCATTGAAATAAAAGTGTCTGCATCTGTTCTTTGGGGATGTAAGAGTCTATCAGCTCCAAAGGAAGCAATGGGCCCTTTATTTGCCTCTGGGCTGAGAGCCTCTAAAATACTTTTCTCTGCACAGCTCAGCCTGAGAAAGGCTAGCTGCCTACATGTCTCCTCCTTATGGTTAGTATCCTACTATTACCATTCAGAGCATGTGCTAGAACCACAAGTCTTGGCCTGTTTGCTTCACTGTGTCAGCTCTCATTATCGGGGGGTGGGGGAAATGATTGAGGACATGCAGAGTTAAGAAAACAGGCAGAGGGCTTCTGTTGATCCCAAGGCTGAACAGGGTAGAGAGGATGGAATGCTATCAAGCATTTCATAGCTACTAGATATGTTGAATATTCAACAGGAAAGCACTGTCCTGGCCCACAGTGAATTACAGGAATGTATACAACTATGTTATACACAATGGGTCTCAGGCTGTTTATGATGTCAGATATTTGATCCAGGCACTGAGGTAGAACATCAGTGCTCCTGAGTGCCCTTACGTAGTAACCTTTCTCACATTTTCTAATATTCTTTAACCATGAGTGGGAAGGGAGGAAGTGCCACTGACTATCCAAATCAGTAAGATGGTGAGAGTAGAGCACAAAGATACAGGAAACAATACACTCCATAAGTTCTTGTGGCAAATTTTGCTTTCTGGATTGGAGGATTTTCTCTATCATAGCCACATAAACTAAAGACACTCATGGAAAATTGAGTCTTATCCACAATATAGTATCTCATTTGCCATAGGACGTTGACCTGCACAGTTAACTTCTCCCATAGTCAGCTGTAGTGCAGTCAAAATCCATTATCATGGAATTTACCTTAGAAGTTTTACTGGCAGATATTCAGTATGCTCCTATGCTATCATACAAAAGAATTACAGGGTGTACTAATAGGGTACAGAAGCTGAAAACCAGGTCCTCCTCAAAGTTCTATAAGCAGACAAATAAAATTCCATTGCACAAAAATTAGAGAAACAGGCTTCACTGCATATATCTGCCCAGAGAATTGTAAGAAAATACATAGAAATATTTGCATTAAAAGATGTCTTTTCAGTGAAAAAGAGCAGTACCAAATTTCCTTAGCATCAATATTTTCATATACAGAAAAAAGGAGTAACTCAAAGGTAGAAATATTGCTGACTTGTTATTGCAACGTGTAAGGCGTGACCTGCTAGTTAGGAAACTAAAAAAAACAAGCCAAAATATCTTGATAGTTCAACATACTCCTGCCAGTAACCGCTCAGAGACTTCACTGTAGTGAAGAAAGTGTCAGACAGAGATCTAATTTCTGTCTAACTTTATCTGTCAGAGAAAAAGAGCTACTGTGTTTGGCTACCTTCACAAAAAAATGAAGAAAAAGAACAGTTAATGAGACCCATCCAGGAGGACAGTACAATGCAATTACTTAACCTGTCTTTCTAGGCAAGTTCACTGGAGTTGAAATTTACCCTGATGTTAGTTTTTTGTTTTTGTTTTTTCCCCAAATACTATTATTTACTGTCTACTGCTGAATATTACTGCTTAATAAACAAGCACTGTAAACAAGAAACTAGTCTTTTTTTGACACAAAGTAAATGAAAACATCCCTGGAGGTGCTTCATCAGTCCAGACAGTCAGCTTCAAAGAAAAGTTCACACATTGTTTTAACAGGTTAGATGAGAACACATTTCCTGCTATCTCCAATATGATCCTTATCTCTCCATTCGACATGACTTCAGAAATACATTTTCAACTAACTGATTAGCTTCATCATCTGAATTCTGAGTTGCCTCTTCTGATAGACTCTTACGATTTGTACTGGTACAAATCAGCTACCAGCCATCTTAACCTCAGTCTACCCAATGGCTTCATAAAAGGAAACCTGAAATTTTTACTTTGTGCTGGATTCACTATGCAAAGTTACATTTTTATTGTAGGTTTCCTGTTGATGTTTATATATCTTATCAGAAATAACTGGGTATTGGTAGAATACTAAAGATTCAGCTCAAGATTAAACAAATATATGATATTATATATATGTTATATATATATATATATACATGATTACTCAGGATTTCCCCACCAAAGAGATTTAGAAATATCCACGGGTAGACTCTATTCCATCAGCAAATGACCACATGTATCTCATCATCTCTTAACTGTACCACATGGTTCCACATAGGCAACAGCCACTGCTCGTAGAATAGAATTAAAGTACATGCTTCTTGTACTGATAACTTGGATCAGCTTCTAACCCAAAGTAGGTTCAATTCCAAGTTCAGATTAAAACTTAATTCACTGACATCCAACAAATCAAGAAGTTCAAGACATCTTAAGAATTTACCCAAACCTTAAGTACAGATAGAAGGCCACCATATGGCATATATATATACTGGGTAGAGGCTGATGAACAACAAGACTCGCTGGTGAAGTAGTGATTCCAGAACTATGAAGTTACTTCATGGTGACGCTTCACAACAAGACAAATTAGACCCCATAATCAGTTATAGCTGTCAACTGTTTGTCAGCCTTCAAGGAAACTTCAGGGAAGGAAATTCTGAGGCTGGCATAAATCCTTGAGGCTGCTATTGAACAAAGCAAATGTTGTGGGAATGGTGCAGGAGAGCTGAAGAAGGAAGAAATCAAGTCACCCTGTTGGTGGGTCAGCCAGATGCCTCAGAAGCCACCCACATCCTGAGCTGCCTCAGCCCTCTGGTACTAACCCTGCAGGACTCAGACTGTCCTGCCCCCACAGTTGACTACAAAAGGAGAAAAAAAACACTGGGGGGGGGGGGAACAAACAAACAAGCAAACAAAAAAACGTTATGTGAGGAAAAGGAAGTCATTTTCTAAGTTAGGAGTTCAGGCAGCCAAATCAGTCTAAATCAGTCTATCAGAAAGTATCTTGTTTGTTCTGTGTTTTCCTTAGCATTTGTTGCCTATAGTGCACCCATAACTTTAATGTGCCCAAAGTAAAAAACATTGGCCATTTCAGCATCTTCAGTATCAGCACATAATGATTTTTTTATTTTGTTTAAAGTTGTGGAAAAAAAGTTGCACCCGAGGCTGGATTTTGAATGCATAGCTGCATCTCCATCCCTTCTCATTCCATAATTTATGTTAAACTGTCATAATGCATGGTAACAATAGTCTTGATGTAATGTATTTCTTACAACAAATCAATGTGTATTTTCTATATTCAAATACACAGCTGTGTAGCAGATTTTTTATTCAGTAATCACAAATGTGATTTCAAAGTGGTTTTCATTCTCATTTGCCTCCACAATTTCAAACTCCAAAATCAAGTTTAGAGAAACATGAGTAACCAGTTCTGTGAGTTTCTGAGACCATCACAAGGCCTACTAACTACATGGTAGGCATTTTTTCCAAGAGAAATAAAATTTAGAGAATCCTACAACGAGAAGACACATACATGACTGACTGGTTTAATTTATCTGCATCCTAACCATTACCTTAACAACCTTCCTACTATTTCACTGCAAGAAAGAAAAAAATATATATATATATAGCATAAAAATGCAAATTGTCCTTTTCTTGTAGTTTCTTAACAGCCAAGTACACTTATTTATCTAAACCATCAATTTACAAGCTACATAGATTATCAAAGTCTCAATCTCCAAACAGTATCAGTTCACCTAAAGCAAAATTCAGGAACATAAACCTGAGAATATGCAGGAAGTTGTTCTGCAAAATCATTCCTGTGCTACATCTGCATTCAAAGCAATGTTAGCATTGCCGTGAGATTGAAGCACGCAGTGTCTTCAGGATGGAATGAAAATGCACAAAAAGATTTTAAATTTGCACAGTGCACAGTACTTGTAACTACACTCATAACAGGCAGCAGGTGCAAGAGGGCATACCATCGATCTGATCACAGACAGGTTTGAGCCTGATCTGTTGCTTTATGTTGTGGGACAATGCGCCTACAGTTTCATCTGATTGCCTTGCCAAACTCAGAGCACCCAAAAGATCTCTTTTTGATGAAGTTTGGACAACATGCATGAGATGGAGTCTGCTCAGCCCTTCTGGATAGCTCTCACCCTTTGTTCCTTCCAAAGGAGCAGGCAGAAGAAACTCTCTTTTTTTTGTTGCTCACCCCATGGCATGCGGGTTGAAAGTAAGAGACTCTTGTTTGCCAAGTAGGCTTTAGGCTGTGTGAGCTCTCTGGAAAGCAGAATCACTATATAGCCTCCTGCAGTGCACATGCTCTGCACAAGGTATGTGCATCTAGCACAGTACAGAAGTGCCATCCTCTAGTGTGGACCAAAGTGTGGTGTTGTTTGTTTTAATAAAGCTACTCATTTAGTTACATAAACAATGACTTAGGAACTTCATTTTAGCCAACCATCTTTTATTTCAAAATTTGTATCCTGTAATCTAAATGACAGATGTTAATTTCCCTAATTCTGACATTCTCTTTCTGTGTGAATTGTTTGCTTGTGCTTCTGAGACGCACAAGAAGGCTCCAGATAAACTCTGAAAATATAAAGGAGAGGAAGTTTAATTGCTTTTGTGTGGAGTTTAACATTCAAGATAACCTCCCTCAGTAGGTATGACAAATTACCTATTGGCAGTCCCAGTACACTCGTAATTCATTACCTGCATATCTTTGATGCAGAAAATAAAAAATGCATTTTAGGCAACTGTAGCAATCTACTGTCTAATGATAATTTTTGTTCCTGTGATTTAGATGTCTACCAGCGCATCATAAAGAAAGAGAGAAAGGAAAAGAAGGAATAAAGAATAAAAACATTTCAAGTTGTGTTTCCCGGAGTGTAGGAGAAGGCATCATGTTTTACCTGGCGCACATGAAGGAATGTGTAATTATGCTGTGATTCAAACAATTGTATAGAACACAATTCATGATGTACTTAATTTTTATGCATTTTGAAAAAGCTCACAGATGTTGGCACAGTGCATTTCAAGAGGGCATAGTTCTCAGCTGTAAAATGAGAGGTGATGGTTATGGTTGCACATTCCAATCAATACACAAAGCTGGGATCTTTGCATGTAGATTCAGATTTAGGATGGATGGAAAACAGTCATTTTGGGACTAACCAGATATCCTAAGCAGCAATAAATAACATCCAGTATGGCACATTCGTTTTTACTAAGCCACTTACTTATTGTGTTCTTACAAATAGAACAATGTGAGCACAAATACAAGGTTGATGCCACACTTATTGATATCATTCTGAATACGACAATAGTATATAGAGGCTCTAGTTAAGAGGAGGACACAGTTATTCTCAGATTTAGCACAAACACTGTAAGATAGACATAAAAATGAAAAGAAAAAAAAATATATATATAGTTGTTCTCTGCCATTGCTCTAAACTGGTCATTTAGGAAGTTAGTCCTGATGAATCAAATAGAAACAGTCTTTGAGCTTAAAAGCTGCTTTCATCTTTTGCTGAACAGAAAAATAAATGAATTTTAAAACCAAAGAGATGGGGATGTACAGCTGTATTGACAGCAAATCTTTTCAAGGAAGCCTCAGCCATCAAGATGAACAGAATATTTGAAATGACCTTATAGAAGATCATCGATTGATTGTTTTTTCAAGCTCAGAATTTGCATTGTACTTCACTCCCTACTGATAAACATCCCTCCTCTGAGACACAATGCTGGGCACTTTGTGACTCCAGATACCTTCCTTGAAATTAGGTAAGCTCTTAGGGAGTAGGATATTACTCAGAGGATGTCAAGAAACTGAAACTAAACACTGAACAGCTGGATTACCATTTTTGTGCTATGACTTTTTCTTGCTCTCAGAGTGGTATGAAGGGAGGGAGAAGCATTGGTGAGCAGGTTGTTAACAACCTGTAACAATGATTTCTTTTGTAAAGTGATTTCTCACTACGTCTAATTTGGACATAATGGAACGGGAATTGTTGCCATGGTTTATTATAGCTATTACTTATACTGCAATTTGAACTCAGTAAACTATAAATATTAAATAAGAGTTTAGAGACTTAGTATTTAAGAATGGTAAGAAGAAAAATTCAGTGACTATTTTGCACATCTGTATTACTGTCTATATTGGTAATATCTGGTGCATGAATTGGTACGGGGTGACCAAACTTTTCCTCGCTTTGAAAAAAAAAAAGATTGATTATTAATGGTAGGTTACATTTCAGCACTGTCATACTGAGTCAAAAACATAAATATCTACTTTGTCAAGCAACGTCAACAAGTTTAATGAGTGTGTACATATGTACTAAAAGCATTATTACTGACTCAAGTAAGAAGACTTTAAAGACTATTTTAAAATCAAACAGAAAAAGCCTCTTAGAAACTGTTGCTATACATTGAAGTGGATATACGCATTGGGTGTACATACAAGTGTAAAAATGTACTGTTCTTCACTAGACATTCAAAAGAAACCCATTGTGGAAAACTCAGAACTGACTTGTGGCAAAAGGAGAAACATTATAGTGAGGACAAAAAAAAAAAGTACACGTTTTTTCAGGTCTCTGCCAAAGGCCCTTATTAGTTAAATAAAGATTATTTAACAAGCAGCATAGTTTGCTCTCCTTAAATGTGGTAGGTACAAGAAAGCTCTGCTTACAAAAAAAAGACAGGATTACTATTGTGTTAGTGAACATATCTGTAAGATTCCCATAACAGTTCAGCACCATGACACACAAAAAAATTGCCTATATAAGGGATGTTCAAAATTAACTTAAGAGCTTTGTAATAAAGACTTGATTGGAACATGAAGTGACAGTCACTGCAATTGAAGAGGCTTAGGTTACAATCAATGATTGAACCTTTAAGTGCTAATCAGAGTTACAATGTTGATCAATTTTGAACAGTTTTAAGAGTGCTTATCAAATGATCAGGACTGGCAATTAGTAAAGCATTAAAATAATGAGTTCCGGAAGAAACAAGGGCTATTGATCAGAACTGGAGAGGGAGAGCAGAGAAGAAAATAGAAAACCTGAATTTGAAATGAAAAATATTCCTCAGGTGAGGGAAAAGTAAATTCACCACTGCTTGAATGCAGACATTAAATAAAAACTTAATTGGAAGAAATAAAACTACTTAGTTCAAATGACTTTGCTGCAACAGAAGAGTGGTGATGAGAATTATTTATGGTGAATAGTGCATTCAAAATTAATAGATGTTTCTAGCTGAACATAAATTAACCTAACAGTGAACATATTTACAGATTTTATGTAGGCATCTTTAGAATCACGTCAGCCTTTGGAGCATGGCAGCATAACCTTGTGTGACTTCTCCTGATGCCATTACCCACTCTAATTCATTGTTCCTGTTGGCAAACACTGCACTTCCACATTATTTTCCCATGCAAAGAAGATTCGAGAACTGTCCTAGAAAATATTATCTTCATTTTTCATTATTCTAAAGACTGTCATACTGTCTTCTATATTTAAAAATAAACAAACAAACACGTATGTTGAGCAAGTGTCAATCAGAAAAGAAAACAAGTAATAAATAGTACTTGAATAAACACTCAGTAGAACTTAAACTGGGACTGCTGAAGTGGTGAATGTGTAAAGACAATTTGTTCAAACTGGTGCTGAGTGGAGTGGACATACATAATGCCCTGACTGATGCAGTCCTTTGAAACAAGAAGATGCTGGTAATACAGTAATCCATAATTAAGCTACATTTTGTAAACCATGACATGACTGTGCTACCACAATTTCACAGGATACCCTGCAATTTTGTGTACCAAGGACTCTGCTGTTGCTGATCCAAACAGAGGAGTATTCGCTCAAGAAAAACTACACGCAGCAGTATGGCTCTTTTTGCTACTGGAGGAAGGAAAATCACCAAGTAACTTTTATAAACAAATTATGCATAATTTTTTAATGTCAATCTCAGTTGAGATAATATATTTGTATATAGATACATATATATATGGCATCTTAAGGACTTTTTAAAAATTCAAAACAAGAGAGACTATGAATTTTAACAACTAAGAGTATAAAAAATTCTAAGCACAATTGCTAGCATTCATGAAAATGGTATAACTGTATTTGCATGAGTAAAGCCTTGTCACATATCCCTACAACAACTGTCAACACAGAGCTTCTTGTAAAGATTTGCACAGAAAGGAGTATGAAAAGTTAAAATATTGAGTGCTTTGCTCCAATGTTAGCTTTAATTCAAGAAGTCAGCATGTCAAATATTCCTCAAAGTATTTGTACAGCTATGCTTATCCAACAAACAAAAAGTCTGTTTGTCATCAGCATATTTTCCCAGACATTTTCAGGGACCACTGAAATACTGACGTGTTTTTAGTTGCGTGCATGCATATGTATTTGTAGCACAGATGTGTGAATAGTTACACAAGTAGTTTCCTGATCTATATCTGAAGAACTCGACAGACTTGGTACTTGAAATAAATCTTAGCATTTCTATTTGCTGTTATCAAGAAACATTTCTAAAATGCTGCTACAATGAGAGGGACTGTGCCGTATTCCTTATCCTTTGAATTTAATTAATTACAGATATTTTTAGCATATCTTCCCACAATATTGAAAGTATGGATTTGTGCGTTTATCTATGATCTGTCTATTTTATATTATACATTGTTTATCTCTATACATTTAATTATATACAGAATGCATGAGACTATATATTAAAATTTTACACAAGCCTCACATATAAACCTCCCCCTAACCCCAGAGAAAACCCCTCATCCTGCAGTACTGCACTTATCAAGAGCCCCTTACTCCAATATAAGGATTCTAACCAAAGAAAGAGGTGGTGGCCTACCCAGCTCATGGAATGCATCAGGAGAGAGCAGGGAAGAGAAATATAATTCTCCGACCCTCTTATTTTCAGATTCCTGAGCACACTTTATGTTGCTTTAAGTTGTCCCAAGTTACATTATCAACTTAAATCAAGAAAAATGTGCTGTGTTTTGATTAACAAACCACTGTGCATTCACAAGCTTTCCTTGGGTTATCCTCTCCCTTCCACCAGTTCCATTTTCCCGAGTCTGCTTCTTCACAGTTACTTTGGCAAGAAAGACAAGAACATGTGCTTTTTGTCTCTGCGTACAAGATGAGAGATTTCTACTTTTTCTTCTTCCCTTTTTCTTCTTCCCAGTTCTAATGTTGCAGCACGAAAACAGTTTCAAGATGAAAGGCCAGTAAAAACGCTAGCACACACTACAGAGTTTCTGTTCTGCTGCTGACAAAAACATTTCTGAATACGAGGACTATTGAGAACATGAGTGCATACAGACAAGCTGTAGATAGTGACATTTTCTCTTGGGACATCTTGTATCGTAACAATAATACTTCATAGATGTAATTTGAAATAAATAATTATTGTTGTGTCATAGTATTTTGAATGTGCCAACATTCAGTATTCTTGAATAACTGAAACTATTTTCCAACCATTCTTGCATAATCAAATAGGTGAACCTTTATCAAAGAGGTAACTCAATTATTAACCAGCTTAAGTTAGGTATCTTACACTGAGAAACAGAAAATCTGGAGTGGAAAATTCCTTGGTGCCTAGGACTTCTCCATATATACTGCTGAAAACTAATGCAGAAAACCCTGTGAACTGCAAAACTAGATTCTTTGCAACAGAATAATGCACAAAAGAAATGGCTAAAGGGATAGAGAGACTCTCATTAGTTGGAAAAGCACATCACCTTTGACTGAAAGGAAAAGGTACCCTTTTCTTAATATCTATGAAGTTCATTAAGAACTTCTGAAATTACCTATAATCATAAACTTAGCTGAAGGTTTACCAAAGCACACATTTGTAAAAAGAGCTGAGAGGATCAACAGGATATTCATCTATATTCTATTTTGCTTTTCTCTGGCTCGGTCAGCTGATATTTGATGCTCAGAACAGTTCAATCTCCTACTTTCCCTGAAGGACTTCCAAATGACATTTCCTGAACAAGGTGTTTAGGCAAAAAGGAATCAGTCATTTCTATTTGATGTTACATCCCTCCTCAAAGCTGGGAGTTCCAAATGAGTAGAAATCATTATGGTAGTCTGTGCCAAAGGACACAATGCAAGTATTAGATCTTATAAGAAAAACCTTACCTTTGAGATTCTCTTTCAGCACCCTTCCTATTTTCACATTTTTCTTTAAATTTCACTACCAAGATCGTGATAACACCTTAAAAGAGCTGGATTTTACAATAATTAATCAAATCTCAAAATGCAACAAAAGAAACCACATAATGTTGAATCACTTCAACAGGAAGTAATTATGCAGTCCACTACAGCAACTGATATAACCAAGCAACACACAGGTGACTCAATGCCAGAGGCACAGTCATTGCTGCCAGCTGAGCTTTAATGGAAATGATATTTTTCAATGCTTAGCATTTAGAGTTTCTTAAACATCACTTAAAGAAATGTGCTAAGTGTCTTCTCTTTTTCAAAGTACAGCTGTAGAGATCAAATAAAGAGCAATGTTAGAAAATTAGCCTGGAGGAAGAATGATTAGTTGAGTGAAAAATAACACTACAACAGAATACAAGCAGAATTGGTTCAGTGTAAACCAAGTAACTTTATCACGCTGGGGGTAGGCCACCTGAGACAACAGGGCACTTTACCTGAAATGGTAGATTTTCAGTCAGTGTCACAGAATCTCCTACAATTTACATTCTTCATGTTTCTTTTTTGGATACTAAAGATTAATAATGTCCACTGGTAATGTTAGTAAGCTATGCCTGCAAATGTTTTGTAAATGACTGGGAGGAGGACAAAGAATGACTATAAAGGTCACAAAGAACATGATACTAACGGAGAGCTCAGCTAATTAGAAAAAAATCCTGAAGAATATCCCTTGTTCAAACACCTTTGGCATTCAACATTTCTGGTCACTGCTTCCAAACCTTTCAATTCCAAGCCTTTAAATAAAGCACAAGTTTTCCCTGGACTGGGTGTGAATACATGTGTGTGTTTGCAGAAGAGGAGATAACACCACCAGGGAGATCCAACACACAAATCTTCAAAGGAATCAACCTCAACACACAGTACAGTAGTCAAAAAGAAACCACACCTCCAAAAGTCATTACAACTCCAAGAGTTCTCACTTTGTCCCATAAGAACCTACCCACAATCATATTTTTGAAACTTCTCAATTAATAATAGCCCCACAGTGCTCTTTTCTGACTTTAAGCTACTACTCTAGGTCCATCTCCTTCTACAGGTAATTGCTGTATATGGAATTTCACCACACGGTATCAAAGTACTCTTTTTTTTATTCCCCCAAAACAACAACAAAACATTTAGCAGATGTATCATCATATGTGCACAAAGGAGAAACTGTTCAAGGTATCTCTTCTGTACCTCCAATAGAGGATTAACAAAAAAAAGGCTGTTGAGAAGATATTATTATTGAAAAGGCCCATCATCAAATATATTTGCAGTCTCACAAATTCTGTTGATTTTAGAGATTAACATGTTAGGAAATAGAGTGCTTTGCAGGGTGATCAATTTTTTTGGAGGAGGAGTCTAAGTCAGATGTGCAGCAGAAAATGGAGAAATTACACATATGATCTCAGGTTCATTTGCACTCTAGCAAAGCACTGGCCTGTGTTAAGTCTTGCGTTGTACTGCAAACACAGCATGAGTTTCACTTTATGCTTTACAAGATACATCATAGCTTCAACATAAGCGAGTGAGAAACAAGGCTACTCTCTGAATTTTTTTATGCCAGCTCCACAAAGCATATATATAGTATAAAACATAACTTTTCTTTTTAAAAACTTAATTTTCCTTTTGATTACAGAAGCTCAGCTAATGAAAACTATGGAAAGGTTAAACAAGGAAAAGCAATTGAGTCAAATTAGAGAAAACACAGCTTGTGTTAGGTACTGGCAAAAACAAGAATATCCTTTTAGGTGGATATTTACTTTAAGATGCAGCATCTTAAAGTGAAGGCTCAGAGCTAACCTCACAAACTGCCCTCACACTTTCCAGCAGATTCACTGTGGGATTTAGCATAAGCAATCTAATAACTTCAAGCTTTAACATACATAGCAGCACTCAGAAAAAAAAAAAAAAAAGCGATTCCATATCTCCTAAGACATTAGCACTGAACTTTAGATGGTAACAAGCTGAAACCTGGATATTTTTTTTACATCAGACCTTCTAATTCCATTATTCCTACACCTGAGAAGTCCTGCCACAGATTGGAATTACACTGAATTCATCAAGTAGTTCTCAGAGGCTGCAGCTGACATCAGCTTTGCACTTGTTCAATACAGTTCATCCCCTTCTAACAAAAAAATGAGAAGACCCATTGTAGACTGGTTTGTCAGTTTAAGAGAGAATTGCACCTACCTGAAAGCCCTCTCAAGTAAGTATAATTCTAACATTTAAGGCAAATGTACAAGACTAATTTTTGCATGTATAGGTGGCTAATATACAGATGTTAGCTAAGATAGTAGTAAACGTACAAAGGTTATAAGCAAAAGAGAAACTCACAAGTGGTGGTGCCTTAGCTGAGGAAGCTGGGGCAGTCTTCACTGAAGAGCAGTCTCCAAGAAATGCTACCTCAGTGAGGGTCAGCCCTTAAATGAGGTCTCAGAGGAGGTGGAGTTGAGCTCCCTTCCAGGAGCACAACTACATTACTCTCACCTGAGCTCCCGCAGCTGACCCCACACTTGCCTCAGCTGATTAATCAGAGGTTCAGTCTGTGATTACCAATCTCCCATACACCACATATAAATCCTGTATTTTTTCTATGCTCAGAGTGGGCTATAGGAACTCAGACACCTTTGTTCTTTTAGCATAACCTCTCTCTCTCTCTCAAAGCTTTTCCCTCCAACTGAATTCAAAACTATTATAAGAAATACTGACTCCTTCCCATCTGTAACTGGTTCTCTCATTATCATGGCCAAATATTTAACAAAGGATATACCTCTAAAATGAACATGTCTCATGGAACTACCTGGGCACCAGTAGGGGGGTGGTGAGCATTTGCTTGTGTATCACTTGTTATTATTTTACATATATTTATATTGTCATAGCTATTACCTTTTTCCATTTCTCTATGTCAATAAGTAGTTTCATACCAACCCATGAGTTCTACTTTGTTGATTGTTTTCTGATTCACTCCCCCATCTCACCAAGAAGGAGGGAGGTGAATGAAGACTGCATAGTGCTGAGCCACCTGCCACCTGCTAGGTTAAACCAAAAGTATCTTCAGATCTTTCCAGGAACTAAAACTGGGTGAAATTTTACAGACATGATTTATCGTTTCCTATTACCTGTTTGTAATGTAGGTTGGTTAAGATAGAATGAAATTATGGACAAACATGTTTACTTCAGTGAGGTCAGTCCCCATCTGTGTAGGGGTATAGCTATCTAAAACTCCCTGTGTTAGCAAGAGAGAGATAAGACGAGATGGGCTGAATCATGCCTGAGCTGTGCTTACCTCTTTTCTCTTGTGAACCACTCTAAGGTGACCATGCTTCTCACTCAAGTTTTTCAGCTGTGTCAAATTAGATTAGGTGAGTAAAGAAAAATGTGCTTTTTTTTTTTTTTTTTTTTTTTTTAATTGCCAGATTAGCATATAGTCAAGAGACAGGTAGAAATCCATATCAGATATCTCTCCTTTCATATATAACATGCCGAGGATGCAGGTATTATTTTCTGAGCACTAACGATTGCACAAAACACCTTACTTTATGTAGTAAAGAAAGCTCTCTATTTTAGGAATTTTGTTGGTATAGACTCTAAATCATACTTGATATATCACCTGAGATTCAGAAGCAACTGGGAAAAAGGAAAACAAATACACAAAATAAAAGATTGTCTTATTAGTCAATAAGACAAAGCAGTAACTCACCATACTGGTATATCTCATTGCCTTTTTCTTTTACAATTAACATATGCAGCCTCAAATGAATTATTTAAGAACAGCAAATCCCAGGAAAACAACAAAGACAGAAAATCTAAAACCATTCAATATTCTCTCTTTTAGTACTGAAGGTACCTTGAAGGGCAGGCAAGTTTTGACCCTGGAGACTTTTGCTGGCTTACTGAGTTCTACTGAGTTAAAACCCCTTCAGACTAAGAGTTTCAAGACAGAGCTATAAGCTTAACTATGGTGTGCTTAAGGCAGGCACAACTATGTTAAAAGAAATATCCCTAGTGTTCTTTATGGCTAGTTCCTAATACATTCATCTTTATAAGAGCTTCAGTTCAAGGAATAGCTGAGTAATACAGCTCCCACAGCAAGACATCACTCTTTAGTACTGTTTGGCCTATGGGCTCTGTTTCAAAATTTAAAAAGAAATGCAACATCTGGTGCTCAATCTTAAAATATGATTAACTCAGAAGGGCTTTTTATTAACAAAGAAACAAAATAATACATTTCTAGTGACTTGTTTCCACTGAAATAACTGCTGAAATTCCCAGTGACTTGAAATAGATGGTATCTTGCCCTTCATAGGATCATAGTTGCTTGTTGACCCACAAGCTACATCCCTCATTACAGTAGGTACTGTCTTTCCAAATATGTAATGACACAATTCCTTAGCAACTTCTCTACAAGATCCCCTCTAGAATAGGTGGGTAATCACTTAAACACAAAGCTCCTCTGAGATGAAAGGGCTTTAAGGCATTAGATGAAACTCCGAGACTTTACCTAACTGAGGTGTGAGTCCTATTAGCTTGATTCACACATGTAAGAGCTAAATTATCATGATAAATAAGCTTTTATTTAGTCCCTCAGTGCTTAGCATTGTAACCATGAAAACATTTTGAATGTAGGAGAGAGGAGTTGGACTACACTGGGGCTGTTGAAAGTCCCAAGCAAAGGGAAAGCCCTGAGTGTCCTATCCACTCATGTCTAACTCACACGCTGGAGTACAGCCAGACAGTGATACCGAACACAATCTAGGCTGGACTCATTCAGCTTCAGGCTTCATAAAATTGCCCTGATTGCCAAAACTTTTAAAATGCTTTGTTTGTACAGAATAGAAATTACTGTCTTGAAAAATACTTCAGAGAGTGCCTCCATGATTATCAGAACTGGGTCTTTTCAGAAAGAAAAAAGAAATATTTTTTCCTGATGTGCATGTCCCCTCACAGAAACAAGAAAACTCTTTGATGGGCTTAGCACCTTTGCATCTTACTACTGGATCTCTTTTTAGTGTTTTCCTTTCAATGTGCTGAGATGGTTTCAGTGTCAGTATTTCAAAAGCTCATTTTTCTTTCTGAAACCACTTTAGTACACAAACCTCCATACAGAAACACAGTATATTGTTTACTATATAGAAAAGAGATTAACTAGAAATCATACTTCTGTGTAATAGGTCACATCAAACACCTCTCAAGCTTCTACTACAGCTTTCTTCAATTACTTCCTCAGTATTTTAGTTAGTATCACTAGACGTTGCAAACATGAAAATTGCTTTATAAAAGGTAGAATTACTCTTCTAAGGTATCTTTTCTTACAAGCAAGTAACTTCAGTCAATTTCAGAAGGAGAAAAGAGGTAGGTGACTAGATGGGAGTAAGGTAGGTAGTCAGAATATTTTATTTGAAGGCCTAAGAAAGCTGTCTAGATATCTGTAAAATGTCCTGGAGGCGTTTCAAAACAATGTGAGTTGCAGGAATGCCTTTTCTTCCAAACCATGTGTCTGACACATGAAAGTACAGATGTAGAGATGAGTCATTGAATTCCTCTGTGTAGAAAAAATGGCACCCCCTGACATTCATCAACACTTGCTGAACATTTATGGAGATGAAAGAGTGGATGTGAGCACAATGAGATGGTAGGTGGTGTGTTTCAGCAGTGGCAGCAGAAATGTGAAAGACAAGACACATTTCAGACAGCCATGCAGATTTTGATTTGACGCATCCAAGCTCTTGTTTACTGTTAACAAAAATACATAAGTAATGGTAATGACTCTGTTGAAAAATACTGTTTTGTAGTTAAGAATTTACTTCATGAGATAGTGCAGATAGCGTTACTGTGCTTCCATAGTGTTTCCATTGTCATTTCCATGGAAATAAATAGGAAACATTACTTTTAGAGACATCTATGTACATTACCACTAGATTTGATGGGGTTTGCTGGTACTACATAAATAATCTGGTATGCAACAGAATAAATAATAATAATTTTTTTTTTTTTTTTTTTTTAAAGAAGTTTAATAAAACAAAATCCCTACCTATGCTTAGAAGGCTTCATAGCTATAAAAAAAACAGCACCCAGACCTGACTCAGACAGAGGTCCAGCTGTGGTGGCAAAGCTGTTCTTCATTTGCTTGTAATACCTCACCTCTACACCTTGCAGAAGCATCACAATCAGCAGCAACTCTGCACAAGAGCCTTAAACATTTCAGATGGTGCTTCATGTCTTCAATTTCAGCAGACACAGCTCAGTACTCGAGAAATATTCTGAGTTTCTTGAAGAATGAAGCAAATGAAGCTAAAACTTCTATAACAAATAGCACAACTCTAGAGTGATGGATGCTACAGCATCTTAAAGTATTTCCGTGCTTTAAATTTCAGGTATTGCATGACATTCCAATTGCTCTGTATACAGTTTAAATCCACATTATTCTGAGATTGGCACACATGAGCCCTGTTTTTTACTTCCTTAAGCTAAGTCAAACCTAAATGTTTCTGCACTACAGACATGAAAGAGTGCCCTCTTTTCAGAGATAGAAAATTGAACAGAGAGTGAGGACTCCTGCTTACTTCTGTTCACTCCCTTCACATATTCAAGAAGGGCAACAAATAAAGTAACTTTTTTTTTTTTTTTTTTAAAACACTCAAACATTGTCTAAAACATCAAAGAAAGCACAATATTTACCTTGCTAAAGAGAGGGCCTTCCTCATGTAAAAAGTTATCAATTTCTCAGACTGCTATTGACAATTCCTAAAGGAGTTGGTGCTTCCTAGAGGAAAGAATAACTTCCGAGATCAAATATTCAAGCAGAGGTAAATTAATCCAATCAACAAATCTACAAATATATATATAAAGATCTGTTCCTCACTCCCACAGTAAGAAAAAGGCTAGCTCTTTGAAGTCTGTGGCAAACCTTTATTCAATACTATATAGATAAAAAAGAGTGAGCAGGTATTTTTTTTTTCTAATCGCAGATGAATTGCCTGATTTTAATAACTGCTAAACACCTGCAGCTTTTATACAAGTGGAAAATGTAAAGGTTGAGTTTTACCAGGAAAAAAAAAAAAAAAAAAAAAGAGGTCAAGTTTCCTTACTCTTAAAATCTTTGACAGTAGTTGACAGTAGGTGTGTGATTATCAGAATAGCAGCATATCCTGTACATAAATATGATGAGCAAAAATATCATCCATATTAAATAAATAAATAAATAAATAAATCGCTTATTTTTAAATGAAAGTATGTAAAAGAATGACACAAATCTAGATGTAATTTACCCAACAGATCCATCTCACTTTGCTTCTACGGCTTCTTACCACATGTATGGAATGGAATGGAATGGAATGGAATGGAATGGAATGGAATGGAGTGGAATGGAGTGGAATGGAATGGAATGGAATAGAACAGTTGGAAGGGACCTTGAGAGATTATTGAGTCCAACTAAAAGCATAAACATGTTACTGAGGGCATTACCCAAATGCCTCTTGAACACTGACAGGCACAGGACATCAGCCATCTCTCTAGGAACCCTATTCTAGTGTTTGACTGCCTTCATGGTAAAGTTTTTCCTCATGTACAGTCTGAACATTCTCTAGCACAGCTTTGTGCAGTTCCCACATGTTCTTATGCACTCAGGGAGATCCAAAAATAATGGTCCCTATTTATTTCCCTGGAAACTTCAATCCTGCCTCCATCCCTGAAGACATTCAAGGCCAGGCTGGATGTGGCTCTGGGCAGCCTGGTCTGATGGCTCGTGACCCTGCACATAACAGGGAGGTTGAAACTACATGATCTTTGAGGTCCTTTTCAAACCCAGGCCATTCTATGATTCTATGAAATTGCAACAGAGACAAAGAGCACAATTACAGCATTTGATAGAGCAAATTCTCTGCTAAAACACACTATTTTTCAAAATAGCTATTACTTAACATTCTTTACTGTTAGCTATACATTTTGACTAGTGATGAGCAGGAGCCTGCATGCCATATGCATAAAAATCTGCACCAGCAGAGTGTCACCATCACTGCTGCTGAAATTCACCACTCACTGCACTCACATCTACTGTTTCGTCTACACGAAAATACAGCAAGTATTGATGAATGTCTGTGGTTGCCTTTTTTTTTGTTTTCCCCACACGGAGGAATTATATGACACACCTTTGCTTCATTCGCTATTGCATGTGTCAGATGCATTTTGTCAGATTGCCCCTTTACTGCCACCTGTCACACAGCAGCAAAATGTAATGCAATGAGAGGATTCAACCTATTCAACCTCTACTACTATACCACCAACATCTGTCTCTGAAGTCATGGGCCAACATAATAAAATAGGAGGCATTACTTAGGCTTTACTTTCAGACTGGCCCTGTTAAATTTTCTCTTCAGGGCTTATGCCACCTTATATATTAATTTTGTCCCACCTCATTGGCACGATAATAGAATTGCTGGACATCTCACAGTTTCAACTTTTGTAAAACACTGTTTCTAACATAGTTAACAGAGGTCCTACCCAGAGACACCCAGACAAAATTGAGCAATGGGCCCAGGAGAACCTCTTGAGGTTCCACAAGGTCAAGTAAAATGTTTTGCAACAACTGCCACTATTAACGCAAACTGGAGTCAATTTGTAAAGCACGGTCCTACTGAAAAGAATCTTGGGTTCCTGATGAAGGGAAGCTGGATATGAGCCAGCAGTGTGCCCTTGCAGCCCAGAAAGCCAACTGTATCCTGGACTGCATCAAAAGAAGTGCAGTCAGCAGGGTGAGGGAAGTGATTCTGCCCCTCTTCTCTATGCTGGTCAGACCTCACCTGGAGTACTGCATCCAGATGTGGAGTCCTCAGTACAGGAGAGACACAGACCTGTTGGAATATATCCAGAGAAAGGCCATGAAATTGACCCAAGGGACAGAACATTTCTCCAGCGAGGACAGGCTTAGAGAGAGGATTTTCTTTTTCTTTTTAATTAGAATTAAATTAAGTAAATGGTTCTTTGCTCCTCTATAAGAAACAGAAAATAATAATAACAATAAAAAATCACTTATGAAAAAATATTTAATTAGAATTATAATGAAAATTAATAAAGAAAATTTATTCTCTGGCTTTAAAGTAAGAATTAGAGTCTGTAAATGCAGTCAAAATGGGAATCCTTCATTAGTACCGCAGATGATTTACAAATAGAGATCTATTTCATACAAAGCTTCTTGTCATAGGATTTCAATCACTCATAAGCTGCTGGAAAGATAAATCGTATCTTATAGAAAAAAAATACATATATTATTACATATATACATGTATTTTATGTATATATACTTATATTTCTAAATGTAGTCTTTCTGAAGGTTATTCTCCTAGAACATTTGAAATCCCATAAAATTTTAGGAAACAGAAAGAAACAGAAGACATTCAAAATGAAAGGTCTTGCCATTGTAGCTGTATTGAGGTTCAAAAGGTATTTAAAAAAAAATTAAATAGCAGAAAAATTCAATATGTCCAGAATCAATGTTCAGCTCATACTCTGAACATAAAAGCTAATTAATAGTTGAGAGATCCTATCCATGAGCACAGCTCCTATATTTTGGACACAGTTGATTTCATCTTCCTATGATTTGCTCTGACTCCACAAGCAGCTGTGGGCTTGGGGCAGAACTTGGGGGTCAGTTGAAATCTGACCTGCAAGAAGGCAAACCAGATGATCACAGCTGTCCTAATGCAGCCTTCACATAACCTCTGAACCTGTGAAAACAGTGACATGCATGTCTGAAGGGAGACTGAATATAGAGAGAGGATTGTGGTAAATGGTGCCACCTAGGAAACCATCCAAAGATAAGCTTTAAGTCCTCATTTGGGGAAATATTTTGCTTTTCAAGCATGCACTGAACTTTCTTGTTCTCCATGAGATTCAAGTGCTATGATTTTAATGATTTTATTGTCTTCGAGAGGGTTTGTTTGTTTGTTGTTGTTTTTTCCCTAAATTGAGGTCCGGATGCACTATGTTAATTTTTAGCTGCAATTATGTTTTGTTAGAACATAGTAGGGAGGAATATGCTTTCCTTGATTCTGTGTCAAGGTTTAAAAACCTTCAAAAATCTAACTTTCTACCTAAACCTCAGAGATGACTATGAAACAAAAACCTCAGAGATGACAGAGATGACTATGAAACAAAATTTTATTTTTTTAATTTTTTTTTTTCTTGCTCATAAAACACAGGAGTTGTTTTCTTTTTTTAACAGGATTGAAAGATCAAACTTACACATATTCCAAATTTAAAGAGCCACAGTCCTTGTTCTCACACCAGTAAGAAATTGAAGGAAATGTATTGGTTTCAGTGGACTTATATAAGTGCATTGACCTCCCTTTCTGTGTAACAACTCTTTCTGTAAAAAAGTTTTTCCTGATATCCAACCTAAACCTCCCCTGGTTCAACTTGAGGCCATTTCCCCTTGTCCTGTCACCTGCCACCAGTGACAATAGTGGTAATAGAAAGATGAGGTACAGAAAGTGCATCAGTGAATACAGTCAAGAAATAAACTTATATAAAGTGTGATTAAAAAAAAATAAAAAATCAAGAGAAAAATTAATTGCAGGGCAGATACTGTTACAAAAGGACTAGAGAACTAAAGTGAGTGTACAATTATTTAGGTCACAAATACTGTATGCTTGCACTGAAAAACTACTAAAGAGGTCTCTTCATCTTGTTCCACAGTGGCTTCCATGTCACCATCAGTACTGTAGGATGTGAACTGGCATTCCTGACAGTCCTAGCGTTGCTCTGCTTTGCTGAAGCACTGCAGAGCAAAGAGTCACTGTGGAAGTCCTGAGGTGGAACAAAGGAAGTTCCATTTCTAGTCCAAGGGGTTGGACTAGATGATCTCCAGAGATCCCTTCCAAGCCCTACAATTCTGTGATGGTTCTGAGAACCCCTGTAGGTTTTAAGAGTAGGTGTAACCTCACAGTCCCCTCAAACTGTATGTCTGTTGGCAAACCTCCTACGCCAAGCATCAACTGCATCTCCAAACTTGCCTTTAAGACTTCTAAAATCATACAGGAGAACATGGGAAGAGAGAAGGAGTTAAATTTATTCACTGTCATGATGGCTGTGAAGCCACATGAAAAACAGTTTTTTTCAGCACCGGTAGAGCTGTATTTACAATTCCTTGCACCAGCAATCTTGTTCACAAATCCCAGCAGGAGTTTGCCAATAACATCTAGCACATTGAGATGAGAATGTTTCCCCAATGTCTTTGACTTTCCACAGCTACCAGCAGGTTGCTATTTACATGGAAGAACATGCAGGTGAGCTAATCCACTTCAATAAAGCATCTGTTTATAGGCACAGGGTCAGTTCTGTGAATAATAACAGTGCAATATTATGTTCAACTGAATTTATTATCTATC
Source organism: Excalfactoria chinensis (assembly GCF_039878825.1). Taxonomy (NCBI): domain Eukaryota; kingdom Metazoa; phylum Chordata; class Aves; order Galliformes; family Phasianidae; genus Excalfactoria; species Excalfactoria chinensis. The sequence goes on from NC_092826.1 coordinate 65,889,787, forward strand.
AATAGTTAATATTAATATGAGTGTGCAAGGGGAGTACTAGAGGTAATAACTTCTTATCTGCAATAGCCTCTAAGTGTGTACCATTTCTTATTTTTTTCCTAGTGCAGAAAGATTTAGGTCAGAAAATAATTCTTCATGAGTAACAAGTAGTTCATTTGCAAATTCTCGTTGGATGCTCTTGGCAGGTTAACATTTGCCTAAAGGGGCATCTGATGAGGAGAAACGAGGACTTCTGTTTCCCTCACAGTTAGTCCACTAGCATTAGCCTAGATGAACACACATTCAGAGACATGAAAATAAGGTTACCCTGTAACACCAAAACAATAATAAAGCAATAGGCGTGGTAGTTCAAGCAAAAACAAAAACAACCACAAAAACCCACGTAAGACATAACTCATTGTTGTTTTATCATTTTTAATGGTGTAACGGCATTTAATTTAATTACTACCTGGTACAGCAGATACAGAGGATTCAGCCTCCAAGGAAGCAGCTTTCTCTTTCAAGTACTTTACCTTCTTGCTCCCTCTAGTGTTCTGAGACATCAAGCACATTTTTTACCTACACGAATCAGAGTATTTTCTTATTTCCTATTCCTTCACATCCAACCAAAGTGACTTGATAGGAAAGGACTCAGACCTTGTTATAGCAACGATTTGAAATGCAAACCTTCACCTAGCATGGAACTTAGCAATCCAGACTGCAAGTAGTATGTTTTATCACTTGGAAAGTTATGTTTGGAATTGGGAGAGGGAGGTAGTGACATAGCTACATCTAAGAACACATTTTAACTAGACATTGGTGTCACAGACCCAAGTCACCATTCTCAGTTAAATTTTCCCAGGGCCAAAAGAATGTGACTGCATGTTGCACATAATTACTTGTCTCATCACATCACAAAGACATAAAATTAACGACTATAAGCTTCAAAAAGCACCACAAGTTTCTAACCTTAAAGGAAAAGAGAACTTTCACCAGCTGTCATCACTGACATTTACATCCTGCTACACATTGTGGTCAACCTGAATAATGAACACTTGGACTACCTGAGAAAAGCAGAGTGAATGTACTTGCACAGGATAGCAAGCAAAAAATCCACATTGTTCCTAACACTACTGCTATAGCCCAATTAAAGGCTCGTCTTTATTAAAATAAATAAATAAAAAATAAAGAAATAAAATTGCCGAACAAAGATCCAAAACATGAACACAGCATGACACACTGTCTGACTGTAACTCCAATCTACCTGAAAAAATGCTGCTCCTAGGCATCTCAGTGGAACAAGTTAAACTCTGAAATGTCAAGCTAACAAGACAAAACTGTGTTAATTAGCTGCCTGATGAGCAGGAGTACTCAGTATAAACATCTGCAGTATCTACTACCGAAAACAGATTCTTTTGGCATCAAAAATACTGGTACAACCTAGAAGAGTAGGAATTGTAGTTTTTCCATTCTGACTGCTACCAGTGGCAAGCTGGAGACAACCCCATCAAACAAAATGTAAAGGGACTGAATCTGCTTCTGCTGTGTCAACACAGTTCTCCACCACCATATAATTTAGCCATGAGAAAGAGCAGAATCTTTGCTTCTGGTAGTTTTCAAAGACATTAAAAAAAATACTATTTTAATATACACAGTAACATCTTGGATTGAAAAGATATCACATAAAATATTTGTTCTTTCTTGTATATACATCTACAAATTCATATACAACCTTGCCATAGGCAATGGTGGTCTTAATATCTAGATACTACTTCAAGATCCCATTCCTAATTTTTATAAGCTGTGTTCTGTAATGACATATTAGAGGGCAAAATATTCCACAGCTGTACTTTGATTTAAATTCTATTTGTTTCACCATAATCTAAGCTTAAGTACTCAGAGGCAGTATTAAGCCCACTGCTGTGTAGATGGAATAACTATAAACCAGTGATGAATATCATGGAAAGTTTTAGCTTCATGTCCAACATCAAACCACTGACAGTGATATGATAGAGCCCTTTGATACACAGATGAACCTTCTGAGAAAGCATATCAAAACATTTTAAAAAGTCCAGGTAACACTGCCTTAACAAACAGGGTTATATTCCTTTCTTTACAAAATCAATTCAATATGAACCAAGAAAATGAGTCATCCTTATTTCCTCCCCCTGTGTCCAGTGTCTCTTGCTGCTCATAGTTTGGTTTCAGATCAAAGCAAGATAAAAGTGAATTAAAGATTCTTCTATTCTGTTATTCATTTCTGACTAAAAATACATTTCCTTTTACATTCTGCATATTATTTCATATATTTTGTTTAACCGTGGTTGGTATGAAAATTGAATAAAGTGTATTTGTGGAAAATGACATTTTAATTAAATGTTGTGAATATTTTTATCTGCTCCTACAAGGTAAAAACAAATAAAATATACACATATGTAAACAAACTGCAATGGTCACAAATATATCTGATACCAAAATTAGTGTTTGTGTTTATTCAGATACTTCACATTGATTTAAAATATCACCTATTTCATTGGAAAAAATAAAATAAAATCACAGTCAGAAATATTTCCTATTTTCTTTAACTTCTTTCACTGCCAGTCTTCTGCTTTCCCACACTGGGGGAAAACAAACAAACAAACAAATACAAGAAAAGAAAAAGTAGTGAAAGGGAAATATCAAACCAAACAGATATAACACCACAACAAACCTAACAGATTAATGGCTTTTACTCCATTGGTTTATTATCAAATAAACTCTATTAAATATCAGGTCCTTTGTTTGAAACAACCACAGTTTCTTCTTCCTTGCCAGAACACACTGCCATTGTTTTCAGATATTTCTCTACCTATTTTACACTTATTTTAGTGGCTCTTCAAGGCAGATACTGCCCTTTTGAGAGGGTTTCTGCCATTAGAATATAATTAAGACTTAGACCGTGATGTCCCCTCTGGGTTCTATTAAAGCCAAAAGGCTACATGCAAACATACTACTTGCTTTTATGTCAGCGTGATCTAAATCAGTGTCAGAACTGTTTTATATGCTGCTTGGCAACAGAGGTAGAAAACATATAAGCTAAGGTTGCCAGAATCTCACACATCTCTACGTTTCCCGTTCAGTTTAGAACCCAAGGATTTATCTCAGGCATCAGTGAGACTGGTAATTGCAGTCCCAACTATTCTGGCCTCAGAAATGCAAACTTTGATCAGAAGAAATTAATTCTAAAGTAGATTTCCCAGTTCTGCTCAGACCCACTGTAAAATTTCTAAAACTTGTCCGTATTTTTAGAGACATGTAATGTTTGGGCTCTTGATTTTATCAATAAGGACATTCTGCGTGTTACACATGTTTTTGACCCCCTCACATTCATACCAGGAAAGGGTAGTAGTCAGACTTTTTTCCCTGGTTTGTGAATCAAATAAAACTCTGATAAACTCTATAGAGACCTCACCTTGCATTCAACTCAGGAGATCATATAGCAGCAGACTTCCGGTATATACAGGGAATCATTATCAGTCATGAAGAAATGGGACAAGGGACAACAGCTTAATGTAAAAGAGAGTAGATTTAGATTTGATATTCATAAGAAATTCTACCCTTTGAGGGTGGTGAGGCCCTAGCACAGGCTGACCAGAGAAGCTGTGGATGTCCTATTCCTGTAGGCATTCAAGGCCAGGTTGGACTGGGGGCACCAACCAAAGGGGTCTAGCAGAAGATGTCCTTGTCCATGGCAGGGTTGTTGGAACTAGATGATCTCTAAGATCCTTTCCAAACCAAACCTTTGAGTCTATGAAAAGCTCTATATAGCTTTCTGCAATTACTGAAAAACACAGTCCAATTGTTCAGTGATCAAACCCTAGCATTTAGGAGCTGTAAATGAGAAAAAACACTTCTAACCCTCAGCGTTCAAGTTTTTATATATATTGACTCAAATAAACTGCATGCTCATAATGTGCTTTCTGCGAATATTAGCTAATGTTTATAAATGGAAACTGTTCTTGTGTCAACAGATATTAGGAAATGTTTTCTAATAAAGAGACCTCCAAGCACAGAAGTGCTAGTTCTGTCTTTCATTGTCTCTAGCAAAGGATTTTGCACCCACCACCTACTGATGCATACTCTGCTGGAAGAAACTAAGAGCAAGTGGGACATCTAGTACTGAGCAGAACAGATCAAAGAGATTGTCAGTGCCTCTGAGCTCTACAAGAGTAGCAAACGTATTTAGAGAAAATGTTCTAATGATTAAGGAGAAGGAAAACAGAGCAATGATCCCCAGAAAATGTCCCAGTTCTTCACTAAACCCTACAGGGACACTGTAGGGGAAGTTTTTTGTATTAGTGATCTGGCAACCAACATATGTGAGCAAAAGGCAAAGCAGCTATCAAGGGAAAAAGACTTCTCTCAGATATCGAGGTTGTTTCAGCAGTGGTGAATTAAAAGAAGTATTTCTGGGAAATACAACCTGGTGCAGACAAAATTCTCACCTTTCCTGAAACCCTTGTGGCACTTTTTTCTGGTACATCAATATATATGTTCACTGGGGTATTTGGAAAGTGGCAAGCCCGCAGCAAGAAGCTTTCTAATTAATCCCATAATTTATGTCTTGAAGCAGTTAAAAAGAGGGCTTTTGCTGCTTTTTGGAGAAAGACACCCTTCAGGCACAGAGTATAGTTAGATGTCTGCAGCCACACTCCATCCCAAGTACAGACTTGTAGCAGATGCCAAGTGCTCCTGCTGCTCTCTCCTGAAGGTGTGAGACTCAGAAGTCAAAGCAAGGAGAAAGTGCACAGACGATGGAGAAAAAACAAGCTGAATCAATTTACTGAGCAAGTTCAAAGCCATGGTACTCTCACTCTTTGCTCTTTCTCACCTTTCTTTTCTAACACCCTCATTGAGAATCTGCCCCAGAGAAGTGACACTTTATGTTTTCAAGTAGCTAATTCAGTGAACTGTAATTGCAATTGAATAATTGAGGACTTGTTAGTGTTTGGAAAAGTTGAATGTCACCAGTCTTTTGCCCTTTATGCCTTTCCATTACACCTTTTTGTACAATGAAACTGTAGCCTCTAGTTAGTTTTCGATAATAGCTGCACAGTCAGTTCTTTCCCAAACTGGATCACATTCCTTCATTTTTCTAGGGCCAAAAGTCACTTCCATGCCTTCCAACCTGCAGCCACAAATTCATTACAAGATGAATATAAGATTGTGAGATGAAACACTATGTAACAAATACATTTCTTTACATATTACATTTAGCCTAAATGTTAATAGACTGTATATGTGTGGATAAATCCAATTCAGAACTACACAAGAATACAAGGAATAGGACGTGAAGGAGACAAGCAGGTAGAAAATGATATAATTATTTATGAACAAGAAAACGTGGTGTTCTTTTTATTATTATTATTTTTCGTTATGCCTGCTTAAAGTCCTGAATAGACTGCCAGTTTTGTAGAATGGGGTAAGGTAAACATATTTGTTAAAGTCTTTCCAGATCCTGACTGAAGTAAGTTCTTAAGACAACTGAATATGATAATCTTCAGAGAGATGTGTAATGAGAAATGCTGTGAACACAGCAAAAAGCAACACAAGAAGTTGTTTTCATGTCAGATCACATAGGGCCCAGCTCTATGAAAGGCTGAACTAGCCCAGTTCCTACTGAATGCTAGGATCAGCTTCTCTATCATTATATGCTTATATGAGAACCTAGAATTCTGCCATTCTGATGTGTCTGCTTTTCATCCTATACTTATTTTTGGGCATGAGATGTTAAAAAAATGAACAAAGGCTTCATCAATGAGCAGAACTGTGGGTGACTGACACAATGCCAGCCAAGTTCATATATAATGAGCAACCACCAGATGGTAAACAAATTCGGCCTTCATGGACATTAACAAGGAAAATTATACGTCAGGTTTGTTTTCCATTAGAATTAAGGATTTTCTTTGTTCTGAGAGTTCTGTCACTCTCCAACATCTTTTGCATGGCCTCTCTTTTATTCCTGTGGCTTTGAGAAATAGAATGCTATGGGCAACCTATCTCCAAGTTTCCTCCACTTCCGTCTTATAGCAAAGCAAATTATTTTTCAGAAAATCTTTCTTTTTCACTCTGTTCCCTTTTCCATTAACCTCATTCCTCTTTTTCCCTCCCACTCTCTGCTTTTTTGTCTGGCTGCGCACTTGGGATGGGTTTGGAGAACGGACCCATGAATAAAACTATCTCATTTTCAAATCCCCTGAGCTAGACAGTCTTTATTTAGTTTTAAATACAGTGAGGCCTGTTGTATGAGACAAGATCAATGGATTCGCTATCTCTAAACTCAATCACTTAATCATAAGACTGAATAAACATCAAAAAAAAACAAAAACAAAAACAAAAAGACAAAAACAAAAAAAACAAGGGGGGGGGGGGGGAGAAGAGGGGGGGTCTTATAATGATTTTACCACTATCTTCTTCTGCAGCCTCAGACAACTAATTTAGTCATTGTGTTTACCTTCTTGTATTGGCAAACAGCGTTGGCTATTTATACTGAGAAGTCTTGAAATCATGTACTGTCATGTCTTCAGATCACATCAGATAATTGCATCCCAGTCTTCATCGTCCAATCATACCTACAACAGTTTGCTCAAAATACAAATACACTGTTACAGAAAAAGCCCCCAGTCACCTTTGCCTTTTGATTCAAATAATTCTGGCTTTTTCAGCACAAGAGAATTGACTTAAAGAAACTAAAAAGAGATGCGTAAAGAATTGTTTGTACATTATTGCATTGCATATGAAACCACATTATGAAGATTTTTGTTTGTTTAACCATGATAGTTCACATTCTTCTGTAAAGTAACATCTCTGTTTCCAGCAAACGATTTACAATGGGGAAAAGAGATCAAGTTTTTTTGGCCTAGTCTGTCTCCTCTAAAAGCAAAAAGAATGGAAAGTCTATTTTAGAGCACTTTTATTCTAGGTGCTAGAATAGTCTCAAAATGTTGTACACTTCCAGTTAAACTTCTTAGGTAGTACTCACTTGCTGTAAGTTGTTTTGCATTCCTTAGAATTTAAAGTGACCACTGGTTATATATTCACCGGACAGCAATCCTCTGTTCCTCCTATCCTTCAACAAGGTTCTTGTGCTAATTTGATCTTTATTTAACCTGGCAGTGGGACAAGCTCAACTCCAAATTCACAAGTGATATCACATAATTGCCACGATTCTTGAATTTTGGAAATTTACAAAGTGGGAAGTTGATACCATGACTAACAAATACTTCAGGTTTATCTGAACTGTAGACTCAAAGGCAAAGATAGCAAAAAGCTAAATCTATTCTTTTCATAATTAAACTTATGTAATTATGGACATATTTATCCATACTTAGATTAAAGGCAAAAATCTAAGTAATATATATGCAATAACTCATATGTACTGTAAGACATTTCAGTAAGTACCATTTTAAAACTTTATATGCATGGGTATCCAAGCTTTTGGCTTGCCTGAACCACAGTGAGGGAAGAATTGTCTTGGGACACATAAAATATAGAATAGTGTATATAATTAACAATAATTATTTTGCTTTTTCATATTTTTATTGAAATATAAAAAATGGGCAATAAAATCAAAACTAGAATGTTGGATGCTTTATAGTATTTTATATAGGTGGATGCTTCAATTCCTCTATTACCTAATTGATGTATATCTAGAAAATCTATTTCTAATTACACAGTTTGCAAAACATAAAAAGATACTGAAAATATACTTTATGTATTAACTTTTCCTGCTTGTTAATCTAAAACACGCAGTTAGTGAAAGAGAGACTACTAAACTGGGGGAAACAACCTCAAAATTTTGTGCATGAACTTAACCCTTACCTTTCAGAGACAGAGAACTTTCTCCTATCTAGATTCAACCTATTGTAGATTCACATATTACTAATAAAACTGATACATATTAACAGACTTCTATTAAGTAAACATCATCATGATCCTTTTGGACACTCACCGTTAGCTACAACTCCTTAGCTAATCATTATGTGAATATTCCACTCTACCTAGAACAAATCCCACACGTTTCTTCACTCAAGCTCTCTCTCTCAAAATTTTTCAGGTTTTACAAACCAGCTCTGAAACAAATTAAAAGGGAAAAAAACAAACTCCACTTTTTTTAGAAGTTGAATCAGGTTCCAAAAGACTCAATTTTTAGAGTACTGCTAAGGTTTTGCAGGGGGGTTAATTTTTGAATCTAATAATGTGTGTACATCAGGAATAAATGTCAAAATGCTACATGGAGTCAAGTTTGCATTTTTTTATTCCAACAGAAGTTAAAATATGTTTCTATTATTTTCCTTAATTTATGTGCAATAGACTTAATAATAAACCATAATTTACTGCCTCATAACAAGGGTGGAAGGACTCCTGTTTGTTGTTACCTTACACTGCAGCATGTGAGAGGATTCTGTTTGGTTCCTGCTGGATAAGTGAGCTGAGTTCCAAGGTATTCCTTTTAATTGTCCACAGCACCAGCAGTCTAACAAGAAGCAAAATTATCCTTTTACGGTATGGTATCCTATGCCTGGAATAAATAGGTTGAACATGGAAATCTGACTAATCAATGTAACAATTTCCTTCCATAGTTTATTTTTTTATTATGTTTTACAACTTTCATTCTGTGGGAAAGAAGATATGGATGCTGCTGATTTGATCTGCCTAAGCTAAGGATGTGCATATGCTTTTACAGTGCAAAAGTCTCTGACTATGGATTTCTCAGTGCCACTGCAGGAGCCAAAATTTGTCCCAACACATATTTCCACATAGCAATTGGCACAAGGGCACTGCAGAAACAACATTCACTATGTTACTAAAACTTAATTAGGGAGAAAAATGCTTTGACTACTTCAGTACTCCGTATCATTATTCAGCATGGAGAACTCATCTGCTAAAACATTCAGCAGAACCTTGCCTGGTGAAAGCAGCAGACTATTGCTTCCTCTGCAAGAACAAGATAGCTGCAATTTCTGCTTTACACCTGCTGCCCTATTTCATTGCACTTGCAGTATTAGTTCTACTGGCAAGTACCTAACATGCAACTCAGGAAACATCTTCTCTTTTGTTACTGCCTCAGGAAAGCTGCCTGACTACGCAGGCTCTTAATCACTTACAGACAGATATTCACATTGCTAGCTTTGATCTGCCTATTCTTTAGAAGGAAAATTTGAAAGTGCTGATACAAATGGATGAAATCACATTAAACTGAATCAAAGAAACTGTCTGCTTTTACTAGGAAAAGACCAGGGAAGTAATATTCTTACCTAAAATAGGTTTAGACTAATGTATGAGTTGAGGATCTTCAACAAGAGTCAGACTCAACTCCCTAATTAAGGAGATTTCAGATCCCAGATTTCACAAGGACAAACAAGCTCTAAACGCTCTGCTGGAAATCACATCTTCCACTAATATGAGTGAAATTTACCTTTTTTGTCATGAATGAACCAAACCAGGAACTAAACCCCTTCTTTTCATTGCAGAAATCCATAGAAATTAAACACGAAGCAGTATAAAAAACTTCAGTTGATGAGTTTTGCCATCTTGTCTACTACTCCGATTACTCCTCCACCTTTAATGAACTTGTGGTTCTTTGATCTAAGGCTTAGACCTACAGTTTATTTTTATCCACCTCGTTCTATAATTTTACATAAACTAAGCTAGGGCCTCAAACAATCTGCTCTGTGGTTGGTAGAAGCTCTTCTGATGACTTACATAGTGGATTAGTCTCTCAAAAATATGAAAATCATCTCCTCAGTTTCATTGTTAAGCATTTGAGACGTTCAGTTGATTTTCTAAATTTCAGCTTAATACCAGTTTAGCACTTGGGGTGAAGGGCATTTATTTCGCAGAGAAACTTCCAGATGAAATAATATGAACCCACTCTATTTAAAATCTCACAAGAGTAGTTATAGTTATTGTTTAAAATCCTTAGCTGTCTTTGATTCAGAATTTAGGGGTATTAGAAGAGGTATTTCTGCATGATCTGTGAATTGAAGGACTCTCATCATTAACATATAAATGGCCTTTTCTGTCCACAAGTTTAGTACTTTTTCTTTTTAATTAAAAAAAAAAAAAATCTTCAAAAAGTGGTCTTGAAACTTACATATTTCAGGAATGCAGAAAGTCAAGGAAAGGAAAAATGTCCTCTGAGACAGAACCCAGTACACTGGAACTCAATTAGATTTTGACCTTCTTCAACTATAAAGGATTGGAAGACAAACATTGTTTGCTACTTGCCTGAATTAAATTGGGTCTCCTGAGATGCATATGAAGCAATTTAAAAAAAGAAAAGCACTGTTAACTGGATTTACTCAACCATCAGTCTAGAGTAAACCTTATTTACCGTACTCATCTATTACAGCAATATAATCTTTCATGTTTTAATCAGAAAAAAATGACATTTAATTAGTGTTACACCGCCAAACCCTGAGAAAGCTCCTCTATCTACACATTCAGGTAGGCCATCATTTCTGAGTTTCACCACGGTAAGTCCTGTATTCTTCTATGCTTCCCTTGACTTAAGCAGGACTGTTTTATTACTTCAACTCCTTGTCCCACTTCCTAGGCAGGAATAGGCTCTCATAATTTCAAACCTTTTGGCTAGACTTCCTTACACCCAGGGAACTAACGCTACCTCTTTTCCTAAAGCAATCTATTAGATTTCCTTACGTATTTTTATTTTTTAAGGACTTGAGATAGTTGAAAGATAGAGATATCAGAGAAGAAAAGGAAGGGGAAGAGAGAGGAAGGGGGAGGAAGGATGGAAAGAAAGAATGTAAAGGAAGGAAGGAAGGGAGGAAGGGAGGAAGGGAGGAAGGGAGGAAGGGAGGAAGGGAGGAAGGGAGGAAGGGAGGAAGGGAGGAAGGGAGGAAGGGAGGAAGGGAGGAAGGGAGGAAGGGAGGAAGGGAGGAAGGGAGGAAGGGAGGAAGGAAGGAAGGAAGGAAGGAAGGAAGGAAGGAAGGAAGGAAGGAAGGAAGGAAGGAAGGAAGGAAGGAAGGAAGGAAGGAAGGAAGGAAGGAAGGAAGGAAGGAAGGAAGGAAGGAAGGAAGGAAGAAGAGAAAGAAAAGAAACTATGTAACCAATTTACAGATTTAAACATATGAACAGTAAAAAAAAATCAAAAAACAAAAACAAACCAATAAACAAACAAAAAACCTGTAATACAAATTCTTGCCATGCTGTCCTCTCTGTTTTTCCATGCCAGCAAGAGTTTCAGAAACGTTCTCCTGTTAAGGGAATTCAAACTATGACTAAAAGATGCCTGGCTGTGCCTTGTACACTGTTTCTGCCACCCCAAGATCCTGAAATTAAGCAGTATAATTTTATGATAACTTACCCATTTCTGCCCAAATTTCCAGTATCTGTCTTCTTTCACCCTCTGATTCTTTCACACTCTGCTTTGTTAATACTAACCATTATTATTTTGATGGAATCTTCACAATTCCAGCCTCATGCAGAAATTAAAGATAACAAATTTCATCTTAAACATGACCATCCCATTGTATTGTTGACTGCTGAGGTTTGATGGTTCTTCTGTGCTTTGGATCTTGAGGAACATGGCAGAGCTCTGACACTATACTATAGATTCCACATTCCAAGCCCTTTCAATGATTAATACTCTGCCCACCCCAGAGCTATATTGCAGGAATACAGTTCTAAGTCACAGGTTCTACAGTTTAAAATATTTAGCAATACAGTCTAACAAACATCTTATCAGCTACTTCTACAGGATCACCAAAGGAACTGTCTTGGAAAAGCCAGTCATTTTCCTCAAGATTTTTTTCATTGTTTTCTTGTTTGTTTTTCTTTCTACCAGTGCAATACACAAGTATTTAGTTATTAAATGTCTACTTCATTTACACATGTATAAGTTGAAGGCCCTGGCATAACTTTACATGAAGTACATAAGACCATAATACACCTTTATTGAAAAGTTTATTGATCAATGTCTGAATGCTTATTTCTTTTAACATAATCCTAAAACAGAATTTTTTAGGGAGGGGAAGGAAAGAAAAAGCTGGGGAAAATGAAATAGGTTATTAAAGAGATACTTGAGAATTCTCCAGCAACAACCTGTAGGCATAAGGGAAAACTCATTGTCAAGAATGATTTATGAAACCTTATTAAATTTACTTTACATAACTAGGAGGCAGACTAGTACACTAATACCCTATTCAGCATAAATCCACATGGGATACAGTGCATCCGTTATACAATAAAAAGGCTAATTTAACTTGTCACAACACAGATCTGAATTAATGCATAAGTCAAAAGGCTCTCAATTTGTGCTATTAAATACAAATGTCAGTTGATAGCTTAGCTATTTCTACCATTTGATAAGTTTTTCTTGACTTGTCACATAAAAATTATTTACTAAGTGTGCATGCAAGAGAAAATTACTGTAGTCAAATGAATATAGATCTACTACCAAAAGAAAATGCATTATACACATTGACATTTCAGACAAGTCTTTTTATGTTCTGCAAAGCTGCATTAATTTGGCCCTTTTTATTATGAAATTGCAGTTTGTTTCAAAACATAACTTTCTGGCAGAGTTCTTGTTTGCAGGTCACTATTTTATTATTGGGAACTGATAACATTCTTTTTGGCCTACACTTACCAACTCACCTCTGCTCCTACAACATGCTTCTCACTCACAAACTGTTAACAGATGAAAATTTTCATTCCATGTAAAATGTGTTTATATATATATGTACATATATATATATATATATATATATATATATATATATACACAAACACACACGCATGCTGTTGAAACTGCATCCAGTTCTTATCCTAAACTGGCAGGTGGTCTTGGCGAACAGTGGGAGATTCTTGTGAAGAAAGTGAGATTCCTTGCTGCTGTGTAGCAAAATTAATGAATACCTGTAAGACAAGAAAGAAGTAGGATTTTCAAAATAACAGTAACAGAAAATTCAGGAACTTGGCTTGTGATTTGTTTCAGTTACTTCTCCAACACAAAAATTAACAGTTTATGCTGTGAGAATCCCTATAGAGATATGTTTTGTAAACTCTATAAAGAAACCCTCTCCAGCTAACAGAGAGGTTGATGAACTGTAAAAAACAATGGTAAACTGAGTTACTGGGAAATAATTGTTTTTCTTTGCACTTGAATTAGCATGAGATAAAAGAGCTTTGCAAGCAAGGTGTCCTCGTAGACAAGATGTGCAGAGGCTTACAGCTTCCTCTCCACTTCATGTCTGTACTTACTTGGTAAACTCTCACCAAATAAGATTCATAAATAAAGTTTGATTGACAACTTGAACTTACGGATGTTGGACTTACTACACAGGCTGAATAGCCTAATTAACTTCTACACCCTGGGAACTCCTATTAACTTCAGCATAAATTTGGAGTTAATTACACACATGACACATGATATGAAGGGGGATCACATACAAGGGGAAATGTGTATCAGTCAGACTGAGAAGTCTGTAATCTCCAAGCACTTCAGCCAATGAGGAAAGGAGGAGGGACAATGCAGCTGGGAAGTAGAGATAAGAGGAGGCTGTTCCCTCAGATACTTCAGGAGACCCTGAGGGGACTGTTCCCATGGACTCTCCTTTTATTTGAATAAAGAAAGCTAAAGAGTCTCCTCTGTCTCTTTTTGGAATAAAGATAACTGAGTAAGCCTATCTGAGCAACATTTCTCCCAGCAGGCATGACCCTGTTGTTTCTATCAAACACCATCATTAGATGAAGGTCTGGATACTTCAAGGCAAAGGTATACTTCCGAGCACTGCACAGTGACTACTCAACAACTCACATGCCTATTTTATAATTGATTTGTTGTTGTTGTTGTTGTTGTTTTCCCTAAACAGAACTTACTAAAGAAAGGCTTGTTTGCTTTTTAATCACACGACTATTTGACAGCAAGGAATGGAGCAGAAGAGATGGCTTTTCTTGATTCAAATGATCCTATTCATATGCAAACAAACTTGGAGTGAATAATAAGGATGTTTATTATTCAAGAGAACTATGTTCTTGTTTAAAAGTGACACTCAGTTTGTCTTGGGGAGGAAGCAATAGGAGGTGACTGAGGTGATGAATCACCATGAATAATGCAGAGAAGTAAGCTTGCATGAACTATTCCTGATCATCAGGCTCAAATCATCTTATATTCATCCATTTTGTGACCAGATAATTCAAAAGCCATTAAAAAGATGAGTACAAATCAGAATATTTCATTAATGATTTGCACTAGGGTAAAAAGAATAACTTCACACCATTTATCACACAAAGTTAATAAAATTTTGACCAAATGCAGCTCCTTCAGTTTGCAGAATACATCACAAGAAGTTACATACAAGGATGCTCAAACACATCACAGCCACTCAGAAATGTCATCCTTGCTATTGTTCTCTTCTTCCTTCTGCCCAAATAGGATTTCACAGTTACTAATAGCAGTATCTCTTCAGTCTGCTGGTGCATTTCTACTTTGCTCTCTACTGTGTACTGTAATACCACAGAAGAAAACCCTCAAAGGAAAATGGCCTGTAAGCCTATGATTTACTGTGATTTTCAGGCTTTTTCAGTCTTTTGAAGGGCATTAATAGAATCTCAGCTATTAGACGGTGGCAGTGGCAGTTCACAGTCCTCCCCTCTCACCCTGCAGAAATCAGAGTTATTTAAACAGTGATTAAGCTTGCTTACATAGCAAATATCATAGAATCATGGAATCACCAAGATTGGAAAAGATCTACAAGATTATCCAGTCCAGACGTATATGTGCCTACTCACGCTGTTTTATGCTTATCCACTGTGTAAGAACAATGAGGTTAATGTGATTAACCTGAGATGGTCTGGAACTGCTGAAAAAGAATAAAATACCTGCTCCAGTGTAGTTTGGCTTATGGAATAGTGTTTGATTTGGAGAAAAGCCTTGTAGTTCTCTAGGACTCTGAAGAGCTCAGCTAAGCATCCCTCACTTCTTGGAACATGGTACTCAAGCAGGTTAAGATGTTGTCCCTTAAAAGAAGCAAAACCAACAAAAATAGATAAAGGTGAGTACACATGATGATGAAGTGATGCCTGCTATAACCAGATTGATCTCAAAGTAGGCTAACACGAAAAACATGAGCTTTTAAACAACAATATATTTTGTCTCCTTTGGTAGCAAAATGAAATGTTCATACTGAAGACACACATTTTGTGTTTTGAGATTGCATTTTGTTAAGTTAATAAAAGATAACTAAATTTATGACAGTTTTATGCTATGTGCTTTAAATTCAACAGATGGTAGTACTAATGTAGTCACCTGGGAAGACAGGAGGCTGCAAATCAAAATTAAATGTATTTGTTTACCTGCAGGCCTACCCATACAAATACTGGATTCCCTCATAATTATGGCAAAAAGTAGCTGGTATTTTAAAAAGGTAAGGTTTCTGTAAACCTCTGGATTTTATTTGAGCTTTTGTACATCACATATTGCCTTTGATCCTTGCATTGAACTAACACAGATACAAATGAAAACAAAGGATATTTTATAATGCAATGGGGTAAGATATAAAAGAATTCTGATTAACAATCTCTGCAGTAGGATGCTCTACAACATTAAAGAAAAAAAAACAACAACAAAACTAAATTTCAACCTGACAGAAGTCTCTCTCGCTCTCTTAATGCTATGCATTTAGTGATAAGCTTCCAGGAAAAAATACATATATATTTAAAAATTTACATGGACTGTACATTCATATATATGTGTATATGAATACACACAAACACGTATAAACAGATATGCAAGAAGGTTCATAACTAAGTTATTCATAGTTTCACTTTTTTTTTTCCTTAACAAAGATGAAATATTAAAAAATAAAAACTAAGAATTAAAGTCCTTTGAAATCTACTTACTGTAGGTATTTTGGAAGGCTCTGTATCAAATAAAAGAATCTCATTAAAGACTGAGATTTGCCATCTGTGACCCTTACCAGAAACCAATCAAAGCAAATACAAGTTCGACTTGGTCAACAATAAAATCAAAATGAAATTATTACTCAGAGAAAGGACCTATATATATTTATGTCGCTTAAATTACTTTTGAATTGACTTAATCAATATCACAAGTCAGATGTATAAGAAGTGCTTAATAAGAAAATGAAAGAGATGTTCATGAATACTTTCTTCAGAAAAATCAATGAATCAAAAGCCATATAAACATTGTTCTTATCAGCCCACTCTTAATCTTGCCTTACAATAATTACTATAATGAGAAATTTTAACTGTACCTTAAATTTTGCTCCAGGAAAATGCATCTTAAGATAGTCCAGAATCATTTTTTCATAGCTTATTTCTTTGCTAAGCCAAACTTTGACAGAATAGCCATCTCCAAACCTGAAAATGATATGCAGAAATACAGACTCATTTGTGTACACTATGAAGACAGCAAGAACACTTGTTTCAATTAATTTTCCTGTAATGATTATGGCAAATAAAACAGTGTGTATGCCTACTGCACTATCATTGGGATATTACCACTTTACTATTTACTGGTAGATAATGATTTCACCGAGAAAGTTGCTAAATTAATGATAACAAATAGAAACAAACAATAAACCCAAACTTTGTTATCCCTAGGTTTTAATTACAATACTACGTTTCATTACACAGTGTAGAGTACATTAAATGAAGTATACATTAATTGTGACACTACAAAAAAAACCAAAAAAACAAAAAACAAAAACCTATGACAATTACCTATAATTAACAGAACAAAAATCCTTATTTTAACTTTCCTAATGATGTGACACTTCAAACCTTTTAAGAAAGCAGCTCAGTTAGTATTTCAAGAAATGTGTGCACAATATGTTTTTGCACATACAGAGTAAACAGTTACTTAGGTTGATGGCAAAGTCAATGAATATTCTTAAGATCTATGGCCACACAATCTGTCTCGTAGAATAATTTAGGAAATGAATTTCTCTCTCAATATATATGTGATAAAAGTTAAGTACAGGCAATCTAGCCAACACATTATTTTTTTATTAGATTTACTCACTGCTAATATATGTAACTGGGGAAATTCCCATAAACCTATCAACACTGAAATGGCAACAAGAGCCTCGTGTATGTTGCGTAAGTGGCAGAAGTTATGCAGCACAGATTCAAGGGACTTCATTCCCATGGCTCCATACTGCATCTGTTCCCATGAGTAATGTAAAGGCAGAGCTGGGAGGAAGACAAAAAGCTGAGGCTGCATGTCCACATCCTCCCAGGAACCTATCAGTTCCTCTGTATTCCTCCAGCACCCCCACATCATTCATGTCAATGTTATTTCCTTTTCTTTACTCACCACCTGCACAATTATTCAACCCCAAATCCTTTGCTGTAGTTCTTCTGTTTCTAGTAATTTTCCTCCCTGTTATTCACAACAATGCTCCTTGCTGGCTATACCTGTCTTATTCACAGTTGTGGCTGAGTTAAATGGGTCTGGAAGGACTGAAGCACATTTTCACATGATAATATCTCTATGAGTCTGCTCTTCTCAAATACAGAATCAAATGTCTACAGAATCTCAGTCAAAATGTAACCAAAATAGTAATACTATATACATATAGCCCTATATAAATAGGGCTACTTAGAGATGTATGTCCTGTTCAGCCACTAAGTAACTTCCAACTAAACACTTCATATGAAGGTCATTACATTCCTCATCAACAATGTACACAGAGCAGTCTAAGAAGTTTAACTTCTATTTTGTGCAGTACCAGAATCTCCAGTTTTGTCTTTTACTTTCTTTTTCTTCTTTTTTTTTTTTTTTTTTTTTTTTTTTTTCTTTTTGGTTTTTGGTTGATTGGGTCTCTTGACTTGCTTTTAGTCAAATAGAACCATGAAACCCCTTGAAATGTAGTAAGAAAATCCAACCATAATGCAGATCTATTTGTTCCTTCTTGAGTTACGATCTGTGAGTTAAATTATCTCCAGGCAAAACTGTGGGGTACCAGCTGTTTGCTGCCCAGTGTGACCTGACAGATGAATGGTGCTGTTACACAAAAGAGATCCACAACAAGATAATATACGAAACAGTGGCTGGCTGGTTTGCCTCATAATGATTTACTAAAAAAAAATAAAATAAAATTCATCTGCAATTAAATCTTTTAAATGCATAGCATCACCCCTGCAAAATACATGTGACAATAAAAAAGATATTACGAAGAAGGATATAGTTAACAAGAATGTTCAATTCAGATGACAGACAACTTGAGGCAATGCTTTACAAGAGATCATTGATTCTGAACAATTTTCTGGCATTTCTAGCCATTCACTGCTGAATCACAGTCTGAAGAATACTGGCTTGTGGAGCTGTTCAATGGTCTCATAAAATGAAAGTTTTTCATGCAATGAAGTTTCCAAAGAAAATAAATCAATATTCTGATTAGCATAGACTAATAAACCTGTGCAACTGTTTCAATTCTAGATTGTGAATGGCATAAACACCAGCATCGTACAAACATAGAACTTTAAAAGATTTCCCTTTTCTTGCAGCCAGTCCAATTATGGTTCTTCTATATCTTGATTTTATAATTCATTTCAGCTCAGCAACTCCCTACACTGAGTAAGTTGATCAGAAATAAACATTTCCCCTTGCTATAATCAGCAAGATGCTTCCAGTAGTAAACTGAGGCAATGAAAATTGAGTTGACCATTTTTTTCCACTCTGTTTTCCTCTCTGAATCAGACTATAATTAATTCAGAAACCCAAACTGGAATCATAGAGTAAAGCACAATCTGGTTTGAATAGCTCTGTTAGGACTGAACCTTTAACACCTAATAGTTCAAAGCCTATATAGGGAAACATTATCATGAAAATGGCTTAAGTTGAGCCAGCACACCTGTTCAGCAGCCATCTGCTGCAAAAGAATCACCATTTCTTCAAAGCTAATTAACGAAGATATTTTCCATTGCTTATTTCTGTCATAGTACTTGAACATTCCCCATGTTTTTATTTGTGTATATGCACACAGAGATACAAACACATATTCTTACTAAAATATTTTTCCTGTTTCTCTTTCATTCAAACTAAGTCTTAAACTTGTCTTTGGTTCTAGTGGTGTTGAATGTTTAAACTACTAAAATGCCACCATGAGACCGAAACAAACATCTAAATTGCCCACCTGATTTTAAGCTGTTATACAACAGTAGCATCAGTGAAGCATGCAGTTAGTGAAAACTACAAAAAATGCATCCAACTGCTCCACACCTATAAATGTACAGGCCATGAAGCTCACTGAGCCACTCAAATAACAGGGGGAAAAAGGAGCACAATATGGCAAGAATTTCCGTATCAGGATTTGTAAAATGGGCTTAAACTTTTCAGATGACTTGGGTGGTAGAAGGGTGTTTTATAAAACCCCAAATCATGACTGGCCTAGCCAATACAATTAAGTAATGCTTCTCCACGCTCCTATGTCACTGTTTGTCATGCAAGACTAAGGGGTATCAAATTGAATTAGAGGGAAGGCAATTCAAATTCAGTAAGAGGAAGTAATTTTCTGTACAGCACACAGGAAAATGGTGGGACTTGTTGACACATGATATGCTGGATGCCAGAATTTTACATGAGTTGAATAAGAGATTAGAGAAATTCATAGGGGGAAAAATCCACTAAAAACACTTTTTGGCTTAGGAATTCTCTAAGCAGCAAATTACTGAAGGCTGGTTGACTTGTGTGGAAGAGTATCTTGATGTGTTTATCTTGTCCCTGGGCTTTTCTCTCCTGGCCATATTAGTGAGTGGGGATACTGTGTTAGGTAGTTCTAAAGTCTGACCTTGTAGCTTACAGTAAGAAACAAAGCAGAGGTCTACCTGGGCTAATTGCCCAAATGGTTTCCCTATTCTGAGAAGGGGTTTGCACTTTTGATGTACTTCCACAGCCATGCTGCCAGTACTAGAAGGATAAAGTTACATAACACTAGTTCAGTTGTCTCCACGCAAGATGCAGTCACAGAACTGTACTGAAAAGCAAGACCCCTGACTGCTTAGGACTCCTTCAAGTCTTGCCATGGAAATGGAAGTGGATTCAGTTGCCCAAGGGTTGAAAATTCTTACAAATAACAAATAGAGGAGATAACTCTGGAAGCAGATCAAGAAATGCTAACATCACTTAGACAATTAGACACAAATGTGCCTGCTTCTGGGACAAGAGAACTTGCTGGAACACAGTGTTTCGTGGCTGCTTGGATGAGCCTCCCATTAAGCGGTCACATTGGGATCTTAGAGGTACTAACCCAGTGTTTCCCAAAACTAGCCCATGACATCCTGTTTTCTGTGGAAGGTAGCAAAGTTCATTACCAGCAGACAACTATTTGCTGTATAATAGTATGTATTTTCTTCAAAAATTGTTTGGAGCTGCTTGACCACAAACAAACCTTATCTAATCTAGAAGCCGCTGTTTAAATATACAGCAGAGTCAAGAACAATTAGTTCCCTGAACACATGCTTTCCAAATCCCTATACCAAAACTGCTGAAAGAAACCTCAGCAAAACATGAGCATGGCCTTGTTTCCTAATTCTCAATGCATAAGCAAAGCATCATAAATTTTAGAACAAATACGTATGTATGCATTTCTATATTTGTGTATGTTTATAAGAATATACATAAAAAAAATAAATAAAATAACAGCTCCCAAAAAGTTTACCAGTGGAAATATACTGTGCATACTTTATGCACGCACTAGTCTGATTGATCAAAAGATTACTTCAATATGGCATTACTGAATAACAAAAAAATAATAAAAAGAACATTGCCACTTAACATCTGAAAGGAACTGCATCTTCCAGAATATATGCCATAAATCAAAGTGGGGGAATAATTTGTTACTGAGCTGTGCACCACAAGGCTTCAGTTTGCATTCATTTGCAGACAGAGAAGGTTCTACTTTTTGTAAAGTCTCATCGAAACAAGCTAACTTAGTTATTCCAGTATGATTATTCAAGCACGGGATACAGATTCAGGTCATTCCCCTTGCAACTCCAGAAAAAAGTACAACTTATAAGAAGAATAAAACTTTAAAAGAACTACAAACAAAAACAACCTCAAAAAATATCAGGGGGAAGAAAAAAGTACTCAAGTGAAATAAAATGAATTACAAAAAATAAATAACAATTCATTGGTAATTCTCAATCTCAAAATAAACATGATGATTTTATCTGTTAAATGGCAGATAAATACAATATCTAGGAAGGAAAAAAGGTTATCTAAATGTGAGGTAAGTAAAACAGCTGTTTTAATTTTTTTAGAAGTTAATATAAAATGCAAAAATAATCCCATCAATATGAAATGCAAATTCTTTCTGCAGTTATTCAGAACAACCTCAGTGCTGCTGAACAAACAAAAAACTTAATTAGATACAATAACAGCTAACTTATAAAATCTGTCTTTCATGTGCTACTTATAGATAGTTTTATTTTTTAATTGATCATGATTTTTCCAAGGTAACAATAGAGACATTAGAAAAAGCTATTAAAACAACGAGTAACACTGGTTCAGTAGCACTGTACATTCATTTTTGTTCATACACTCTTCAGGCGTATCTCTCAAGCTGCCAAAAGATAATTTCTGTATTCAACAATATTATTGCCATAACTGTGGAAGTCTCAAATTATGAACAGTACAGAGTACAGTGTTACCCTGCTCTCTGAATTTAGACATTTAAATGCTTAGGCATTAATTTCTAAATACATCATAAGAACCTCACAAACTCTCGTTAATTGGATGTTGATATGCAGAAAAAATCTTTCCATACTCAAATGTATGTATATGATGTTTGCACATACAGGCAAGTATTAGAGACCTGCTTCATTTATCGCGTTCTGCATTCCCTGAGATATAGGAGCAGCAGCACTGTACATTTATGCAAGGCTGATTGTACAGCCTACAAAGAATCAGAATTGCCATCCACTGGGACTCTTCAATCAAAAAAACTAGGAGGAAGTAATATCATTTTGTTACTGTCAAACACAAACACAGCTGCCCAGAGAAGCTGTGGTGTCCCATCCATGGAGGCACTGAAGGCCAGCTTGCATGGGGCCCTGGGCAGCTGAGCTGGTGGGGGGCAGCCCTGCTCACAGCACAGGTTTGGGGCTAAGCCATTCTGTGATTCTGTGTGCCTGCCTTGAGACCCAGAGTCCATCAGCAGAAGGAATTTAATGTACTTTCCTCTAAAGCTGAAAATAGCAGGTGTTCTTCTTGTGTTGGAGGCCCCAGAACTGATATCAGTACTCCAGGAGAGGTCTCATGAGAGCAGAGGTACAGAATCACTTCCATCTACCTGCTGGTCATGCTTCTCTTGATGCAACTACTTGGCCTTCTGGGCTTCAAGTGCACATTGCCAGCTCATATTTAACCTCTTATCAACCAACAAAAGAGTGTTAAAGTACAACCATATTGTACTTCAAATGAATCAAGTATCATGTAATGTTAATATATTTAGCTTCAAACTGCTCAGATTGGCTGACCAGAACCTTTTAACTTTAAAATGTTTATAATGCTTCAGTTACATCTCTATAAAATGGAAATAATTATTTGAAAACCTGTTTCCATTAGGTATTGTCAAAAGCATGGATGTTGATATTTATGAAGCACTGCTCAGACAAATATTTTAAAACAAATTTGAAAAGTGCCTAATAAAGGTGGTACAGATCACATACTAGGACAGGAGGAGGAGAATATGAAATATTCATTTTCAGCTGCTCATTAAGTGAAGATGTACGCAGCTTTATTGCAGTGTCCTGCGGAAAACATGGTATAAAATGACGAAGACATTATACTCTGATGCACATACAACACTGTAGGGCTGAATTATTGTAGCACAAATTTAAATATGAGCATGAAAATATTGCCCATTACTGAACTAACAGTCAATGTCTTTTAATGTTCTAGAACTTTTTTCTTCAAGCTTTCCTCTGGAAAGGTAGACTAATATTACATGAATACACAGGTATACACCCACTACCTTAATATGTTTTTCATGGACTAAAGGAATTTATGCTTTCTAACAACATGAATAAAGGCTATATTTGTGACTGTCATCACATTTATATCTTACAGCAAGTAAGAAAGTCAATGCTAATATTTATGTTAGTATCATAACACTGTTTCCAGTGAAGGCTGAAATATTAATGTGATCTTCAATTCTCTCTTTAAGAGAGATTATTTAAGAAATCCAATGTGAAAGTTATCTTGAAAAAAGCAATAAAATATTCTTAATCAACCTTCTTAAAAAAAAATAAAAATGTTGTAAATAGCTTGGAAACACATTTTCCATTCTAACTCTGCTATAACAAACAGATTAATTGCTGGGTAATTTAATCAGATGGCTTGCTGATACAATTTGAGCAATGACTTGATATGTGTCCAGTGCTTAAAAAGCTGGTGTGGGTTATTCAGCTAAGAGAAGTCTGTCCAGATGGCCCTAGAATGAAGAATGGTATTCAAAATGCTGTTCTCAGAGGACTGGCCAGCTGCATCTAACATGGAAATGCTTCTGTGAGTTTTTAGAATAACATTAAGTATAATGGAGAATACTGTGGAGAGCATTTAGATGTAATCCATTCACAATTTAGAATAATTGATTCAGTTGGCAGAAGTCAACAGAAATCATGTTTTAACAGACACAACTGCTAACGCATCCATCTCATACAAGTGATGTCTAGAACTAAGATGCTACCTTTTCGGAAATTATCCTTCAGTTTATCCTTTCTACCTAACACCTCTTGTGGCATCATTCAAAAATAAGCTATGTGTAACAAAAATCCCTTTTGAAGTGTAATGCATGTACTTCCAAGAACTATTTGAGGGTACTTTAAATCTGTTTAAACATGGATAAATATAGTCAGGGCTCAACAGTTGGAAGAAGAAACTCAAATACATACAATTGTAGTGAGGAGACAATTTTGGATGAGCTTTTTGTAACAACCTTGCACAAGAGCTGGAAAAATAAATCAAGTCTCACACATTAGAAGCAGCATGTGTCACTTTTTATATCCCTATTAAGCTTTTATGTTTCACATTAGCATCTTCCTGGAGCTCATCCATACTCTTCATAGCAGAATTTTGCACTGCCTTCTGACAAACCTGTATTCAGTCCAAGATAGTCTTTTGCAATCTGCCAAGGGCTGAAAGAGAAAGCTGAATCCTTGAAACTTCCCACCACAGCAAAGAAGAAAATTTAACAGGGCCCCAAGGAAGACCCATTAAGTCTTCATCAAACATCCATCAGAAAGTAGATCATAATGGGCTAAATTGGTACTAAAGGAAAAGCAAACAAAACAATTTTGAGAGTTTCCATCAGGACAGGCAGAATCCCCAAAAGAAGAAAAATGTAATCCTAGGGAATATGGCTAGATTTAAAAGAGGAAAACAAATCCTAAGATTATTAATATTATCATATAAAATATCAAGATGTGCATCTACTGTAATTTCTTACAATGAGGGACACGTTCAGTGATAAATAAAGTATATACGAAATTCTCTTTGGTTTAAGTTTTCACCTAATGTTTACATTTCTTTCATTCAATACATGAAAAATGAGGACACTTTTAATTTATTTTTTAAATATTTGAATAATTTAATGTATGGAAACAAATTGAGAATAGACCATAGATATCAAGATCTGTTTATTTTTAAGAAATAAATAAATAATGAGTTTTAAAATCTAACACACACAAAAGTAACACATACTAATCTAAAACTATAGTCATCGTTAATTTATTTTCGTATAATTCCAGTCTGATATAATCAGAATCACAGAATCACCAAGGTTGGAAAAGACCTACAAGACCATCCAGTCCAATAGTCTGTATATAAGTACCAGTATCCAGTCTGTATATAACTATGTAATATGTATATTAAACATATACATATTTGAGTATACATAGGTGTAATATAAGTATATTGACAGTAAAATTAATCCACACATGTGGCACAGAAAAGCACCATCAAGTAACAATTTTTAATGAATGAGTAATTTAGATTAAATCAGATGCTGAAAAATTAGATTTCCTTATGTTTTTCATCATTTTGTCACATACATTCCTTTGAAAAACTGTCAAGCAATATGAAATGGCAGTAAGGACAAATACAAAAATGCTAATGCAAGAAAACACTGAAAAATGAAATTAATCAGCAATGACCTGTGGAGCAAAACTTTATTCCTTCATAAATTATAGACCATGATTTCTAAATCTTTTCTTTGAAAAACACCTGCCAGCCAAGGAATGCATTCCTTAACAGGAAGAAAAAAATCTTTCAAAATTCAGAACTAGAAGGTTTTCAAGATGTTCAGAGATGAAGTGGAAAGTGACAAAATGATGAGATTACTATAATTACAGCTTAATTATTTAAATGGTTTAGAGTAGTAAGTAAATATTCCTCCTTTTCTTCCCTATCTCATGCAGATGTACAAGCCCACATAACTCAACAAGGTACATGATAGCATATCTGGAAATTGTCTAAAAATAAGTTTGGAATGTGAATTACACAGAAGTATTGTTCTCATAAACTCCTAAAGATGATTTTATTAATTGGATGTCTGATAACCCAGGGTCTATGTTGGAGAACTGAACGAACAGGTAAAGAAAACCACAGTCAGGACCTCTAACTGGACGGAAGTTTGGAAGCTAAAGCAGCAAAATAATAGAACAGAAACACTGTTCGGTTTCTTCCAGAACTTACTAAAAGTTTTTTTTTTGTTTGTTTGTTTGTTTGTTTTTGTTTTTTTTTTTTGTTTTTGTTTTTGTTATTGTTGTTGTTTAAAAAAAAAAAAAAGAAAAAGAAAAAAGAAAAAGAAAGAAATCTTTAACAGCTGCTTGTATATGAGCTCTATTGATGGTGCTCTCTACAGTTGTTTTGCTCTCAGAAGACAAGAAAATGAATGATGCAGTCAGAGAGAATTCAGATAACTGCTTGATTTTAATTAAATACTTTGGTGCTGCTAGTAAGTACTTCATATAATAAAGATTACAAAGTTATAGAAAACTTCAATGGATTTCTGAATAGGTATAGATAATTTGGAGACTAAAACAATCTGTGAACTAGAAGATAAAGGGTTTTTAAGTCTGTCTTAAACAAAAATCTTATTGCAGCTTCAGCTACAGAGTTCTATAGAAAGTTTCAGCGATACTGATGTCTAGTGTACATGTCAACTCACAAGAATGCCACTGACATGCATGAAAGAATTGTCACAGTGATACAAGGAACACAAACCTGATGATAGCATGAAACATTCCTAGTATATAATGTTTCGGGTTTATACATATATATACATTTTAGAGGCATAAAATCATTGTATGTATAATGATTTCAAAAATAATTACTCTGAATAATTATTATGTATAGTTATATTATATATTGTTACAAAATTATAGTAACTACCAAACATGCCGATCTTGATTTGGTTTTGTTGAGCTTAAAAGAAGAGCAGATACAGCTTTGGATCCTGAGTTATTGATCTGTGAGTGTCCTGGTGCCTTCTGAATGAATCTAAAGATATCTTCTGCATATCATATAGTTATTCTTCTACACTGATTTTCTTACTATGATTTGAAAGATGTACATCTACAAAGAGTGTAGCAAATTGAGAAACAACTGTTCTACTCCTATGAACATGAATGTTTGGAGTATGTTTAGAATCATATAATCATTAAGGTTAGAAAAGACATCTAAGATCATCTAGCCTGTCAACCCATCACCACCATGCCCACTAACCATGTCCCTCAGCATCACAACTACATGTTTCTTGAACACCTTCAGGAACAGTGAAATCTTTACCTCCCTGGGTGGCCTGTTCCAATGCATTACAACTCTTTCTGAGAACATTTTTTTTCCTAACATCCTACCTGAATCTCTCCTAGCACAACTTAAGGCCACTACTTCTTGTTCTATCAGTAGTTACCTGAAAAAGAGGCCAACGTCTTCCTAAAAAGATGGACAAAAAGATGTTGCCAAAGGAAACATCAGGAGAGGTATAACAGTGACAGTCACTGTTCTCAGTGGATAAAGGTGAACCTAGCACTTGTGGAATGGCCCTCTTCAAGGTCAACCCCAACTTTTTTCACCAACCAGTTCACAAATCTGAAAGCCTACATTGCTGTTAAAACAAAAACAAAAAACAACCTAGCAAGAAAATAGCTTATTAGTGTATCTTTTTCATGTCTGGTAAGCAACTGCAGCTGGAAAGCAAGTGCCTATATTTCTATCAAAATAAAAACCTGAAGTTCCATACAAAGTGTAGGACCAAAAGCCAGAAGTGTCCTTCTGAAGGTACAAAAAGTTGTCTGAGATACAGGTTGCCTTATATTCATAGCAGAGTGTAATTTCTGTGTAGTCTGCTTATTTGCACTTAGGAATGCTAAATGTTGAACTGGTACAAACCAGGGTCTTTGCTGCCTGTAAACAAGTGATGTCATTTTACACAGCTGGCTGTCTGGATGCCATAAAGGTTCTGTTTATTACTAAATGTAAATGTTATATCTATAAATTGCAGCAGTTCTCTCTTCAGCTTCTGGTTTTGTTTTCTTTATGGTGAACTGAACCCCATTTCTAAATAAACAACTTCATTAACAGATGTTAGATTAACTTATAAGAAGAGCTGAAGCAGAAGAGTGGCTCGTCTACACCATGAAGAGGAAGCAAAAAGACATAGAAAAAAATACCTAAAGTTACTACTGATTTCACTAGAAAACAACAGTGGTTCAAAATGCATTGCCTTACTGACATTGACCTGCCAAATACTTTTTCTTCTTATAGGAAATTATCACCAGGAAGGTATTGATAATTTCAAAGGATATCCAATAACATCATAGAATGTTGAAATCTCATAATGCATTTCTCAGGTTGAGTGGAGAAGAGCTTCTTTTAGATACAGATCTGTCTTTTTCAATTACCAGTGCAGATTACAAAGCACTGTAGAAATGCCCTCTGACAATTTAGCTAACTAAGATATCCTAATTGGCTCTTTTTTAACTTCACTGATGACAGAAAAAGAAAGATGTGCTCAACAATCATAAGTGTTTGTGCCTTGGCACTATTAAAATATCTAGCCTGTTCTTAAATTGAATGTAGCTACAGAAAACCCAGTGGTTATATATAGTACCTGTTTTTAATGTGCTGGGGAGAACCAAGACACTTGAAGCTTCCATTCACCATAATAGCAAGTCGTGTGCAAAGGGCTTCACATTCTTCCATACTACAAAGTACAGTGGAAAAAGGAAAAAAGATTAAAACAGGACAAGTGAAAACAAAGAACACCATATATATCTAACTTAAGTTGAAATGGAAGGAATCTGGACAGCTACAGAAGCAGGAACACAAAACCTTTGGCTTTAAAGGGAACAGTTTAAGTTGTAGCCCTCATACCAGAGGAATAACCTCATTACAGCCAGAAGAAAGCCTCAAAACCAAATTTATAATTCTGGCTGCAATACAAAGGTTTTGTTACTGCAGTCAAATAAATACCCGGTAGGCAGTCGCAAATATGTCACTGATGTGGGACCATGAACTCTGTCATTCCCTGTAATATATGTTTATGGTCATTCTGAGCTAATGGATAGAGGAAGGGAAACAAAGTAAACTTGCTCAGCTTGCCTCCTGCATAACACATATCCTCAAAAAGAAAAGTTACTTTAGCCCAATTGCAGGAAAGAAGAAATTGCAATACACTACAATCCAAAATAGAATTTAGGACATGGAAACACAGCTGAATAATAAAAGCCAGATTCTGTTAGATGTGACTATTTCAGCTGACAAAGAATAACTTTGACTTGTAAAGCTTAGGGCAGATGGGTTACCCTTCTACATATTACACATAATTACGTGAGCATTTCTTCCAAAGCACTGCTTTAGACAGGACATCAGTCAAGACATATTCATCAAAGAATTGTCTTCTCAAAGAGTAGCTGAAGTTGTTTGATGTTAGCGCAATTCACTCTGCTCACTCTCCATCCCCTCTGAGAAAACTAAACACGAGTCTTCTGGTGTGTGCAGTCCAAATTATAATGCTTTCACCAGAAAAGCATGGAGATCAAGTACCCTTCTTAGAATAACTTCCTCAAATATGGGACAGGAGAAGGGTGAGAACTGACAAAGTACAAGCTGCTGCATTTAGGAGAGATGGTGAGATGGCTAACACATCTTCCTATAAAGCAGAAAGACAGCTGAGTTATTTTAGCATGCGGCACCTCCTAATGATCCCTTCAGCATAACATTTCCTAGTTCTGGAAAAATAATACAAAATTAGTCCCATATAGACAATTAATACAAACTCATTAATCTCCTGCCAAAAAATTTAAAAAAATAAAAATAAAAAAATAAAAAAATAAACAAGTAAATAGACCTCAAAAATTAATCTTTACCCAGGAAACCACTTCTGTTCTTCCATGCATTTATTTGCCAGTATGCACAAAGATTCATTTAATATTAAAAAAAATATTTTACTTATGCAAGTAGCCTTTGAGAAAATCTCAAATAAATCTCTAATGGCCTTCAGCAAATAGTATAAGATAATTTCTGCAACTTGATACAACAATGTCTTATTAATTAGAAATGAGATGTGTACATTTTCACTTCACTTATAACTGTTTCAGCCAGAAGACATTCATTTGTGGAGCTAAATGATCAAGTAGTAGCAATTTATTTGATGGGTTTATTTATTTATTTTTCCTGCCCACAGCATGTTAGCCACGAGACCACAGAGCTCCTCTATTTAGCTGGCTTTTGACAACAAAGGATTCTTCACCTGGACTCAAAAGTCAAAGCACAGTTTCCTGAAGATGACTCACATTCCAATTCACATTGGATGAGTTCTGTTCACTAAATTAGTGAACTGCTAAATACTTGGTGATCAAATTCAAGTGCATGATTTTGAAAATGAATTTTCCGCAAACAGAACGATGTACCACACATGTACATAGACAATAAATATAAATTTTGAGAACATTTGAAAAATTTAACAACATCTAGAAAATGTTGAAGTAAGTTTTGCTTCATATTGTTACCAATTCATCTATTGTTAGAATTTCATTTGGCCAAATTGCCGCATTGTTGTTTTGATTAATTAGTTCTGTCCTTTCTGGGCACATTTTCATGACCTCTCCCCTCAGTCAAATACATTTCATATATATTCATACCTACTATACTATATTTCATTGGGGAACACATAATAATCCATTCTACTGTAGATGTTACAAAACAGTTCTGATGCTTCATCCATTGAACTGATGCACCAATATCCATTTCAAATATTTAATAAGACATAGAATATAGATACCCTCTTCCAAGAAGGCAGGAACAACCCTTCCATTTCCATCAATACATACAGTGAAGTGCTGATGTATCTGTCTTTATTGTGTTGTGGCATACAAATTATACACAGTCACACAAAATAAAATCATCAATAAGATCAGAAGAGGGCTTTACATTCCCATCTGCACTTCTAAAGAATTTGAGAAGTAGGCAACTGCAAAAGGATAACTCTTGTGTTCCAAGGAAAAAGAGACACCACAACACTGAAAGGAAAGAGCTTGGAAAAGGGAGCATTTGATGCATCATTCTGCCTGTAGCCTCTTTGAGTCATAATTTAAAGTTCAACTTTAATGAGCAGGAAGGAATTGCCATAAAATGCAAAAAAATACTCTTAAGTTTCATGTAGAGATGAGCATGCCTTCAGAATATTCTATTTTTTCCCTCAGATGATAACAAGTGTGTGCCCCGGTGGCGCAGTGGTAGAATTCCCGTCTGCAACACCAGGGGGCCCGGGTTCGAATCCCCCCTGTGGAGCAGGGGGTAGAAGTGCCGCTCTGCTACACAGAGGGCTCGAATCCCAGGAGTTGGACTCGATGATCTCTAAGGTCCCTTCCAACTCGCACAATACTATGATACTATGATATGATGATACAAGTGAGTAAAGAAAAAAGGAATATAATGACTGCTGAAATAAAGGTCTCACCTGTGGGATGTCAGCACAGCTGCACAGCCATCCTGAACTTCTTTCAAAATGGTTTTCCACAGGTAGCGTTTAGAGCAAGGATCCATCCCAGAACTTGGCTCATCCTACAGGAAAAATGAAAGTAATAATACAGCAATATGGGAAAAACACAACTCCAGCTCAGCATGAGTAATGAATAGAATTTACAATAAAATAGCATATAAATAAATGCAAATAAAATAATCTTCCTAAAAAAAACAACTGTATTTTCAGGAAATCTCTAGAAGACACCATGATTAGTTTTTTGCTCAAGCATACTTGCATTCATTTACTTCTTTATGAAGTCCTCTGTATATATATATATATTTACAGGAGAGACTTGCAAAAGAAAGAATGATACCTTGATTTCAAAACTCATTATCTTTCACTACAAAACTAGGGAGAAGGAAAAATTCCAAGCTGCATTTAATGTATATAATATAATATAATCTTTCTTTTGCAAGTCTCGCCTGTAAATATATATATTATAATATAAGTTCATAGTGGGTGTCAGCACCTATTTGGGTGGTGTGGTCTTAGCTAATGAACTTGCATCATGGACTCTGAGCTGAAACCTACAACAAAGTTGTCAAGAACCAAAGCCAAATCATCCCATCTAATGCTGATTTTGGTGCTTAGCTAACAACAATGGAGGTGAAAAGAAATTCAGTTGTCTTTTATGTGCTGAGAAGTAACAAAGCAAAGGTAAAAAGAAAGAAAAAGAATACTGTTGCCTTGGACACCTCCACTGATAGGGCATCCACAGTCTCTCTGGGCAGCCTGAGCCAGTGCCTCACCACCCTCTGAGAAAATAATTTCCTTGTAACAGCTAATCTAGACCTCCCTTCTTTTAATTTAAACCCATTTCCACCTGTCCTATCACTATCATACAATGTAAAAAGTCAGTCTCCCTCTTGTTTATAAGCTCCCTTTAAGTACTGGAAGGCCAAAACAAGGTTCCCACAGAGCCTTCTCTTCTCCAGGCCGGACAAGCCCAGCTTCCTCAGTCTGTCTTCAAAGGAAAGGTGTTACAGCCCTCTAATAATTTCTGTGGCCTCCTCTGGACCAGCTCCAGTATATAAAGTAATAATGAGAAAAAGAATACAGAGAAACGATGATGCAATTCCCACAGCTTTTTAATTTTATCTTTAATACAAACAGCATTGTTTAGACTGGAAAGGCCAGTTTCACACCTAAATAAATCATAGGATGCAGGCACCAAGACAAAACATAATTCAATTTAATATTCAGCAGTATTACTTTGATTAGCAAATCCAGTAAAGACATTAAAACTGGCAAGATCTATGAAGCATAATGTCATAACGGATATGAATTACCAGTATAATTGTTCATATATACTTTTCTCATGTTGTATAAAAATTAGAGAATACATAAATCATTAATATATTCTCTTCTTCATAAACAAAACTTAAAATAAATTACATATCCATTTGGATCATTGGATGCTACAATTGCATTTGGGCTTGTTAAGGGTCCCTTTTCCCTGCCCAACCCACTACCCCAAGGAAAAGAAAAAGAAGGAAAAACTGAAAAACAATTTCAGTTCATGATCTGTGAGTACGGACAAATAAAATCACCAATCATACAGCAAAGCAAACATTACATGTGTGTATCATTGTGCCCCTTGAATGACCAGGAAATGACCTGATTTTTATGAGGGCAATATGCAAGACAAGGAAATTCAGTGCAGTCTACTTACCATGTTTCAAAAGTACCCACAGTATTATTGCCTTTACTCACCAGTAAAAGTATTTGCGGTTTACCAACTAGAGCCAGAGCAGCAGAGAGCTTTCTTTTTGTGCCAGCACTGTACGTTCTCACCAGTTTGTCAGCATGGGCATTGAGTTGCAACCGGTTAACAAGGTCCTCTGCTACCTGCCATTTAGAAATTTGAAGGTCAGCAAGGGCAAGCAAATTAGGTATTGACATAGATTGGCTTACCAATAGGGATCAACATATTAGTTTAAGGACCAAAAGTAATCAATGTGTGCTATTCCTAAACCTTTACAGTCTAGCTTTGTCTGGTATGTGAACAGCCTTGTTTACCTCAATGATCCTGCTTCACAGAAGCACTGAAGTCACAGTAGAATACTTTTATCTTTGCATCCATCGGACGCAAGGACTTCCTCTTGAGATGCACACAAATTGTTTTGAGTGCATCTCAAAACAAGATACCAAGATAGAAAACCGATCATCATAATAAGCAAAAAAAAAAAAAAAAAAAAAAAAAAAACAACCACCCACTTGATCATCATAATAAGCAATGGGAATTTTCCAGACTGGAGAAAAACAGCCAAAGGTGGGCCAAAAGTCACTGTGATGAAGCAGAAGGAGGAAAAAAGAGGAGGGAGCAGCTGGTCGTACATCCACCATAGATGCGACCGTGCATGCCCAGAGGCATATTAGCATATACGAATGAGTTCTTGGAAAAGAACAAATATGTCAAAAGGATGAATATACCAATGTATTGCATTTGTACATCGTAACTGTTTAAATGAAGAAAATGAACTTCGAGAGCACACGCTTGATTGATCAACTCACCCATTACATTTTGTGAGGAGTAAAGGAATACTGGCTTTCTAACATCGCATTCAAGTGACAGAGTTTTTCATCCCAGATTTCAGATGACAGTAGCACATTTAGATTGAATGAGCACACAGTTCACACTCATTACAAACAAACATGTAAGTTCTTTCCTTACTTTTCCCCATTTGCTGCGTTCTACTGATTTTGAATCCTAGAGGCACACAAAAATGCGTTCTGGGTCTCTCTTCATTCCCACAGAGGGAATATACTTCCCTACATAGAAAATTTAACTATGCCATTCCTTGAAACAGTCTGTTGCATTTATTTTCTTTTGACAGCTCAATGACTTAACTGTTCTTCATTTCACATAGTTCTGCAGTATTCACTTGATCAAACATCTTTGTGACTGAAAATTCAGGAAACAAAATTCTACATCAGCCACAAATAAATAAATAAATAAATAAATAAATAAAAATGGCAGAAAAGCAAATCTCGGGTCAAAGACACAGAGTTTCTTAAAGATAAATGTTAATTTAGAATTAATTTAGAATTCTATATCAGATAGCTCTATGTTAGACCTAGCTCTTGTTTTTAACGGCTAAAATAAATCTACTCTGAGCATGCATGTGAACACAGTAGAGCTCATGTTCTTTCTTCTTTACTTGCCTGTTCTAATCTACAAGGCTCCCTCAAACATTGGTGTAGGAGAATTTTAAGTGTAAGATGAGCCTTGCTCCACTTATATCAGCTATAACTGCTAGACTATGTAAAGGGAGGTGTTTGCTTGTATATATTAAGCATGATGTGATGATGTAGAATAAGGGATGGAATGTCATGGTTTTACGATCATTGGTATTCCACATCATCACATCATGTAGTGTACTGGGAATTAAAGTGCCCCAGTTCTAAACACCAAAGAGAAGAAACTACGTTCCCCAGAAGACTGTTTGCTGTGCTGATATCATTCCTGCACAGGGGGGAAACACATATAAAGCAGTGGAAGGTTGTCTGATGCTCTCTCGCTTTCCTTCGGCTTTTCACTGCTTTTCTCCTTCATCTCTCCTCACTGCTGCCCATCCCAACAGCACACACTACTTCAGTAGTACTGTAAAGCCTACAGTTTTCAGATACTCTCTCATTATATCTGATTTATTAGCTTCGATTCTAATTATCTTGCATTCTGATGCCATTATTTAGTAAATTAGTTTGTCTCTCCTCAGATTGTTGCTGTTTTTTTAAATTATTTTAGGGTCCCCTGTTTCCCTTCTCCGGATGTGTGGATTTTGCAAAATCCCTCTGCCCTGCTATTCATGGAACAGGGCTGAACCAGCCTGTAAACCATTCACAGGACAGACACAACAGTGACTTTCCTACTCCCCACTCCCAAAACCAGCATATATTCATTGTCATGCTGCTTGGCAGCTCTATCTTCAAGAAGCAATTAAATCTGCAAAACAATCTGTCTGCTTTATGCTACATGTAGCACAACTAGGGCTTTCTTTCTTTCTTTCTACTAGAACAAGTAGTTGTTCTGGTGGTCAGTTTGAAACAACAGAGCACCATGCATGCATCTGCTGCAATATGGTGCATTATTTTTTGCTCCCTCTACAAAGGGACTTCTTTCAACAAAGAAATCAATTATTTGAAAGCTTAGATAGATCAGATGGACAGTGTTAATTTAGAAAATTCAAAAGAAAAAAAATAAATTTCAGTAAACATTGCTGTGAATTAATACCCATTACCACCTCCAATAAACTACCATAAACATGGCTTCATGCAGATTTCTCTAGAAAAAATAATCAAGCTCTTCATGACCTTTTAAGCAAGATTTTCAGTATGCATACAAAATGAAATACATCTCCAAGAGAGAGTTCTTTGTAGGCAGAAATGATGCTGCAGTGGTGAGAATCTGGCATACTCCAGCATGCACCAATACTGCAAAGTAGCTTGTCAACTCTGTATCTTATTTTATAATCTGATAGCAGTTCATGTTCTCAGACAAAAGCTACATTTCAGAACATTTTTCTACGTACAATAAGTCGAGAAGTTTAAAAACCTTAATCAACAACCATTAAATCATCCACAGGCTATTTTATACTGAAAAGTTCACATCTTCTGATATTTCAGAGTTAATTCACAGGTTGTTTTTCTTTCCCCTGGACACTATTGCTGCATACCACTGTGAGCACTGCAAACTCAAATATTCCTTGGTTTTAGCAATGATTGTGAGCCAAGGCTTAATTCTAGGAGCAGTTTGGATGGGTTTATTGTTTGTTTGTTTGTTTTTATTTTTGCTTGGTTGATTTTTTTTTTTTTAATATTGTTACATATTGTTCTGTTTTGTTTTCCTTAGAACTGAACTAATTTTACTAGCACTGTGTATGCCTGCATGCACGTTAGTGATGACAGAATTATCTTACCACAAATCCACCAAAAATATGCAGAGAATTGCACAGAAAATCTTGTAAAATTTTTAGGTAATGTCAGAAAGCGAAAAAATATGTGATCTCTTTTTTACACCAAAACAAACATATATCACATTCGACAACTAAACAATAAGGAAGACAGGAGGTGCAACATAGCATAAACAAACATTTAGCTCTGGCCAGACCACTATTTCTAAGATAGCTTTGATCTATCACTACAGCTCTAAGTTGCTAAGCGTCATTCTCTAAAAGAAACAATGCACAGGTAAGAATTTGGAAAGCCAAGCAATACTGCCACAAAAAGAAGAGAAAACATTAAAGTTAAGTCATATTGTAGTCTGGTAGTGTCCAAGGAGACTGAATAATATATCAGAAGCTTTAATTAATTTTATGTAGCAATAATTTAAAGTCCATCTCTCCTACTTGTTCTTCTTTCAAGAGATGAGCCCAAATTTTTTCTCTTTTCTTGAAAGTATGTCATAAGACATACCAGTAGTAACAGCCTTGGCTTCATCAATATGAGCTAACTAATAATGCAGATATGATATGAATTAAATTGGATGTATAAGATATACTGTGGAAGAGCCTGCACATCTCTGTTATAACTTCATTTATCTGTGCAGACAGTGGTGTCTTGTGGTTTGCAACACAGTATACCATAAAGTAAAAATGAAAGTCCCTCTGAAGGTATTTTAAATGAAATTCAGAACTGGACATGTGACAAATCTTCAGATACACACAATTATGCAATACATTTACAATTCTAATGGTTTACTTCCTTTAGTGAATATGAGATATATCCACTGTCACCTTCTCTCCCTCCTTGTCATATTCATCATGATGTCCTATTTTTGGTTTCAATTACTTGCAGCAGTGAAGAGTATGGAGACACTCCAGTTTATTTAGCAAGCTGGTAACACTGAGGTCAAATTAAAAAAGAAGTTATATACAAATAAATGCTCTATGTCTGCCTTTGAACCATAAAGAACCATAAGCCGTAAATATGTTTTGCACCTTTCTTTCCCTTCACCTCTTCAAGGAAATAATAATAACAATTAGCCCTATTTTCCAACATCCCTTTAAATTACTTTTTTTCTAGACAAATCTAATATCTTAAGAAAACATTCCCTTTTTCCCACATCAATTTAATATTTCCCCCAACTATGAAATACTCATTGGAGAAAGTCTTTGAATCAGCAAAATCTAAGTTAAATCACTGAATACTTTATCCATGTCCTAAAGACTTCATTTATTCTAAAAAGGACAACAAGGTAATGTAATATTTGCACACGTTAATTTTTGTGAGAGTAAGGATAATAGTAGGGATGGTTTTCTCTATCCAGCAGAAAACCAAGTGTCACTGTGTCACTGAAAAGAAGTAAATTATGTTAACTACATAACCCCATACTATATTTTTTTCCACTCATCCAAAGTTACCATTAACATTCAAGTAAATAATAAGAGGTACTGACAGAGATCAGCTAGTATGCTTTCCGGAAAAACTATATTGAGTTGCAGAGGCTTCTAGCATATCTATCCTGAGTTGAACGGACATGAAAACCTCTGTATTAATTCTGCATATTTTCTGACAAAATGAATATGTTTAAAGCAAACCTGACCTAACTCTGAAAATTCATGCCATACCTAGTACAAATGATATCCAGCCTAAGGTAAATTCTAGAGTCAACTGAAAAACAATCATTACATCAAATTGTGAGACAATTTTCAAGTCATAGAGACTAAACATCTTATGCAACAATCAATCATCAAATCAACATAGAACAGAGTAAACTCAGGATTGTTAGATTTCTACTTTTAGTAAAGTGAAATGCATGCTTATGGTTAGAATTCTAAACTAAAACAGTTTTTTATGCCAGATTATAAAACTCTACTGTGTAACTCTGCTTGGGGTCTAAAGAAAAAACAAGAATGAAAGCTCTGCGCATGCAAAAGGTAATTACTTTTACAAGTTCTTGTCTCCAGCAGCTCTAGAATACAGTACACAAGCAAGTCAATCAGAGTCCAGAGACAGCACAAAAATATTTCTGGAGAGAGAATTTAAAGAGAAATCAGATTTGCAAAGCAAGATGTTGTCTCTGAAGGCCTTGTGGAGCCTATTTGGAGAACAAATGTTTTCCTACAGATTACAGGTCCCTCGTAATGCTATATATTAGTAATTTATGTTTTTGAACAGATCTTTTGCTGTCTTTTGGAACAAACTGAGATATGAAACTTGATATATTAGGGAAATAAAAATGATTATTAAAATACTATGCTAAACTAGATTATGACTAAACAACTCAAAAGCTCTATTCCAAACTAGTCTTCAAAAAAAAAAAAAAGTAAAGTAAAACTTCACATTACATGAAGCTTAACATTGAAAGTAAATGACCCATTTTTCTCTTCCTTTCCCATTTAGTTAATTATTGTTTTGGAACATTAAATGCACTCAACTTTATGTCAGGCACTAAACTCCCGCTGCTGATAAATCTGTCTAGCAAAGGATTTGAACCTTGAAGTTGGTGCTTCAGTGGATTTGTTCAGAAGCAAGCCATCCTGTAGCTCACCTGCCTGCTTGTCAATCTATTAGAGAAAAAACAACAACCAAATGTAGGTTGCTTACCATATCCTAATCAAACCCACATGCTCTCTACAATATTTGTGTGTGTGTGTGTGTGTTTGTGTTCACTGGCATCAAGACTAAGAAAAAGTGAGAAGCAGACAGGGAAGACCTTGTCATGGGCAGGAGTGAATTAGAAAATAATGGCATACATTTCCATACAGCTGCTATTCTTGAGCATTTTTATTATATATATATATGTGTGTGTGTGTGTGTGTGTGTATGTATATGTATATATAATAAATAATATATATATAATATATATGTGTAATATATATAAATAATAAATGGTATATATATATATATATATATATTTATTTATTTATTTATTTTTTACAGGCAACTAAAATGTACATTTTCTCCAGGCACTGTTCATTTCTAGGTTGAAGCACAGCAGCTGTTCAACACTTCACAGCAACTCCGCACCACAGGAAGGGCTTGCTGACAAAAACATTTGTTTTCCTCTGAGATTGCTGCACTTCAGTTGTTGAAGGTAAACCAGAGTAGCTAAATATTACTTGTGGGAGGCCTTTGATGCCTTAATCACAAGCATATGGCAAAAAAAGTCTGCTCTCCCCCTTGCACAGACTAAAAACTAGGGCAGCTAAAAGGAAGAATGGTCTCTATCTCACAAATGTGAAACTAAGGCACAAAAGGCTACACCTAGATCATCTAAGGCTCAGAATAGTCTGCAGATTAATAGTCATCTCTCCTCAGTGCACCATGGTAATGTAACTCATCTCTAAATAACACAGAATTGATTTTAACTCACTTGAAGGAGGAACAGTACAGAAA
Source organism: Excalfactoria chinensis (assembly GCF_039878825.1). NCBI lineage: Eukaryota > Metazoa > Chordata > Aves > Galliformes > Phasianidae > Excalfactoria > Excalfactoria chinensis. Next base: position 65,929,167 of record NC_092826.1, read on the forward strand.
TAACCACTATTCCACACATGGTTTTCAGAGCAGCCATTGCAGTAGCTATTTAATAATTTCCAGAGAACATCTGGATCTGAATACAAAGTGGAAACTCATAGGTACAACAATGATACATCTACATCTGCAATATAATGAATAACAGATTTTCCAGAGATCAAAATTTCATATGATCTGCAGAGAAAGTATAGGAAAGTATAGGAAGCTGAGTTACTCTCTTGCTCCTCACCAAATATAGGCAGGAGACAGCCATCACAACGGTGTTTATTTGCATATACACATGCAGAGAGACACTCTGCAGACACAGCATAGAAATTTGGTGGCATCCTCTTGCTTGTTGCAATCTGGAAGATTTCCCAGACACCTGAGCTAAGTTCAGTGCTGCATAGGACAGGTAATTTATAAAATGCAGGTCCTTAAGCACAGCACAGATACGTATCCATTCTCAAGACTCCGTATTACATACTTATCCTGTTCCTCCTCCAGATAGCATAGCTGTCTTCCAAACAGCTGTTGCACAAGCCTACATTATAGACTCATTCCTACTCCATTCTTCTCTCAGAGGGTCATTACCTGCCTAGCTTCATGGGCAATGGTCTATTCACAAAGAGAGAGAACATTTACTCTGTACTCTGGGGGCGTGTTTTCTGAGAGCAACACATCACATGAACCCAGTTCTGCAAGTTTAGTGAGTGTCCTGAACTGTATTTAAAACTAGGAACTTCTATTAGTCAAGTGCTCCTTCTCATCTTAAAAACTGCTTCATTTATAGCGCATGGTGTATAGTTCGGACATTTAAGACCATTTAGACCATTACAAGAATATATTGTTCTTCTGAAGATGATAAGAATAAAAGCTTGAAAACTGTATTTACAACATTTTTAAGAGCCCTGCAGTGTAGTTAAACAATCCAAATTTTGTTCCTGTTTTAAATTGCACTGAGGACAAAAATATTTCATTAATTGTTGTAAGATATATGGATACTTACTTTTTGAATGACTTCATACATCCAGGAGAAATACCAGAATTTGTTGCCACCTATGTGTCTATTAAAGTGCCATAATAATACATTCTAATTATGACAGGATTTTAGCCCAACTGTTATACCTGCCTGTTAATGGAGAAAACAAGCACTTATGGTTGAGTGGTTCAGTGCAGATCTTTTCTAGCTCAGTGGTACCTAGCTGTTGGGGAGAAAAGTGGTGAAGTGAAGGTGTCAGACTCAACAGACAAGGAATGGACTGCAAACCAATTGGTGGACCCTAAGGCAATAAACAGGAAAACAACATGCACATAGATAAAAGTGATGCAGTTTTGCTCAAGAGAAAAGGGAAAGGAAGAAGATAGGCAGCCTTATGGAAGTTGCAAGTACAATCATAGGACAGCTTGGGTTGGAAGTGATCTCAAAGCCCATCTAGTTCCAACCCCCTGCCGTGGGGAGGGTTGCCGCTCATCAGAAAAGGCTGTCCAGGGCCTCATCCAACCTGGCCTTAAGCACCTCCAGAAATGAGGCATCTACAGCTTCTCTGGGAAGACAATATAGACTACCACACAGACCTAGCATTTACACAGGATCAGACTACATAGCAGGAATGGCACAAGTGATGCACACAGCAGTTGTTCACCACCTGCCAAATGATGTCTAGCCAGTCTCCAAAAGCAGCAGCTGCCTCCATGGTTAATTCCCTTCAGTTGTACCATTTTTTCATATGATGTCATATGATATGGAATATTTCTTTAGTTATTTTAGGTCAGCTGTCCTGGTTCTGGTTCTGTATCCTCTCAGCTCCTTGTGAACTTCTAACTCCTCATTGGCAGGGCAGCCAAACTGACAAACTGAAATGGCCTTAGCTCTGTATGGCATTGTTCAGCAACAACCATTGGTGTGCTACCAAAAAGTTTTTCTCCTAAATCCAAAACACAGCATCATACCAGACACTATGAAGAAAATCAACTGTGTCAGCTGAAAACAGAACAGTTCTATTCATAGAAACTCAACAAATTCCTTCAGAGTTTAATCCTATCTCTGAAGAAAAGGTACATGACTTCAGACATGTGGTGTTCTCTCCCAGGTCTCTATGTATGACAATGAAGTTACTGAATCATTTATATATTTCATTTTGTTTCCTTTAGAGTTTGTGTACCAGAGATTGCTTTTACATTAATGTTATTTCACTATCTTCAATGATGTTACTGCATTTTGTATTGGTGTAAGAAAAAAAAAAAAGAAAAAAAAAAAAAAAAAAAAAACCAAAACATTTTGTTTAAACAAATTAGTAATAATAAAAGCCTTCTGACTAAAACTCCTAAGATAAAATACTGGATGATCTCTCATGTAAAAGAGTACCATCATTTCAAAAACTCCATTGCCCAACCTAGCTCTAGCACCATATGTAGCTGTTCTAGAATTACCTTACAAATATGTTGTTTTGGAATTCCACGCAGTGTGCAGTAATAATTAAGATGCTCCCAACCCGTTAAGAGTTCATCCAGTGCATCTTGCTGTGGACAGTAGCCGATAAGAATGCCTTCAGAGCTAGCAGACAGTATATCCACTTCAGAGCTGCTTAAAGAAAAAAAGCAAACCATTAGGTAAAAAAGACAGTCCTGATTTTCATCCTTGGGATACAGAGTCTTCAAAGCAAGAACAGTTACTTTTTACTGTGTGGTTAAGTGAAGCGATTCAGACTCATTAGATTCACTTAACACAGTACCACTCACAATCACGGCAAGGTTTTTGTCCCTTTCTCAAACTTTTGAGCTGCTATTCATGCTTCACTGCTCTAAAGGGATGTGGGTCAAAATAAACAGACCAACACAGAAGGAGGACAAATCTATAAGAACAAATTCTTACTAGGTTTAACTCTCCTATATTCACAGTAGGCCTTAATCTAAGGAGATACACATTCACACTCAGTATTAGAGAGACATTAGTCTTGAGAGAGAGAGCATGCACTCAGTATCTGTGTACATACATACACATGCATGCATCATTCTCTAAGCAACCATAAAGAAAAATCTACCCAAAAACTATTAAACCCTAGTAAGCTTAAAGACAATACTTGAAAAATAAATAAATAAATAAATAAATAAATAAATAAATAAATAAATAAAGTGATTCTGATTTCAGGGACTTTGTCCATCTCTTTGTAGCTGTACAGCATTACTTGAAATTGCATTCATTGCTAAGAAGCAAGCTTGATTGCAAGGGTGCCTCATTAGCCATAATGACACTAAATCTGTCCTATTTATTCCATCATCTAATCCAACATTCAGTGATGCTGATTTACATTTACAGAAAAGACCTGTCAAAATTAAGCTATTCTATTTTACAAGAAAAAAAAGTTTTGAAAGAAAAAAAGTTTTTAAAGGTTCTGAATTACAGAATGGTTTCTCCCCTAGTGTTCATAGTTGTTGTTGTTGCTGTTGTTGTTTTTTTTATGTTTCTGATTAAGAGAACTAAATATATGATTAATCACTTAGACACAAAGTAAATGTATTAAATGGAGGATCTACAAATACCAGCATTAATGAATATATAAATATGTATCTCCTGATTCTTAACAACATTCAGGAGTCTGGGGGGTAAAAAAAAAGGAAAACTTAGACACTATATTTTACTTGATGAATCAAGTAAATCATAGCATCATAGCATAGAATCATAGCATCAAAATATTTTAATCCTGTCAAAAGACAGCTTATCATGATTGTGACAAACCTTGATGGTTACTAATTAGAATGGGCTTTTGCTCTTAATAGCAAAGACATAAAATTTTAGCACCTATGCAACTTTGGATGGTACTAAGGAAGTTAACTGTCTGCCTGTAGACATCTCCTTAGACTAAAGAATAGAAGGGGAGGGGGGGGAAAGAAAAAAGAAAAATGGAAGTGGGAATGGTACAGAACTGTACTTTGTCATTATTCTGTAACTACTTGTAAGTTATTTAAAATAAGGTATACATAGATTTTGTTTTCCCCTAGCTCAGTTTCTAGCCATACCTAAATCAAATAATCAAAACAAATGAGTTTTTAAGGTCATATTTACTGTAAGATATGTATTCAATAATGTTGATCCTTCTGCATAGCCTGACAGATGCTGTGGATTCTTCATTTAATGAATTTTAACACTGTGAAACTACAGTAAAATGCTATCAAGATTCTACTGAATAGAGTGAACTGTATAAATTTTGCTATACAAAAAGATTCAGGCACAGTAACAATGCTTCTTTTTTGGTGCAGGTACTCTCCTTGGAGAAGAACTAATTCTGGTAATATGCCAAGTTAAGTCACAAGAGAACAAATCACACTCAGGGGTAAATTCAGGGACATTTACTCAGCATGAAGTTTCTGTCTGGATAGATACATATAGTCCAGAATGGATCCATACCACGAAGAACAAAAAATTAGTGTGCATGGTTGCAAAAAATAACAGATGCCTGATGTCCTTTAGCTAGAACTTGATTAGACAATAGTTACTCAGTTTGCATCAGGAAATAAAAACACTTCAGCGTCCCCAGTGCTAATTACACAGATACAAGTTTAGTGCTGTGCTTCCTATGAGGTGCATACAGCCTCTAATGAACAAGATCCCGCTCAGCAACCTTTAGTTTTCATAAATGCAATGAGAATACATCATTTAATACTCTTACTTTGCTTCATCCATATCTTGCAACTGCATCCATTAGTGCTGACCTTGAAACACTTAGAACATTCCCATTAGTAAAGAAATTCTAACGTATCCACTAATGAACTCATGGACCTAATGTTTTTCCATCTCTAGATGACTGACTATATATTGCATAAAAGCAATATGAACAGAAGGGGAAAAAAAGCTATATAGATTCTAGCTTTTTATTGCAACTTTTTCAGTATTCACAGTACAACTCCTTTCCTCAGCAATATCACCAAGTAATGGTCAGAAAAAAAAAAAAAAAAAAAAAAAAGCTGGAAATCAACAAGCAGGTTGAGGGAGGTGATTCTGTCCCTGTAGTCTGCTTTCATGAGATCCCCACCTGTCACATAACATTCAGTTCAGGGGCCCGCAGCACAGGGACACTGAAATCCTCTGGACTACGACAAAGTCAATCAGATGGGCTGGAGCACCTCCCCTACATGAAATGATGGAGAGACTTGGGGCTTTTCAGCCTGGAGAAGAGAAGGCTTCAGAGGGACCTAATAGCAGCCTTCCAGTACCTGAAGGGAGCCTACAGGAAAGCTGGGGAGGGACTTTTTATAAGGGTAGGTATTGACAGGATGAGGGGAAATGGCTATAAACTGGAAGAGAGTAGATTTAGACTCGATTAAATTCTTTACTGTGAGGGTGGTGAGCCACTGGAACAGGTTGCCCAGAGATGTTGTGGATGCCCTCTTCCTTGGAAGCATTGAAGGCCAGGCTGGATGGGGCTTTGGGCAACCTAATCTAGAGGAGGTGTCCCTGCCTACAGCAGGGGGGTTGGAACTAGGTGATCTTAAAGGTCCCTGCCAACCCAAAATGAAATGAACATTTCAAGTAGTTACAGCATAATACTAGAAAACATTTTCACTAAATGATATGCTGTAAATGACATTTAAAAAAATGATACTGCTGACTATATTAATTATAACCTCCTTTAGCAGGCATCCTAATGTGTGACATTATCAGAATCGAATTGGAAATATGTGTTCTTACATTTTCTGAACTATGGATTATTTTGCAGCAAAGTGATGGATCTTTCTCTCAGCTCAGAGAAAAACAACCAATTGTCTTCTGCCCTTTTATTGTCAGCATGATAACATTTTTCTTTAGGCCATTCATGTAAACAACATGAGAGACAGGAGGAGAAAACTTAATTTTAAAGATACAGAAAATACAACTACAGACTCCAATTTCCTTCTGCCTTTCTGTCCATAGTAGACACAGTGAATCCTAATGTAATACCTAAAAACTACAGGTTGGAAGTCAGACTAATACAAGACTTTCTGCGTCATTATAAAAGCATTTAGTATAGGTTATCTTGAGATCTTTTTAGTTACTTCGATCACATATCTTGATTAGGTTAAGGTATGGAACATTAGTTCCTTCCTTCTTGATTTTTGATTTGTTTTTAGATTATATCATCAAGCTTAGTCTATACCTCCATTTACTATTTATTTACTCTTGTGAAGAGAAACAGCTGCAACAGATGAAACCAACAAAATCTGTCTTGAATACTTCACACATTAAATAAAGATTTAAACTTGCAAAACTGCTCTTTCATTATACTACCTGAAAAGGTCAATAGAACATACATTACTCTTAAGAAAAAAAGCTGAGAGTAGCTCTTGAAGCCTCTAAAATATTGTGTTTCAATCTTTTCTAAATACTTTGGTTTCCATCTTTACAGTGAAAACTGTGATAAACTGTTATGAATCCTTCCAGGAAAACAAAACAAAACAAACAAAAAAAACCAACAAACAACACAAAACAGTGCAAGACTCAAGGAGGTTTCCACAAGTTTGGAGTGATAACCTTACAAAGTTTTGTATTAATGATGAAAGACATTTGTCAGCCTTGCAAGGTACTGCAGATAATAAATTAAACTCTGACTGGATAAAACTTTCGTTTAAATTTATACCTTTGCAGATTGTTTTAAGACATTTACTTCCATCCTTTTTTGTGTGTGTGTTTCAACACAGCTGAAATCTGATTCCAGCCCTGAAAGGTACCCTAGGGTGTCCTGACCCTTTGTTTGCACTGAACAGAGACAAAAACACCAAAATGTGTAAGAAATGTTGGACAAAACCTGTTTCTTTCTTCGATATGAAGTGGATTTGTATCTTCCAGAAAGCTAGGCTAATTACTGCAGAGACTGGATTTGCTTCTTATTTGTCACAGTGTTTACCAACAATATTGCTTAGGTAGATGTGGGTCAACATTCATATGCATGACCTCAATTTCAAGACAACTTAATTCCACCAATATCAGCTGTTAGGCTGTTTATGAAAAAATGTTTCGCTGTTGACTATCATGCACATTTTCATTCATTTTTGTTTGCTCTTTCTGCAGTGTCTGAATGCAGTTAAAATAAAGGCAATTATATATATTCTACTTACAATGTCTTCTGCAGAGAGATAAGTTCCATTATTTAGACAAAATGAAATATAAACTTACAAATTGCAAAAGTAGTTAGACATTCTATTGTACTCATAACTGCACATTCAATTCCATGCATACTAATGCTCAATTAACATTATAAAAAATCAAGGTTAAAATATAATTACTGTAACTGAAGGTTAGGTATAATTTAACTAATTATACAGATATACACCATAACAACAGCTATCTCAGCCATTATATTGATGCAAATTTATTCTGCCTTTCAAGTAAAGCTATTTGAATTACATTTTTAATTATTTATCAAGTTGAATATCATAACTATCAAAAAGTCCAAATTCTATCTTACTTTTCCATCTTTGAAGAACAGTTCTTAGGTCCTACGACTTTGTAATACAACAGCTGAGATGACTGACTTTTAATTCAAGTAGGATGGGGAGTTGCTGTCATGGAGAATATCCATGCAGAAGGAAATGGAAATTCATAGGAGATAAATTAATTACAAATGGAAGACAGCCAAATGCTTCAGGCCTCTTATGAACAAGATTGGGCGCACTGTAACTACTTGGAGTGTGCACCCACAACCGAGACTGTGCCAAGTATGAACTTACAGCCTACCCTGGCAAATTAGAGTGAAGATGACTGCAAAAGAGCTTGAGGAAAAAAAAAAAAAAAAAAAGCAAACAAAATACAACTTGCATTATCTTACAGTGATCCTGACAAGACACTTCAAAGAATTTTGACATTTTCTCTGCCAAGCCATCTAGCCATCTTTAGCTCTACTTAGTTGAAGAAGGCTTTATGATACAGTTATTAAAGTTAGACCAAGGCTGCCAAGGTTGTAACATGCAAAAAGGAATGTGTCCAATGTCAACTATACACTTAAATAAATAAATAAATAAATAAATTACTATGGAAACATTTTTTAACATCCACACTAGCTTAAATTTAGCTGTTTCATACAATGGTGGCTATCTAGTCACAGAATCAGAGCTAAACATAAGCTAATCTGAGACCATCTGTAACCTTATAGAGAAACACAAGCACTACAAAGAATATAAAGAACCCCTCTAAGCATTACAGACCATGCAGCCAACTATCTTCTAATGTTTTATAGCATCATTCTTTATAAATACAGGTAAGCAAATTTTAGTTAAAAATAATAATAATAATAATAAAAATAATTCTAGTCACTTTCCTTTTTGCTTTTAATATTTCTGACCTTTGCCAAAGAGACTGCTGGTACTTCAGTGTCAGTATTTCACCTTCTTTGCCACATTTTAATATTGGGGTTGGAAATATACCTAACATGGAGACACTTTCTTTATATGTTAATTATTTTTTATATTTCATCTGGACAGATATGTCACTAATAATAGCAATGTTAATGAGATACATAAAATAATAAAAAAGGCAAAATCCCCTATGAGTAGCATTTTGCTATTACCTTCACAAGAGTGACTGTACTTAGTGATAACTTCCTATTATTTCTCTTACTGCAGTACATATATTTCACTGTTACAAGCAGAAGGGGACAGCAAATTATAGAAGTTGCCTAAAAGACTTTTCAGATGAATATGAAAATCTAAAATAGAGTTTCTTGGTAGACCGCTCAGCTTGCATGCTATAAACGAGCATTCCTCATGTAAATGCTAATATACATCAAAGTTTAGGTGCATGCACTGTTTAGAAATATCTAACTGATTTGTAATGTATCAAAAGGAGAGTTTAAAAACAGATCAGAAGCCTTCCCTTCCCCAAAAGACTGTCCTCATCAAAGAGAATGCCAAGAAATTTAATGTGTAGAAGAGATGAAGCTAGATTTAGCATTTAATAAAAATTTCTGCACCAGTTTTATGAATCTGAATAATACTGAAATCTGTTATGCAGCCCTTAGCTTTTATTCATCTCAACCAAGCTTTTGTTACAAAAAGTGAAATTATTTTCAATTCTTAGTGATATGCTCCTTTTTTTTTTTCTTTTTTTTTTCTTTCTTTCTTGTATTAAACATTCAACAAATAATTAACACGGAGGCTAACAAATCTTTTTTATGCACATGAAGGTATTGTGAATCTGCTTTTATGCCCTTTTAAAAAGGCAGCTTCAGATCATTAATGCATTTTCCTGCTTTTAGAATCCAGAAGGATTCCCCTCAACACCAACTGATTATCATTGTATGAGAAACACAGCTCTTTCTATGCAACCCTATTTACCTCCAAAATGTTTTAGGCTGAAGTTCCAAAAATTCTACTTTGCAGTTCATCATATACATTTGAAAATCAGGTCTTCCATTTCTTGTCAAGTTGTTCAAAGGTGCAAAAGTTTTCTCATAAAATTCAAGTTTGATTTCAGTGCAGTTGCTTGAAAGAGATGTTTCTGACTCTGTTCCATACTCAGTGAAACTATTACACTAATTATCAGGAAAATATACTTTTTTTCTTTTAAACGAGAACTTTCAAGCACTGTTATTCAATGAAACAGGAACAGTTATAAAACTAAGAATGTTGCGTGTGGAGTTATATCAGTTATGTTCTCAAATATTTAAACTAATAATTTTTCATACTAATTTCTTTATTTGATCATGAAGGATGATGACAGAGCTATGTTCTACAATTATGAGCAGTTTTGCATTTGTTAAGACATACACAGTTATCAGACTTTTGAGAGCAAATATCTGAAAGCTGCAGTTGTTTTCCTCATATGGAGTGGATATATTCCTTAGAGAACATATTGTGTAACACAGAAAATTAAAAGAAATTCATATGTCTAACATATTGAAGTTTCTTGGTTTTGGCTCCCAAGACTTAAGTGCTGTAGCTAAAGATCTGGGACTCAGAGGCAATAATTTTAATAGCTGTTCTCTGCAACTAACCAAGACATAAATAACACAGTGTTTTTCCCGCTGTTTGGGAACTTGTTATTTGTACCAGTTCTTGTTCTTTTATGTAGGATAAACCTGATTGCTCCTCAGAAAAGGAAATAGCTGTGTCTGAAATTCAACTAAGACAGCAACATCAAATCTTATTACGAGCATCTCTGTATCTTCTCAACAGTCTACAGGTAATTGAGTTGGTTCACAGATCACAATCTTACTCTCTTTTTTGACCATAAGTCAATCCTATTCAGGAAAATATATATGTATATTCTGCTTTCAATGAATAATTTTAGCATTAGTCCAAGTGCTTAGAAAGGATTCTCCAGGCTGGCGGTGGGTATAATCTATTAAGAGACAAAAAGTTTGCTCTCATTTGATTTACAGTAGAACAGCAAACAATGCTGGTTTGCCAAAACATAATACGACACACACAACAAAGTCTAGAATTACTCAGATCTCTACTAGACTCAAAGCAATCTGCTTTGCCAAGGTTAGCTACTGTGCAACTGCAGCTCCCACTTGAGGTTTACACCTTTACAATATTAGAATAAATATAGAAATATGGGCTTTATATTCACTTGTTGGCTTCTGTATCCAGTTGTGAAAGAAGCACTGAGACACCTAACCTGAACTGACGTCATAATACAATATCATATTGTCGAAGATATTATAGACACTTAAATGTGACCATCTCCTAATGACCTCCTCTCTAGTCTATTAAATGTGTCAAATTTCATTATCTGCATCCTAGTTCACAGTAAATGACATTTTTACTTTACTTACTCATGCATGTATGTTTGGTTTACAAAATACAGTGGGGGAAATTAAAGTAATACACAAGATATATAGCAACATAATCATGCATTATCTCATTATGTAGCATGAATTATCAGGTATTACTGTCTATTCAAATCTATTATTAAACACGAGGAGCACACAAAAGTTTAACTCAGAAGAGTTTTGATCTATTTAAATTCTAAAATACAGACATGCAAATTCCCATTTTGTAAATTTCAAAATACTTCAGTTAAAAATTTTCTGAATTAAACCCCTCACTTCTACTTCTAGAAAAGGCAGATTTTGAAATAGATATAATTTTAAAAGGAAATTTTAAAATCATTAAAAAGCCCAAAATATAAACTCACAAGTAGACATGCAACATAAGAACTTTTTACTTTGGCTTGACATTAAAATAATTTTATCCCTCCAGCAAAGAGCTTAGAAAAAAACTGTAAATGTTGGTTATATCTAAGCCAAAACAGCCATTAATTACTTATTCCGCTTTCAAAGTTAGCTTCAATGCAACCAAGACTACCTCCTATCCTAATTACACTGTGTATAAGTTAAATAATTAATGATACTAAACGACAGAAGCATCAGGGAATATCTTAAAAGTATCCATTTGGAGCACTGATCGCTATTCTAAGGTTGGAAACCTTTAAGTGCAGAATGGAGTGATATGTCCATTTATCCGGATGTAACAAATTTGAAGATTTTTGTTAAAACTAAGGCTTACTGCTCTTTTGCTACTAGATAACTGCTGTCATAATCCCCGCCCTTCCTGACAAGGCTTGACAGTGATGATGCAATATACATTTAAAAGGAAACAAAAACAGGTCTCCGTACTACAAGTGAAAATGATGGAAGACTGCTGAGTCTTTGATCACTGGCATTATTCAGTAGCACTATTCTGATCCAACCCTGCGTTATTTACCCTGTAGGAGTTCGGATAACAGCACGCCCTGCAGATGGAACGATATCTCCAGTCAGCATCTTAAACGTTGTGCTTTTCCCAGCTCCATTTGTTCCCAGGAGTCCAAAACACTAACAGAGATTTAAAAAAAAATAAAAATAAAAATAAAATAAAAAATTGATCTATTGATCTACTACCCTGTGTTAATTCTTCAAAAGGATTTTTTTTTGTATTTCCCATCTTATTTATAAAATAGTTAATATGATTTTTTAGTTTGTGCAACTGCTGTTCCAACAGAAAACAAATTTCAAATAAAATAAAATGCTTTGATTACTTCTTACATTCCTACAAGTGACTTATTTAGTATTCTAGCCCTCCACTTAAAACTCTGCTCTATAATTTAATGCATTAGTTATCCATTTTATTATAAAGTTCTAGGATTGAACTTGAGGTTTTCACATCCAATTTGAGAGCTAGTCTATAGAGTCGATATTTCTCAGCTGTTTCACTTTGTACAAGTTAATGAATAGTGAACATCCCAGATACTGACTCCAAACAGCTCTTTCAGAGCACAGCTGCAAAGAAAACATTCTTAAGTTAGGGCAGTATTTGCAGTTAGACTAAAAATAACACTCCATATTTTTAAAATGCTTGTTTCATTAACTGTTTCACTGATAAATAGTGGGATGATTTCAATATGAGAAATACAACCTTGCTTTGGGACAAATTCGGGATCCTATTCACAGTATGCAGTTGAGTTAGATATAATTTACTTTTTCTTTGGTCACTGAACTGCTGAAACCAACTATGCGAACTGTTTCTTCTGGAAGACCACAAAAAATTCCACTGCCCTCAAGATATTTATTTTCAAAAAATTGCTACAATTAAAATTGTTCCACTGCTATCTATCATACTTTGATTGCAGGTATGCAGGTCCAAACAACTGGTCAGAGTCAAGAGTTTTATTCTGAAAGAAAAAAAAGTTCTCTTTACCTCTCCTTTTGTTATTCCCAAGCTTATGTTTTCCACAGCTGTGTTCTTCTTACTGAAACCTCCGTAACTCTTCCTCAGATTGTACAGAAGAAGGACATCATTATGAGTTCTTCCCCCAAAAAGTCGCTGTCGTTCCATTTCTACATCAATATCTTCTAATGGGTTGACCAAGCTGTTAACTGAATGCTGACTCCTAAAATATAAGGTGACAACAAACTGGACATTACTATACTTTGTATATCTCGTGGATTGCAGTCCTTCAAAGATTGTTGATTCAATCTCAGCAGAATCCAAGGGAGACAGCAAGTACTTATGATTTTTATACATCATGTACATGTTTAATTTTTTCTCCTTCCTAAATCGTATTAGTACCCTATTACTCATAAATAACAGCAACTGGGACTTTAGACTGTATATAAACTCTACATTGAAACAGAACTTAAATCAGAAAAGGAAATCCTTAGTTCAGGAAGGGAGCATGAGAGCATAAAGTCTTCAAATATTTTAGTTCAAATAACGTAGAAACAAATAAAACAAACCCCCTAAATGAATGGGATGCTACCATTTTCTTTCTTTAAAAATTAGTTAACAGTCCACTATAGCAAAACAAATGATAATGCACACACCTTGGTTTCTGAAGTAGATCCCAATGGAAAAACAGCCGTAAAAGAAGAAGAACTGTTCCCTGTAGGGCCATTTCCACAAAAATCCAGCCCAGAAAATTCATTTCAAAAGGGCTTACATACGAGTCTATTCCAAAGTTGCTGGTTAGGTCAAATTTGATCTGGTTGTAAGAAAGTTCTATTAAACCTTGGCCTAAGCAGAATTGTGGGAATATGATAAATGCCCATTTGAGGATCTTGTAGATGTTCTGAAAACTCTTAAAATTCAGCAAGAAAAAGAAAAAAAAAAAAAAAAAGGAAAAAAATGTGAGTTTTGTATAACCAAATATCAAGGACACTCACTTAACTTGATACAGCATTCAAATCTCACTCAAGGCAAACTGATTTCAGCAGAACATACTGTGAACTATTTTGAAACAACAGTCATCTCTTACTGTGTTATAGAGTGTCTAAATTTTTGAGTATCTACAACTGTGGAATTCTAGTGTAGGTTGACATTTACAGATAGTGACAGAACAGACACATGACTGTGACCATTTCATTTTCTTTAAAAAGTAATATTTGAATGTTATTAATTCTAAATCATCCACTTAACACCAAGTCAGTGTCCTTGCAAACTTGAGTGGTTCACAATCCATATTTGGATTCAAACAGCAAGTTTATCATCTAATACATACACAGATAGTCAAATACACATTCTGTTTTTTTTCTTCATCGGGTTATGAATAACGAAAACTAATTTTATATGTGGAGTGAGAATGCATATTACTACCCAAACAGTGCATTACAGATCCTAGAAATAACCATATTATCTCTTATGTCACTACTATTCAAAGACATTTTACAATGTATATAATCTATTCAAATGGATCTGAATAGCCCCTCTTAAAACAAATTATAACTTAATTAATCATTACAGTATGAATTATTTTTTTTTTTCAAGTTATAAATAAGTTAAAGCTCAAGACAGTAATAAGCAAAAGAGCAACATGGAAATAAAAATCATGAAGGCTTAAAATGGCTAAATTTTCTGCTGGAAATGATCTTGTCTGTGCAAATGTAGATATACACACATACATATCTATATATGAGGGCTGCTCCAAAAGTAATGCCATCCTACTTTATTTTTTTTTCTTAAAGTTGGCCTGCAATTTCAGGGACAGATGTTGGTGGTATGGCAGGAGAAACTGAACCTTCCCACCAGCATCCCATTTCATAGTCATTTGCTGATTGTTTATGGAGACCAATCAGTGTGTGTGAGCACAGTGAGGCAAAGAGTGGTGTGTTTCAGCAGCGATGACATTGGGTCACCTTCAGTGGTGCAAAGTTTCAGAAGAATGGCATGCAAGCACTTGCTGATTGCTGTCAAAAATCCATAGCTAGTGGAGGTTGCTATGTAGAAAGACAGCATTTTGTAGCTGAGAATTTGCTCTATCAAATAGTGTTGTTGTGCTCTGTCAATGTTGTAGTTTCCATGGAAATAAGGAAGAGGCATTACTTTCAGAAGGACCTGCGTATGATGTACATAGGCATGTACATGTAGAGATGTATGCATACTTCTCACAGTAACATAAAGCTAAGGTTTCATTCTCACCTGGACTTTGGAAATTATAGTTAATAGACGAGGTAGTAGAGTCACCAGCATGGTACAAAGGCCAAACACAAAATTTAAGGAGATGTAAGAAATAAAAGCTACATCTGAACTCGAGAAGAATCTGGATACAAGATACATCCATGGTAAAGTTGCATATCTGAAAGTTTTTTAGAAAACAGATTTGTCACAAAAAAAGTAACTCTTGATAAACTGTGAGAAGAAGAAAAATTGATATATATTTTCTTATCTAATTACTTTATGATTCTACAGAAGTACCCATACCAGCTGCCCTGCAACGGGCAGACATAAACAATTATTGCACATTTCCACTAAATATTTTTTACTTTCAGTATTCCAGAGTTCACCATCTTGCTTTCCAAATGACTGCAAAACCATGCATCTTTGAACAAACATTTCACACAGGATACTAAATACTGGAAACAGCTATCATGAATATCAAGCAAGAAGCTTTCCTTAGAAGCTTTCATGGAAGGAGAGGAAGCACAGAGTGGGAGGGAAAAAAAAAAAAAAAAAAAAAAAAAAAAAAAAGGAGAGAGAGAGAGAAGAGGGGAGAAAACAGTGATGTGCCATCATAGCACAATAGTGCTATGGGTTGGCACATTTGCTTTAGCAAATAAAGTATAAAATAATAGAGTATTATATTATAAAGTATGACCTATAACTAGATATCTTGATCTTACAGGAAGTCCTTTCTACTTTCTTTCCCTGTATTCTCTCATGAGAGAACACATTTCAGTATCTAAATGTGTTTTGTAAGTTATACACAAACAGCAACACTTATTTAAGAACTGATGAAAAGTCTTTTTCAGAATGCTTATCCCATAACTGTTTATTTTCAGACTTCCACATCACCTCAGACAGAACATAAGAAGAGGCAAGGTAAGAGCACAGACAGACCATTAGTTTAAATTCACAGTTTGATTTATATTTCTACAGAGAAATCAATGCTTAATTTAACCAATTATTTTAACTTTTCATAACTTTTTTTTTTTTTTTTTTTTTTTTCTTATATGTGAAACTTAAGCACAAAGGATGGATGGAAAGACTTTCCTATCCCACTACACTATATGCAGACAAATCTTCAGCCAGTTCAGTACTCCATGTTGGACAGCCATCTCACTGGAAATATAAGTTGCCAGAGATGTGTAAAACTATAGAATTAAACAAAACAGGTAGAGTTGCAACAAAATACACACATTGCTCTTCTTCATGATGATCCTCTGCAGCTCTAAGCACTGAAATTCTGACCTGACTGTTATTATTCCCTACTTCCTGTAAGATGGCATACAATCAATTTCTAACGGCAAATGATTGACTTTTACAGTTCTTTCTTTTATTACTTCCTGAGTGGGTAAGAAAGTTTCACCTCCTTGCCCTTTCATGTCAAACATTCAAACTTGCGTTTCAGTCTATTTTCTTACTATCTTTTGCAGAATCATAATCATTTTGAAAGAGAGAACACCACGCATTCAGCAGCAGGTACAAAGCAAGTGTAAAGATTTTTCTTTGTTTTCTACAAAAAGTAATTCTATAGTAGCACTTCCAATCACATACCCAAAGAGAACCAGCAGGATAACAGTGGCTGCCAAATTATTTCGGAAAGTGAAGGCTGATAGCTGGAAGGCAGTAATAACACCAACACACAGGGTGACAGGAAGCATATAAAACAGCTAGAAATACAAGAAAAAAAAAAAAAAAAAAAAAAAAAGGTAATTAGTAGGTGAGCATTTCTTACTGGTCTTCCTTAATTAGTATAGAAAAGCTCTATAAATTAACTTTTCCATATTTGAATAATTATACTCTGAATCAGGAAGTATCAAGCAGAAGAGCTCTGCTATTTCTTACTCCAGTGCTGACTGTGAAGCAGTCTCTCTTATATATGTCCACATTAGACTTACCCTGACAAAATAAAATCCATCTACAGAATACTCTCCCTAATTCTGATTCTACTGACCTTTTCAACACATCCTTTTAACAAGCTAACCCTTCCAGATAATGAGTCCATATGGGACTATTGCTCCAAAACATCCAATTGTGGTGTCAATACAGTGTCTTGGATCCAGAAAGAATAGTTTCATTGACTTATGTATCAGTCACAGGAGACTGGTAAGAACACAGTTTTGAAGGAGGCATTAATGAAGGCTGTATGTGTTGATGAAGCCAAGAACAGCTCTTTAATAGGAATAAGGCATAATATTTACAAGAGTTAGATGCACTAACAGTTAGCCTTATCCTAATATGCCAGGGCTGCTCCAAAAGTAATGCCTCCTATTTTGTTTCATTTAAAAAAAAACTTTGGCCTGCAATGTCAGAGGCAGATACTGGTGGTATGGCAGCAGAGATTGATACCAATATCCCATTGTGGCATCTGACATGGAAGTGCGGATGAAGCAAAAGTGTAGAAGAGAATTCATGGAATCACAGAATCATAGATTCACAAGGTTGGAAGGAACCTACAAGATCATCTAGTCCAACTGTCCTCCCATTACCGTAGCTACAGCAACCACTAAACCATCTCTTGGAGATCCTCTGCCACTTGAACACATCCTCTATGCAGAAAAAAAAAATAAAATAATAATAATAATAATAATAATAATAATAATAATAAAAAAATTGTCCCCACTGGCATTCATAGTCACTTGCTGGAGACCAATCAGTGCATGAGAGCACAGTGAGGCAAGGAGTGGTGTGTTTCAGCAGCGATGACATTGGGTCACCTTCAGTGGTACAAATTTTCAGAAGAATGGCATGCGGGCACTTGCTGATTGCTGTCAAAAATCCATAGCTAATGGTGGTTGCTATGTTGAAAGACAGCGTTTTGTAGCTGAGAATTTGCTCTATCAAATAGTGTTGTTGTGCTCTGTCAATCTGTTGTAGTTTCCATGGAAATAAAGAAGAGGCATTACTTTTGGAGAAGCCTACATAGCTTAGACTCTGAGATGAAACCGCATTAAAGGCAACAAATGATTATTCTAGCTAGATACTTGATCTTTCACAGTATCCTTAGTGTAAAAAGAGACTGTCATACTGAACCACAATGCCAACCAGTTCACGCTGACAACAGAGGGCATCATTTCTTTCTTGGTGGGAAGACAAACATTTTTGAAGGAAAGGATAATGGAGCAATGTTTTCATCTTGTTCTCTGTGTATTTTATGGCACCACCGGTGGCATACATAAATATCATGCAATACTACTCCACAGATTTGGGAGCCAGTTATTCTGACGCCACTTAAGAAATATGACACAGAAGTTATAAAGCATCTGAGACTAAAATATTTCAAGAGATAAATATATTTGTTTTTTCTGTAAAAAACACTCTTAACATTCAATTATATTAGAAAAATCTTTCCTGTATTTTGCCCCCCTAGTGAAACAAACTTAATCTTAACAAAACATTGTAATCTGTCATAAAATTTTTCAAGCACATAAACTTTTCCTATATGTTGAACACCGTAATGAATACTATTCTCGTGCATAAATATACTAGGAACAGACTAATTCTTATGACAGTAGTTTCATAAATCAAACACCTCTGCAGGTCTAGTAAAGATAATGCTACCAATAATACAGGACTGAGCCTGAAATGCTTAAAATGTGTGTAGAGAGTTCAGATTTGACAGTTCATATATTCAGGTGCTCAGTGTCCCTAGATGATCTGCAGTACAATTAGCATTTAAAGTAGTGTCTGTTCTTTCCCAGATCATGATTGATCATGCAGTACAATGCTGAATTTGTGAGAACATTTTGAAAGGAAAAGGTTGGCAGAAAATAACATGGAGCTGACTTCACTACACAAGGAGAAACTGAATGATGAAGAAACAAGTTTTCAACCAAGCTTTCTTACCTGACATGGCAGAAAAGGGAATACAAAGATTGACTGACCATGTAAATAACTTTTGGATAAATGTGCTCTTACTTCAGGCTTGCTCAAGTGAGAAAATCCTGATTTCAAGCATGGATAGGTGAATCTCTAATGTTTCAGATTTAGAAAACTTTGAATGAGAATGAAGTGCATTCTAAAAAATCTTTGTTCCTGAGAAGGGCAATTCATGTTTGCACTGCCTATGCTAAATCCCAGACCTTCCTTCCCTGATCTTCTAGTGGGTTAAACAAAATACAGAAAATTTCTATCCTTCCTCTAGTGGCGCGAATCTGCATTACTTTTGAATAATCCAGATGATTTAAATTGCTAATTGTTGCCTCTGAAAAAACTCTTCTAAGTCAAAACATCTTCTCATTCATACTTTCCTTCTAAAAACAGACACTAAATTAACAATAAACATGCAGCACCTGAGTTATCTAAAAACAAGAGTTCTTAGATAGGTAGATGTCTTAATCCCAAATCCCTTCCAAATGCTCAACTGGTACTATTGGAAGGCTTTATTACAGGTGAACAATGAAACATCCTTTCAGTGGTGGACATATATACACATATAAACACACACACACATATACATACAAATGGAGAAAATTTGTCTTTTGTTTTTTAAAGAGTCGTTTTCAAAAAAGATATTTGAAGAACATTTGTGGAATCTATGCTCAGAGGGAAGCCAGAGGACTTTCTTTATATAGTTGGTGAATTCAGTGACTAAGAACTACAAGTGCATTAGTTCTATTTCACCACCTTTGCTTATTGGTCTGAAAAGAAATCAGCTTCTCAGACTCAAAGAATGTAAGCAAAAACACCTATTTTATTTAACTTTGTTGGCATAAATCTGATGCAGAAATCAGCTATTAGTGGCATTTCTTTCTTTACGTTAGGTTAGAGGGGTAAAAAAGGTATTTTAAAAGAGAATATTTTGAGATTTTCCTATTTGTTAATAATCCGCGTGCAAATAGTATTGTGTCTAATGCAAAGAGAAAAATAAATTTACAGGACAAAGAATGATCTATTTCCAATCTAGGTCACTCTGTGAAAGTGAATTCATATATAAGACTTTCTACTGTCTATCCTGCTAGGAACAGAGATATCAGGAGGGAATACCTCTCATTATCTGCCAACATACATAATAATTAAGCCTTTAGTGTGGCTGGCTGGCTATCATTTCCAGGCTTCTCCTGTATTCTGAAGGTTTTTGCCAGTGGCAACTCAAAGCACTGAAAGCAGAATAACTCCTGCCATCAACCACTGTGTGGAAGATACTCTCCATCTGGTTTGATTAGCTTGTATCCATTTATTTGTGAAATAGTACAGGTGCCTAAAGTTAGCATACACTTTACCTACCACCTTACAGTTCTACTTTAGAAAATGAAGAACACAATCTATGCTTTACTGAATTTTATCTGAGTACTGAAGTAGCATCAGTATCACAATATTATACATGATAGCCAAAAGTTGTTGCTCTACGCAATTCAAATACTGTTCACATACATATCTTATGGACATAATTTTGCTCATTTATATCAAACTAATTAAAAATTTACAGCAAAACACAATTTGTCCTACAGGATACATACCATATCACAGCAGAAATTAGCAAGCCAGTACGTTTTGTAACCCATGCCAGTGATGTGCTGCAACCGTTTTGTACCAGTTACTCTTTCTTTCACTACAGCACTGCCAATGGATGCGGTGAGGATGGAGAAACCCAGCATGACACAGAGTGCTACCCCACACTGACGAACATTCTCCATTCTAGGATACAAAGCACGATGGTGTGATGTGTGCAAATAAATAAATAAATAAATAAATTCTATCATTTTCAAACCCAGCTCTACCAAAACAATACTACACATTAGGACTATAATCCTGTTTGCAAAGTCTGTGTTTCTACACTGTCAACATCTCATTAGAGAACAGGCTCAAGATAATGTGTTCAGTTCCAAAACTATACATGAGTCACAGACCATAGCCTGTGTTTAGATGTTTTAATAATAAAGTGAAGCTTTTGCAGATATTTCAACCACTACAGAGCATTGAGATTAGGAACAACAGTTTACTTAACCTGTCTGAGAATGTCAGAATACTCTCAAAACACTGTGTAAAGTGCAGCTACGGTAAATACGATATTTTTCACTAAAAAACAATGCAACCTTATTTGATATAAACAATGGACAATGTACAACAGAAAACTAGAGAAAATGTTTCACATAGTGGAACTGAATTGAATTTATCAGGTCACACCTATTTCATGCAATAGATAAGCTTATTAAATTAACAGCTTCAGTTTACTATTCATTGCAGCTGTTACGTATCTTTTAAGAGCTTGCTCACATTTTGTCCTCATCTAGCAAGGCTCCTCCATATGGTTGGCTGTAGAGTGTGATCCCTGAAAGAAGAATTATGAAGAAGTAAATGTTTCATGAAGACTTTAAGTTCCAGAGTATACACCATTTGGAAATTCACAATAGTTAATTTCCTTTTTGATTTACAATACAAGCAGTCCTGAAACAATTCAGGTGAAGCATGTAAAGTAGAAACAAAACTTATGAAAACCTGCATTGAAAGAAAAAGAAAGAAGCAAAGCAGGATGAAATGAGGAGCAGGACAAAGAATTGTAAGAAAGTGAACTGCAGCAATCTCACTTTGACAGGCAAAGGAGATTGATTTTCCCTTTAAACTCTCACCTTGAAAAATCTTCACTGTCCTTGGAAAGAAGTTGGCTTCAAAGCAGTGCATACATAATTCTGCTTGCTATATTTTCTGCTATCTCTCTCTTTGGCTATCAGAGTGAACTGAACAGATTCTGGACCTACAACTTACAATCTTACTGAACCAGGATTCAGTTCTATATTACCTCTCCATCATTTACAAATTACAAGAACACAAGGATATTAGGTTTTGCAAGTATCCTTTTGTTATGCTTTATTCAATGATAGTGGGAATTCTCATCTCCCTGTGATCCTAAACTGCTTAAAACACAAATTTGAGCTCATAAATGAAATTGAAGACTTGCTGTACATAATCCAGAAAAGACATCAACATAATTATGACTGACATAAAACTTAGTTGCTCTCCCACACTAATCCTTGTTCTATTTTCTGATAAAATACCTCCTGAATATTTAGGACAGCTGTGAAATTATACCACAATCTTTTTGCTTCTCTTTTCTTCCTTTTGCTACAAAAATGATCATTTTCAATATAAGAACATTAAAATAAATTGTCTTAAAATATAGTGAAATTTACTTTTTTTCTATGCTCCAGTTTAACTACTGGACTGAACAAACTATCATTTCTAAAGCAAAACAGTAGAATATCTAAAACATTTTTACACAAGAAAAATAAACTGAACTAGTGCTGGTAACTGACCAGGCTCTTGGCAATAAGTTGTTACACTCTTAAATAATATCAAACAGCTCTCTTTTCAGTTGTATTTCAGGTTCACAAACTAAAACAGTTTATATTTGACTGTCTCTTGTCTGTGCCAGATTGGGCAATGTGGGGAAAGACTGAGGGAAATTTTTACTAGTTTTGAGCTGAATCAATGTCTCAAACACTGGCCTCATCCATCTCATTCCCATCATTAGCAAGAGATCACCATTTGTACCTATAAGAGATCCTTTTCTCTATAAAATCTCATTATAAGAGATTAATGAAAGGGCTAAATACTTAATAAACAAGAAAAAGAGCTCAATCACCAAGCTGCCAAAACAAATACTGTATCCTGTTGAGTAATTTCCAGAGTCTGGATCTAATAAATAAACATAATAACTAGTTGATTTTCTTCACTCTGAGCTGCAGAAGTAGGTTGATCAATGTCATGTATTGCTGTGGTATCTGTACCACAATAGAGACTGCTGTACTATAAATACAAATAGAAATTCTTTAAAAATATTGGATGAAGATCTCTTTAAAATAAATTTGGCATTTCTCAATTATAAAAAAAGAAATCCATCCTAACATTACTATAATCTTCCAAATATCTTTGGCAAGGAAGTAAATCAGCGGTTGTCTCAGATGAAATCTAAGCACTGCCACTTATTTGAATACACGTTGTCATATTATATTAGCATCCAGTTGTACAAATATAAAAGTTGTCTTAATTCCAGTAATAGGTACAATCTGATTGGGTACATAAATGTTTTTATTTTTTCCCGTTTAACTTTTCATTCCTCATTTTCAAGACAACACAGTTAAAAGATCACTAAGCTACTGTGGTGTTTAAATCACATAGGGTGATGATTAATTTACAGATGCAACTACTACAAGAAAAAGATTCTTCAAATAGAGGTAAAATATGTACAATAGGCCCAAAGGCAGTTTACAAAATCGAGCTAATAAAGTTTTGCTTCACCACTAATAAATACAGGTGCTAATTGCAGATGTCTTTCATGTCTTTTGCCTGAAGGGACAGTTTAAAATTTTCATTTGTTTTATTCTTCTGATTTCTTAACTAATAGCTCCTATTTCTTGTGATATAAACCTGACAGAGATGTTGATAACTGTTTTTTCCACCGGATCCAAGTACTAGGTGAAATTCCATTTGTTTAAAGGAAAAATCACATAATGGAAAAGAGTTTAATTCCCAGAAAGTTTTTCTAGGCTTTTTCAGTGCTTGAAGTATGCATATGAAAAGAATGTCTTTGGTTCATATACGTAGGGATTCCTATTGATTAAGAATTAACAGTCAGAACTAGAATTAAAACAGATTTTACCATATAGACAGAATTAAACTTGTCTGAGCTTATTTTCAGATCTGACACATGTTGACTCGGCTACCACAAAACTAATGCCTCCTATGTTATTATGTTGGCCCACACCATCAGAGGCAGATGCTGGCAGTATTACAGTAAAGGTTGAACCTTCCTGACAATATTCTATTACCATTTGCTGACACAAGACAGATGGCAGCAGAGGGGCAGTTTGACAAAATGGCATCTGAGATGGCAGTGCAGATGAAGCAAAGGTGTTTAATTGAATTCCTCCACAAGGAAAACATTACACCCAAAAATGACATCAAATATTTCACAAAGGAAAGCTTCTACTCATAAATATGTAATGTAACTGGAAGCAAACTCTCTCCTGAGATCACTATGGTCTGTATTTTTTACTAAATACACAGATACTGGGGTGAAGCTATCAAAACTTTCAGACAACTACACTGCTGTTATGCAGAAGACTGCAGCAGTTGTCATGGGTTCCATGCATAGAATACTGCTAAACTCTCTACCACAGAATAAATACTGAAAAATACAGTTGCTAGGAGTTAGAAAATGGTGGGAACAAACAAACAAACATATTGTTCCTTGCAGGCTTGTCTCATGCAGTACTGACCAAAAGCAAACTACATACTCTTCCATAGAAGAGTCAAAAAAAGTTATTATTCTTTTTAATAGTACCAACTTTTTCTACACTCAATTTCCATCCAAACCATAAGGATGAAAAAATTGATTTCGTTTTTGAAAATTTATACACAACTGAGATGAAATGCACCAGGGTTGCTGATTACAATTAACCAAAGTATGCTCTTATTACAAGCAGTCAGTTCTGTTAGAATCCCAAATCCTATCAAATTATAACATAAATATAATAGTAGTTTTTTACTCATTATTTTAAATTTTTCAGTTAGTCTGGAGCATAAAACTTTCCTCCACTTGCTACGTTTCTTAGTACAACAATATCTCCTCCTCCATTTAAAAGTAGATAATGAATTTGCAAGTTGGTAATTCTTAGAGGAAAAAGGTTATCTTGAGGCTATGGAAGAGAAAATCATAAGGTATCATTCAAGAGTAAAATAATACTGCACTTCACATTTAAGCCATTTGGTATCACATGTAGTATGTATTTCTTTATTAAACGAACACTTTACTATACCTTTATAATCCACCTCTTTCTAAATTTCTCCTCCCAGCCACCTAGAGTCTTTCTTTACATATCTCTCCGTGCCAACTTGGCTATTAGCATAAGGTAGAATGTGCTTATTGATGCTTTCTTGCCTTAATGTGCATGCTTATTATGTAAAGCTGTTGTAGTGGTGCTCATTAAGCTGAAAACTAAACATCATCTTCAAGATCTTTAATTCTTTAATTAAAAAAAAAAAAAAAAAAAAAAAGACAAACCAAGAAGTTCCAAATGACAAAAATCCTACTGAAGAGATGTATGTGATGTTTACATGACGACTGTATTTTATTTTAAGGATTTTATTTCTAAGCATTTGGGTAAAAATTTTATCAGCAGAGTATTCACTCGGGAAACACACGACGGTCAGAATCAACAATGAAATGATTCAGCTCTAGTTTTGTCTGTATATCTACATAAATTTCTAAATATAAAATGATTTCTCTCACATTGATAGCTGGCCATTAAACACTCCTGACTAAACTACAACCAGAAATTTTTCAATTGTCCTAAAACATCCTTTGTCTACGTTCTTGGCACAGCTTTGTGCGCATTATTTTTACAGTGACAGTTTAGGTTTCTTCATGGGCACAAGCTAAACAATGCGATAGCTACAAGTTCCAATTTTTCCAAAACCCTGCATAACCAATTTGAAGCAATAAAAAATGAGACATAACCAATTTGAAGCAATAAAAAATGTGGACATTCATAAGCTATATCAGGGTTTTAATGCTACATTCAAAGAGTAAGTAAACACCATAATGTTACGGTTTTTTTAGACCTTTAAACCTCCTCTAATATAAAAAGGAATTTCTTGAGAAATGAGACGCTATTTCCTTGTCCACAGTACGGTGGAGTAAAAGTCCCCTCAAAGTAAGAAACATGACCGCATGCTTGTAAACTAGTATTTTAATGTTTATAATTTCAAAAAGAAATAAAGATATCAGTCCCAATGCACCACAAACTACATGTACAACATAGATAACTACAAACCATTTTTGTTGTTGCTTTAAAATTTATTTATTCTTTTATTTTAAGGTAAAATACTCGGTTGTTATCTCTTATATTGCTCAGTGAAAGACGTAACCTTACACAACTGAGAAAAAAGTAATTGTTTTTATAGGTTCTTCAATCCACATTAGTTAGCAAAAAATAGGCAAGTGTATAATACTTCGGTAGTCTTTTCTATATAGTACATTCTATTTAGCAAGCATAGAGATGGGTAAAAAGAGTCAGGAGAGATTTTTAGAAACCGTCCATTCACAACAAAAGGAAGTACTGACTTGCTCCTGGTCATTATCTTTTTGTCATATTTCCTACTTCCCACAACCAAAAGATTGGAAAATGATGTCTCATTGGTTGAAAACTGGAATAAATAGAAAATTTTAAAATATTATTTTGAAATTAAATTAAAAAATAATTTAAAAAAAAAACTCACAAACATGAAACCAGTACAAAATAAAATGCTTTTTCAGTAGTTATCTAACAGGAGAAACTGAACATGACAGTTGTTGATAATATATACAATGTTTTTCTTGAGAGCTCCCTCACTGAAAACAGTGTGATGATGGCTGTCAAATATGAGTGCTCCCATCCCTACTCTAAAACCTATGCAGATATTTAACATCTACAACAACCTGCAGTTGGAGCTTCAGAGCTGGGGGCCTTAAATTTACACATGAAATGTCACTAGGAACTTCGTGCTACATACACTTCCCAGAGTAGAAGAGCCAACTAGGAATTAATTGTACCTTCAGTTTCCTCACAGTGTCCCCCTACTAGACTCCCTTTTAAAGATAAAAATTCATATTCTTTTCTTACATTGTTCACAATTAAATTCATTTCAGACTCTAATACGTTGAAAGGCATCCTTTAGCTGATGAATTCTTTCTGAATTTTATATGTAGTAAGATGTTCTCTAGAATCCTTTCCTATTTTGGATAGGACAGGTTACAGGCATAAGGAAAACAAAACCATTACAAATATTTGAATTAGCTGTTATAGGAAAAATCCTGATCAATTTTCATTCAGGAGTTGAGCAACTCGACACTTTTCTTCATATCAGTGTCTATTGACAGTCTGAAAACCAAACCTCTAGAACTTCTACTTCAAATCTAAACCACCAGACCACCTGTCAGTAAAGAAAGTTAGTATGCAATCTGGCATAATCTTAGAGACTTAAAATGTTTTGTTCCAGTGGGTATAAGAAGATGAGGCACTGGTAGTCCATTCTATCTTGGCCTGGTGCAAGTTTCTAGGTAGCCACACATTACAAAATCTGTGTTTTTACAGTAAGAATCACAGAATCACATAACTGTAGGTTGGAAGGGAACTCTAGAGAGAGTCCAAGACCTCTGCTAAAGCAGGTTCCCTACAGCAGGTTGTACAGGCAGGTATACAGACAGGACTTGAATATCTCCAGAGACTCCACAACATTTGCTTTAGTTAGAGATTGGTTTTTGTTGTTTTTGTTGTTGTTGTTGGTTTTTTTGGGGGGTGGTGTGGGGGTGTGTGGAGGAAATAGAACTAGTCTAGATATAGTCTATCCATAGATTGTAGCTGTAGAATGTATAACTTTCCATTTCATTTTGAATGTTCCAGAAACTAAGACAGGAAGAGAAAGAATGAAATGGACAGAAATATGCACCAGGAAGTACTTTTTCAGCATAAGCTGAAGAGATTTAGGAAGTAAGTCTTGAAGGTCTTCAAGGTTGTGTATCATCTCTGTGAGATAATCAGAGCTATCCTTAGGAGTAATATATACTTCTGTGTAGCATTTTTTGTTTATCTGAGTATGTCATTTGGCAATCCTTTCAAAATGGCTCTTTATTTTATGCGGCATACTGAGCCTTGAGCACATAAATCAGTATACAACTAATGCTAGGTTTCCTTATTATCATAATTTTAGTTCGGAGTATTAAAATAAATAAATAAAATTAAAAAAAATATATACAAAAAAAATAGAATAGTGCACATAAAAAAACAAAAACAAAAAAAACTAGAGTAAAGCTGTATATGTTTTTTACAAGCTCAGTTTTGTGGACATTTAAAACCTATGATAAAACTTACATTTGTAGAAATTGAAACATTACTATATACTGAAAATCAGAATTTTTGTTTTATGAAGAGTTTCAGAGGCAACACTTCAATAATTATTTAAATTTTATGGTTGGTCCACTAACCAGACAGGTATAAGAAAGTTAAATGACATTTCACAGGTTTGAAAAGAGGGTTAAAAATACAATTTGAGAATAGAACCAGAATGTACCATCACTTTCCACTGAAATTCAGATGAAATTAGGTCTCCTGATCCCTTCAGCTCTTTTGAAGAACTAAATCTATAATAAATGAAAATACTACATGAGCCTTACAATGAGCCCTAGCATGAAAGGTATTTTTAAAATGACAATGACTTCTATTGAAGTCCTGAAACAGGGCAGCTGTATCATAGAAGACCATTCTATAGTGACAGATTTCTCTTCTTTCATAATTATGTAAGAACTTCTTTTTCAATGTAAGAACCATTGCACTTTACAGACATCATTACTGATGAATACCACTCATCTTTTCTTAATATAGTCTTACCCTCAGAGGTAGATAACATTCCTTCCCTGCATAGTCCTGCATGCTTAACATATTTTGAGGTAACAGTATTTTTCACATTTAACTGTATACTATCTCTATTTGATCAGAATATCTATCCCAAGTTTAAGTCAAGTATGCTGCCTTTTAAACTTTTATTCCTCTTACTTCATAATTTTATTTGTTATTTGATCCCAATTATATTATCTCATTATAGCAATGCAGCATTTCCAAAAGAGGTGTAACAACATAGAAACTAGTGGATGACAGGTTGGCCATGAGACAACTCCTTCTCTGGAGATACTCAAAACCTGTTAGGAGGACTACCTGTGCAACCTGCTGTAGGGGCCCTGCTTTGCAGGGTGGGCTAGACTTAATCTCTAGAGGTCTCACATCGAGCCCCTACAATTCTGTGATTCTGTGATCATATGTATAGGCCTAAGGACCAACCAGAGCTGATGAGTTTTGACAAAGAAACAGTAATTGTTATCTCCTCTGTTAAATACTCTTTCTCAACTATAGTAGTTTTTGTTTAACCATTTAACGTACTCATTTTTATTTTCTGTCACTCAGTTCATAATTATTCAACAATAAAATGTATTTTATTTCCTTCTCAATAAGACAGGTCCAGAATAGAAACAGACTGCATCAAAAGAAGTGTGGCCAGCAAGTCAAGGCAGGTGAACCTGCCCTTCTGCTCTGTACTAATGAGGCTTCTCCTGGACTACTGCATCCACATGAGGATTCCTCAGTACAGGACAGACACAGACCTGTTAGAGCACACCCAGAGGAGGACCAAGAAAATGATCCGAGGGATGGAACACACCTCTCCTATGGGAACATGCTGAGAGAGCTGGGGTTGTTCACCCTAGAGAAGAGAAGGCTTTGAGATGACCTGATATGTAAGGTGGAGCTATAGGAAAGGAGAGGACAGACTCTTCAGCAGAGTCTATTGTGACAGAACAAGGAGAAATGGCTTCAAGTTTAAAATGGAAGATTTAGATTAGATACAATAAAAAAGTCTTTTACATTGAGGGTGGTGAGGCACTGGAACAGGTTGGTCAGAGATTTGGTAGATGCCTTATCCCCAGAGACATTCAAGGCGAGGATCAAGCCCTGGGCAACCTGATCTAGCTGTGGATGCCCCTGTTCATCACAGGGGAGGTGGACTAGATGACTTTTAAAGGTCCTTTCCAATTCGAAGGATTCTATGATTCTGTGATTCCAAAGTTAGATATAGCTATCCATGTGGTACAGAAGATGAGATGATTACTAAATTGCTACTCCAAAATAGACATCTAATCCATTAGTTACAATAAATCACAACACTTGGATACAGTTTCTTCCTGCAAAGTCTCATGCAAAATCCCTGACTCTCCTAAACTTGTGTTCTTCATGTCAGAAGGAAATCTCCTTATCAATAAAATCTATCACAGACTGGGATCAGTTCTGCTCTCTTATATAAATTACTAGGCTGCAAGTCCCCTGTAATTAAAGCAGGCAGAACTGCTCACACCATCCATGATGACTTCCTTCCCCCCAGGAGACTTGGAAAATCTTAGATTAAGTTCATACTCAGGAGTGGTTTTCAGTGCTTAAAAGAGCTTTTAAAATAAGCTGCTGACCTCTTTCAAGGTTGTTTCAGTATCATAACAGTTTCTGCTCCCTGCATGCTTTGTAATGTTCTACCCTATTGAAGTAATTCTTGCAGCAAAGCAAAACGTTTTTTGTTGAAAGAAGGAAAGACTGTGTCCTCAAACTCTCTTTTCAAGGATTAAATAATTTTTATATCACTTAGAAATAAGCACTGGTTCTGTTGACAAGAAGAAGCTACTCTATGAAAAAATATGTCATCAATGGAAGTCAGTATTATAAAGCTACACATCTGCAGCATCCTAACAAGCTTCTTCTGAGCAGTTTTTAACAATATTGTAGGAATTAACCTTGTATATAAAAGATTTTTCAAGAGAGGAAAAATATCTGTGTAGATCTCAGTCTAAAAATATGATATATAGCCTTTGGCAACTAATTTACATATAATTAAATATAACCATTTCAGTGAGAAAAGCATAGGAAATGTTCTTGATCTTCATATAATCTGCTGGCAGTCCAATGCTTCAGGAACTATTTTATCACGTTTTCGTGTCATGCAGCAAAACTCAATACAACACTACCTCAATCCTTAGGATAACTATGATCTTCTCCAATTGTAATCCAGATGGTAAATTCTCAGACCTCCACAAACAGATACAAAAGGGTACTTAAACGTTTAAGCTACCGAATGGGATGTGTACTGCTACAGAAAACAAGTCAGTTTCAACACTATTCATAAAGTGCAGGATAACTTGATTAAAAATTATCTTTTATTAAAAGTTCTCATTAAAATACTTGATTTCACTTAAATCTAAACTTTTTTCAGAAATGTATTAGCCTTTAAAAAAAAAACAACAACAACAAAAAAAAAACCTCATAATCCATTTAGAAAAAAATAAAACTCCAGCCATCTTAAAAGCTAAATTTTTTTGTCCACTTGTCATTTTGGAAACATTTCTTAATGAATTTCTATTTTATATCACTCAAAATTCCCTTTCTTTTTCATTAATTTTCCTCTTCTTTATTATAAACATGAAGGCACATAAGATCAAAGCAAGACAAAAATCTGTTGAGGTGCAACCTCTCCTTCTACTGTGCTTAAAAAGAACAGAAACCCAACTTGAAAGTCTCAAAATTGAAAGTAAAAAATTAAAATTCCTTTGTTTTCATATGAAAAGGGAAATACAGACATCAATGTGAATGCCATATATGAAAAAAATACTCCTTCCTCCAGGAAAAGTCAGTAAGAAAGAGAAGAAAAATGCTTTAAGAATTTTTTCACTGTAAAATATACTGATGAAAGAACATAATAGAAGCTCTGTGCATTATTTCACATTTATACACTTAAAAAGTGTTCATAAGCTATTTTTTCAAATTAATTCTTCTTTAGCAGAACCTCAAGAATGAAAGGAACCAGAATGAACAGTATTTAGCCTGAACTATCAAACTCAGATTTCAACATACTAAGAATTCACTATGTTTACAGCTGATTCTTTGTCTGAAGTCGGTGCCAAACAAGTCAAGCTGTAAAATCTGTATTATAACTAGTTCCATGCAGTTCAAGAATATAAGAAAAATATGACATTTCTTTTAGTATGCACTGTAGTCACATATACCTGCCTCTCCTGCTCCTCAAGCAACAGTATGCTACAGGAAGTTACACTGCAGTGTGAATTTAGTGGATGTACTGGTTTTACTCTAAGTATTTACTTAAGGAATAAAGTAGTTAATAAATTATAAATTCATATTCTTGTACATTAAATATCCTGTTTAAGCAAGCCCCATCTTCTCAAAGAAAAAGCATCCCTATCATTGCAAGCCAATTTACACTTAGTCCATAGGAATATCCTTCATAAAAAGTGTGTATGGATGAAATAGTATAATTTAAATGTTACCTTCTTGCACACAACATTCTTCACACAGATAAACATGCTATTTCATTTCCAAACTAACCTATAAAACCTGCCACTCTGACTTGATACCATGACAAACCTTCATGCTGAAAATTATTTTATTTAAAAATTATTTTTTCAAAAGATGCTGTCAATAGTTTTGGCCTGGTTCTGCCTCGTTCCATGACTGATGGAGTAGCAAGACCCACAGATCCAAGCCCCAGGAGCTGGGGGAAGGGAGAAAAAGGTAAAAGAGAGATGGACCTTAAAAAAAAAAACAAAAAAAAAAAACAGTGGCAATGAGCTAACAGAGGATATGAATTTACTAGATCTGATATTTGAATGTGAGATAACACAATATAATACAACATAGTTGGAATTGAAGCTAATAAATAAAATGAGAGAGTGTCCAAAACTGAAGGCCTTACTCTAATGCTGAATGTGAGACAGCTAAGGAACACATTCCCCAGAGATGAGTAGAAAAAGAAGGGGGTAGTGTCATGACCTCCAAACAATTTTGTCTTTACCTTTGAATGGAAATCAGAAACAGAACAGTGAAGTCTTCTGAGATCTGTAGTTTGCAATTTCTCTTCTGAGAACCAGATACCCAGAATAATTGAAAATCCATGGAACTGCAGCATTAACTCTTTAACTACCAGTGCACTACATGATGTTATGATGTACTGACATACTGATAACAAAAACCATACAGCCACAACAGATATTAATAGACAATTGAAGGAATATTACCATACTGTCTCCAATCCACAGCTGGGGGCAAATTCAGCCACAGAATGAAGTTATTGAGTTCATTTAGGTAGGATGGCAGTGAATGGAAACCTTTCTGGTTATACCACACCTGAAAGAGAGAATGGAAATTGTGAATCTAAAAGAGTCTGAACATTGATCTGAAAACTCCCCTAATTTAAGGAATTGCATAATGATACTGAAGATGAATTCTCCTTTTACGGCACTTCTTATTTACAGAAGAAGATGGCCTAGGCAGAACAGAATGGTTTTATTTGTACCAGCCTTTAAAAAAGTGCAGCAGGTTGTTTTCTATTGTTGGAGCTGCAAAGCTAACTGAGATTCTCTGGTTGAATGAAACACTTTTTTTGCTTTACAAACATTTGGTTGAGCAAATAACACAGGAATACAATGCAAAAGCAGTATTTTCCAATTTAAGCAGAAACACAAAAGACGAGGAAAAGTAGTGTTATAAGTGAAGCACGTTAATTATAGACATTCCAAAAAGACTTATCAAAGTAATACCTGCAACTGACAGGGCATAAAAAGTCCAAAAACAGACCATGACCAATAAAGTTGGGAAAGAAAGAAACAAGGATGCACTGCTTACACAGTAAGAATGAAAACTATGCCAGGAAGGACAAAGTTAACATGGCACCTTTAACAAGCAATTATACTTGGTTTCCTGAGTGAGGAGGAAAAGTAAATACAGTCAGATTTAAGGCAGTCAAAGCAAGTCTGAGGACCATAGGGAGCATTTCTCATGTAACATACACTTTATTCTTAAATCAGACAGAACTGCCCCGTCTTAATAAATATACTCAAAATGCATACTCTCCTAGGACTCCATGAGAAAGAATCAATGCCGATGGACTAATTATGTCCCAAAACTGAGTATACAGTGGTCTCAGTTTTCCTTTTCCTTTGGAAATCAATTTCATTTCTATTCCTCCTTAATTGTTAATCAAAATGCCTTTAACCCTACATTATACCAAAAACTAGGTCAGAGAAAACAAAGCATCCTTGTTTTCTGTTTTGGTAACACATTTAAAATCATCTTCAATTACTGTCCACTCCTCACTGCACAGCAAGCTTTCATCTCCCCTTTGTCGTTTATGCAGCTGACAAAATTCTTATCCTTTTCCTATTTGCAATCAACTATTTGCTAATAAGCATTTTGATCATCTTGGGTTGGCGCTGGGCAGTTCTCACTCTAGACTATGGGCTGTATGTACATGTTTTTTTTGCTCTGTTCATGATGCGATCATCACAGTTACCTCAAATCTCATCCTAAGTTCCGACCTTTAAGGAAAAGAAAAAGAAGAATTCCTCTTTTATAAACATGTATGCAACCCAGGTCAATGTCCACAAATTACTACACAGAGTAGGATTCCCATTCTTTAATCAGCAAGAGAGCTCCTTAAGGAGATAAACTGAAATAAAACCCATATCCTGGATAAGTGCAAATTCTTCCACTGCTGGATCTCCTGTACTGATAGGTATCAGACAAAAAAACAAATGTTCAAAGGTCTTTTCCACAGACCAATTTCTCATTGTATCTTGTTTAAAAAGATTTGTGCAGAATATAAAGTTATAAATGCACAATGAAAATCCAATCCAATTTTGTTCATCATACTGAATAAAAGGCAATTAAGAAAACAATAAAGCAAAACCCTGATGACACATTCTCATTTAATTGAAGCAGGGAAAGTCTCAACTATTCACAGAATGCCTTAGAAACATAATAATGTGACCAATATTCAAATGAAAATACAAATATATATAATAATAATAATAATAATCCACAATACAGCATTGTGTATAACCATACATTTCAATATCCCACACAGTAATTGGAATTCTGAATTCAAAGTATTTTAGATAGCTGAATCAAACCACCAGAAAATAACCAAATTAAAGGTGGTTCTTTCATTGCTTATAATATTGCAATAAGTGAAAGAAAGAGCAACTGAGGTTGCTCTCTTCATCATAATATACATTTAAGCTCCTTTTGTCAAAATCCTTTTGATTTTTTTCTATATTGATTACAAAGCTAAAATATAAAAAATGAAACATATTATTTCCAACTGAAATATATTTCATATTTTCTGCGTGCTTCACAGGTGATTATTTACAAATGACAGGAAAGAGATAAGTATTAGAAAAATACATAGAATAAGATTATTAAATTTGATTTCTTATCATTTCATCATTTATCCATGACTGATAAAATTTGTTCCTGAGGAAAAACATTGCCCATCTCTAAATTAAAACTAAATTTTGTAAAAATATCTTTCCCATTACTCCGCATCATTTTTATCCACAATTAATATTCTAGAATTATGTTAAAACAGTGTTTGGATTAGCCTACGCTCTATAAAGGAAAAAGGATGAGGACTGGCAGAGAATGAGCATTAAACAGGAGAGATGTATCTTACTCTAGACATGTATACTATTGCTGCATAATAAAACCTCAAATTCCAAAGCCTTTCATACAGAAGACTTCAGAATGTCACTAAAGTCCACAGATTGGCTGACTGGACTATTTAAAATTTATTTTTCCTATTCAGAATTGTTACAAATAACAGCAACTATGTAACCATTCTGGAGTATATTTGCTCACAATTACCAAAAGTAATATATTTGAATATTTGAAGCAGAATATTTGAAGCAGAATAATGCTTTTGCCATATAGCATCATCTTCATCAGTGAATTTCCATAGTCAATGACTTTAACCAGTCAAGCCTGGCATATATTAGACAGATTCTTTTCTTTCTCACATTTGGAGGGGAACTTAAAAATCATCTAGTTCCAGCCTCAAAAATCGAGTTAAAGGCCTTCCATTAAGTCCAGGTAGACAACATCAGTCACACTTCTTTTGTCCACCTATGTAGTCACTCCATCATAGAAGGCCATCACATTGGTGAAGAAAGATCTGCCCTTGGTGAAGCAGTTTTGGCTGCCTTGGATCACTGCCTCACCTCACATGTGCCTTAGCATCTCTTCCAGGAGTATCTACTCCATGATCTTCATAGGCACAGATGTGAGGCTCACCAACCTGTAGTTGCCTGGATCTTCCTTTCTCCCTTCTATTGTACATGAGAGTGATGTTTCCCTTTTTCTAGACAGTGGAGACTTCACCTGACAGCCATGATTTCTTCAAATATGATGGAGAGCAGCTTGTCAATCACATCAACCAGTTCCTTCAGAACTCTAGGATGCATGTCATCCAGTCCCATAGACTTGTACACATTCAGACTGATGAGGTGGTCTCAAACTTGCTCCACTCTTACACCAATTTTACTGCCCCAGCTCCCACTTAGAAGTTCAGGGACATGAGAGGCATTAGAAGTCTCGCTGGCAATGAAGACTGAGGTGAAGAACTCACTAAGTACCTCAGCCTTCTCCATATCTGAGGGGGCCCACTAACCTTTGCCTAACAATTCTGAGCAAGGTATATAAATAAACCCTTCCAGTTGTTTTATATATCCCTCACCAAGTTCAATTCCATCTGCACCATGGCTTTTCTGACTGCATCCCTGCAAATCCAGACAGCATATTCATCCCAGGTCATCCATCCCTACTTCCACTGCTTATACTTTTCTCTCGCCTTAGCAGAGACCGACAGATCTTTGCCTAGTCTTGCTATTTTCCCATCTCATCTGCCTGATTTCTTTTTCTGGGAATGGAGAGCTCTTGTGCCCTCAGAAAGGCATCATTAAATTGCAGACAGCTCTCTTCAGTTCCTTTGCTCATAAGGTCCATTTCCTTGGGGATCTCATCCAGCAATTCCTTAAGAAGCCTGAGTTCATCCTCCTCAAAGTCAGGGTCCTGATTCTATTTTCTGCCAGGCTTATGTTCCTCAAGATCACGAACTCAACCAGGGCATGGTTAGTGCAGCCTAGGCTGCCTCTGATCTTAATCTCTTATATGATCTCTTCTGCATTGCTGAGCAACAGGACAAGCAATGCTTTATTTCTGGTACATCTGTCTAAATACTGGAATCAGAAAGTTGTCACCAATGGACTCCAGGAGTCTCCTAGACTGTTTGCAGGTCGCCATGTTGTTTTTCCATGTTATATCTGAACACATACACATTCACTGTTGGTATAGACTATTTCAGAAATTGAATAAATATTTTTAATTTGAACTGGAAAAATAAGTTGACTAATGGAGTAGGGAATAACAAAGATTCCAACATTTTCTAAAATGAAGTGAATCGAACAGTAAGCCTCTTCAAATGCAAATTTCTCATTTTACTTCATATGAAACTGTGTAAATGGTACATCCACTGTCTCATGAACAAGTCTGAAAGGTCAAAGTAAAAGTCTGGTCATTAATTATTGAAAGGTTAATGCAATAATTTGACACTGCATCAGTTGAAAGCCACTTCCAGGAGGTATTTTAGATAACACAGTGCCCTTTATGAATCCACTCCAATATTTTCTTTGGCTCTGAAATATGAAGCTTACTCACAAACATAGAATTATAATTTATCCTTTTGTCGATGCCAGGTGGAGCGATATGAATAACACATTAAATAAATCAATCAATGAAGGACCCTGACAAAATACACAGTGCTTGCATATCAAAACAATAGTTGTAAAGGTATAAAGACACAGAGGATGAAAACAGCTGTTGGAAGAACACACCTTACTGCAATCCTCTAGGACTTCAATTTACTAATTATGGATTTATGGAAGTGAAGTTCAAAGCTATAAGAAATCTGGAGGTAAAGGAGATTACAAATGACCTAAATGAAAGTATTTATAAGGCAGTGTGTGTGTATATTTGATATTTCCAAACAGAAGTACAAAGAAAAAAGAAAAGACATTGCAGTCAGACACCAACTTGCAATATTAAAAGTGAAATGATGTTGGTAAGAGTTGCAAAATATTTACACGCTGCTTTAACTGAACTTTGCACCAAAAGGAACTTGAGATAGAGTTTAATTACACTTCTGTTTTTCTCCTTCATTAATAAGAGAAAATTACATCTGTTGCCAAAGCCACAAAAATATTTTCAAGACAGAAAGGTCTTTCTCTCATACTCCAATTTGAAAACCAGAAGGTCAAGTTTCACAGCTTCCTCTAACAAGAAATCTGCTTGCATAAAAAGAGGTTACTGAGATTCTTCATATACTCCTCCAAAACTGCTCTCCTTCTTACTGGTCTTACATTTGAGTGGTCCTCAAAGGAACTTTGAAAAACATTCCCAAGATGAAAACAGCAAACAGCTCCAAAGAAATGCTTTCATATGTAAAGTTGTCCACAGAGTGATGTTGATTGCCACACAGCAACACCCACCACATTACTCCGGCGTAAGTCAGAGTTTTATCACAAGAAATACCTCATAAAGCAAGCTTTGAGCCAAAAATAAAGAAGGGTTCAGACAGACATTGACTTTGCAGAGTACAAATGAATATGAGATGATATTTGCACTTGCTACATAAAAAAATAGTTTTAAAGATGAGCTCAGTTATATTCTGAAATAGGTTCACAGGATAAACAACAGAAGGCTTATCATTTGACTCATTTAAACTTGCTTTTCAGAACATGGAAAATTTTCAAAAATTACAGACAGAGAAATAGATCATAATAGATAGCTTTTCCTCCAGTTTATAAATACAAGATTTTATGTGGTGATTTATTATGTGCCAAGGGCAATGAAGTCTGGACCCTCAAGAAGTAAGAAATGTATACATGTGTGCATATGTGCAATCCTTACCTTAATTAGAGGCTTAGATTTGATGTTATTCCATTTTTGTTCTCGATATTCAGAAGCTTTCTTCCAACCAAAACACCACCCACCATATCTGGTAACACACAATAAAGTGATAGCAGGTTACCCACCAAAAACTCCATCCTCCTTAGCAGTCTTTTTTATTATTATTATTATTATTATATTTATATATATATATTTCAATGATAAAGTGGTAATATCTAAATTAATGTGTTATTTTTCAACTGAAATTACTGTGTGGAAAGAGCAATTGACAACTGCTGGGGAATGCTCTGAGAAACTTCCATAAAGGGGGTTCCAGGTTACCTTTATACAAGGATACTGACCTTAACAAAAAACAATAGATGAAGGCAACTGCCCCCTTACATAGACCTGTGCTTTGGATCGGGAAGGACTATTATTGGTTTTTTTTTTAATTCACAAGGAATGAACTGCTTAGCCATTTTAGGATGAGGTTACCTTGCTTTGTTGGAAGGTCTCACTAAATATTCTTCCACAATCAACCCTGAGAAATTATACAAAATATGTCCTCTTTTATTTTTCACATAGGGAACAGAGGTATTGAAACTTGGACACATCTGAAAAACAGTATACAGAAAATAAGTGAAGGGGCCTTTAAAAATCATTTAAAAAATCGATGTCGCTAAAATTAGCTTTGTTTTTTTTCCGAATTTGCACACAGTTTTTGCAGCATTGCTTGTCAACTGAATTTAACTTTTTTTAAGCTTTGATAACTTATCAGTAAATTATGTATGGTTTCACGTTTATAAAGCATCTCAAATAATTGTAACTGTCACCTACATAATGAGTACCACCTTTGATTTCTCTTGCAACTCTGTCAGTCAGTTTTGTTTTGAAAACATCAAAACTTAAATATAAATTTTGACAGAATTACAGCAATGAAAAAGGCTACAAGACTTCTATTCACTTCTGTGCCAGAAAATAAACACAAAAGGCACAAGTAGAATATAGGATGAATTCTGATTCATGCACTGAGGGAGAGTAGTAGGGGAAAAAAAGGAAGGAGTTTTCTAGCAATTCAGTTGGATATTCTCTCAAGAAGACAGTTATTATGATGTGATACCTAGGAAACCTCATAAGGTACATAATGCTTAAAATCTGATATTTCGCCATGCTTATTTGACACTTGACCCTACAGGTTATAAATCAGTCTCAGATAATGCAGCTTTCCACAGCTCACAGGTAAAATTTCTGCCTCCGCAGACAAATTGCCTTTGAAGTACCATAGTTACTGGGTCTCTCCCTGCCATTGAGTCCCCGTTACCTTTTTTATTTAAGCTTGTTTTATTCTAAGTATCATGTTACAGTATTAGAGGAAAAGGTGCTCCTTGACCAGGAAAGTCAAAAATTAGTTCCCCCTTCCAATTTCCCCAAAATTAAATTTATCTCAGATACAACTCTCACTCCAATAAATTTATCTCCTTCATAAGGACATAAATTACTGATGAAATGGTCCCATCAAGGCAAATAACTTAGTTCATACAATTTCACACCCCACTTTATTACTCAGTGTAAGAACAATGCAACTGGAAAAGTCACTAGTCAGAGAGGTAAGAAAATAATTAACTTTTTCAAAATTCTTCCCTGAAAAGCTATTTTATTTTCACATATATAGTTCAAAACAAAACTAAACTCTAACATTAAAATTTAGTCAAACACAGACTCCCTGGTAGCTTCTAATAGCTAGAAACACCTGCCCTTTCCATTTTAGAGTAAGTAGTTTTTCTAGTAATCAAGTGTAATGTTTTAACTTTATTTTGCATGATTGTTTTGTAAGCAAAGTCCTATATCATGCTTGAAGCCAAGTTTCATCTGATGAGTTCAGCTATCTTTGATTCCTGTTATTTCAGGTCAACCTAAAGCCACTTCTACGATACACAAAAAGCACACTTAGATGCATAACAAAATTGTGCAGGCTTTTTCTCTGAATACCTCAGAATACATAATCCAAATGTTAGTTGAGATAAAGCAATATCTGATCAGAAAAAAAGGTCAGTGTTCTAAGCATTTACCTTCTCAGTTATACCCCCACCCCTTCAAAAAGAATAGTTCAGGTGCTGCATATAATACACAGGAAGCTTTTTACGTAAATACATACACATAGATATACATACCTCCTTTGCAGACATGCATCCACATGAATTCAGGAGTGTTTGTGATTCCATCTGCCAACATGAATTACTTTTTCTAATGGTAATAAACATAATTATATAAACAACCATCAGGAGAAAGGAATATATTGTAGAAGAAATCCACAGAGTAACAAGTCTGGAATCTTGAGACCCTTCCTAGTATTTTATCACAGCAGCAGCTAAATCTGAAGATATATCAAGTTTTATTTATTTGAGTCAAAGTGGATTCACAAAAAATATTTACCTAAATAAAGCAACAAAGGATTTGCATGCTTTGTGTTTTCATCAGTAAGGTAAGTAAAGAATAGTTGCCATTCTGCATTTCTAACTTTGGATATCTGGAACTCTAACAAACACCCTCATAATTATTGTCTAACCCTCATTCATACGAGACATGAGACTCAATCAAAACCCTACTGAAAGTAATAAGAAGTCTGTCACTAACATCTAAGGGATTTGAATCAGACCTTTAACAATTAAACCTATTTACACATATTCTATCTGGATACTACCTCCTTAGTCAAAGCAGATTTAACTTTAGCCTCACATTCCGAGGGCTGCAGCACAATGAAGAAAGACTGGAAGAGATGGACATCCAAGCTAAGATCTTGGAGAAGAGCAGGCTCAAGAGAGACCTCAACAACCTTACGGTACTGAGGGAAGCTAACAGCCAAGACCAACCTTCTACACAGTCTGGGTGACAGAAAAAGGGGTAATTGCTTTAAACTAAAAGAGCAGAGATTTAGGTTAGTTGTAAGGAAATTCTTTACTCAGAGTGTAGCAAGGCACTAGCACAAGCTGCCCAGAGAAGCTGTGGGTGCCCCATACCTGGAGGTATTCAAGGCCAGATTGGATATAGACCTGGGCAGCCAGAACTGGCAGGTGGCAGCCCTCCCTATGGCAGGGAGTTGGAACTAGATGATCTTTAAGGTCTGTTCCAAGCTATGCTACTCTATGACTGCTGAGAGAAGATTAAGATAGTTCACATTACCAAAAATTAAAAAATAAAAAAAAATATTAATTCTCTGCTTCTTTACAACTTTTGTTTTTATCTATGCTTCTACTTTCTCTTTTGTTTACATCTATGCAATCAGCATTTTTTTTCCTAGATAAAAATTGAGGCTAATTAATTTTTACTATTAAAATTTCACAGAAAATATAATTATGCTAGATTTACTGATTTCCTCACTACTATCAGCATCCATTTCAAGTTAACAGCAAGTGTTAAATCAGTATAGAATATTTTAAAGTAGTTATGTTATTCAGTTACCCTTGTTTTGAATGCATGCATGTCAAGTCCGAGTCAAAGAAATATCTCAGTAGAATCTGAGAAAGGTTTCCTAGATTATCATCTTCAATGCTGTTCAAAGCAGGCCAAAGGGAGAAGGAGTGGATGGAGGAAAGAAACACAAACATGTTAAATTGCCTAATTCTATTAACTTTCAGCCTCACAGTTCTACATGTTTACAACAAAATTAAAGAACTAACTAATACATGCATAGGAAACATACAAAACAAGAAATGTATTTTCAAAAATTACATCTGAACTTGTAAAAAAAATTCAATGCAATTACCCCTAGACAAATCTAAACTTCTCCCCATAGCCATTCTTCTCATTTCAGACATGTTTTAAGTGTTTTGTATCCTTATAAATATATCCAGATATTTGTCAATAGATAAAACTATCTATCTGATTTACTGAAGACAATACTCCAGATGATTTCAAAGCTAAAAGTACAAAAACTAGAGGTTCAGCTAGAAGGGCACAAACTTCCTTAGTACTGCATGGTACTGCCTAAGCTGAGACCCTATTCAGAAAAATACTGATCTAATCAATTAAATATGCTGAAGCATGCAAAGGTTTTTTAAAATGCACTTAAGCATTTACATGTATGTGATCATGATCTGTATTGAATGCAAACTGCTCCAAAATCTCTGTCCTTCCTCCAGCAATGTACAATGCCTACAAAAATATGGGAACTCAAGGATAAAGGTCCCAGAAGCCTGGATATTGATGACGATCAATGAATTCTTTACCTAAAGAAGGATTCTGCATTCTTGTAAAGACCTGGTGTCATCTTGAGAGAAGGATAATCAATAGCCAGAGGCTTCACACTAAACAAGGCCATTGCCAGTGCAACAAAGAGGACTGGCAGAAGCACATTTGACAGACTTCCTCTCCAGTCTCGCCTAATGTGTTGAAACCTCTTCCGCAGAAGGGCAACAATTTGCGCAAGAATGAGATTAGTTCCACACACACGTGAGGCCTCCATAAGTGAAATATCTGTAAGACAGAAATTAATAAATAAAACTGAAGAAAATCAAATTACATGAGTTGTTTTTTTCAAATATAAAACACAATAGCTTTTTGATAGGGAAGAAAAACCACACAAATCTACAGTGTCCAACTGGGTGGAGCAAGACAAATCTTCCCCCACCTCAGTAAAATTAGTTAACTATTCTACTAGGTCACAATCTGCAATGATTGAAATCAGTGGCAACTTTTCCTTAGGAATTTCAACAGGAAGTCTTTGGAGTATGTTACAGCACATAGATGCTAGAAAGGTAGATTCTCATAAAAGCATTCCCTTACTTTCTCTGCTCATAGAGGACTGATAATGTTTATTCATACGTTAGTTAAAGTGATTCACAATCTCAGTCAATGGACTGTCTGTCACATTCTCATGGGAGTGTTCTCACAGCTTACTGGCATCTCACCAATCAAATTTTCCTGATATACTCTCTAGGAATTTAATTTTGTTGCTCTTTGTGTCTAATGTTGTGCTCAAGTGTGTACCTGTGAGACATACCAATCACTTGGCCTCTATTTTAGGTTCTAATGTCTTTTAGGTATGTGCAGGCTATTAGCAGCTCCTCCAGTCTTGCCAGACTGAACATACTGAACATCAGCCTTTTGTAGAGCTTAGCAGTCTCAAGCAGATTTATTAACACAGAAATTTGCACTGTAGCAAAAGTGTACTGTCTGTTTACCATAGTGCTCAAAGACAAATCATATTTTACAATCCCCTGTGATTTGTCTCTTATCGCATTCTATATAATGAGACAGTACTTCCATGTTACATTTTAACAGCTACTTTTAAGAGAGCTTTCAAGTAACCTTAAATTATCTGTCTTTTGCTTTGAACAGTTTCTCCAAGTTTACTTGAAATTTAATCCCAGGGGAGAGTACTGTAGGACAAACAAGGGGGAAAGGCAAAAAAAAAAAAAAAAAAAAAAAAGATGCTGAATTTCTGAATTTCTGACAGACTGGCCATTGAACAATACAGCTCCAATTCTGTGCTATCATAAACTTGTGATTTCTTATATTAAAAATTACATGTGCTTTGCCATGGAAGAATTTCATCATATCAAGTAGACACATTATGGGAGATCTCAGCTTCTATGTTTTGGTACTACCTAAGAGGTCACCATGAGAATTTCACAGTGACATGGGCTTCCTAAAAACAAGATTTCTGAAAAAAGATAAACATCATATCTACCTTCAAGATGAGCCAGAAAAGAGGATCAAGGTGAATACATTCGGATCAACCTCAGTCCCTGCTATAGTTACAAATGAAAACCCCAGAAAAGTATACCGAAGATACAAAAAATAAGTTGCCTGGGATAGGCAGCATGGATTTAGCAAGGTCAAAACATCTCTGGCCCACCTAAAAACTATGAAGACAAGATTGGTTTAGTGAATGAAGAATGAGCAGTGGATGCCTTTTTTCCTTGACTGAATGTAGCCTATGACATGGTCTGTTGTGGAGCACCCTTAGTACAAGAAAGACAAGGCCAGGCTCTCTGCAACACACTTTGGACTGGATTGGTGATACTGGGTGCAGGAAAGAGGCAGTTAGTTACAGTGTCTCTGAAGACCAGTGGTGAGGAAGACACTAACAATGATGCACACATCCACACCAGGTAGAGACCCACATTGGAGGTGGTTGTAGGGGGTTAGCATT
This sequence comes from Excalfactoria chinensis, assembly GCF_039878825.1. Taxonomy (NCBI): domain Eukaryota; kingdom Metazoa; phylum Chordata; class Aves; order Galliformes; family Phasianidae; genus Excalfactoria; species Excalfactoria chinensis. Next base: position 65,973,495 of record NC_092826.1, read on the forward strand.
TGGATGAGAGCCACCTTCCCGTACAGCTGGTGGACAGAATGAGTTCAGAGACAGCACCCAGAGGTAGTGGCGGTACTGAGTAAGAGTTTCTGCTCAGGTAAAACGCAAAAGAAGCAACAGGTAGCAGCAAGGACACAGGAAATTCCTACTCAATAAATCGTGAAAAAAATTAACTGTCATGATAATCAACAAATAGAGCAAACTAAACAAATCCCTGAGTAACCAGTTCTGAGTTGATCTGCTTTCAGTAGGAATTCAGACAAGATAATCACTAAATGTCTCTTCATACCCTAATAGCTTCTGATTCAATCAGATTCCAGTTACTTCTTAGTAATTAATTTTAGTTTTATTTCTAGAAAGTAAAGCAGTATTTATCCTTTTAATTCTGATACTGAGTAGCATTTTTTATCTTATATATTCTCATAGAACAGAAATTCTGCCTATTAGCAGTTCTAATCACAGACATGTCCTACTAGCTTGACAACACATACAAAAGGGACTTTGAATTTTAGTCTTTTGTAGAGGGAAAAAAAAAAAAAAAAAAAAAGTAGCTACAAAATTCAGACAGCAGTCCTATGTTCAAATGTCTCAGTCAAGTGCATTTGAAATTTGGAACCTGGCTTTCCATAAATTTGGCAACTAGGAGAAAACAATCTTGGAAAAAGAAGATCTTTTAAAGCAAAATTTTAGGGAAGTATTAAGCTTTTTGAATTACATCATATTATGGTAAGATTTTCCACAGTTAACACACAGAGGCACTTGAAAGCAGAATAATTTGCAAGGGATGGGTGTTTTTAAAATAAATGAAATCCTGTGTTTCCAGCTGAGTATTTCTGCAATTGTAAAATATACTGTCTCTCATTTATCAAAGCTATCAAAGTATGGAAATGCAAGAAAAGTACAAAGCAGCAGAATACAATGAAAAATCTACCATAGTCCCAGATCTGCTCATAGATTATAAGCATGAAATGGGAGTGAAAGATCCTTCAAAATGTTTGCTCCCTTTGAATCTCTGAAAGAGGGCTATCACAATTACTTTCTAAAGGCAGGAAGGGAAATCAAAGCTGCCATTCATTTTGTTTCTTGACAAATGAAGCAGAGAGAAAAGCTAACAAATTCATTCAGATTGCAATAGGAAGAGAAATTGTTGGTCTAAATAATAACAATGGTTCATTTGGTCCAATATCCTGACACTTTTTTGATATTTCTGAAGCTGGACAGCCAAGATGTATCTCAAGACGATGCAAGAAATCATTATATTAAAAGTATTTATTTGCCCCAGGCATTTAAAAAAAAAAAAAAAAAAAAAAAACAAACTTTAAAATTATTGACATTTCTAAGAAAGTCCATATTCATTATAGAAATCTCTTCAGGATGTGTCAAATCATCTTATATTTCAACCCTTGTGACCTTGAAGACTTTCATGCCATTATGTTTCATGTTAAAAAAAAAAAAAAAAAAAAAAAAAAAAAAAAAAAAAAGTACACAAAACAACAAAAATCACTACCTTGTTTGTTTTGAATTTATTTTGTTTGATGGTGCTGGATATAATCTTAAATCTTTTTACAGGAGATGGATTATAGGAGCTCCCAATCTGTTTTCTGCATACACAATCTCAAGCTCTCAGTCTTCTCATAAAAATTTTCCATAGCCCTAATCACCTTCACCATTTGCCTCAAATCCACTTATATTACTACCATATCATTCTCGAGACATATTGTGTTCAGTACTGCCGTCTATCAGACGTGAAGCTGATTTATGTAATAGCATTATGCATTCATGTACCGATCTCTCTGCATTCTCCATGCATCATGCCATTTTGTCTGACTGCAGACACATTGTAAAAAGGTAAAAAGTAGCCTGTATTTGGCTTTCCATAATTGACTCAAAAATCTTTTAAGATTTCTAAGGTATTAAATTACTAAGAACAAGAAAAACACAAAGCATTTATGTCTGCACTTAACATTTAACCCTTTGTATCTATTAATCTTATTTTAATTTACTTTTATCTTAGCTAGAGCCTACAAAACTAATGTTTGTTTCATAAAACTCGTAGTGCGCTACCTATATTTAGTACATATGTCAGGAAACACAAAGGGTTTCTTGCACTGAAAACCAAGGATGATTGGCCATCTAAAGTAGCCTGGTCTCGAAGGAGAAGGGCATATTGCTAAGTACAGTGTTTTCATCATTCATTATCTTTGTCTTTATTTCCCTTTCTTCTGCACACTTTAGTTCAGATTGTTTACTTAGATCATACTGAAGAAAAAGTTGGAATAAAGCACAAGTATCTTCAAGTCTTCTGCGGTGAACTGTATTGTCGCCAGAAAACATTCATCACAAAAGAGCATATTCTTCGGAAACAAAAGATATATGAAAAACTCAGCCAGATGGACATAATCATATCATGCCCTGAAAAGGAAAATCCCTGTTATTGGGGTAGCCCTAATTCTCCAATTCCAAATTTCTGTATGATTAACTCGCAACAAGTACGCTAATTTTAATTTCTAGGAGATAATTTTCCAAATAGATATTTGAGGTTTTTTGTACTACTATCTTCCCTGCAGTGATGCACCTGCAATTAACTGCCATGTGGAGGAGGGAATGAGAGAAAAAGGAGGGAGAAAAACAGGCAGAGGAAAGTGGTTACAAAACAGAAGCCTATTTGCAATGCCTTAATTCACTGTCTGTGTTCTTTACAAGTACAAAATCAGAGAAATACAGTCTGTCAGAATTGTCCAGAAGAGACTCCAACTGACCTGATACAAAGCAGACTTGGCAGAAAGTAAGAATACATTTCTACATGCACAGGTAGACACTCACCATATAGAACGTCTGTGCTAGAAGACACTCTCTTATTACAATAAGCAGCACGCCATTTGAGACCATTTCCTCATACTTTTAGAAGTGTAAATCAATACTCTAACTATTAGAATAAGACAAACACATCTACACTAAGGTTACAAAACTTCAAGATTGATCCAAATGTAGATAGTAGAGCTACAGTCCACAGTATTTCTGCTGTGTTTGATGAAGAGCAGACAAGAAACACAAGCTGAGTGCTCTCTCTACCACAGCATAAAAGTTTAAATGCAAGATTTAAAGCCACTCTGGAACAAGCCTATTCGAATTGCTCAGAGAAAACAAATGGAGCAATAATTGAGAATAATTAAGGATATTTTTAGATGCTATCTTTACTGGAATTGTTCTAATAACAATAAAATCATGTCAGAATTTCTGCAGGAAAACAATTCAAAACTGAAAGATGAATGAGTTTTACAGGAGGCACGTTTTATTCAGACCTACAGCTAAAGCAAACAATTGTAAAATTTATCTGATGAATTGCTTACTTCCTCAAGCATTCTGCTATCTCATAGTGGTACTAAGCTGCTAGAAAGATCTTGATTAACAGAACTGAATGTTCCATTTTTTTCCTAATGCACCTCCAATGAATACAGTAACGTGTTCAAACTGCAAAACAGAGAGACATATAGAATGAGATTAAAATTACCACCTATACAGAAGTCCAACATAGGGTCTATATGTCATAAAACTGCATGTATAGATGTCAGATGAGGAATTAAGACATCAGTGAGATAAACAAATCTTACCAAGTTGTCACCTTGTGACCTATATAAAGTTATTGACTGAACAGTTAACAAAAGGAAATGCAGCCCTAAATGCTGGTTGTTTGGTATGCTGCCTTTCAGATTGAATGTGCTATGCATACTTTCCTTGTAGCTCCTAAACTGGACTTCTGCTAGCTTTAAGCAACAAAAATCTGGTCCTCCTGCAGAATGTTACTACCATCTAGAGAACAGATGTGTGACTACTAGCAATGTCCTGACCTGAAAATGAGAAGTTACTCCTGTAGTTGTTAAAGTGTGAAACAGAAATCCATGTAAAGAAAGCCAAATAATACCTCAGCTCAAAACTTCATCAGAACCTCAGAAATGGAAACCAATTTTCCCAACAGCAAATGTACAAGCAAAATAAACAAAGTCAATCCAATGATTCTGTCATTAAATCCTAAGTGCTAAACTTAAGAACTAAAATGCCTTAGGAAAACTGATTTTATAAAAACAATTAAGGGAGGATGAAGCTTACACTCCCCTATGTTATTTTCACTTTCTATACCCTGACTTGATTAAGTACAATAACATTACTGTTTCTGATGCATCTACACAAATATTGATCATATCTGAGTGAATTTTAAGGCATTTATACAGAAAACATACATGTTCCTAAACACAATGGTATGAGTCTTCTTCCAAACACTTATATCTGCCAACATGCAAATTAAGTTGAGAAGATATTCTCAATATATTTGAACATTCATATTATTTTCAACTGCAGAAGAAAAACACAAAAGTTCCAAAATTGTGTTCTATAATCACAATGAGTGTTCAGAAATAATCTCTTTGAGGGCTCTTTTAACAGAAAAAATAGGAAAGCTTTAATGACAGAACAGAGACATGAGAAAGTAGACAGATATTCCATGAAGTTCTCCCTAAGCAATTTTCCATTTCAGAAGGAAAAGTGTTTAGGCTTGATAAATATTACTTAAAAGTAAAAAATTTAAAAATGACCATTTAGATTAGATTAAATTATTTATATGGGTGAAGTTAAAGGATATGTATTTGCATCTGTAACACAACATAATACAAGAACATTAATAAAGCAAAATGCGTGTCTTAAAATCTTTAAGAGCACATGCACAGGATAAGAGACATGCCCAACATGCCTTTGACAGTAGATACTAGTATAACTACTTCTTAAATACACAAAGTACCAAGACCGCCACTTGCTCCAATTCTGATCCTACAAAACAGATTTTTCCCCAGCATCCATTCAGACCTTATTAAATGCATTTAGTGACTTACAACAGCCACTCCTTGAAATAGAAAATTAATTTACAAAGTCTTTGTTTCCATAACAATAAGCAAACCTCACACACTGAAGCTGGCAGAAAAATGTCACATGCTCGTTTCCCCCCAGAAAGGTGTTTCATATGTAGCTAATAAATTAAATCATGCTGTACATTTCTGTGCTTGATAGTTTACGTGATGAGTGAACGCAGAGCTTTTCATTCTGATCTTTTATAATATTCATATAAGGAACTGTAAAATATTACCAAAAAGCCTCCTTGAAAATAATTACCAAAAAGCCTACAAACATTGTCCTATTTCACAGTATGTTAAGCTTTATTTCATAATTTCTTCCTCTTCACTGTATTTTCATTCCCTTTATTAAGGAAGGCTAAACTTGGAATATGGAACAACTATTTCTTTCAGCTAGCCCCCCAATGAAGTTATGGCTCAACCATAAGAGTCTGAATCCTATCCACAGTACTGAATATTTGCCAAGCACAATTCAAGGGACCATACAGAATTTTTAACATAGGGTGCATAAAATATAGTAAGAAACAAGAAAAAGCTTGAAGGTTAGCACGTCTTCAGATGAACACAAACCCCGTACTAAAAATGACTCCACTGCTGAGACAAGACATTAAGAATAAATGTTTTCTGACATTACATCTGAGACTTCAATCTCTGAGTGAAAATTTCCTTCAACACGAAGATTCCATATTATAAAGGAGCGAAATAACCAGTTTATCTTGAACATTAAAAACACTATCTTTTTAAAACTCATACTACTGAGCAACAGAATAAGCATGAACCAAAATGGATTTCACTATTTAAACTAGGAAGTAACTATTGCTATAGGTGTGCCCACATTAGTGTTAGTTACATCAGGCAATCCATCACCTTGATGTTTTAACATACCACTGAATGCAGATTTTTGGAGATGTTACAAATGTGGGGGAAAAAAAAAAAAAAGACACCACTAAAAGCACAAAGTCATTCACAAAAGCAGTAAATGAATACAGGAATCCTGTCTGCTAGGATTTCATCTAACTTCCTAGGAAGATTTCTACTTCTCTATTTATTTATTAATTAAGGATTTCTTAGGAAATATTACAATATGAAATGGAAGACAAGTCCTTAAGAGTGCAGAACAAGCCTCCTGAATATTTCATTAAAAGAGAGGATATAAAAAATACTGTGAATGTTCAGATTGGCTAGCAATACCTTCTCCCTGTCTGCAGCTGTTGTAATAGCCCCAACAACACACAGGAACTGAAAGAAAACAACAGGAAATTCTTGAATATGAGGCAAGGTTGCAGAGGTAGAGGTCATATTATATATACATATTATATATACACAGGTTGCTCCACAAGTATTGCCTCCTACTTATTTCCAGAGAAACTACAACAGATAGAAAAGCACAATAATTCAGAGCAAATCCTCAGCTACAAAACACTGTTTTTCAACATAGGCATCACCATTAGCTATGTATTTTCACCATGAATAAACAAGAGCCCGCATGTCACTCATAAAAATCTGTATGGCCATCTAGAACATGGCTTGCTGTTCACATCTCTGTTACCACAGCTGAAGTGCACCACCCACCACCTCACTGTGCTCACATACACTGTTTGGTCTCCATTAACATTCAGCAAGTGTCAATCAATGTCAGTGAGTGCCATTTTTTCCACATGGAGGAATTCAGTGACACACCTTTGCTCCACCTGCACTTCCATGTCAGATGCCATTCTCTCAGACTGTCCCTCTGCTGCCACCTGCCACACAGCAACAAAATGTGATGGAATATCAGTAGGAAGGTTCAATCTCTACTGCCATACCACCAATACCTTCTTCTGGTGTATAAATGTTTACACACAAGTGAGAGAGAAGGAGGGAGAGAAGGGAAGAGAAGGAGAAAAGGAAGCACCAGCAAATCTGAGGGAAAAATAAAAAGATCCTAAAGAAACATGCTGTCAAGAAGAGATGACTCAATTGCTTGGATGGAATGCTAAGAAAGTTCACATAATACCAATTAACTTTGTATAAACAAAGCATTTTTACTGCATCCACAACTATCTGAATCTTTTGTCCTTCAGCTTCAAGAAGCACCTAAGCAGAGTAGATGAGCTATGAGATATGTAGAAATTCAACATGCAGTCATCACCATCACATTAACACACCTATCAGTTCTTGTCACCCACAAAAAAAATGTCTCTCTAAATGATCGTGCTTCCTCTGAATAGAAAAGGCAGTATCTCTTCTGTCATAAGATGGGATGAGATACTTTTCTTCATTATTTTCAATTAGTTAGAAATGAAAAATACTCAGTAAATTTCAAACCACAACCTCACATCTTTTTCAATACATATTTATGTATGACGTTTCTTTAAGCATACCTCTCAGTCCAAGTGTTTTACACTTTAGGTACCAATGAAAATACTAAATTACACAGTGAAGGAAAGCTACTACTAACTCACAAAAGGTACCCTTCTATGGAACTGTCTCAATTCCATCAACAGAATAGATTCATAAACAAATAATTATTTCCAAAACAGAAATTTCAGATGGGATTATGATTTTCTCAGCTGCTTTCATCCAGACAGAAAACTGCAATCATATATTTTAATTGAGAAACCCATTTGGAAGACAATTTATTACTTTTATCTCTAGGGATGTAAGAAGCAAAAGGCCCCTGTGACCAAGGCAGGCAGGGTTCATTTCTTTTATTTAACAGCAATAGAGACAAATATGGAGATGGAAAGAAAATGGAGAATAGGAAGCGTATCAACTTTCTGGCATTGTGAGAATTCCTCTCTCTACTGAAAATGAATGCCATCTTTCCATGACTATTAGAGCCATTTAATGAATGAGCCTTACTAACAGAAAGTCCAAGATCTTGGAAAAAGACAGGTATCAGCCACAAGAAAAGCAACTGAGAGGGAATATTTTTGGATGACAGAAGTAGCAGATGAAGAATGAAACACATGTGAAGTAAGGATAAAATCCAAACCATTTATTTTCAGAAGGGTAAAAGAAGCTACATTTATGCCCCTACTGAAAAAAAAAAGAAAAAAAAAAAAAAAAAAAAAAAAAAAAAAAACGTACATTAATTTTAAACAATTTAAATGATCTGACCCATGAAATCAGAAATATTTTCATGACTGCTAATACTATATGCTTCAGACACTCTTGAAAGTGTGACAAAAAGAAAAAAGAGGCGAGACTCAGGGCTGAAAAATCAGAAGGTAAAGAATTGAAAGAGGAGAAATTTTCAACATATACCAGAATCACAATATTTCCTCTAAGAAAACAATTAACAATAAACAATCTAATACGTCTGGCACTTCTTTCTTACTTTCTAGTGCTGAAGTTGTAGTAAAGTATTATCTATACTGTTAACAGAAGACTGAAAGATATGCATCAGGTTTAAATAACTAGTAAAACTAGTTGTGCATCAACTTGCTTCCATTCCAATACTTTCAGTGGACAGCTTAACCAAGCAGTATAAAGATGAATAAGCTTTAATAGCACTTCTGTGAGCTATTTTGTCAGTCTCTATGGTGTTTTATGACAATGAATTTCCAATGTTATGTATCACCATGTATAAAAAATATCACTTTATTTATTTTGAATTTCCAATAGTTTACTTTCATTTAAACTCTAATTTTATAGCTCCAACTGTGCTTTACTTTTTGAAGAGTTTTGTACCCAGTTGGTATCTCTCAAACATGCTTAAAACATAAAATCCAACAAGATTAATTAATTCATTTGGTTCTTCAGCAAGATATTTGAATATCTAAACATCCCATTATTAGTCCTTTAAAAATTTAGTGAATCCATTCTGTAGCCTATATATCCCTCAGCCTACATGCAATACACAGAGAGCCAGAATGCAAAAAAAGAGGAAGCCTTGGAACAGCAATCACTGTTCAGCAACAGTCAAAACACTGTTGTGTCATCGGCACTGTTTTAGTCACAAATTAAAAACACAGCAACCTCCCAGCTGTCAGATGTAGCATAGTATATCATTGTAAAACAAGATGAGAAAGTATCAAAGCTCTAGCTTCAGTGACATACTGTCCTGTTTATACCAAGCAGATGTTTCTTGCCTCTTCATAGCATTGTCATCAGCCAAAGTCATGAATTGGTTTCATTCATTTTCTCTACTTATTTAAGATGGGACATGCACACAGCTCCAATACACCAACTTTTCTAGGAGATAAAAGATAACATTTTGGTTTCTGCACAAACCTGAGCCCTCAAGGCCTCAGTGCTACCAAAGGATACCAACATTCCTGTATTAAACTTTGTAAATGAAGCTCTCTAATGCAAATTCTTTCATAAATCAAATAGCAGCAACTTGTGATCTTCCCAATAACTAAGCTGTTTGCTCAAGGGGATTTTGAAAATTCATTTAACTACTTTGACAAAAGAAAGTTTGACTGCCTTTGAATTTGCTTTCAAAATTATACAGGTCAAGCTATTGCCCACAGAGTATTCTGGTTAACTTTGACAATGATGGATACCTTCATGACCATTTCCCAAATCCCTTATGCCTACACTTCACAACTGTCCTTAATGATGAATGACAGTCATCTGCATTGAATGACAATTTTATAGCACTCTCATCCCTAAAGAAATGGCATTATTATCACAGTTTCTTACTATAATTTATCAGAATGAAAAACATAGGGCCTCTGATTCCTAGATTCTTTATCAATGTGACAAATGCTAAACAGTTTTTTGAAACGTGGACTGTAAGAGATAGCAAATTCTTAAGTGCAGTATACTGCATTTTCATTAGTTTAGGAATGGTAAAATCTTACTGTTAATGAAAACACAATGTGGAGAAGACAGACTGTTTTGATTTGAAACAGGTTTGAATATCCGAGCTGAGTCTTGAATAAATGCACAACTGAGTTTTCTTTAAAAACAGCTACTGAAAAATATCTCTTAAACTGAAATCTTGTTCTCACCATTCACTGTGGAAATTTTCTTTTATTAGCAGAGGGTTTTTTGTTTGTTTGTTTGTTTTTACCGCATAGTTATATTTTCCCTATTTCAACAGGAACTGAAATACCCCAGTAAAAAGACTCTTTCCAAATGTCATCAAGATTACACTTTGTCAGAAAAAGATTCAGTTTAGGTCACAGTCCTTGGCACTGATTATTCATTACTGGAAGATCCAACTGAATTTATTATAACAAATAATAATAGCTTAGATCAAAATTATTGTTTCCATTACTGGAATAATGAATGTCCACATTCACAGACCAGGAGATGCTGTGTCCATGTTCTACAAAAACAGAAGCAAACTACCACATACAGAATAAAGTGTTGTACAGAATAAAGTACTCCTAACCCAAGAATTCTATAATCTAGACACAAATCTTCAAATAGAAAGAAACATGATGATAATTATATAGACAAGACTACCAAGAGCAATGAGAAAATACTGGTCAGCTTGGTGGGCAAGCAACAGTAGAATAATAGAATCATAGAATCACAAGGTTGGAAAGGACCTACAAGATCATCTAGTCAAACTATCCTCCCATTAACGTAGCTACAGCAAACCACTAAACCATATGTCAGAGCTCCTCATCCAGACGCCAGTAGCAACCTTGAGGCTTGCATTTTGCAAGGCATCACATTAGTGACTTCTAACAAGAGTTTTTAAGGAGAACAAATTTCCTAAGGCTTTCACAAATGTTCATAAGGAGCTCTTCCTGTGCTTGCAGGAAAAGTAAAAAATGCAACAGTTACTCTGAAAAAAAAAAAAAAAATAAGCAAGGGACAAACAACATGTCAAAGGAGAGGAAGAGCACCTTCTAATACAGGAGAAAACAAATGTTATTATTATTTGAACACAGATGGAAATGACTATGCCTTTCTAATAGATCCCACACAATATATTTACTGTATATCTCAGAAATATTTATCTATCGTGAGTTAAAGGGGGTAATTAGTTGTCAGAGGGTGGTAGCAAGAAGTATGTGAATGCTGATGCAGTAAGCATGTGTGAGCATGTGAACACGTTTTAGAAGGATGGGAAGAAAACTGCCAAGTGATATTGAGGTGAATCATAACAGGTGTATAAAAACCTACTACCAGATTGTTATAGACAGTGTTCTCCATTTGCTTATGCACCCCTCAACTCTAGAAGATTTGTGCATACTTATCTTTGGATTTGTGATATCTCTGAATCTATTTGCCTTAGAAAGTATCTAATTTTCTACTTACAGGCTGGTTCAGCATCTTTTGCGTTGTTCAGACATGCTCCTTGTGGAACAAACGGCATCTTCTCTGAGTCCTGCAGTAGCTTCAGAAATACCTTTCAGAGAGTAGAAATAATAATAATTTAGATTCAATTTTCTATAGACTACTTGTTTTAAAACTGTATGTAGCTTTCCATTGTCAGACAGTAGTAGTGGCTGCAGTGGCCACTCTGCTGGAGTATGACTATAAAATTATTCAAACTCTCTGGAAGAGGTATCCCCAGGAATAAAGGGCAAGAAATAAATTCCAATATATTCCACCTATAAAAAGTGTTGTCCTAGTCACCATCTATCTGATAAGAGTTTTCAACAGACTGGCTATGCGGCTATGCTTGTTTGACATTTTATGATCCTAAGCTGTGGCACGTGTAGGAGCTCATTTACTTTAGTTTTTATCAAGGGTATATGGGCAGCTTCAAGTCTTTTCTGATATTCAAGCTGGAAATTTATGGAAACAACTGAATCCACTACCAGAGTTCTAGTTGTACCATTGCCATTCTCATTCAGCAACTCATAAAGGTTCTTTGACATTGAATATGAAAAAGGACATTAATTTTAATCAATTTTAATGTATGCTTTGTTAGCAAAACGACTAGCATGCATGCTCCAGATTGGAACATGGTGCTCATTTGCTGATCTAATGAAGATTCTGTTATCTAAAAAACACTGTGTGAAACACCAAAATTATCTTATTTTAATAAATCTAACAATCTAGAAGTCTTCACTGGACTAAGATAATAAGGGTTAGATCTTCTTAAGTGAGGAAATACACACACAGCATAAAGAAGCTGATGATAATATTAAAATAAACAGATTACACCAATTTTACAATGAGATCTATTACTTAGTAAATACACTTTGCCAAATAGATTTGTGTTACACTCCCTACAGCATGCTTAATCTTGTTTCATAGTTCAATACACATAAAGTCCTTTGAATTTTACAGAGATGCATTTTATTTTTCAGTTTCTCAGCCTTGATGAAGCCTAGAGCAGCTTTCATAGTGACTTAGTTATTTAATACTCAGCCCACTTCTTGTAAACTCAAATGAAAATTAAAATTAAAAATATCTTAATCTGAACTGCAATTTAAACAGTGACCTGGGAAATTCAGATAAAATAAATAAATAACAGAAAATACAGCTACTGTTAGCATCTCTAATTGAATAGCAAAATTACAACCAAGATTTACTTTCTCTTGATGAAAGCCTTCTCTTCTCTGTTTGAGTTGAACTGCAAGATACCAATTATAACTACACTAAAACTTTCCAAAATCATTAAGAATGATTAAGAATCATTAAGTTTACTTCTTTCTGCAGAACTCAATACCAGCCAAAACAAAATAATAATAATAATCCCTTGTTTCTAAGGAATTTCTGCTATAGAAAAAATTAATTAATTAATTAATTAAAACCCTACAAACAATATGAAGCATTTTATTGTTGTGGAAATATATGTCTTGATTTGCTGAGCCCTGACTGCAATATAAACTAAATTTTGCTTAGTCAATATAATTGTCGTTTAATTGTCATTATTGATTGCATTTGTTACCTGTCAAGTTCCAGGGAACGCTTCCAGCCATTAGTAATTGCAGGGATAGAAGAAATTGAATACCTCCTGACATTGCTCTGTTAGACCCTGGAGGGAGATCCTGACTGCCCAAAGCCACATTCTAATTTGCTGCTTTGGGCCTGCTTGCAGGCAGCTCATCTGCACACTAAATCCGTCAAGCAAATCAAAGCAAACTGTACAAGCTAAAACCACAAAGAACTGCTGCCCTCTGGCTAGGACAGTAAATAATCTACAGGTTGTCACTTGCACATACTCAGTTCAGCATCAAAATTTCTGCTGAGGTTAAAGAAGAAAAAGCTGGTCTGTAACCATAAAGATTTTATCATGCACTCAAAAAAACAAAACAAAACAAAACAAACAAACAAACAAAACATTTTGCTAACATATACGCTATCCTCTAATATTTTAGCAAATTTTTTTTGCTCTCTTACTCTACAAATCCTGTGTGTATTTTAGCTATTTTTGCGTGGGAAAATGTTAATTGCTGTTTGCAGTTTGTTTACAAGAGACACTTGCAAAAAGAGTAGTCAAACTTGTGAGGGGAAAAGGAAAAGTAATATAGAAGACACAAGAAAGTCCCTGGGAAAAAAAAAAATAATAATAAAAAGCACATGAGATTAAGATCACATGGAAGTTGTATTGGGAAGATACAATCAGACTCCAATGAACACATCTTTGAGCAGAGAACAAATACTACGTACACACTGTTCTTATTAGAACCACCACAGGTAACACTCAAATACCCAAATCTGAAAATCTCCTTCTTAAAAATATTCATTTTTCATGTGAGTAATGATTATATTTTGTAAAATTCAGTTTATCTGAATTTTGTTCAGTGTCTGAGCAGTACCAATAGTACTCAGTATCCCTTGGAAGTTTATAATCTACGGTTATAACCCATACTAACCTTAAAGAAATTTTCCTTTTGCTATGTTTTCTATTCACATTATATTCATATTTTCTTCCAGGCAGCTCATGATTAATATAGCCTCCCAGAGCTACAGTGTTTCCCTAATTGGAATGAGGCACAAGCAGTCCTAGAAACATTCACTATGGATGAACACTGACCTGAGTCAATGGCTGGCCACCAACCTCTGCCATTTGCCAAAAAGGAACACTCCTGGCTGTGAAACATATATACACAGAGGAATCATAGAATCACAAGGTTGGAAAGGACCTATAAGATCATCTAGTCCAACCACACTCCCTTTACCATACCTACAGAAAACCCCTAAACCATATCTCCTAGCTTCCTATCCAGACACTTCTTGAACACTGCCAAGGAAGGCGACTCCACCACCTCCCTGGGCAGACTATTCCAGGTTCCTTCTAATGTCCAGTCTAAACCTCATCTGATATAACTTGTGGCTACGACTGGGTTTCCTCAAGTCCTGTTTGTTGCCTGGCAGAAGAGGCCGAGCCCCTCCACATCACAACCTCCATTCAGGAAGTTGTAAAGTGCGATGAGGTCTCCCCCAAGCCTCCTCTTCTTCAGGCTAAACAATCCCAGCTCCCTGAGCCTCTCCTCATAAGACTTGTGCTCCAGACCCCTCACAAGTTTTGTTGCCCTTCTCAAGGGCAATAGATAGGAAGATAGACATTTGACAGCCGAGAGCAACAGAAAACCTGTGCTCTACAGGAAAGGGTTTAAAATAAGAGGGGAATCACATGGCTCACTTCCAGCACTTGGCCCTGAGAACTGGCTGCATGCCTGACTCTGTAGGACCATCTCTGCCATTCCTGGGGATAGGGACAATGCTGGCTGTTGAAGAGGATAGCACTAGTGGCAAGTAGCAGCTACCAGTCAGGCAGCTTCTTTGAAAACACCAGGTTGTGAGCAGGTGTAGAAGATGCGTTGCCCTCTAGGAAAAAGATCTGAACAGGTGGCATTACCACAGTGAAACAGATTAATGTAACTGTGCTCTTATTAGACGTTAGAGAACACTAAACAGAAGTGAATCCCATTAGAGGCTATACACTGCTTCAAGGCCAAAATAGGTCAAGGCCTTTCTTGGGAAAGTTTTGGGGCAAATTGACTATTTCAATGAAGTGAATTTAAAGAAATTCCAATAACAGATATTTTGACACATCTTATTTTACAAAGTTTTAACGGTTTAGTACTCTCCTCAGTGCTAAGCAAGAAAGGAATTAGTTTTCAAAATTCAGAATTGACTGCAAGTTAATCATCCTCCAGAGAGCATTCGGCATATACATAGTTCCAGTAACCACCCTTCTATCCTATTTTCTCTCCTATCTTTAGATCATAAACATTATGAAGTACACAAAAACAGAGTTGGAAAATATTTTAAATAAAAAATAAAGCAAATATAATATTAGTGAGATTTAAACGTGTCAGGAACTTATTTTGTTAGAGCTTCAAAATTCTTTTGAAGAATGAATGGCAAACAGGTTTCCCTTGAAGTATAAGATTTTAGCAAGAGGAAATATCCCTCACATTAAAGAATAATGGTGAGCAAATGAGAGAACGAAAAGAAAGGATATAATAAAGATTGTAACACATTTGTTCCCGTAAAGTCAAAGTGCTTTGTTTTCAGATTGAATTGTTTGAATAGACTAAATAGCACTATTATGTGCTATCCATTTAGTTGCCAGTGCAAAAAGCTTTTGATAAGAAAATGGAATATGGAGGTTGTAATAACTAATGATGAGATACGGAGATGGCAGAAATCATCCTAAATTAATGCATTAAGTCTTCAAGCTGAAGAATGATACATCAATATCAGATACCATCTTTAAAGGTTTTTTATTTTAACCTTCCCTACGGAAAACAAGCTAAAGCAAGCTCACAACTGAATAGCAGATGAAGCACAACTAAAGAAGTCTCCAATTCTTCCATTGATAACTTCACATATACTTAACAAATTCTGCAAAGATGTCCCATAGAGATGTACCAGAAAAGTTTGTCAATATACACATTGCCTTAAGATCTATAAACTCTGGCAGTAAATACTATTCTTAATTACAGCATGTTAATCACCCTATATAATTTGAAAGAAAATTACAGGGTTTTCCAATCATTTTTACTTGTTTCACAGAATTATATAGAGAAGGGACAGCCTTTGCATTATAAACCTCTATTATATTTCTTTTTTTCTCCTCTTCCATTGCCACAGCAAATTTTTGCCACATTTGTGAGAGAATCATTAAGGAGGCTCTTTATTTCTCATTATAAACAACTCAGTTGTATAGAGCTTCACTTCAGAATCAACCATACATGTGCTGTCATAGTATTCTCTGAACTGCAGTTTAAAAACAGAATATTTACACTTATGGAGCCTGCTAAAAAGTCTGTTGTATATGAATACAGTCCTAAAGACATATCCCAGTGGATCACTTCAGGGTACAGCAGCTCCACTTGGTGGTGAATCTGTTCAATTAATTTCCTGAACAACTGACATTTGAGGTTATACTTACATTTATAAGGTTCTCTTTATATTTTTCCCCATAAATTATGTGTGAGCAGTGATTCTAAACTACTAACATCAAACTCAGAACTGTTGACAATTTCAAACATCCAACCTCATTAATTCCCATATGACTATCACACAGAATATGATTACAATGCATAATTAGCATCTGACAGGCCTTCAGAAGCCTCATCTTCAAAAAACTGGGAAAATTATTTTATCTGGGGGACTTTGTGTTGTAGATGACCACAATACTACAAAACATCTCATACATTTCCATGAAACAGAGGAAGATAAGACAAATTTCTATACAGAGATTATTGCTGTATATTAATAGATAATGCTTCATAGGTATCTGTATTTCATATATTGTTATTGGAGTGGGGTTTTTAATTGATATATATTTCAATTGTCTGTTAGAAATACTGTCCAACATTGTCTGTTTTTAACATTATAGCTAGTCATAGGAGCAATCAGTTTCACAAAGTGATGCTGAGTGAATTGCACCATCAAGTAAAAGTAGTGTAGTCTTTGTATCATAAAATACTGACATTAGTCTCCTATCATCACCAGAAGTAGAAAAAAGGTGTTATTTTCAAAATGATCTATAATCTTGATGTTTAAAAGTTATAGTCCAGGTAAAAACAATCCAGAAAACAGAACTTCTCACTGGTATGACTATTTACACAGATAAATTATAAAGTGATGAAGTAGAACAGAGTCCCCTTCTCTGCTCTGTTTAGTGTGTGCATATTTATATACATATGCATATAAATGCATGTATACTGAAGTGTTAATCTCTTTCTCTCTCTCTCTCTCTCTCTCTCCACCCCCTCACCCTCCCCCGGTACACACACAGTATTCCTTAAGAGATTTCCAGCATAGGTATGCAAAGTCCTAAAATTTAAATCTTTGTAATTCAAAAAGTACTTTCTGTATTTTCTGTATTTTTTCCCTCTCCCCATAGCTATCTGAACCAAACCTTCAACCTTACAACTTCAAAGTTCATTCAGAACAACAAAGGACACTTAGGACACCAATAGCAGCTTTGATCAAATCACACATAATTTTCCTTTGTTAAATGTGTGCCCCCAGTGGTGCAGTGGTATAAGCTGCTGCTTGCGGCACCGGAGGGCCTGGGTTCGAATCCCCCCTGTGGCGCAGGGGTAGAAGTGCCGCTTCGCTACACAGGGGGCTCGAAACCCGGGAGTTGGACTCGATGATCTCTAAGGTCCCTTCCAACTCGCACGATACTATGATACTATGAAATGCAGAAAAAAAAAAAAAAAACTTTCTATGAGTTACATAGTTCCTAGGGATTCACATCAGATTCTCAGCAAAAGTCACTGTAGTGGAGCGGCCTTTTATTTTAATAGTAACAGCAAAAATACAAAGTATAGATTTTGTCTTTTTTTTTTTTTTTTTTTTTTTTTGTCTGCTTTTTTGTATGTTGTTTTTTTTTTTTTTAAACAAGCTTCTCAGAAAAAAAAAAAAACTGTTATGAAATATGATAGATACAATCAAGGACAAATAGAAGCAAATACAAGATTCTCTAAAAAGAAAGCATCATTACAAAAAAAAACTAGATATACCTCTTCCAAGGTGATGTCAGAAATTCCATAGCCAGCCACGTGTAAATGATGAAGGCTTTGATCTAAAGCCTGGAAAAGACCTTTAAAAGAGGTCTTATCTGCCCTTTCTGGAATCACATAGGTTAGTTCAGTCCCACTGTTCTCTTTCAAGAAAGCTTCTGGGATGTGTGTCTGTACCAATGATGTGACCTGTACAACATGCTTAGGACCCTGGATTTCAAACACAGAGGGCTATAAGAAAAACAATCACAGATAAACACACACACACACACCAAAAAAAAAAAAAAAAAAAAAAAAAAAAAAGTGTTAGCAGAAGCAAAAAGCTTGATGGTAGAATTTATATAAGAAAATCTGCATTGATGAAACTGTACCATCTAACCTGGGACAAAAGGCTACCTCACAGGAAAAAACACTGAAATTTCAGTTAAATCCTTAAATTCATCATATTCAGAGATGTCCCTGTATTCTTTTAAGTAAAATACTACTAATAAATAAGAAGTAAGTTGATTAAAACCTGTTTTGCTCTCTCTCTGTCATATATTACTTTCTGGTGGGGAAGAATATGTGTAGAATATCCTTGGAATATAACCAACTATTACTTGGCAGGCACTGTTAAGTTTTGCACAATACATTTTTGGTATACCTTTTTTATGAGCGTTAGACTGTGTCCCTGGCCATATGTTTCTCTCAGATAAGAAGGAGAACCGTAGCACCTCAGTTGGCCCTGTTGCAGAATGGCAATGCGATCGCTGAGCACCTCTGCCTCATCAAGATGGTGAGTAGTAAAGATCAGTGTGCAACCTGCATCAGAAAGATTAGTACATCTACAAATCCTTGCTCCCACAGAAATAAATCTGCCTTTTGGGAAGATACTTTAACCTTGAGAGAATGTGTTTCAGGTCCCTTCAAAACAAAACCCAAGACACAAACAAAATCTCTATTCAAGATTTACACTCAGTGGGTACTCTAGACTCAGGTCTAAACAATCTTTGCCTTTCATTATACATAATGTCTTAATACTGCCTACTATAAGCTCAAGCTACTCTATAAGAGGTTGAAGGATTCCTTAAAACCACATAACAGCAGTGTCTGTTTCCATGGATTATTCACTGTGGTTTATTACACCTAATTGAGTGTTCACTTGCTGAAAAGCTGGACTCAAAAAATTAATGTTTCAGACTGACTGATGAGTCTATCATCATTAGGAAAACATATCCACCCACATACAGATATGTCCAAAATGGGAAATAAAAATAAAAGCCAGGAGAAACAACAAAACAAAAGAAATGACAACAGAAGTGGTAGGAAAGATCTAGAAACTAAAATGAACCTATTAGATTAGACATCTTTCTATGAGATAAGAGATAATTCTTGTTGTCTTACTTGGCTGCTTTAAAGTTTCCTGCATTGATTAAATGTTAGTTCTGAAATTAATGTATTTAGTTACCAAATAGCAATACCAATACTCAAACTTTCCTATTTAAATTTATTGAAACAGAACTGCAGGACAGAAAATAAGGAACAGATAATGCATCTAAACTTTGTACCAGCTTTGTACTTCAGCAGAACATCCCAAATGCTACGGCGGGAACATGGATCTACTCCACTTGTGGGCTCATCTAGAACAACAGTCTTTGAGTTTCCAATAAAGGAAATGGCAATTGATAGTCTCCTTTTCATTCCCCCAGAAAGGGCTCCAACAGGTTTGTATTGGTGCTGGGATAAATCCACATCTTCCAGAGCACTGAAAAAGGAATACAGATGCCTGACCAAGTTTGGAAAAGCTTTCAGGTCATCTCATGTTGTCATGGTTTTATGATCATCAGTATTCCACATCATCACATCATGTAGTGTACTGGGGACTAAAGTGTTAATGCCCCAGGTCCACACAGCAAAGAGAAGAAACTACGTTCCCCAGAAGACTGTTTGCTGTGCTGATATCATCCCCGCACAGGGGGAACACATATAAGGTGGTGTTGGGTCATCTGACTTTCTCTTGCTTCCCTTCAGCTTTGCTCTTTGCCGCTCTTTTGCTTCACTGCTGCTCAGGATTACATTTACTGTAAGGCTTATAGCTTTCAGACACTCTCTCATTATACCTGATTATTGGCTTCAACTCTAATTATTTTGCATTCCGATACTATATTTAGTAAAATTAGTTTGTTTCTACTCAGATCATTGCCGCTGTTTTTTTCCTAATTATTTCAGGGTCCCGTTTCCCTCCTCTGGAAGCCTGGGTTTTGTGAAATCCCTCTGCCCCACTAGTCACAGAACTGGGCCAAACCAATCCATAAACTGGTAACACATGTCCACTCACTGCAGAACAATCAAAAAAGTCTGTAGAGAAAAGATAACAAAATGCTACGTCTGACTGATTTTAGAGTTTGGTGACAAAAATTAATAGAAAACAGCTTTATTTTCTGCCTACAAACAATAATACCTGCCACTGCTGAACTATTCTGTAACAGTACTGGGCCAGATAAGAATCATTTTTAAAATTAAGCTTAACAGAATAAATAGTAGTTTGTTTATTGATTGAAGCAAACTCTAGATTATGGGTCCCTTAAACCCTGAGTAAAGATTATTAGTTTCACAACTCAAGCAGTGCTTCAGTTTTTGCAACTCTGTAATCAACTTTAAAAATGCCTGTAGTCATTTGAATATTTGCAGTAAATGATAGGGTAACACTACTTCTTTTTTATTAGTAGCATTATTTTTTAAGACATGTTTTTGTGAAGTAAGCAGATTAACAATTCCCAGGTAGAAGATCACTACTTTGAGAAACCTACTTCAAGCTACTTGGAGGCTCCTGTATGAAGCACTGGGAGGTGCCTTACACACACACACACACACACACACACATCTCAGCCTTGGCCCTTCAACTGTCTCACAGTGGAGCAGGGTGTGGGCATATGCTCAATGAGGACAACACTGAAAGACCACTTACTTACTTTCATCACACTAAATATCTGGTCACTGACCAAAAAGCTTTCAGTTTCTTTCAGCCTGGCAAACAAGATATAACAGGCTCAATGGTCCTAAAGTAATCACCCAAATCATTTGAGTGAATATGCAGATTAATATATTTTGTAACAGTTGCTTTGCAGATATATAACCAGGAAACTGATGAATATTTATCTCTTTAAAAGCTGCCTTCTTTTTATTTCTTTAACGAAAAGCTTCTTTTTTTTTTTTTTCCTTCCCCATCTTTATATAAAGTATTTTACGGTATTTATTGTCTTAATATTTTTTTTCTTAGTGGCAAGGCCTGCAGAGTCTTGAGCATGCTTATGTGCCATTACTATGACAGACTTCTGCTGAATTTACAGATCAGCAGACTAAGTACAATAAAATATAGGATATTAATTTGTATAAATTTTAACTAAGCACTATGTTTGGTTTTCCCTTGTGTTTTGGAGTCATTTCTTTTGCTTCAAGAGAGACTGCAGCGCCTCATGCCAGAGGTTTTTCAGATCAAAATTTTAAAGTAACAGGATTTTATAACAGCTATGAAAAAGGAAAGCCACCTTGTCTTAAATCAATCTGCATATGCCTAATTGTACTCTAAAGAAAAATCCCATCAGCTTGGCATTCCCATTGACGTGTGAAAATGCCCAGCCCTCCTCACAGGCTAGCATGCATCCAAAGGTAAGCAATATTTACACCAGCATACTATTAGAAAAGCATATATTTTGTTCCTAAATTTCAGAGAAATGTAAGAGAAATAAAAAATAATAAAGTCAGTGTGTACTTAACTGGAGTCTCGGGTTAAAAACATATTAGTTTAGCTTCCATCTGCCTATCCAGTAACAGCAAGAAGGTAAGGCAGACAGTGTGAGGCAGGAACTGCTACAGCTGCTACCAGGCTAACTATCTTCTCTTCAATCAAAATGTGATCATTTGATAGTTCGGTGTACCAGATTTTTAAACATTGACAGTTTCACGACAAATATATGCAAGTAAAGGCTAGAAAGTAGAAAATCAATTCTCAAGGTACAATTTGAGAATGCAAATTGTGATAAAAACTCATGGAAATCAATCTTGTGGTTTCCAGTTGCTTCTTTTTCCAATTTTGCCTTAGCACTTTTGCTTAAGTGGTTTGCAATAGATGAGTGATTTACTTGACAGATTTCAACCAATGAAAGAACTCTTACCCACTGACTTGCTGATTCAACTGTTCATTTGTCCAGCCAGGTGCCTTCACTGATCCATAAAGGAGCAGATGTTCTCGTACTGTGAGTATGTTGAACAGAACATCATACTGTGGGCAAACACCCAGCTCTGACCTGATGGCAGCCAGATCAGTTTGTATGTCCTTTCCATTGATAAGAATGGTACCAGAGCTGGGTGGATACAGACCAGTCAACAGTGATCTGATGCAAGAAAACAAAAGAAAATCAGCATATAAGTATGTCTCACACTTGGATACAAGTCCATGATATCCATCCTCGGGTTCTAAGGGAACTGGCAGATGAAGCTGCCAAGCCACTACCCATCATATTCAAAAGGTCATGGTAGTCTGGTGAAGTTCCTACTGAGTGGAAAAGGGGAAACAATTCCCATTTTCAAGAAGGGGAAAAAAAGAAGATTCGGGGAATTACAGGCCAGTCAGTCTTATCTCTGTGTCTGGCAAGATCACAGAGCACATCCTCTTGAAGGCCCTACTAAGGCACTTGGAAAATAAAGATGAGGTGACTGATGGCAACCAGCATGGCTTCACCAAGGTTAAGTCACGCCTGACAAACTTTGTGGCTTTTTATGATGGAGTTACAGCAGCAGTGGATAAAAGAGCAACTGATGCCATCTGCCTGGACTTGTGCAAAGCATTTGACACTGTCTCACATGACATCCTGGTTAGCAAATTGGTGAAAAAATGGATTTGATGGATGAGCCACTTGCTGGATAAGGAATTGGCTGGATGGTCACACTCAGAGTTGTGGTCAGTCCAAGTGAAGACCAGTCACAGGTGGCATTTCTTAGAGATTGGTGCTGGGACCAGTGTTACTTAACATTTTTGTAGGCAGTGTGGACAGTGGAACCAAGTGCATAATCAACAAGTTTGCAGATGACACCAAGCTGAGTGGTGCACTTGACACACTAGAAGGAAGACATGCCATCCCAGATGGACCTGGACAGGCTTGAGAGTTAGGCCCATTCCTACCTCATGAATTTCAACAAGGCCAAGTACAAGGTCATACATGTGGGTCAGGGCAATTGCAAGCACAGATACAGGTTGGCTGGAGAACAGCTTGAGAGCAGCCCTGAGCAAAAGAACTAGGGGGTGTTGACTTATGAGAGATTCAACTTGAACCAGCAATGTGCACCTGCAGCCCAGAAGGTCAACTGTATACTGGGTTGCATCAAGAGAAATGTAACCAGAAGATCAAGGGAGGTGCTTCTGCACATCTACCTTGCTCTCGTGAGATCCTACCTGGAGTATTGCATTCAGTTCTGGAGCCCCAGTACAAGAAGGACATGAAGTTGTTGGAGAAGGTCATCAATACAGTTTAACAATTAGAGGAAAAATGCTAATGTTTTTGGCTCTTACTCTCCCCCCCCCCCCCCCAACCTCACCCCCCTTCAGGATCTCAGCAACCCTTCATTCCCTCACTTCCTGAGTCACTTTTCCCAGCCAAATTTAGTAGTCCGTTATTTCTTTTTCCACATGTATATTCTCATTGAGGAGTAATTGCTAATGGGTTCCCTGTTCTACATCATTGGTTTTATTTAAGTTGATCAGAATTAATAAAAAGTTAGAAATTCACATACTTCATAATTCAGATGTTTTTCATTCTATTTCAGTCTCTGCTCAGGAAGCCTCTTGCAACAACCAGAAGTAAGACATAAAAACCCTTAAGGCTCTACATATTCTGTGTGACTAGAGTACATACAGGATGCCAGAAAAGAACACTTCAATGAGAGGCACTCATCTTCACAACCAAGTATGCCCAGCTGCTACTGAACAATTTCATCATAGTATCAGTGACACAGAGGACATAATTCATTACACTGCTTTTGTCATAGACATATTGCCTTTACATTTCACATGTTATGGGGAGTTTAAAAAGTAAAGGATAATATTTATTTTTAAAATAGCCTAAACAGAAACAATTGCAGGGAAGAGATCACAAATGTTTTGAATTAAGAAAGCATAATACAGATCAGAAGGAAACATAGCACAGTTAACTGGCAGACTTACATAACTGTTGTTTTGCCAGCTCCATTAGGTCCCAAGAGCGCTGTTATTTGACCTTTATGGAAAGTGAGGCTGAGGTCTTTAACAGCAGCCTTATGGTTATCCATGTGCTCTTTGGTGAGAGACAGCAATACAACACCAATGGTGGCTCCTTCTGTGCAAGTGCCCTTCCAGCCTGGAGATGCTAACTCTGTAAAGGGAAGAGCAGAAGACCAAGAGGATCTCCAAATATCAACACATATACAAAGGGAATAACAAGTTAATGAAAACATTGTTGCCATTTACTATAAACCTGAACAGATGTTCAGATGCTCTAAAGTCACGTAAGCCCAAATGAAATGAGAGATCCTGTACCAGTTAGTATTTGCTAACAGTTTGGCCAATTTGCAGTTTTAAGAAGCAGTCTAACAGAATTACACCAGGCTGTATGAATGTCCACATCTTCTCCGTATGGTCATAACAAAGCTGTATTATCTTTTATTTGTGATAGAAAAAAAAAATAATATATATATATATATATATCATCATTTTATGTTATTACTTTATGCTAATAAATATGTGAAATTTATGTGTGAACTTTTTCCTATGTCAGTCAGGTTTCAGGCATATAACACTGATATAACATTAACAAGCCAATTAACCCTATTAATTTTCTCACTCAATAAAGCAAAGCAGATCTCTTTGAGGAGAACTGTATCCAATTATGTGTTCCCCAGCTCAAGAAAGAACTTCTGGAGAGAGTCCAGTGCAGGGACACAAGGCTGATGAGGGGCCTGGAGCATCTTCATTGTGAAGAAAGGCTGAGAGACCTGAGTCCTGGAAAAAGACTGAGAGGGTATCTTAATAGATGATGGGGCTAAGGTTCATTTCAGTGATACTCAGTGACAGAACAAGGGCCAATAAGCAGAAACTGAAAGACAGGAAGTTTAAGATGAAAATGGAGGAAAAACGTATTTACTGTCAGAGTGACCCTGCCCTGAAACAATCTACCCAGAGAGGTTGTGATGTCTCCTTCTACAGAGACACTCTCCTGCGTAACTTACTGTAGGGAAGTAACATGACCCAAGTTGGCTTCATACACAAGAAGAAAAGTTTAGCACAAGTATCTCCACTTTCCAAATGTAAGCAGTCAGTCATAAGCCTCAAACGTATATTATTAGAATGTAATGTTTTACTAACTGCAACTGAGGAATCTGACATTTTTCTTTTAAACAAAACAAAGCATAACATTAGTCTAAAGAAATGAACTTGTTCTGGAGAATTATGAGAATAAAGATTTATGCATGACATGTATATATCTGTGTGTATATTCATATCTATAAACTGAGTTTATGATTTCAAGGATCGATTTGATTAGACTATGAATGAAGAGCTTTTTCTCCTTCCACAATCATTCATAACTCCACACAGAACTTTTGCCAAGAAACATGAGGCTACCTTCTAGCAAGGTACTACTGTGACATTACCAAGGTTTTTTCTATTCCACTCAGCTTCCCTGTCTTCCTGGTTAGGAGACTAGATCTATCAAGAATATACATAATTGCTCTTTCCACTGCATCTTAAATTTGCAAGCACATGCTGGAACTCAACAGGTGAGTTACATGCAGATTCAACCTCAGACAATGCATCTTGGGCAAGCTTCAGAGGAATAGTTCCCTATAATTTGCAAACACTGTAATGATCACCCTAGGACTTATCCTGAGAGAAGCAATTCCAGGTGCATACCCAATACTCAGGTCTCTGTAAGCCCATCTCTTACCATCAGACCCACACTCTGGTGCTTTTCACTGCCACTGAACTGGCTCTTACCTGTGCTCTGTGGAACAAATGCACGAATCAATGATGGGAAGCTTGTCCAGGAGCAAATCATTTTGCTATTGAAATCTAGTTATCCATGAATGCACTTATCACATTTTATCAGTACTAAAAAGCTCAGTTCTCATGAAATGGATCACACTTCTTTGCATGCATGGCAGCATTAGCATACAGGCAGTTTATGTTACACAGATGTGCTGTGTATTAGAACGAGCAAGAGACTTGAGACTAACAGATAAAACTGTATGCAATAACTTGAGTAGCTTGAAACAAATATCAGCTGTACAGTAGTAACTTCAAAAGTAGTGGAGTTTTTCCTCTTTATACAGTGGGTGTGGAAATGCAACAGCAAACTCAGAGATTGTTCATCCACAAATATTTGAAAGCATCTCAAGACTTTCTGAAATTTGCACTAAGAGATATCAGTGCATAAAACTGCTGAATAACTCAGCTTCTTCATATATACTACAGACAACTGGATCATTTCCAAGCTACTGCAACTTCTGGGAAAAAAAAAAAAAAAAAAAAAAAAAAAAAAAAAAAAAAAAAAAAGACAATTCATCATGTTGTTCTAAGAACAAACTGGGAATATGGGAATACAGAAGGGGGAAGGTGACTCACTCCTTCACTCATAGTAAATGAAATGTGAGAAGGTCAAAGACATCTAAATTTTAAGTAACCAAATACAAAACAGAAGAGCAGAGAAAACATCTGAAGGCAAATAAAGATGTAATTACAATAGTAGCTTCTTAAACAGAAAGCTAAGAAACAGAGACAGAAAAAGCAGTGATAATAGAAGAGGAAAATAAGAAAGGGAAATAAGTGCAAATTATAAAGAAGAAGAGGGAGCAGAAGTGGAAGAAAACTGCACTGCAGGAAAAAAATTAATAAAGCACAAGACTCTTCAGATTCAGTAACAATATGAAAAGGTATAAAAATACCTCAGGTTGTCCTAACAAAGCAAAAAGGCAATTCAGAGACAAGATGAATCTTAGAGATACTTATTTTACATATTCTGGAAGAGTGCATTTGCATATAGTAGTTTTAATTAAACCATTCAAGTATCATAGATGATAGCACAATTAACAGTATAGATTGATCATAGTACACACTAAGTAATGGAAAAGAGAAAGGTGTGAGTTCTATAAGTGTAAGGTATAGGACCAAGCAATACAAATGCACACTGATAAAAATCAACATACAATCCAGGAGAGTACTAAAATTCTGTCATGACTACAAACCTTTCTGTTTGAAGTTTTCATTGAAGAAAAACACATTAGAATTCATATAATGTTTTCTCATCCTCGATAAACCACACAGATTCTTCCAGTAGGAAACAGTAAAGGGAAAGTACCAACAGTTCCTTAGTCCATCTTTTCCTACATGAAATAGCATTAAAAATAAATAAATAAATAAATGCAAAATTCATAGGTTTTTTGTCGTTGTTGTTGTTGTTTATTTATTTACTTTTCTATGTGGACTAGTAATATCCTATCATTTCTTAAAAAGAGTTTGTAATAGCATTTAAGTTACTCTTAGTTGAATTTAACAAATCTTTAGAAAGTGGAAAAAAGTCACTTGGCAATAATATCCAATCCTGCCATAAAATTATGACAGCTCAGAAATACTGTGCATTACCCCATCTCCAAACAAGGTCTAAAGTGTGTGAGAATTAAGAGATTTTCAATATGTAGACACGACCAGTTCTTCTTATATATTATGAAGAATGGAAAAAACACCAAACTGTCCGCTATCGTAAACAGTTTTATTATTTTAATGATAATCCCTTGCACCAATGCACCAATCATTTTTCCATCACTACATGCAATTTAAACAAATTAGACAAGATAAAAGACATTTATTTACTCACACAGAACAGGCAAAGGCATGGCCTTCCACACAAATTAAACTTTGACATTGTCTGGTCCTTCCAAGTTTATCTTAACAATCACACAGTACTCTCTATGGAGTTGCATCTCACTGATATTGAATAGCAGGTATCGATTTAAGCTAAAATTTGTAAAATCTGGGCATACACTCCAGACAAACCTATCAATCAATACAGATTTTTCCTTTTCACCAAACAAGTATCTAGGAGAAAATCTGATACATGCATATCAACGGAAAGAAATTTAAAACACCTAGCAAGGCATTATAGGGCTGGAACACCTCTCCTAAGAAGAAAGGCTAGGAGAATTGGGGTTGTTCAGGCTGTAGAAGAAAAGCTGTGGATGCTCCTTGGTGTTCAAGACCAGTTTGGACAGGACCCTGAGCAATCTGGTACAGCAGGTGGCAACTATGTCTCCAGCAGGGTGGTTTAAACCAGACTGTCTTTAAGGTCCCTTTCAACTTAAACCATTCTATGATTTTATGAATCATCAGGCTGTATATTAGGAAGAATTTTTTCTAAGAAAGGGTGGTGAGACACTGGAACAGGTATACCAGAGAAAGGGAGGTGTTTAAGGAATGAGTAGATGCAGTAGTTAGGGACATAGTTTAGTAGGCAATATTAGTAGTAGCTGGACAGTTGGAAGAGAAGATATTAGAGGTCTTTTCCAACTTTATTATTTCTATTATGCCATATTTGTCATACTTATAAACAAGGCTGATTTCACATTTGGCTACAAAAGTGTTTGTTGTTTTTTTTTTTTTCAGTACTATTCAATATTTATTGAGAAGAAAGCCCTTCTAACCAGTTCCTAAGTGCAACCAGGCTGTTTTGGCACATAAAGCCTTACTCAGACAAAATACAAGGTTTTGTTTTAGTTGTAGTTGTGTACAAGGAAGAAAGCCATCTCGATCAATTCAGTTCAGTAATTGCACCCATAGATGCTACAAAAATATATAATAAGAATTCTTACCTAGGATAATATTGCTGAAATACCAGCCACCTACAGAATACAAAATGGAGTCGAATAACATCATCCAGCAGGTACATCCAAAGGTCATGTATCCTCCTTGCACCATTGGCTGGTACATGTTATTCCACTGAATTCCTGGTAGCAGTAGTAAGAGCAATAATTTTTAGAAGGTCAGAGCTAAATACAGAATTAAAGACCACAAACATCAAAAACATACACTTCTGGGTATTTAAGCACTGACAGAATAAAAAGTATGTAATAACAGTAATCACAATGAATAGAAATGAATTGCTATGCCACTCAAGCCTCTGTTTCGAACAGCAGGTGACACTTTTACTGAGAAAATGCAGAGAAGTTGCTGTAGAAAGGTTATTTATGGAGAGTTAGATGGTCCTTAATTTACCAAAAGAAAAAGAATTATGACTGACAAAATGAGGTGCTGACTTCTTCAATAAATCAGGTTTTAGAATATATTTTGGTGATATTACAAGTAATTGATTACACAAAGATGTCTAAAATGCTAAATCTGAAAACTGTAAATTTAACTAAGAAGCAAGTATTTGTATGCTCTGAGTGTACTAAGAATTAAACTGAAACTACAAGCATGCTAAATAATTGCTTCATAAAAGTATTTAATTGCAAAGACGTGAAAAGAAGAAAGAAGGTGGAAAAAATTATCACCACAGAAAGCTATCATATTTGTAAAAGGAAAAGTAAAATAGAAGTAAACAAATGGTAGGATTGTATTTTTCTTCTTTTTTTTTTTTTTTTTAAATGGGAAAATGCTACTTTGCAGTAAAGGAGTCACGACGACACTGGTTCTGCAATCTTCTTCTACTATTTTAAAGAAGAGCTGTTTTTCGCAAGTACATTTTGCCCTTTCTTCAGCAAAGACAAATCATTTTGATGAAGTGCCCAGTGGAAAACTGCAGTATTTTTTGCAAGAAACTTCCACTCATTAACCTTTGTATAATTATGACATTTTTCCAATACTTAGTGGTTTGAAATACATATTGTTATTAGTTATTGATCCACCCTACTAGTAGTAAAATAGAGATTACATTATTTTCTATACTTAAATGCATAAAGCCATTGTAGATGTTTCTCAAGGTTCCAAAAACTTCTCCAATTTCCACATCAAAAGGGGCAGCACATAACTTAGGGATAGAAGAGTTCACTTAAACACATTTCTGTACTTGCACAGTAGCTTTCAGGGAAAATTTCACTGCCTGTCTCCAGCCTCATAGAGACAGGCTGGCTGATGCATGAGTTGAGTACAAATAAGGTTACAAATGAGAAAAGTACAAAATATTTTACATTTTCTCCTACTGTCTGGTGCATGAAGATTAAACATTTATGTTAGCATTACTTTGAGAGTGAATAACATCAAATGTTCTAACCCTGTACCATACTGTTTTCATCAGCCCCTACCATGTTATACAAGCGCGTACATTTGAACCCATACACATCTACCTCAAAGAAATATCTGTAGAAATCCTCACTAAAGAAAAAAGTGTTAGAGAGATTACTGCCATCTGTGAGGATTCTCAATCATTTGTATTGCAGTTCTAAGAGTAGTTCTAAGCCCGCTTTAATTTACTGATA
Organism: Excalfactoria chinensis; assembly: GCF_039878825.1. Classification (NCBI taxonomy): domain Eukaryota; kingdom Metazoa; phylum Chordata; class Aves; order Galliformes; family Phasianidae; genus Excalfactoria; species Excalfactoria chinensis. Next base: position 66,003,706 of record NC_092826.1, read on the forward strand.
GGAAGTGGCACAAGCTTAATTTGATTTTCAAGAGGTGATAACAAGGCTTTTCTCTTCCACTGTGAGATTCCTTGTTTACTTGTGCTTAAAGATCTTTTTTTTTTTTTTTTTTTTCAGGAAAAAATAAACATTTCCACATTTCTAACTCAACTCTTTTTTTTTTCTTTTATTTTTTTTATTTTTTTTGAAAGAATAATAACTTTGGTTTTTGTTTTCTTTTTTTTTTTTTTTAACTACAGAGCTTACCTATCTCTTGGCCTTCAAAGAACGTGATGAAAAACACTCCTTGCCCAAAGGCCGTTGTAGAGAGAAGACACTACAACACCAGAGGAGAAATATGATATGAGCACCAAATAATTCATTTACAACTGCTATGAAAGTCATGAAACTACAAGTAAGCAGAAAATAAATAGGCCTCTGTTTCAAATAGACTAGTGGTCATTATATGCTTTTACATTTTAACTCTACTCCCCCATATACCAGTGGTATTTGCACCAGCTTAAAGAGCTTTGCTGACCTAGTTATCAATAATGGAAAGAAGTACTTAATTTTATGGCAAGTTTTAGACCACCATAAATCCACCACATACTGAAAATATATAACATGTAACACTATAACAGCATGTAAACCAATAGACTTTCTGCAGTAAGAGCAGTGGTTCTATGCATTTCTGTAAGATCAGAATTCAGTAAGAGACAGAAGTAGCAGGAACATGTGCAAAGGGTATTACCTGCTGAGATAGCATTCTTCTGAGGGAAATAACTTCCAAGAAGAAACATAAATTATATATGCAGTATGAGAAAAGTTAAAAATGGAAAATTACCAAGTTCAGTGATGCAAAATAAAATGAAAGTAAGATCGATCATCAATGTAAAAACACTGACAACCTTGTGAAGACTGATGGGAAGATTAAAAGCATTAAAAAAATTAGTAAGCATTACTCAAGATAAAGTTCTACAGTTTGAAAGTGAGATTAAAGTTCATTCTATCCACTATTTTAAAACACAGTAATTAAATATTGTTAATTTAATATTTAACACAAAAGGCACTCATCCTGCCAGCATTCTGAATAAATAACTACGGCATAGGTTGCTACTTACAAATAATAATAATAATAATAATAAATTAAAAAAAATCATCAGTGGCATGGATTGCATGTTAATTCCCTGCCTCTTATATGCCCAAGTTTCTACCATCCCACTTGATGGCCTCTTCCCTCTCTTTAAATTCCATCCCATTTTTCATATGTTGCTGCATGACTGTCAGCAATTGCAGCATATCTGAGTTATTTGTCAATAACAGTGATTTTAAACTGCAAGTTATCTGATATCTACTTTTCCCCCCCTGTGGGAGAGAAAATGACAAAATAACAAGAAATTATTTGTGTCTTTTTATGCTTGAATACTGCAATCTTCCATTTGCACTTACATTTATGCAAAGAATTGATATATTTTATCTGACCAATTGAAACAAAAAAGTACCAAGCAGAAAAATGTTTTCCATTTTTATCATATGGCGTAGCATTCCATCATCTTAATGTGATTTCTTGTGTATATCTTTTAAAGGAACAAAGCCATAAAGTGTGAAATACAGTTTCCATTTTATGTTGATGATATTTGACGTCCAACTTGGGATATGGTACATTAAGACTGTACATAGGCATAAAACAGCTTATAGCATACAAAAAAACCAAGAAAGAACATAGATATGAAGCAATGGCAAGGAAACATATTTTCAACAGTATTAACAAGAAAACCATTAGATAAATTCCTGATCTAATCCTCAGCTGTTCTCAATTAAAAAATAAGTTAAGAAAAAAAAAATCTTTTTCCTGCAAAAACAATGAGATTGGGGATGATCATGATTCAACAGCTAGAGGGCTAGATATCTACATTCATCTTTTAAGGGATGACTAGCAACATTTACATACAGAATATAGTTTTTTCTATTAACATTGAAATCCCTACTATGATCTGTTGTAGATAAAGATGTGTAGTACATCTACTGTTGATTGGCATTAAACAACGTAAGTCTGTGCAAATGGTTTATACTAAAAGTGCTCAGAACAAATGTGAACTTTCTCAACACTTAAGATGAAATGTTTTAGCTCACAGTAGGTAATTGCATTAATTAGTCACTTAATTGCTTCTGCTTCTGGAGTTACAGCAGTTGCAACCCACTGCATTTTTTACCAAAAAGAAAACAGACCACCTTAATTCTAAATCTCCTTCAGGAAAAAAAAAAAAAAAAAAAAAGAAAAAAAAAAAAAGTGTCTAAAAAGTTTGGTATATTTATCAAATTTGCCATAAATAGGAGACACTGCAAGAGGAAGCACAGCCATGACAATAATTTGATCAAGTTTTTCTAGGCCAAAAATTAGATTAATTGGACAGATTTTTCAAGATAACAGACTGCTCATATAAATCCATTGTAGAACTAAGCAATAATAATAGAACAAATATTTTGAAGAAAAAGTATTTAGATATATTATGCACATGAGGAATCTTTCTCTACACTTCCGCACATTTACAGAATTTCCCTGAAAGCTTATTTTTTATTCCTTTTTCCAATCAAAAGATTTGCTCAATTGGCTATCAAGAAAAGAGTAACTTATTTCCAGTGAAACACAAAAGCAAAACAAAAACACGGGATAAAATAAGTAAATTATAATCTAAAGTTTTGGATTAAGGTATATGGCTGAACAAGAAAAAAAAATAGAGAAGGAAAAGAAGTATTTACCATTATAATCTGCTTGGTAAAACTCAACTGGTTCTGCAAGACCAACAAAACTATGTAGGGTAAAAAACTGGTCATATACACAAGGCTGGCACACAGAGCTGCAGTATTGGCACTGCGAAAAAAAACTCCCAAAAAATAGCTTAACATAATAACTGTCACTCCAAAATCCAGGAGAAAAAGGAAGACGAGGAAACCATTGCTATAAGCAAAGATACCACTCGCTTTTAAAATGACAGCCAGTGCACAGCTGCTTATTGTGAGCACAATTACATTCTCCAGGAACCAAGCAAAGAAGTGAATGGCTGGATGCACTCCCATTGTCTTCATATACTGAAAGATAATAACAGCAGAGGGATCTGAAGTTAGAACAGCACATTCCAAAATCCATCTTAAAAACCAAAGATTAGAGAAATTAAATAATTTCCCAAATTGAAAGAAAACAATTGAGAAGAGTAAAGATCAGTACAGTTCTTTAATATATATATATATATCTACATAAAATTTACTATAAAACCCTCAGTCTGTCAATATGCTTATCACCTGCTGAGACTAGTTCTTGATCTACACAAATAGTTCCCTCACTTTTTCATCCTCCTTCACATTTCTGACAATTACATAGTGCGTAGCAAGTTTTTAATTTAATACACACAGATTTATCATATTAGGCCAAATATGTCTAAACATGTAAAAGAAGCCAAAATATCAACCATTCTAATCACAAGACTTCAAGTTTCCACCTTCAAATTTTATGGATCTTTTGCTATGGAAAATATTTGCAAACTAGGTGGACTGACACTCAAACTCAGCAGCTAGAATCTGAAGTTTCTACCCAGAATAAAAACAAGAAAAAACTAGAACAGCTAGATTTGCGTGTACACAAACGTACCTAAATGTTTAATGTTTTGTATCTCAGCATACTTCACATTTTATTTTCAGAAGCTTAGTTCTCCCTTACCTCTTCAAGATGAATTTCTTTTTCATAAACCAGCTTGCGAACCATACTAGCAACAGAAACCATCCATGTTAACATCATCATAAGTGGGAAAAAAAATCCTATATTGTTCAAAAATCTATGAAAGAATATATATGCAGAATTGTTAGCCCGAGATAAAGGATTCTGAAGTATTGTGTAATACTGAAACTATTCTCACATTATGCATAAGATAAGATCTGACACAAGCAATTAGAAATATTCTTATTCAGTTAAACTCAGTTATATTTCATGCAACAAGCTAAATCCACGTATTTTTATAATTCTATATTTGCATGTGACAACAGAACTAATGTAATCTTTCATTAGGACAGAACTCAAATACGTGCATTAAGCAACAACATGAGACAGCCAATTTTTACTCCATTGAAAAATGTCTCATCACCAATTATAATTTCTAATACTCAGGATGTTATGATGATTTTACAAAGAACAATCCTCCAATTTTTCTTTTGCTTATACAAATTTTGCACCATATTTCATCACAGTGATATTGTGAGCCAATTCTAATTTTGCAAATAGGGCAACTGATAATGAAATATGTGCTCCCTTTAGAGTATAAGCTGATCACAAAACATGTTGACGCAGTTTCTGTCCAGCAGACTATTATAAAGTATAAATGCAAATACCTTGGAGGGGATCATTTAGCATCATGTGTTGCAGTCCCATCTCAACATTTGCAATACTCGTACTGAACATACTGGTTCAGTTCTGCATTAGGTTACATATTAAGTCATTACAAAGATCCACTAGCTCACTAAGTTCTCTAGTGTTAGCCCAATTATATAATTGAATCAAGAAGTCCAAAGCTTACTTACAGATCACTGGTATGACAAGGATAAGGCATGGCTTGGACTTGAATTGCTGGCTCTGAGATATCTAAACCAGTCTGTGCTGAAATTATTGCCCTTTCAATCATGTCTTGAAGAGGAATAAAGATATGATTGTATTTAAACCCATCAGATGGCAGCTTTTGGGGGTGAGATTTCCACGCTGGGTTTTTAATCAAATCTGTTCTCATGCTGTAGAGAATGCTGGTTCTAATTGTATATGAAATGTGCTGTGTAAGAGGACTGCTGGAATCTGGCGTCTTGTTCTTGGATTCACTGAAAATGATACCTGACAAGAAGAAAAGCAGTTAATACTCAAGCCTAAATGGCATATTATTTACATAGCCAACATAGCTAATTCCTGGTCTTTCAATATCTCCTGACCCCCATTCAAGAATGGTGGGTTTCATACAGTCCAACATTTTTTTCACATTCATATTCATTCACACTAAATGTGTTTTAAGTAACTGTTTTACATAAGAAAATTACTGTTATTTGCTTTTTTGAACTGTAGTCTCTTCTCTTTATATCCATACAGAACCCGTTCATGAAGACTAACTCTCATTCCATAAAAGAAAGCAGTTACAAAATTTGTCCAAAGGTTAACCATCCTGGGAGACAAGGAAAACAGTACCAATCCATTATGATTTTCTAATATCTGAGTTAGTTACTTCATTTCTGCTTTAGCACAGAAGAACTTGCATGTTTCTCTTTTCCAGCACAGTAAAAAGCACATAGAAAAGTTCGATCTGTAGCTGGAAAGGTTAAGTCAAGTACTTGGCTTTTTTTTTTTCTTTTGGATGGCAGATATTTTAGTTTTTCCTGATGAGTGTGAAAAGTTGACTTTCTTTTTTTAGGAAAGGAATGATATCGCACTGATTCCTTGACTCTCAGAAATAAAAATTATATTTTACTCCACTGGAAATATATATATATTTTTTCAAATTCATTTTCCCATTTAAGAAATCATTTAATTTTCTAAGACATCTGATAAGCATATTACAACTTCAAAGGCTAAAAGGAAAGCAAGGTAACTTCAACATCAGTTTCTCATCTTAAAACAGAAAGTAACACAAGTCTATTAATGAAAGTAGTTGTGCAGTGGGCAGATTAGGTCCCTCAAAAAGCCATCTCCCATGTTCTCTTAAAGCATGTATGAGGCCATGATACCACAAAAACATGAGGCTTATGTCAGGTTTCTTTTCTATATGATCCTCCATTATTTAAGTGGAAGCAAAATAGACCTACAACATGACAGTTTCATTCTGTGTTGGGTTAGATATCTGTTTCTTCCCTTGAAGGGACAGAAAATTTCATGCCCTATGAAGATTCCTTGAGAAATTCTATTTCTCCTATCATATGGACCCTTGATTTTCCCCAGGGAGGTGGTTGAATCGCCATCCCTGTATGTGTTTAAGAGCCGTTTGGTTGTGGTACTCAGGGATATGATTTAGTAGAGGTTTGTTGTTGTTGTTTTGTTTTGTTTTGTTTTAGAGATAGGCTACTGGTTAGGCTGCGGTTGGACTTGATGATCTTCAAGGTCTTTTCCAACCTGGGTAATTCTATGATTCTATGATACTGATCTAAGGTTTCATTTTCACATGCTGCAAGCATGGGTACTGTGTGAGTGACTGAGCAAACATTGGATTCCAGACTGAAAAGTTATTCTTAAGTTTTGGTTTGGTACAATTGTCATGTTTAGTTCTCTGCAACTGCTTTGACATTACTCGTTTTGTACTTAAAGGAGTCTAGAGAGGCAATAAACAAACCAAACAACAGGGGAAAAGCATTATACAGACAGCTTATACAGACTTAAAAGGAGACAGTACCTTTTCCTCTCATCTAGGAAGGCTACATGTAACTTAAGACCATTTATGCAGAGAATGTGTGTGTAGTAAGAAAAAAAAAAAAAAAAAAAAAAAGTGCTTGTCATTTCAACTCTGCAATTAATTAATTCTTGGCCATAAAGGCATGATGCAGAGAAAGCATAGAGAAAACATGTAAAACAAAGATGGAAGAGAAATAACATCAATTTCTTAACAATTAATTTGCTCTGAATGAACGTATTTATTTCTCTGAGGTGCTGGTTCAAGAACTAGATGTGTAACAGACAGCAACTAAACTCTAATGTGTTTTGTCAACATGCATTTTAAACGCGATACTTACTAGCCAAAAAATTATTTTGCTGCATGAGTTCATGAGCTTTTTCCTCCAATTTATCAACAGACTCAAAGGGCTGGAAACGATCCAGTAGTACACAAGAAGAAATATTTACTATGAGCTGTGACAACAGGTCAATTTGTCTACTTGCTGAGCTGTTAAGCGTCTTGCCCATCATAATTTCTAAAAGAAGAGGAAACAAATTAGACTGTCTTAGCTTTGATGAATTAAACAGAACAAAATGTAGGTTCTCACTTTCACACCCCACAGGAGTAATTAACTTTTGCATTAAAAAGGAAAGATTTTTAAAAGCTTAAGAATATTACTGAGAAATTGTGATAGTTCAGGTTACATCAGTTTTTACAAGCCCTCGACTACATTTCCCTTAAAGTTCAGAATAATAAATATATAATGACTTCCACAAAAAACAGATAAGGTCCTCTAAGATGTAGGACTTACAACATTTCCTTATCCTTCCATAACCAATTCCACAAGTATAAGAGAGTTACTGTACTTGAGAACCATCTCTTTAATCTAGAAATGTATAGGCTAGTTCTTCTTGACACTGGGAATGTTTCAAGCAACTTGTTCTGCAGGATACAAGCATTTTGATTCACACACTCCATCTTAAAAAAAACAGCTAGATAAAACCAAAACTCCTCCATTTTCACTATGATCATGTTTACAGAACTAATACCTGCACTGCAAGAGAGATGAGCCTTTGAAGGAGTTCAGACCTCCATCTACTTTTAGAGAATGGTGCTATACCTTTATGTTTTAGAGAATAACCAAGTGGATAGCATGGGCTAGAAATAAATCTAAATTCATCTGTATTTAATGGAAAGAACTGAATTTCTCAGGTAATCAAAAATAAATTATAAAGCGCCCAACAAGATTTCTTCTTAAATTTTTCAAGACTCGCTTGAATAGACAGGCTTTGAAAAAGATAGGAGATGACCTCATTTGGTAACAGTGGTGACAGAAAATCCTAGACTGTAGGTGTTACTCAGCAGCAGCATAGGAAAGAATATAATGGGAAGGCAAGTGGAAAGATGCGTGTAGCAGTCTGAAGAAAGGACATGATTACCAGTGAGAAGGATAAAGACCAACAAAGCAGAAGCACAAGAATTGGAAGTCTATAAGTCAGAAGACAAGCAAGCAATGATAGAGTAAATTCATAGGTTGAAAGGAAACAGCATCAAACATCTTATTACTATCCTTCAGGAGGGCAAAAAAGGAAATAAATGTTTTTATTTGTTTTGTGGCATTAGAACAGAGTATTTCAAATATTAATCCCAAGTAATAGGTTTAAGCTATCGTTTATTTTTATAAGTGTGCATAAATATATAACTGTATACATATATAAACAGCTGATCCTTTTAAGATCTTAATTTGAAATAAAATATTTAACTGTTTTGAAAAAAATCTCAGCGATTACACTATTCAATATTTTAGCATAAAAAAGTAATGACTTTACTGCTTCCTTGGAGTATGGCATAGATCAATGTTTCTCAAATCGGATTTCACAGTCTGCAGGGACTTCTGTACTCTAGCATAGAAACAGCATCTGCACATCACAGAATGGCCTAATGGTCTTGATTTGAAAGCTAATACTAGCTGCATGCACTAAAAACATAGCAAGTAGTATCCGTAACTCAATCCAGAAAGTAAAAGATTTTAGCACAGTATCCTCTTTAGGTTGAGGAGATCAAAATTCTATCTGCCATCTCTCAGGATTATTTGCTTAACCACTGCGTTGTTGGCTAGTCTGGATCAGGAACAATTTGCCCATCATGGTGAAACAGAACCACAATAAGATTAAAATAAAAAAGGTAAGTAAAATAGTTTAACTTTTAAAACGTTCCCCTGCCATAGGCAAGGCTGCCATACACCAGATTGAGCTGTGTAGGACCCAATCCAACCTGGCCTTAAGCACCTCAACTTCTCCGGGCAGCCTGTGCTAGTGCCTCACCACTCTAAATAAAGAATTTCCTCCTAATGTCTAATATACATCTCCCCTTTTTTAGTTTAAAACCATTCCTCATTTTCCTATCACTATCAGCCTATGTAAAAATTCAGTCTCCCTCCTGATTATAAGCTACTTGGAAGTTCTTGAAGGCCACAATGAGGTCACCCCACAGCCTTCTCTTCCCCAGGCTTAACAAGCCCACCTTCCTCAGCCTGTTATCATAGGAAGTGCTCCAACCCTCTGATCATCTTCTCAGCTCCCCTCTAGGCTAACTCCAAAACCTCTGCATCCTTATTGTGCTAGAGGCCCCAGGCCTCAACACAGTACTCCAGATGCAGCCTCACAAGGGCAAAGTAGTGCACGTGTGTGGGAACAAATACAATTCACAGGAAAGCTTTAGAATAAAAATATAGACTTAAGTTTATCTTTTATCTTTCTCAATTATAAATCTAATAACAGTGAATAAAAAAATCAGCAAAGCTGCTTATACTCAAACCTTCATGCTTTGTTACATAGAACTCATCCCTCATCTCCCACTTAATTCATTCAATGCACAGTTAAATAACAGGGAGAAAATATAATTCTTTTCTATAAAGCCATAAGGCAGAAGTGCTATTTAAGTGAAAGGTAGCAAGAAAAATTGGAATATAGCAGTAATTTTTGAATCAGCATAGGATTCAGTGATGACTTTAGAGATTATTTGTTTGCTTCCAGCTCTCTATACATACATGGCAACTGTTTAATGACAGTAAGGGCAATAGAAGAAAAAGCCAGGCAGGAAAGCTGCCTGTTGTTTTGTTTGGTTTTGTTTGTTTTAATCTTTGCTGCTACATCCCAGGTCATACATAGCCAAAAGAAATTCCTTAGCCATGAAATACACTGTACTTCTAGAAGAAATCGCTGAGGAAGACTGAAAGACAATAGGAATACTCTGGGAGCAAGAACATAAAAGAAAAGTTTGCTGCACAGTTGCTTCCTTGTACCTCTTGAGAGGTTTCCAAGGATTGCTCCCAGCAAAGAGCTCATAAGCCCTAGCAGGATAGGGCTTATATAAAATTGGTTACACCCAGGAGATGACTGCAAATTGCTGGATTGGAAAGCAAGCATAGAGAGACAGACTTGCAGTACCCACACAAGCCTAGTTTACAAAGTGAAGATGAGTTTAAGAAGAAAAAATGCAAACTTGTCTGTCTGCATTTCAGTATTCCCAGATAAGGAAAACTGACACAATACTCTCTAAAACAGCTTCTGAAATTTGTAACTTTGCAAGAAGTTTCCTAGCACAATCATTTAGAGGAAGCAAAAAAAATTCTGCATCAATTCACTCAGCATCGCATGAAACTTTCCAACAGAAGTTGCAGGGTAAGCGCAATGTTTCTAATCCCACTACTTGTATTTATAGCATCATAGTGAAGTAAAAACATACAAACACAAGCACCTTGGATTTGAGCATAATTAGAAGGCATCACATTGTAAACATATCTGTAAAAAGAAACGTCAAAATGTAAATGCAGAAGAGCGCTCTGACACTCTGAATCAAGATCAGCTTAACATAGGCATAAAACCTGTATGATCTATCACCTATATAGATTTTTCACTTTTTATGATAAATGTATCAATTGTATTACATTAAAATATATTCTGGTTTCATAAGCAGTTCTACTTCAATGATTTCCTGTATTTTCAGTCCAAGATGATTAAACATTTATTACAGCCAGATGTCTCTGACTGTTAAAAAGCTACAGCTTGAGAAATCTTTGCACAGACTTCTGTGATGAAGTGTCTGCAACAGTGAAGGTATACCTTATGACTTCATATCTTAACGAGATACTTTGCCCACAATCTGTCATACAGTTCCCTGTGTTAAGTTTGTACAAACCAAATACATCTGCTGCTTAATTAATACACTGACAGTTATATTTCCAGGAGGTCATGCATGTAGTTTAAGAGACTTTGTCTTCTCTGCTTCTGACTTTCCAGTTCTGTATTTCTGTTCTTGTATTTTAATTTTATTGTGGTCTGCTTTCACTATGATGGGCAAACTGTTCCTGATCCAGACTAGGCAACAATGCAGTGGTTAAGCAAATACTCCTGAGAGATGTCAGATGGAATTTTGAGCTCCTCAGCCTAAAGAGGATACTGTGCCCAAATCTCTTTCTGGATTGAGTTACGGACACTACTTGCTATGTTTTTAGTGCATGCAGCTAGTATTAGCTTTCAAATTAAGGCCATCAACTTCAATTAAATCTCAAATCCTATGTATGCAAAAGAAAAACCAAGAACTTCAGCTCGTGCCAACCACAGACCACAGATAGCACCATCTCAGTGCAATAGTACAACTAAAGACTGAGGACACATTTCAGTATTTACCAGCTCTCAGTGTTGGTAGATTTTATCTATTTCCTGCCTAGAGTCAAGTACCAAAATCAAATAAAAATTGCACTTCATGTACTCAGTTTAGTTTTATCTTTTAAGATACAGACTTAGTTAATTAACTGTAAACAGTAGGAAAGACTTACTAATCTGTAAACCATTTCCTCCCACCTCCCTCCCCCTCCCCCTCCCCCACCCCAATAATACAGGTCACACAGCCCCTTCAGGAAAGCATCTAAGATTTTTTCACAGCCCTCCCTCCACAAATGACTGAAACAGATTACTGTCTAGCTTGTAATTACCCTAATATTCATTGACAGACTACACAGATCTGTCCTTCTTACTTTCCTGAGAAGCATCAATCCCCCTTGGTGCATGATGTCTGTTACTGCATTCTCTGTCACTTCTCTCTTCAGTCCTCATGATTATAAGCTGTTTTTGAATGACATTAGATTCTTCCTTGGTATGGACTGTTCCTTCTGCCAGTGACAATTCAGTGTCGCTGCAGTGACTGTTCAGTGCTGCCAGCAACAGTTTCTATTAGAATGCACTGACTTACTTATGGCAGAATACATCAGTTATTTTTTTCAATTATCAAATTGTTTAAAACTAAGCAACCTGGAGGTCTAGCTGCCAGGAGCTCAGCATCAGGGCTGAAAGGGTGCAGCTATGGCTGACAGGGACCCAGGGGGACACTGCTGGGTAGACCCATGGAGGTCTAACCATGGAACTGCTGATCTGAGCACCAGTCTCCTCTTGTAGGGTGTTATCTTTTCTTGGCCACCATCTCTACACTGCTGCTTTGCCATCCCAGGGCTGGGTCTGACCCTAATTACTCTGGCAACCTGAGCTTGGCCTTGCTGCTCTATGATATTATTTTCTGGTGCTCAGGGTCATGCACATGGAATTCTCTCTCTACTAAGAGAAGATACAGATGGCATTTCCTTGTATTGATTAAACACATATCATACCAAACCCAGTTTATTTCCACTAAAAGTATATAGATTTTCTTCAAAATTACTGAAAAAAACTTACTGCTAAATAATTGAACTGTAGCTACTGAGATTACATATTCACTCCCTCCTTATAAATGAAGCTCCTAAGTTTGTAAGTGCCCCATGACAGTTTGCCACTTCTAATTCATTATGAGATTTTTTCAGTCATCAATATTATACAATGGACAAATCTGACACAGAAACTAAGACATTTATAAATATATGAGACTAACAATAGAATTTCAAGCCTACTATTTTAATTTCATCTAAGAAGGTAGAATACTGAAATCCAACTAAATGCAGTTTTAAAATTAAATTAAAAATCCAATAAGGGTAATCAATGCATACACTTTCTTAGACATACCATATAGTTGCATTTTTTGAAAGAGTTTTTCCAGGTCAATATCCAGGTTACTTTCCACAAAGTGCTTTACAAAATTGTTCTGCAGTGCTTCCTAAAATAAAAAGTTGGAGATAATGTCATGTTTGTATTCACTAAAGAAATACCAAATACTCCTCTCAGAGATTTCCTGTGTAACAGTGGAGAAGTCACTCAGCTTCTCCGTGTTTTCAGTCTTCCTCCCTTCAGAGTTTAACTCTACCCATTTAAAATAAACTACAGTACACATACTCCCCAATGCTATATTTCACTCTCCTATTTTACTCCTAATATTTTAACCTGGTCCACTCTAATAGTTTTACAAAACTACTGGGACAGAAACTTATTTTCTTTTCTTGCAAGACTTCTGGGGCACTGAACTATTAGTACTGGCAGTAGTGAAATAAACATCTTTTAAAAGTGGAAGCTGGGAATTCCTTTTATATTGTTTTCAATTCTTTATCTCATTTGCCAAGTTCTAAGGGGAAAAAATATATTAGCACTACAAGAGCTTCCTGGGATTTGCAAGTCTCATGCCTGTTTACTAGTAACATTATTTACCAGAACTTAATAACAGTTCAGACAATATATACAGAAGCCTTGACTGTAGTCTGCTTATGGAATAAGCACAGAATATTCTGAGTTGTGAGGGACCCACAAGGATCACTGAGTTCAACTCCTAGCATCACATAGTACCACCCAAAACCCAAACCCTATGCCTGAGAGTGTTGTCCAAACACTCCTTGAACTCCAGCACTTTGGGGCTATGCCCACTGCTCTTTTTCATCAGCCAGACAGATGAGTAGCTTCACATGTACAGCGATTTGCCTAGATCTATTCATGAGAACATAGAAAACCATATTACATTTCACCAACCTGCAGCCGTGAGACCATGAGGACATTTCCACGGTTTTTAAAAACTTCAGCCATCCTTAGCCATGTCTGAGAATAAGTCTTCAAGTTTTCCACAAAGCCAAAAGTGAAATTAGCCTAGGAGAAAAATGACATGAAAACCAGTGAAAAAGACCTAGCACAGCAAACCACAAGAAATAGGAAAAACTGGCATGCTTCAGATGTTCTGAAAATCCTTTCCATATCATTTAATAGTCAACTGTAAGTATACCTACCTTTTTGGTTTTTCTTAAATAAGTATTTGTTGCAGACTCCGAATGCTAAACAAAACACACACTACAGAAAACCTTTTGTTTATGTCACCAACCTGAAGGGTCATAAAAACCTCTTTATTTCATAATGTCTCTTTCATACAGAGTATTGTGGGGGTGCTTCAGAATGCAGAAAAATAAATAAATAAATAAATAAATAATACACCAGTTGGGACATACTCAAAGATTCTGTAAGCTGTATGGATTTTTTGCTCTATTACATATTAGCGTAATGCAATTAAATTTAAAAGACAACCGACCAAACGTATTTCTTTTAGAAGTATATTTCACAGAGGAAATCCTGAGTATAGCAAAATATTCTGCAGACCAGTGAAGCACAAACAATAATTTCCGTCTTAGTCAGAAGTACAGTAAGTAGTGTTCAGGAAATCCAGCCAATAATTCTAAATAATTTCAAGGATGAAGCTGTTCAAGTACTGGGGTCATTGTAACATAACTTCCTACTTAAAACTGCCCTGGTATTAAGGGGTTTGAAAAATAACAAAAATTGATGCCATTCATAAAAAAATTAAAAAATAAAAATGAAAATAAATCACACAGTAGGAGAACCAGGAGACTACACAGACCAATGATTTTGAAATCTCTGCTAAGCAACTTCTCTTTTTGTGATAATAATAAGAAATTACAATGAAGGAGAGAAATGGAAATATAGAAGTTAATATAGTTCAAAGATATAAAACACTAAAAATTCAAGTGAAACTGTGCTTCAGCTCTCTGGAAAAATTACTGAACAAGTAAATAAGGAAGAGGTAGATAACAGAACACCTCACCACAGACATCATGGATGCTGAGTTTACATGAACTGGAAAAAAATAAATAAATAAATAAATAAAGTGGACAAATTATATCAGTAAAATGTTGGCATATCTGTGGGAGTTGGGACTGTATCTGGAGAAAATATCACTTTACTGTCATATTCTTCAGCAATTTCCTATGCAATCTTTAGTGGCCACAGTAGGAGTCAGAATTTGAGGCAAAATTAAGACTTTTATGAGTTTATATTCTAATGAGTAACTGAAGTTTGATGTTTAATAAAAATTCCCTTTAAGTTCCCTTCTTCCTGAAGAATAGAGAACCATTAAAATAAATATGAAACATTTAGGCTGGATATTGCATTTGATTAAAACTATAGTCTTGAATATCATCTCTGACCCTGTCTGGACTGAATACGTCTAAGCATCTGTCTGTTTTAAGCATAAATAAAAATGTTATTTTGAGTACACTTCATTGCCTTTATGATGATATAAGATATAAGATGATGTTATAAGACATCAGTCTTATAACAGACAAGTGTGCTTATGCAAAGCCAGACAGGCTAAGTTACTTGACTCATTATCTATTTTCCTAATTATAATTGACAAAAGAACAGGATGTCGAAACTGATGGATTTGCTAGACTAATTTTCTTTTATTTCTGTATCATCTTGCTACCTTTTTATATATATTCTGACTGTTCCAATTACAAAGAAATAGCTCAAAGTGTTATTTCTACTTCAATTTCCTGAATATAAGACCAACACCAAGAAGATATATTTTCATGAGATCAGCTCATCAGTGTAAAAAAGTTAACAAGGATCAAAAGCATCACACATGGTCTTTGAACTCCTGGATGCCAATTGCAACTGAACGTTGTTGCTCTCAGCCAGTGCTGCAACATGTCTCCATAAGGGTCATACCTATGCTACACATCAGAACTGTTGACTTCTCAGAAGGCAAAATCCACAACCTCACAACTTATCAGAGAATGGTTAATTACAGAGCCCAGAAATGAAACAATCCATGTGAAAACTTGCTGAATATCCTTCACTATACAAGTATCTGCTTCAGTTTTGATACTCCTTGTCTTCTAGTAGACTGCTGATACATGGTCACATTGTCTAAAGTAACTTACAGTTTCTATTTCAATAGGATATTTGACTGTAAGAGTACAGGGTCAGCTTTTAGCAGCTGCATTAGGACCCCTAGGCTGTTATTTTGCATTTAAGGTTTGTCTGTGTTGGAAAAATAACTGAGAGGCTTCTGTAATATAAAAATACAAAACTCATTGTAGAAACATCCCTACTATGTTTGTATTGATTTATAAAGAGATCTAGTTAGTGAGTGACAAACCTGCTGACTGCAGGAGGATTGGAGCTCAATGATCTTAAAGGTGCCTTCTAACACAAGCCATTCTATAAATTCCTTACTAGTAAATGGCATAGGTGGGGTGCAGATTATACAGACTCTTAATAAACCGATAGAACTCTGGGGTACAGACAATATTAACAGATGTGCTAGAAACATCTACCAGAATCTTTGAATTATTCCAGAATGTAAAAACAAACAAACAACCAAACACAAGTTAACTGCATTAGGAATTCTATTACTCAGTCTTGATTTCACTAAGGTACCTATACACAACAGATGTTAGAAGATCTATCTTATAGATTATTTCCAGATATCAATTTTGTCATATAAGTTGACAAAATAATCATCCTGATTTCAGGTGACACAGAGTTGATTTTCTTCATAGTGTCTGGTATGATGCTGTGTCTTGGCTTGAGGAGAAAAACTATGTTGATAGCACATCAATGGTTTACTTATTGCTGAGAAATGCTGTACAGAGCCAAGGCCATTTCAGTTTCTCAGCTTTTCGTGCTGCCCAGTCAGCAAGGAGTTAGGGGTGCACAAGGGACAGAACCACGACAGCTGACGTAAAATGGCCAAGGGGACATTTCATACCATATGAAATCATGTGAAAAACCTATAAAACTGAGGGGAGTTGGACATGGGGGCAAATGCTGAAGAGAGAGATCCTGAAGACTGGCTGGGCATTGTTTGGTTGGCGATGAGCAATTGCTTTGTGCATCACTTGTTTTACATATATTTTGTTATAAATTCTCTCTCTCTTCCTTTCCTGTCTTAGTAAATAGTTTTTAGCTCAACCTACAAGTTCTACTTATTTTCCCAATTCTGTCCCCCATCATGCTGGGAGGGGGTCAAGTGAGTAAAAGGCAGTGTGTGTTGTTCAGCTGCTAGTTGGGTTAAACTACAACAATAACATAGAAGTGCCTTAAAGGATTATCAGTGTCAATGTAACACAGGATATAATTGTGTATTCAAAATTATTTGATTTTTTTTAATCAATTATCACAATAAAATCTTTATAGAATTTCCATCTATAGCACCTTCAGTTTTAGCTTAAGCTTTTTAATCAATTATATTCAGTTCTACAGAAGTGGACTGTTGCCCGAATTAAGTTATTTAACTGCAAAATATGAAATCACTGAAACCTTACTTCCAATTCACAGCTATTTGACTTAGGTTTTCATCTTCCAGAGCATAAGTCAGAACACCACACTGTGCTCCATTTACACAGGAAATGGTTATCACATTTAAGGTTACTACAGCCTTTTTGTGTGTTGTTTACAAGCAGCTTTTTTCTTGATCTTAAATGAATTTAGCTTGCAATTCTTGCAATAATGTTGTGACATAAAAATAATATCTCTTTGCAAGATAAGCACAAAATTAGCACAGAATGCTAAGATGTGCTTAGAATGAGTAACTGTCCCTTCTTTTACCTATGTGCTCGAAAGCTTGCCACAAACAAACACATCACTGCAGACAATTATGCTCAAACCAGATTACTTGCCACACCAGACAGTAAAATTGTTTAGTGATATCAAGTCATTAGCCTTCATGAATTTATATGGCATCTTGGCCAGAAATATTTATACTATTACTGTTAAAAACATGATCAGGGATGGAACCAAGATGCACTGTAGCCTGTTTTTTGTTTTGTTTTTTAATGCAGCTCAATGAGGCTTTCCTTCCTGAGTATCCCTTTCCCACAGCTCCCTGTGCTGTGCCCCATTGAGAAAATGTTCCGAGCAAAAGCTTAGTTGCAATATCTATATTCTATACGTTGATATGGCATGATTCTCACTATACCTCTGCTAACGTGCTCTTTTTAATCTTCCTACACAAGGTTTACGGTACTTTGTAAGAAATTCTCCTTTTCACTCTGAGGTGAAACCAGTGTAACAAGTAGGAAAAAAAAAAAAAAGAAAAAAAAAAAAAAAAAAAAAAAAAAAAAAAAAAAAAAAGAAGAAATTAAACTCAGAGCAGGAAGAAGTTGAGAACGCAGGTGGCAAGGTGGTTCCAGTTTTCTTGAAAGCAATTATCCAACTGCTTCTACCTATTCTGAAAGAAATGAAATACAAAGGCAAGAAAACCAAACCAAACAAATATATATTTTATATATATATATATATATATACACACACACACACAGAAACAGTGTTTCTTTTAATACACACCTTCTCTATAATCAGGTCAATCATGCTGATGTTAGAATTGTACAGTATCTTCCCATGTAATAAAGGCTTCAGGAAAGTCCATACCAAAGCCCCATTTGAAGACTGTAAAATCTCCTGATAAAGCTTCAAGCAAAAAGGAGCTGCAAATACAAAGACAGATTCGTGTTTCAGAAAGTCAACACAGGTGAGGTTTGCTTTATTTATTTTTTGTTAAATCTAAGTCTTTAGTCTTAATTTATGACCTGTCATGATGGCATGCCAGATATTATCAGCTGACTAAACAATCACTTCAGATCCTAGAATAGAAATTGTTTAACCACTATCTAAAATACAATTAGAGTTATGCAAACTCAGTAACTAGGTAAAAGAATATAGGGAGCTTCTCACATTAGCTGAAATGCCACTTTCAAAATTCATCTGTCCTAAAGGCTGCATTATATAAGTAGAGAGTTGCATGTAACACCTCTGCACACAAAATTAATGGTGAGGGAAGAGTCCCCTTAATGAATCACATCCACCCCAGACCTCTCAGTTGTTCACTGTATTTCATTCATACTCAAGAAGGATAATAATCCTTCACAAATACAGTCACTATTTGCACAGTTTCACTGAGACCTACAAAAATGCAGGCAAAAATCTATGACACCTAATTTCCTGATTAGAAAAATCTAAACAAGTCACTTTTCTATTCCTAACTAAAATACATTTTTCTATGCCAGATGAAGTTATTAATACACTGGGATGGCATCATGTCCTTCAAAATGTATGCCAAGGAATAGGCCCAAAGAAATCCCAGTTTTCACACATAGTATCAAGTAAAGGCAAAGAGTTTACTGTGGCAAACATTTAAATATTTATGCCTAGCTCCTGCACATTTATTTAAATTATGAGCAAATTTACAAATATGCCATTAAACATCATTAATAACACCTTAAGGGAGATTTTTATTATTTTAAATAATGCAAAATTAAGCCAATAATATTTAGATTCAGGTCAGATATAAAAGAAACAAAACTCAGAAATGAAATATTTAGAACACCCAGTTCTTTGTTCTGACTCCTACTACCTTTAAGGAAACATTCCTTACTAAAGGCAACCATTGCTAAATGACAGCAAAGAATTAAGAGACTCTGAACTGCCCAGTCAAAAACAGCAATATGCCAAAACACACAGAAGACTTGCTGATTTGAGTTTGCCATGACTTTCCCACACACAAGTGAGCATGGCTAAGGCAGAGCTCTGGCTCCCTGCTGGTACAGCCAAGATTGCAGAAGCAGAGTCCTACTTCACAGATCCTTTGCATTCTTCTGTTGTATCCAGTCACCAACAAGGTTTTAAACAGTATTAAATTATTCAGGATGAGTCAAAAGCATGTTGAAGAAAGGCAGCAGAGATGAAATTATGAGAGAACAGACATTCTTGGCACTTGATAAAGAACAGATATTTCAACTATTAAAAACTTATTTTTTCCAGAAAGTTTGCTTATTCTGCTGTGTAATACTGCCACAATGCTATGTTCAAGGAGGAAAGGTATGCAACATTAGATATTTCCATTTTATATCTCAAAGATGTATTTGCATACTAAATGAGATTTTCCTTAAAGCACGGTAAGTCTCTAAGGCTTGAATATTCTTGTTGATTATTAATTTCAAAGGACAGGAAACAAGTGGAATTACATCACAATTCTTTCTCAGTAGCAAAACTTCTATTGATCATCCCTCATGTTTAGATTTACAATGCCAACTGACTTGTCAACTGGTATTTTCCATTTAAACAGGAAAAAATTATTCAAGCTCTAAAAGTATATGTGCAACTTGTGATCAATAGACTTTCTCACTTGAATCTTCAGGAATCCCGTATTTTCCCATATTGTCCTCTAAGAGTCCCGTGATTCTGGGCATATCAATGAACAGGTTTGCACTGCTGAAAAACGGAGATTCTTCTTTACATACAGCCTTAATTACAGACTCAAGGGATCCAACAGATGAACTTCTGAACTGTCCACCTTGCAAGAACTAGAACAAATACAGATGAACCAGTTACTTGTCTTTGTAGCTTAAGGGAGTAGTCCTGGCGTTCTCACCATCCAAGGAAATCAACAGAACTAAACTGTTGAAACTGCCTACAAAAACAAGGGTCTGCTGTGCTTTTTTCTGCTTTCCTGATCAATTTTGTCACAGTGGAGAAAAAAAAGCTATTGCAGTTTCAGTTGACAGGGTACTGAAAGACAGTAATATATTATTACATTAAATTTTGAAAAATACCGTATTGGGTAGACTCAAAGGAAATGTAAATATCAAGACAGCAGGACTACAGCTTTCACAAAGTCTGCTCATGACTGTTGTAGATGCACGTGAGGAAGAACATAACTGGATTATCAGCATTTTGAGACTGCAAAGGTTGTAAGTAGAAAAGTGTTTTGCTATGCTAAGTAAGATACTTGACACTGATATTAACGTTTGATTCACTGGGGTTTCTTTGTGTTTTGTTGTTTTTAACAGCAGAGTCATTTTTCAAAATAGTACAGTTCTTTACATAAATAATAGATCACAGACAGTTTAGATGTTATGCTGTTAAAAACTGTTTATTGTGATCAATGCACTTACTCAAGTGCCAAGTGCTGCTTTGTTAATTCCTGGAGAAATACTAGCAAGTGTTATTTAAAACACTTGACATCAGAACCTGACTTTTTGTATATGTACATAATAAACAAGTTACATTTGTATTTCATAACACCATTACCTACAGCTCTGGAATCAGTCTGCTGGTAAGGAGGAAAAAACTTCATAAACTGAATAAAGTCATTTTAAATCCTTCTTTGTGATGGCAACAGAAGAGTAAATGAGGCTTATTTCAGTCAAAGAGCACAAACTCCCTAATTAATTCTGTTTCCAATCAAAATAACTTGAAATTCAAATAACAAATATTTATGTAGTGAGCTGCTACCATCAGATTGGAATCTACTTAATGCTTTTCAACTAAAGATCCAGTGAATCAATAGGATGTTTCCTAAAATTTTGCTTTGACAAAGTGGGAAAACTACACAGGATGGATATTCATATAAGTTAACTTTGATCCTCTAGTTATAGATTAAACTAAATGAAGTATGTCTGTAATCAAGGCTTTTAAAACAAGTAGTCTCCCATAAAAATAAAATAAAAATTAAAAATATTTTTAAAAATTCAATCAAGTTAGATGCCAATTAACTTATGGAAAAAGGAAGTGGGCACCAAAGATTTAAAGGCTATCTGTAATGAGATGCTCAAATAAGCAAAAAAAAAAAACAACCTTCCAGTACTGGGATTTCTGATCTAATCAGAAAGCTGTATACCTAGAAAGAATATGACGAGAAAAAAAAATCTGAAGAGCTAATTTGTCTGGAGTAGGAATATCGACTATTCAAGAAAGTAAACATATATATTTTCCAGAAAAAGTAGAGGAAG
The DNA here is from genome assembly GCF_039878825.1 of Excalfactoria chinensis. Classification (NCBI taxonomy): domain Eukaryota; kingdom Metazoa; phylum Chordata; class Aves; order Galliformes; family Phasianidae; genus Excalfactoria; species Excalfactoria chinensis. The sequence continues at coordinate 66,025,066 of NC_092826.1, forward strand.
GTTAAAGATAATTCAAATGTTGAGGAAACCAAAGGGTAAAGGACAGTGTACAAAAATAGATATTCTTATTGACGCAAACAAGAACTCTCTATTGTGTTGACCATCAGTAGAATTGGAAAAAATGGTGAAATTGCTTACTTGGGGGAAAAAAAGAAAAATTAAAATTAAAAAATTAAAAAAAAAAAATCTGAAGTATCAAATTTAGATAGCAATATTTGAAAGAAAAGTAGAAAGCAAATCTATACTCAGTGATGAGTAGCACAACACCCCAGGAAATAATGGTACTTTAATGTGATGTTTAAGATGGCAAGATAACACAACACATTTTTCTATGGAGACAAATGGTATATGAAGAAAAGATATTAATGCTTTATCAAATTATTGCTCCAGACCAATACAGTACATTTATTTCAGAAGGCAAATGATTTTACCTGAAAAAGACATATGCTGTCTCTAGTTCAGGTAAACACAACAAATTGATTAATGTTCTTATTAACGTCCTTCAGTCATACAGAAGAGCAGCTCAGAAGAAGATTCAGATCACAAGGGACAGCAGTGTTTAAGGCAATGCTTATTGTAGATGGCAGTCATTAACAAGTTTGCACTGTTAATCTCTGAGGGATTTTTGTCACCAGATTCACCCTAAACTTTCAGTGCAGCAAATCGAGAAGGTAATGCCAGCAGGCCTTCTTATGGAAACAGACTCTCCTTGAAAGGTGGAGACTTTTTTCTAACTTATTTAATTATTATTAAATACTAATTAAGATCCACCACTGTACCAACAGCATCAGTGTGTACACAGTAACTTTAAGAATACTGACAAAAGGAATAATCATCTCATTTCATTACACATTTAATTCTTAATAGCAAGTAGAACAGTGGCATAAAAGCACTAAAACAGACAAAACAAAAATTTCATAGCAGATTCAAGAAGTGCACATGCTACATCTTCATTAATAACATCCTCTAAAGCACGGGCTGAAAAGGCATGGCTACCTCCAAATTACATAAATAATCATGCTATATTACGAACCATATTAACTCTTAGACTATACTCTCACAGGTTAACAAAAAAGAAAGAGGGATAAAAAAACTCACTAATACAGCATCAAGAGTGTTTCAAAGGACACTTTTTACTCGAAGTTCCTAACTTTCTAGTATAAAATTTCTACAAGCAATCCTCCTTTTTTTACATCCCAAACATCAAAATGGAAATTAAATTTGCACAGTGAAAATCATACACATACCTGCTGCAGTGCAGAGATGTCAAACATGCCAATGTTTTGAATTGCTTGAAGGAACACTGGAAGGTTTTCCATTACATGTTGGACTTTATTGAGAAGAGAGCTGATACTAGAGACCACATCCAGTAATGTGTTTAGTACATTGCCCATCTCAGATGGTATCTTATTCTTGGAAGAGAAGGAAAATAGATGACAATATATTTCATATACAAGAATAAATTTTAAACTTTTGATGAAACATTCAAAATTATTTTATTTCTAAACCTGATCATCAAATGTTCCTGCAATGCACATTTAACAAAACTCCCTAGTACTCTCAAATTCACCTAAAGAATTCTATCTAGAAATTCTAGAACTGTCCTACGACAAATTAGAAATTTAAATCCAGATAATATGCTTATAACTGCCAAGCTGTCCTACCCAACTTCCACACTAATGGTATCTGCAACATTCTGCCCACTTAGAATCCAGTGTAAATGATATTTTTTCTTTCAACAGGTTAAGGGTGTCTAGCCCAACAGGTCAATATTTTTAAAATATAATTAAATCTCATGGCCTCTTCAGTTGCTTTAGGAATCGTATTAGAAAACATACTTTACTTTCATACTGTTCCTCCCTTTCCATTTTTAGTATATACTGCCTTTTATATAAAATAATTATGTGCGTTCCAGTCCTTACTTGACAGAAGTTATCTGGCCTTTTGCTGTTGTCACTATGCACATTTTGGCACTGAGAGTTTGCTATCTCTCCTCTGTTTTTATAGGCCATTTTGCTCTATGGCAATGCAAACTGATTAAGTTACCTGCCTATGCATGATAATAAAAAAAAACAATGTAATCCCATTATATACTTCCATCTGTTTCCTCTGTCTTTAATGTATCCACCTGTCTTTGAATAACACACCTTTTACTATAATAATGTCTACTGCTAATATTCTTTCCAGATTTCACCTACATTCATATATTAAAAAAAATTTTAAAAAAAAAAAAAAAAAAAGTAATAAACCTGTATTTGATTAAAAAGTTAGAAGAACTTCCACAATAATTCAGGATGAGCTGACAATTTTTTTTTATTCTGTGCTAGGAATTCAATATGCTTCATTCAAGTTCAGTAAAAAAGAGTATTGTTTTTTCTTCCTTTTTGCCATTCTAGGTTGGCATTCACTCCAGAAAACAGAAATTTAGTTTTGGATGCATTATTTTCTGTTGTTTTTTTGTTGTTGTTTGTTTGAAGTTTCTTTGTCATTTTGTTGTTGTTGTTGTTTTTTAAATAGCTTTAAATTCAGCACATAAAATAAATACTATGCTTGTCAAACAAAATTTTCTTCCTGTCTGTGCTCTGAGTATCTTATTTTCAGTGACCTGAAAGATCTGAAATAACTATCATGAATTCCAACCAATAATTTTGCTCTAACAAGTGGAAACATCTCACTGAAAACCCACATTCAATTCCAGATAATCTACAAATCTAGACACAGCACATATTTGCTGCAGACTTCTTTATCCCCTTCGTTTTAGTTTTGGCACTTTATTATTCCCATTATTTTCCAGGAGTATACAAACACTGTCTCCTAGCACGATCATAAGTTTTCTAGGACTTTTCTACCCAAGTAAATAACTGTAGGGTGTTTTTCAGTTGGATTACACAGAGTGGATTCCAACAGACAAAGCTGTAATTATAATCATTCAGTTGTGTTAGATGTTGTTAAGAACCACAGAGATGTTATGAACCAAAGTTAACTGACTGAGATCACATGAAATATGGGTAGTTTGCCCTTAGAGAGAGAGCCATCCTGAGAGCTGGAAAAACATATTTACATCCTTCCTGAAGAAACCACCTGAATTCCCAGAATGATTACTACAGAAAATAAAATGTGTGCCAGGGTGATATAATTTCATACTAGGAAATAAGTTTGTACTGCACATAATGAGGGGTCCTGTGCTTGTTTTTCATTCCAGCAACATCAGATCAGTGTTTCAAAAGCACAAATTACCAAGTGACTAGTCATATGAACTGCAAACTCTGCAAAAGATTAATAAAGCTAATTCTCAGACCTCTTGTGTTTTTTCTGTTGCTTTCATAATTAGCTCCTCACTGATAATTTTCCTGAGGAAGAGAGATATGAAATACATTAAGATCTACCAACCCTGTTCAACTATGTTTTCTTTGCAGAGCTAAATGAGGACAAAAAGCAGCACACAGCTAGTGCTTGATTCCACAGAAAAGGACATTTGAAACAACAAAACACTATAGATGTTAACTGAACTATTTATCTCTCAGCATGTTTTAGACCACCTTCAAAAGAAAAGCATAGGAAATGAATAATCTTACCATGTAAATTATATGACGTAAGTTCAAATTCTGTATAATCAGTACAAATGTTGTATACAAATCAAGTGCTGGTAAAGAACATAATTCTTCCACTGCCAGGGAAGTTTTGCTGTTTTCAGGTAGCTTGAGCAAGAGGCTAAGTACTTCTTCATCACATCTTTGTGTGAAGGCTACCACAAAGGCACTGTAAAAAACCTATCACAAAGTATGCATATTAAAAGTTTGTCTCTAGCAAATATAATGAGAATTTCTCAAGTAGCGTAGCAATTTGCAGTTCTCAACAAAACTGAAAGAATGAACCGTCCAGCTTTCTATCAGATTGGTATGTTCTCACATTATATTCCTATCAACAGACAAAGTGTGTTTCTTATAAACATTTGTTTTTACTTGTTAACAGGTCAATTATATGCTCATTGATACCTTAAAGCAGGTATATTTAGAATGCTGTCCATATATGTTCTAGCAGATACACCTCTTTGTATCAGAAACACCTGACTATCAAAATGCAAATATGTGAATCACTGTAAAATCAAACAATATGGACTTTTTCAAATCATACACATGGATATAACACTTAAGAATGCCTACATGACACAATCACTCTGAGCCAGCTTGCATTTCTTAGTTCAACACTACTTTGAGGTGTTATTGTTTAACAGAAGAAGGCATAAAAACCTAAGCAGAACTATGGAAAGGCTACACTAAAATTTGCTGAAATAATGATTTTCTTCTAACAAAAATGTCACACAAAGACAAATGCTTACAGCACAGATATAAAAGCAGTTCTTAGCTCCTCTTTCTCCTTCAATGTCTGAAAGAAAGCAAATAGCAGCATATCCGGGAAAATGACAGTTTAGAGACAGTACAGAACTCAGGGCACCATTATAGTACTACCTTGGACAGCATCCACTTGCACTGCCTCCACTTAAAGCTGATAGCAGCACCCAGAGATGGAGATGATTCACAAGAGAATCTAATTAGGACCCACAGTTGGCCTAGATATGCAATTTAATTCTTTAGTTCCTATGAACATTTTAATCTGCAACCTTTTGAATTTCAGACTTTTTGCTATAATTTTGTCATCATAGCATCATGATGCCAAATAATTTTTTGTACTTTTAAATTTTCACTTTTTGTTTGTGCATGTACAGAGACCAGAATATGAGTGTACACGTAATTCTGCCTGTAGCATAAAAAAAATGTATTGATTTGAATTTCCTCTTTTGATGGAAATTTGACTCTGTTATGCAATTTGAAATTCACATCCTCATTCCCACATGAACATCGCAGTTGCACTTCAGTTCTTATCCATTCAGTACTTTATCTACTGGCTGAAGTTCTTCTGAACTCATTTTGCAGCTTTAAGAGTATCAGAGCTATGCCAAACTCTTTATGCTCCATAAATGAATGCTTATAATCTTGAGATTAAAGGTTTTGCATAGTTCTGAAACACAATCCCATTTCAATGAGAATGGCCAGTGCATAATATTGAGGTAGAAAGCTAAGTGCAGCAAGTATGAGCAGCTTACAGGCTCGTTCTTAACATCCCAGAAGCAAGCACAATAGTGCAATACAGTCACAAGTCATATAGAGCTGCACAGGGCCTGTGAGAGTCATTAGTTTTTTTCTGAAAATGGCAACATAAACTATGCTTAGAATAGATAACAGCTTAAAAAATGATTTTTATATTACCACAGGTCTTAAGTGCTCCAGTTGAACAGGAAAAAGATTTAAGTGCATATACATATAAAAAGAATTCCATGTAAATATACAAATGTGAGATGTGTACATGTACCTTAACTCTACATTGTACTTTGCCAGAAAAAAAAGATCATTAGAGAAAAATCATTAGAGAATTCAGTCAATTAGCATTATTATTCCAAAAGATCAAAGGTGCACAGAATCCCATTTAACTGAATCACTTCCAGATGACTTCTCTCATTACCATTTATGGTATCAAAATAACAAGTTAACAATAAAGGCTGCCATACTGCCAAAGGAGTAGAACAAATAATCTGTAAGTAGTCACAACTGTATGAACTGCCTTTTTAATAGCCGCACTTATCATGAGCAAAACTTGCAGTCATTTCTGCAAGTAGAACATCAGTGACATCCAGTGGTTGCTTGATTGACCTGATCAGTTTATGCCAAATCTACCTCCAACTCTTTTCTGTCACACAGGCATTAATGGGAGAGAAACCTGCAGTCAGCAGTTATCATGATTTCTACTGTATGATCACAGGAATCACAGGAAACAACAGCAAAAGTAATACACACAGGCCTTCACTCAGAGAACTTATTCTGTCCACAGTTGACAAGTAAACAAGATAAATACAGGTGAAGCAAAATTCAGGTGAAAAAAACAATGAGGAGCAAACCAAAGAATACAAAACAAATCAGACTACTCTGTACAAGACTCTGGTGTGGGAAGACAAAAACTAACAGGATAGCAAAGCTCAAATACAATGTCAGAACAAAGCAGAACAGTGCTGAGAGTAATGAAGCAGCACAATTTAATTAAGACTGTTGCTACTATAAATTGTTTTAATATTTCCCTTTGTTGTTTGCAAGTCCCAAATCTCACAGACTTCCATGTAGAATTTACAAATGAAAACAGAAGATTCCACACATAATTCATCTTTTGTTTCGATTGGCTCTGGGTTATTGTGTTAATTTAACATGTCTTTTTAATCTTTTACCTTTGAAAAAGAAATATTAGCTTCCAAGATGCTACTGATAGTTTCTTCAGAAATGTTGACAGAGGAAAGAATGTCCAACCTCAACTCAGTAATATTCTGCACATAATCTTTGACTTTCATATCTGGAAGAAAAGAAAAACAGAGCTATCCATCCTACTTCATTAAGTTCCCCAGAGACTGCAGACTCTTCTCTAGATTTTTATATGAGGGGTCATAAAGGGCATTAAAGCTTCATACTGTTTAAGTTACATCTACATCAAATTTAAAGGTTGCTCTCCATAAGGAACATCCCTCAACAGTTTGAAAACTACAACACCATCTTGCAAAATAAAATAAAGAGAAAGTAGTGACTCAAAGTGCTGAAGAAAACCATAACTCACCATTTAAAAGATTAAAATTGCTAAGAAAAGCTACCACAGGATTTTCCGACAACTGTATCTCCCAATTTTCAATCAGTCTGTAATGATAACCATAAATTCACATTTTATCAGAATTAAATCATTGACTTCAGTATGCTTATGAAGTATCATGCACAGTGAAATAGACCTGAAGAAGAAGGTCAGACACATTATGCGTGCACCTACGCAGACCTCCACATGCTGCTTTTATGTAATGCTTACACTATCATATTTCTTCCCTAAATCAGAATGTCATGATGGGAAGATGTCTGATGTTTGCAGTGCTCTACAAACAATGGCTTCAGGAGAAGCACAGGTCTAGTAATGTCTCACTACCATACTTTTTACTGAGCACTGAGTTTTAAAACCTAGAGATGCAAAGTATTCCAGTTACAGATTAATTAACTCTAATTCTAAGCAATAAAGAGCGTACTCACTTCAGAAATTATTTACTATTAAAATACTGGATATATGTCTACAGTCTATAAGAAAAACCCCAATGTCCACATTCCTCCATGTTATCTCAGTTATTCACACAGACCATACAATCCTATTATCAAAATAATCAGACAGACTACAATAGCAACAATTATAAGAGGAGCCACTTCTGACATTAATTTGAAATACAATTAATCTGAAATATGTAGCAGCTGTTTTATTAAGTTACTTAAAATTTATTATTTTCCCTCAAGTAATTAAGCAACTATTTGAAATTATTTGGAGCTCAGTGCTGACAGTTTACGAGCACTCATGAACCAAGAATATTATCTGTAAGTGCTCAGAAAAAGTATGAAGTATCCAGAATTTTGCTAAATAGGAACCCAAATAATCTCTGCATTGTATTTGCTCAATTTTCAGTTACACGAACAAAAAAAGAGACTCTGATGAAAAGTATTTATCCTGTAACTGCAAAATTTAGAATGTGTGCACAAAATAACATTACTAACATGAACCATTTGGGGTACCAAAACATAAAAGGCTTTACTTTTGCAAGCGTCTGTGGATATTTTCCAACATTAATTGACAGTCACAGCTGCCATCAGTGGTATTCTGAAAGGCTCTCAGGAAGCTCTCTAGATTATTAGAAAGTTTCAGGTTTGAATGTGCCATGCTCTCACAGTCTCCCTTGTTGGAAGTCATCCACATTCTTTCAATACTCTGCAAAACACAGCAATCGTTTTGTTAGCAAATTCATGAGGTTGATTATTATTTCTTGACATAGGTAGTCGTGGCAATCTAATAATGCATATTTTCAAATGACAACGTGGATAAAGTACTAGTAATTTACTCACTTCATTTGAAACTGGGCAAAGATTTTCCAGAACCATGGAGTTCTCAAAGATTTGAGTTTTGGAAACAACAAAAATTTTTGTGAATTGACCTAACAGCAAGGGGGTTCATCCCATAACATATATTTCAACATTTTTACTTGTAATTTCATTTCATTAAAATTGTTTTTATTTTAGGCTAACCATTTTCTTATTTTCCATCAACAAACTAAAAAATTCTGGATACCCATATGCAAGAGCTTTCTTGCATCGCACTTTATGTAGTTTTCACTTATTTTTTCTCCTGAATATTCACATTTTTGATCTTGCTTTTTTATTTTTTCAAAAGTTTATCACAGAACAATGGAGATTAGAGAAATATATTTGTTCAGCAAAAGCCTACTCTAAGATCTGAGTGCTGCCTCTTATACCTGTTTACCTTAAAACGATGAATTTCCATTCATGTCAGCAAATCCTCCAGGTAGACAGAATACAGACTAGAAGAGCTATTAAACAAAGACAGAAGATAAATTCTGTACTAAAAGCGTGAAGCTAGTATTCTGTACTTGTGCGTACATGCACAGATGTGCACACATCTGTGTGTGATATCCAAAGGCCTGTTTCTGGCTCTGGATGAATCCAACTAAATGCCAGATGCTACTGCCTCCCAATCAGGATTGCAGGTAATTTCATACACTGTTAAAAGAAATAAAAACACGGACTCCATCTGGCAACCACAATTGCCATTTTTAAATTGAACAGCTCTGTATTTAGCTTGATTTTCCAGCTGTTCCTGTAAAAGTTTTGAAGTATAAGTACACTCTTATTCATGAGATTAGCAGTATCACAAAATTTAAAAGAACTAAAATGGACTTCTGTTTGGTATTGAGTGGCAATTCAGTTATTCTTGTTACTGTAATCCAAGTTATATTTACAGCTTTTAAAGCTCATTAACATAACAAATTCCTTCTGTTTATCACTTTAACATGTCTTAGAACTACACCCATACAAACATCAGCTTCATATAGCCGCATGGGGACAGATCATTTCAAAAGCAAGAGAAAAAAAAAATCATCTGACATTAATCAGATGAGTATAACTCATTCTTTAAACAACACCTATAGGTGTGAAAATTGTTCAAACCTGGTAATGATCTTGAACCAGAGTGATTCCTTCAATTATAGAGATGAATAAGTGACGCATTATGCCATCTTTACACTGTGTAACAACACAGAAAAGGTTGCTAGTGACAACTGGTTCTTCTGTAAGAGAAAGAGTCCAAAGTTTAATCAGTTAAAAATACATATATATTGCCCAGCAAATGAAAAATTATCTGAACAAAAGGGGACAGAGAAAGGTGGATTTATTCTAAAAGCAAATAAACACAAAAGTCTATTGAGTTTAAGGCATTAAGAAATACTTCTGACCAATTTTACTTTCCGTTAGAGGGCAAGAAGGGCTTGTTAGATTAAGTCCCCATTGCTGTTCACCATTACATACATGGCCTTTCTCAATGTGTTCTACTTTAATGCCAACACTAAGTAAGTCAAAGGCAGAATAATACAGAACAATTTGTTGAAGTTATTCAGCTATAGCTAGCCAATCCACTGCCTCAGCAACATTATAATCTACCCATAACCTACACAGAAGCAGGAGGTAAAACTTCCTTTATAAACTTGCTCACTTTTTCATTTCTATTAGATGAACACTGCTTTGTGCCAACTCTTTATCATTAAAAAAAACCAAACAACTACATAACTTCATTCACCTCAGTAATCTAACAGAAAAAAAATCCATTTATCTATATATATATATATAATCCATATATATGTGTGCATATATATATATGTATATATAATCCATATATATATATATTAACCATATATATATATAATCCATATATATATCGGACAAAACCCAAATGCCTATACAGACTTCCACTTGTTCTGTGAGTTGGATCAAGGAAGGAAGGAAGGAAGACGTCCTGGTGTTTTAAAGCAAGCCCAAGAAGCAGAGGAAGAGTACACAGCTAAAAATGATAGAAGAAAGAGGAGCTGCAAGACCTACTGCTTTCACTGAGATTTTGAATCATTATGGTCACTCCAGAAACTATCCCTTCTTGGGATCAAAATCTTTTCTTGTGCCTTTGCTGGTTTCATTTCCCTGCATTAGTATGCTTGTGCTGCTCTGCAACGCCTAAATTAATTCATTTTTATAAAAGTTTTCTAATAGTAAAGTCTTCACAATACAGCTAGCACAGACAGAGATCCAAACAGTCACAAGCATGGTAACCAACCTGAGAAGATTTTAAGAATATTCAAAATGGCAAACTGCAACTTATGCAATAGTAGAACACTAGCAGGTTGTAAATGTTTCTGAAGAATTTGGCATATTTTAGATGCTCTGTGGAAAGATTAATGAGAAAGTGTTATTTTCATAACAAGTGTACCAGAACAAATTTCCAGTGACTACATACAACTGAAATAATTAATGAACCACGGTAGGATTTTAGTATTAATAGTTATGACTAGCAATTAATCCAATATTTGTCTGAACTGTTTCCAAAACAGAACATAGTATTTCCATGGAATTAAAAAACAGGTTTTCATCAAGATAGAACATCAAGTATTTTAGTAATATCGTAACTGTTGTTAAGTTTGTTTTCAGGAACACATTGCTCACAGTACCTGCAAAATTGAGAGCAAAGAGCAGAACACACAACAACTCTGAAAACCAGCATTTTGGAAAATTAAAACACTTCTAGCATTGATTTTCATTTTTCAGTGGATTGGGTTAATAGTATATTTGCATAAAAATGAATCTTAAATGTCTAAACAACGTATTAGTCATGCAACAACTTCATTACACTGATTTTCTGTTAGGCTACACGAGTAGGACCATCAGTCCCATTAGTAAGACCCTGTAGAGCTGTCTGAAGCAACGTTCTCAAGGGATTCACCGAGCATGACATAAATGCAGCAAATCTCATCTAGCAGCACTTCTATTAAATAAGTTGTTAGTAAATGTTTCCCAAAAGGAGAAATCCTCTGCTGCCAGCTTAGATTATATTCAAGAAACATGACAAAACTGATCATGAAGCTGAAGTTTCCTTCAGAAATTACATTTGTCAAACTGAACGCCTTAATATGTACACGTTATGGTTAATACAGATGATTGTGTATAGACATATAAAACTATACATATCAACCATATATTATATATATACTCATATGTTAACTGAAAAACTTAAGATTCATACATGAATATGTATGCATGTATATATATGTGTAAGCACATGTACTATACACATGCCATCTAAGGGACATATTGTGTGCATAAGGCATCATCAAATTTAAGTTACTTTTACTCACTCTTGGTCCCAGTTTTCAAAAGAAGGATCACTCAAAACACCAATAGAAACTTTTTTGTTTTTTTCCCCCCTCACCCCAGTAACTAATAGCTTCCTGAATTTTCTCATCACTAAAGAAAATGAATACATGTGCTGTGATCTGTTTTCTGTTTTTAGGTGCACAAAATTGATTGCTTGAAGAGGTAGTGCAGAAACCTGAGTTACTTCGTGTATGATTTTGGAGCACTTGTTCATTCAAACCCTGAAGCCTAGTCACAAGAAAATGAAGAGTTGGTCAGTTGTAAAAAGTTTGAATGAAACTGTGGTTCGGTTTTCAGAGTTGCAAAGTTTTTAAAGCAACTAGTTTCTTGAAATATTTGATTCTATAATTCCAAAGAAACCACCTTGAGCATCAATACAGATTACTAAGTATATCACAAACTTGAACCATATGACATAATTCAATACAAAATACGTCTAGTGTACACAAAATAACATGAAACAATACTGTTTTACAGCAAGGCACAAAAATGAAATACAACAGCGATTAATAAAAAATTGAGCAAACTACGTAAAGAGTTATTTAGTCACTGCTGGATTTTGACACGTTTAAAGTAGTACATAGAAACTGCTTACCTTAAATCCTTTACTAAAGCTATTTTATTCCTGTTATGTTCCGTGAAATACGGAAAAGTAACTTGCAACATTTCTTGCATGATCTCCAGTGTTCTGTTCTGTGACATAGTAGAAACATTTCCGTATTGTGCATTATCAAAAAATGAATCAATGAAGTCAACTATCTGAAGCTCAGTATAGTTTGCATGCATAGCCTCTTTTATAACAAGAATGTCAGGAACCATACGAAAAAGAAAGTTCTGAAAATCTGAATTAGCAGTGTAAGTAGTATTCAATATTTCTCTACGAAGATGATCAACAAACAACATACCAGTGTAATCTTCTTTAGACTTATTTTGGAATAGTTCTAGAAAGTCAATAATGTCTTTAACAACCAGCAGTAGATCTGATGATTTTTCATTAGCCATAAGAAGGACTAGAGGTCGCATCACTTTAGAATAGTTTTGATTATTACACTCACACAGAAAGCTGTTCATAATCTCTTGTATGTCTTCAAGCTTTCTTAACACAGCCTCTACAGATGATGTATTAAACTGCTGAATTAACACATCAAGAGTCACTGAAGAGGGCTGTCCAGTGGCTAACCTTAATAACTGAAACTCTTGGTCTAGCACTGCAAGTGACTTTCTCATGTTAAAATTCAACAAGTCTTCCACACTTTTAATTACAGGAAACCAGATGTTCTCAATGTTCTCAGATATATTGCTGTTTCCATTTAAAGATGATAATACCATAAGCACTGAGTAAGCTTCGTTTCCAAAGGAAGACAGAGTCATTAAAGACTGAACTACAGAAAGAAAAGAATAGACAGCTTCCGTATTCAAGAATCCAGAAATTTCACTTGTCATGTTCTTGACATAAGGAAAAACAGTCTCTATAAGTGATATTCTTGAGTGCCTGTTCCAGCTTAAACCACCATAGAGATCATTCAGCTGTTCAAGAACATATTCAGACATCTCCATTTCTGCTGCTGGCATACTACTCAGAGTTTCTATGATTTGTAAAGCCTCTTTTCTCTTTGATGTGGAGGAACAGTTCACAGTTGAGTTTGTATTATTTGCCTGCAGAGGCACAGCATAGAGGTATAGCTCATCCCAAAAAGCCAGCAGTTCTTTAAGAAGTGAACTGTTTATATGATGGAGCTCAGAAAACTTTAAAAGAATAGAGTTCCATTCCTTAATATGATGAAAAAAGCAAGTGAGATTGTGAGTAATATCAGTCTGAACATCTTCCATAGTGCACAAGAAACTGTCATTCAGAGTAATGAGTTTCAGTTGTTTGATGATTTGTAAGACTGCATTGTGATTCAGAGAAAAATTACAAGGTTTGGAAGTAGGATCACTCTGAGGTGTTACTGTTGTGGGAATCCAGCAGAATTCTGCAGAGAAACAAACTGAGACTTCTGCATGTTCATCAGGCACATCTGCCAGCATCTCTAGTAACATTAGTAGACTTTCTACTTGATTAGAGATTTCTTCTTCAGTAAACATTGGCATTTTTGCTTCTTGAGTCAATACAAAAGTATACACTTCAGCTAATGCTTCTGTGATGTTTCCATGAGCTAGACTTTCCATAAGGCTGATGACATCAAGGAGCAGATGGAACATCTCTTCTACATCAGAGAGATCCTCTTGAAAAAGTTGCACGATGTGCCATAAGCCAGTCAAATTCCAATTACATGAATTGTTCTCAAATGCATCCCACCAGTCTATTAACATTTCTAACTCAGAACTCTCAATAAGCAGAGGTTTGATATTTTTAAAGAAATTGTCCAAACTTATCTGGGCTTGTTTGAATTGACTTATCAAGAACTCAATATCCATGTTCTTCAGATTTTGCACCAGGGTTATCATGTGCTCTAGAAACATTCTATCATCTCTTACTGGAAAACTAGTAAGGTTAGAAGACTTGAAAATTTTGAGTGCCTTCCTTACCAGTTTGCCATTCAGAGCTGCTTTTTCCATCAGTCTCTCAAGAAACACGTTGTATTTACCCTGCAATTCATGGGGCAAGTTTAAGTTGAATTTATTGAGTTTACTAATCACAGTTTCAAAGGTCGCCATCAGCGGTCCAATATTTTTCTCATCAATCTCAATATCCAAAGGAGAGAAGCTGCTTTCTTGCATTTCAGAAGTTTTATTTTTGAGAAGATGTTTAATTTCTGACAAAAGTTCTATTGAGGAAAGCAGAACACCATGGAAGGGATTAAGGAATGTCCTTAAAGTGCTGTCAGATCCCTGCATTGAGTGATTGAAATGGGTATCATTTGCTGTATACCATGAGTGACCTATTAAGTTATTCACAGCCATTTGTATTAGTCCTCCAGAATTATTTAAGAATGTAAAAATATATTCAAGCACATTTGTGTCATTTTGTACAGTAAATTCAGGGAGAACAACTTCTAAAGTTCTTGTTATAATATTGAAATAAACATTTGCACAAATCACATCAGAACCAGTTACAGAGCACTCAGGAATCGTGAAATTGAAAATCAAATTAAGGAAATCCACAACATTTTTTAGCTTAGCGTCTGTCTCAGTGTTTCCCAGAGATTTCAGTAGAAATAAAATATGTTTTGCACTTTCAAGGCGAGAAGGTGACTTGTATTTTTCACTAAGATAACGAAGTCCGTGGATCCACCCATCACAATCCTCTACTCCATTTATTACACTGTAAGATTTGAGAAAGGAATGAATATGGTATGAAAAATTCACTTGTGAATAGTCTATGTTTTTCAGAGTACTGTCAAAAATTAATTTTGTAATATTCTGGAAAACACTGGCACAAACCAAATATTTATCTAGAGGTGCAAATGTTAAGAAAGCAGCAGCATCCTTTAACTCAGCAAAAACAAATCCAAGTTCCTTTTGGGAGAGTTTGAGAATAGTAGAAAGTGAATTCCCAATGGAAAACTCACTGGAACTACTTTCTCCCTCAGATCCCCCTGAGATAAATGTATTAAGCCATGAACTCAAAACATCTCTGTTAACAACCTTTAGTACAGATTGCTGCAATTCAGTTATCACATCTTCAATCATTTCTAAAGCATCATCTGAACTGTTACCTTTAAGTGAGCTTGCAGCATCAATTGCATTTGCAAAAACACTTTGAATTACAGAGAGGTAAGTTTCAAAATCTTTCCAGTCACTTGAATCACCACCTTCAACTATCGTTTTCAACAGATTCAGTGCTGATGTAGCTTCAACAATAGCCACAGTTGTTTTATTGCACAGTTCAATATGAGTTGTATTTAAAAAGCCATCCGAGAGGTTTCTCAGATCATTTCTTAGATAGATAAAAAAGGTTGAATTCAAATTTAAGATTTTGGATGTTTCTTCAAAAATCTCTGTCCAGGTTTGAAGCCATGTAAAAGTGCAATGCAAAGCAGAATACACACTTACCTTATCTTCCAGTTTTGTTATACTATACAAAACACTGTCCAGTGGAAGTAGGAGATTGTAAACCTCTGCTGAATCATTTACAGAAGTGATGTTTGATAGATAAAAACCAATGCACCCTTTATTTACAGTGCATTCTGGGGAGATGTCAAAAAATTGTTCCAAATAACAGAAGTCAGCTGCTTCAAGGTCTTCATCTAAAAATAAGGTTTTAACGCTGCTCAGAATATTATGGACAACTTGCAAATCCTTTTTGCCTTCCTGTACAAAAGACCGGGCCTGAAATTCTGTGTAATTGTAAAAGGTCAGTAATTTCTCACAGAGTGACTTAGTGGTGAAGTTCCAGAGAAGATCAAAAGTTTCAGATAGAAAATCAGAAACCCGGTCCATGTCTTGCAAATCATTCCATGTTTGAAAGGATGAAATATCTTTTGAGGTGTTATAAAGAAACATTAACAAAGTGTTATTGCTCTCAGCATTTAAGAGCAGATCAGCATTCTGATACAAAGAAAAAAGTATCTGAAAAAGAGAGTCTACGCTACTACTGTTTAATTTTTGAATGTCATTAAAGAAATTGGGAACAATTTTGCCTAACTCTTGTACTTTATGTATAAAAGTTGCATTTGAGAGCAATGAAAAGGAGGTATTACTCACTCCATGACCGATACTGAAAGATTCATTGTCAGCAAATGATAATATCTCATAGAGGTTCCTTAGAAAGTTTTCACTTATGTATTTTAGATGGTTCAGTGTAGGACTATTTAAATCTTGCCAATCAGTTAGAATATTTTTGAGCAATTGCATGCTTCTATCAAGACTTTTCTC
Source organism: Excalfactoria chinensis (assembly GCF_039878825.1). NCBI lineage: Eukaryota > Metazoa > Chordata > Aves > Galliformes > Phasianidae > Excalfactoria > Excalfactoria chinensis. The sequence continues at coordinate 66,041,214 of NC_092826.1, forward strand.
ATTTTCTGTAACAGAAAATATAAATCTAGATAAAGTCTCCAGTACCTCCTCAACTTCCACTTGACTTACGTGAGAAAACCTAGAGTCAAGTTCATGGGACACATTTTTCACCATTTGCCAGAAAAAATCTGTCTTCTCCTTCATCCAAAATCTCAGACGAGCCTGTACATTTTTTTGTATTTCATTATAGAGTTCAGAAACTGCAAGTGAGACATTTATGATGGATTCCTCCCCTTTCATCCACATAATCACTTTACTCAAGGCAGCTTCCATTAGAGATTGGATGCTTGAAAGAGCTGAGAAGTCAAACATTACAATTTCTTCTATGACTTCTGCAAGATGTAAAATGTCATCCATTTCTTTTTCACTTGAAATCCATACATTCTCTTCTGTCTCCAAGAACTCCTTTATAAATGTTAAATTCCTGAAATATTAAGCACAATTGTTTTTTCTCATTAGTTACCTAACAGGCAGATAAGATTTGATTAAATAAATACACAAAAAAATAATTGTAGAAAATATTTGTATTTACTTAAGTCAAAGAAGAATCAATTATCGTTTCAATAGCAGTCAAAAAGTAATTACTGTAAGACCTGAAATAGCTTAACTGATGACCATTTTGGTTTTCAAAAATGGCAGAAAAACATGAGAAGTCACAGACATTCAAATTAAAACCTGAATACGTTACATCTAGGTTACAAAAGAGTGCATTTATCAGCAATTATAATCAAGCGTGTAAACCACAAAGAGTCAAACACCTTTTGTTTTAAGTACCTCACATGTTCTGAGGTAAAGGATAGCTTCTTCTAAGTACATTCTTTTAGTACTTAGAAGCAGGAAGCCAGACATACAGCATTTAAAATGCTTGTGAAATTAAAGGGGGCCAAGACAGCTGGATGCTCAACAAGGCGGCACAGGAGCAGGCTGCCCACGAGCTGCAAAATGAGACAGCAGGGAAGAAGACCAACATGGATGAATAGGGAGCTATTCTTGAGGCTCTGGGAGAAAAAGAGAATCTACCTCCTGTGGAAGAAAGGACAGGCAACTCAGAAAGAGTACAGAGAAGTTGTTAAGATGCGTACAGAGTAAATCAGAAAGGCAAAAGCCCACCTTGAAGTCAACCTGGCTGCTGAGGGAAAAAGTAACAAGAAACTATCTTACAAATGCATCAACAGTAAGAGGAGAACTAAGGAGAATCTCCATCCTTTACAGGATGAGGCTGGGAATGTGACCACTGAGAATAAAGAAAAGACAGAGGTTCTTAATGCCTTCTTTACATCTGTCTTAAAGGTCAGACCAGTTATCCTCAGGGTACTCCACTCTCTGACCTGGTAGTCTCTGCTGGGGAGCAGACAAAACCCCTGACGATTCAGGAGGAAACAGTCAGAGACCTACTGCTCCAGACGGACTGCCACGAGTCCATGGGGCCAGATGAGATTCACCAAAGAGCGCTGAGGGAACTGGTGGAGGTGACAGCTGGGCCAATTTCCATTATCTATCAGTGTTCCTTGTTGATTGGTGAGGTCCCAGAAGACTAAAGGCTTGCCAACATGACTCCCATCTACAAGAAGGGTTGTAAGGAGGACTTGGGGAACTACAGGCCTGTTAGACTGACCTCGGTGCCAGGGAGGGTTATGGAGCAGATTTTCCTGAGGGAGATCAGACTGCATGTGCAGGACAACAGGGGGATCAGGCCCAGCCAGCATGGATTCACAAAGGGCAGGTTCTGCTTGACCAACCTGATCTCCTTCTATGATCTAGTGACACATCGTCTGGTGGACAAGGGAAAGGCTGTTGATATGGTCTACCTAGACTTCAGCAAAGCCTTTGACACTGTCTCCCACAGTATTCTCCCGCAGAAGCTGGCAGCCCGTGGCTGATGACAGGTACACCCTTGGCTGGGTAAGGAACTGGCTGGAGGGCCAGAGAGTGGAGGTGAATGGAACTAAATCCAACTGGCAACTGATCACGAGCGGTGTTCCCCAGGGGTTGGTGCTGGGGTCTGTCCTCTTCAACATGTTTACTGATGACCTGGATGAAGGCACTGAGTGCACCCTCAGTAAGTTTGTAGAGGAAACCAAGTTGGCTGGAAGCATTGATCTGCCTGGGGATGATGAGGCCCTACAGAGAGATCTGGGCAGGCTGGATAGCTGGGCTGAAACCAATGGGATGAGGTTCAACAAGACCAAATGCCAGGTCCTGTACTTTGGCCACAACAACGCCAAGCAGTGCTACAGGCTCAGGGCAAAGTGGCTGGAAGACTGTGTAGAGGAAATGGACCTGGGGGTATTGATTGATGCTCCGCTGAACATGAGCCAGCAGTGTGCCCCGATCAGAAGGCCAAGGGCATCCTGGCTTGCATCAGAAACAGTATTGCCAGCAGGAACAAGGAAGCAATTACCTCTCTGTACTCGACTATGTGAGGCTGAACCTCGAGTACTGTGTCCAGTTTTGAGCCCCTCACTGCAAGGAAGACATTGAGGCCCTGGAATGTGTTTAAAGAAGGACAACAAAGCTGGTGAGGGGTCTGGAGCACAGGCCTTATGAGGAACAGCTGAAGGAGCTGGGATGATTCAGTTTGGAAAAGAGGAGGCTCAGGGGAGTCATTATTGCTCTCTATAACTATCTGAGGGGAGGTATCTGTGAGCTGGGGGGTTGAGCCTCTTCTCTCAAGTAACTGGTGATAAGATCAAAGGGAATGATTTCAAGCTGTGCCAGGAGAGATTTGGGCTGGACCTTAGGAAATACTACTTCTCTGAAAGACTGGTTAGGCAGTGGAATGGGCTGCCCAGGGAGGTGGTGGAGTCACCAACCCTGGAGGTGTTCAAGGAGCATTTGGATGTTGTGTTGAGAGACATGGTCTAGTAAGAGCATTATTTACACTGCTTCCAAGTAACACTGAACAGCACCAGCTATTTGGAAGAAAAAGGCACAGAAACTATGTTTAAGAATTACAAGCGTCCAAAGTAAAGATGGGGTAATGATTCCACAGCTAAAGAAATTGAATTGACAAGTTAAACCTTACCGTGCCCATGAAATAAATGAGGAATAATCTGGTAAATCTTGCAGAAATACTAATAAATAATGACCTAAGATAGTCTCCAAACCGAGCTTTTGTCTAGAACATAGAGATGCATCTACTCCACCTGCAAAAAAAAAAAAAGAAAAGAAAAGAAAGAAATATTTCAATACCAAAAGACAGATCAAGAAAACTTCATGAAGAACTATCATCTTACACTGAAACGGCCTGAAAGACTTCTAACAAACCTAACAAACATAGTAGGACTTACATTTCTCTCACTGCAGATAGTCATTAAAATAAATGTTAAAAGAATGAAATAGGCAATTTTTAGTAAAGGATTGTCTTAATTCTACTGGGTTATTCAAACAGTATTTTTCAGTATTTTCAGAATTTTTCTCCTTGGAATTAATTAAAAAAAAAAAAAAAGAATCAGTCCTGTGAAAATCAGTTATCAGTACCTAGAAATCCAAAATACCCATTTTTACCACAAAACATTCAACAGAATAAAACAAATATTTTACCAGAAATGAATCTAAAATTGCAAAAATCTCTCCCAATCCTTTGGAGACATCTGAGAATTTTTCATAAAAAGTTTTCTTTCTGATTAAATAAGAAAAAAACTAATATATATTATAATATATAATAAGTTAACAGCAGATGAGTCAGGACATATGAAACAATACAGGATGGGGTGTAGGAAATCAAGGACGAAATCACTGACTAATTTGAAACCAGTCCAGGAACATCACTACATAGCGGCCAGCTCACTTGGTCTTCTGTTTACATGCTGCAAAAAAAGAGACTCCAACCAGGCTCAACCAGTTTGAATTTTCTCAGCAGAAATGAATGATCTAAAAAAATTTCCATCCAGCACTAAAAATTACAAATGCTTTCCCAAGTCAGACTCAATACATTACAAGGTTTTTGTTTTTGCTTGCAGTTTGCTCATTTGGTGAAATTACTGAAAACAGAAACACAGTTTTAGAAGTGTAAAAATTATCAACTTGTCCCTTTCTGAGAAATACTGTCCTCTACAGTAAACATAAAACAATCAGAATAAACCCTTGTGCAGTGAAGTAAATGTTTACTTACCAAACTGATCTCCTGTAGAGCCTGCTTCCTCATCTGTATACTGAGCTACCTCACACATCCACTGGATAATTACTGTTAAATACTTCCAGTATGGGTTTTCCTCAAAAGTAAGAAAAAATTCTTCAAGGGTAATATTAATTCTGAAGTGACACAGAGAACCAGAATAGTGTGGTTAATCCAATGATTTCTCTACTGAAAATTAGCTTGAGAATACATGCAGTTTCTCTGCAAACCTTTAACTAAACTTATTACTATTTTATGCACATGGACAGTGCTATTGACTTCAGAAAATAATTGAAGCAAATAGGCCAATGTTCAGGCCACATTCCTTTTCCCATTTCTTTACTGTAGCAGCACAGTTATTATGCCACTCTAAGCACAACTTTATCACCACACAGAGGTTTTTGAACAGAAAGAAATCCTAAAATGCTTTTTATGAGACATCAACAAGGTTCTCTTAAAGTAGCATTTTGAAATTGAAAACAATACCAAGAAATGTTGTTTCTTGTCCTGGGTATGCCTTTGCATTAATCAGCAAACAGAACACCCTGAATAACAAAAGCAAGCAATCACAAAGCATTTCTTGCTCTTCATTATTACTTAAACACAAACTTCCACTCCCAGGAGCCTCTTAGCTCTACTAGTACTTTTGATGCTCATAAAATAAAATGTAAAACTACTGGTCTTGCTGGAAATTTCAAATGTACTTAGAAACACAGGAAGCAATCAACCAGCATCCAACAGCAAAAGGGACAAAATGTAGTATAAAATTTGCTACAGTTTAAGCAATATTAATTCTATTATTATTATATTGTCTATTAATATTTCTGGATTTAATCTCTGCTGCCAATTCAGTTCATGGAATTTCTCACAGATTCTTGTATGCTTAGACCTAATGTTACCATTACTTTAATAGTAAATTCCTCTGTTAAGTTTTTCACACATGTCAGTAATCCAGGCAAATTTGTGAGAAGACAGCTAAGTTTGTGATCTTGGTCATCTTTCCACAGTAAACATAACTCCACATTAATGGCATGATGCTAAGCAAGAGTAATGATATCGTATTCTATTTTAAAGCAATTTATTGATACAGAGATCTGTTTATCATAAACAGATGTTTAATCCTATTAGCTATTCATTTATTCATTGTAATACCTTATTCCTTTCTGGAATCAGTACCTTTATGTACATCTGAGAGATACATACAGTGAGAAAAGAAGCTGTTCCTCACAAGAGCTGAAATGGACATCCTCTGTGCTCAGCAACGGATTAGTCTCACAGTAATAAGCATAATTTTCAGCTAGCTCTTCTATTTCTTGCCATCCCAAATAGTCATCCACTACTGAATCTGGCAGGTTCTGTTGTCCCTGAGTTAACTTCTGCAGAAGCAGGACCTTTGATGGTAAACAGAGCAATAGTGTGAAACCAGGAAAAGGCAAACTCTCCTGAGATATTGGTCTTGATTATTGGATTTTTTGCAACAGTGTTCATGGAATCCAGCATAAAACATGTTTAATGTGCAGGGTTTCAATTCTTCTCTTTTTTTTCCTGGAAACCACAGCTATGTAATTTGTATTAAACATCAGAATTACCCCCACAGGACCATGTGTACTTCTTCCCCAGGCACATTCTAATCAGTTTAAGTAATCAGTTACACTCACTCATTAATAGTAAACACCGAGCAGCAAACTATAGCCCTCATTAATTTATGCCACTTTGTAATCCCAATATAAATAAGACACTGCAAACAGAATTTAAACAAGAAGAATTCAGAAATACTTACAGCTTCCCTTAGTGACTGGAGCTGGTTGCTTTGCTTGAAAGCCTCCTCAGAGCCATTGCCAGTGCACATATATATGGCTAAATTATCAGTGGAATCAGAAATCTGTGGATGCCTGAGGGCCTTCCCAAACATTGTAAGCACATCAGCACAGACATAGGAAGAGTTGCTCATCAATATCTAAAATGTAGTGAATATACTGCCATTTTAAAAATGCATTAGAGGATAAAGTAACAGATTTAATTAACATTCCATTTTAACTTCTCACAACTGAATATAAAATTTAGAAGACCAAAAGAAGTGCAAAGTTGGACTAAAGTGCTGCAAAATGAGAAGTTAGATACTCTACTTAGCAAGTAGTATACACCCCCAAAATAACCCTGTGCCACCTTATGGGAGCTAATATACAGACAACAAATGACAGCATACCTGTTTTAGCTCCACAAAAAGCATTTTGATATCCAGATGAACAGATTCATTTCTTTGAGTAAAGGGAACCAGTTTCTCCAGGCTACGTAAAGCTTCTGTAAGACAGTTCCCCATCACCACATACAAAAAATATGTAACCTACAGAGTGATTCAGGGGTAGGAAAGTAAACTACGCATGACAAGGTTTGAAAAACACAGCAGTTGGAGAGTCAAAAGTTCCAAGCTGATTAAGATGATGCTGTAGCCCAAAGCACTCAATCATTTTGCACAAAGCAAACACACAGACACAATCTACTCTTCTGAGGATCAAAGAGCACTCCCCGCTCCTGCACCCTCTTACTGGAAAAGGTTCAAGAGGCAGCAGGAAGACCAGTACTATTACACCAACAAAGCATGATCTTATCCTCTTTTGTGGCTATATTGGAGTAGCTCCACTGACTTCAGCAAGGTTTCATGATTTTCATGAGAGGAAACCGTGGTTCCTTGCAGGTTTCTATTTCTTAATAATGTAAATATGTTTGGACACTTTCCATATGTAACTACTGATTTAGCTAGCAAATTCTTTTGAAATGCAGAAAGGTTGCCTAATTCCATGAGCACACAGGCAAAGCTGTAATCTCACCCTTCTCAAATAAAAGACAATCCCAGAAATGTTAAAAGGTCATATCAGGGTCTGCCAAAACCAGTAGCCCAATAGAGGCAAGGCTGCCACACACATGCAAACACATAAGTGGATCCCTGCAATAAGTGCCTTTGGACACTGCAAGTAACAACCATGCATCTTTACCATCAGTGAAGTTTAAGTACTGTGATACTACATTCCTCAGAGCTCCATCTACCAGACGTAATCTCTTTACAACAGACCACTGAGGCACAGCCTGCAGCACAGCCTGCATCTTCTTCAGATATAGGATCCTGCAAACAAAAGAAGTGGAGTACAAAACTGTTGTGTGCCATAAGTAAAAAGATAAAAATTGCTGGAAAATTGTTATTTATTACTGTACAGACCCTCTATCATCTGTACCTTCTTATAAAGCAGCAGCATAGCAGTTTCCTCATATAAAAACAAACTAAATTCCAAAACATCTGCTAACTATAGAGAGAGAACTGCAGTCAAATTGTTCAACAGTAGATTATGGATTTTACAGAAGCCTTGGCACACTAAGAAAGGAGCAGAACACCATAGAACCTTTCTGATTTCCAGCAGTCACTGATCAGCATCGCAGTTTTGGAATGCAACTAGATTTAATGAACAAGTCTACTTCTTTCAGACTAATTTCCATAAAGGATGAAAACTTTAATACAAGGAAAGATTTACATGCAATCATCTCTTTTCCTTCTTCTCACAGCAAGACATGGAAAAGTTTTCCACACACAAAAAAAAAAAAAAGTCTCCTACTGAACCTTTAAAGTAGGAATACTCTGAATCACAGATCAAATTTCTTTTTCAGAACATGTATGCATTAAAGCAATTATCTGACTGTGTATGAGGTTTTGAATTACAGAATGAGAAATAAAATCATGAAACAGAAGTCAGAAAGAGATTTAATGTGATGTGAAAATAAATATTAAATTTAGTCTGAACTTTGTATCACAAATTGCAGGAAAGTAACTATAACTTACAGATCATGAGGTGCAGCATATTCTTCTGAAAAATAAGCTTGTGATTTCTTATCCCACTGCTGGATCAGTGTACTTATTTCTGAGACAATTTTCCTGGCCTCTCTGTTTTCTAGCAGCTGAGACATTAAATCAGCCATGATTCTTTCAAGTTCTGAAAGAAGATTCTGAGAGTGGCTGCTGCTGAACCATTGCTCAAATACCTAACAGATTGAAGGCAAACCAGAACACACATTGTTAGAGAATCAAAGCGTACTTATTTAGACAATATACAGACTTGCATGTTTTTTGTTGTGTACGTGTTTGTTTCTTTGAAAAACGAGGAAGCCCATCCTTTTGGGTGTCCCATTACACAAACAAATGGAAAAGAAACTTGCATGCTCCAATTATGTAGCCTAGAATACAGTCCATCAAAGCCTAGTGAAGCCCTTGGACTGCCCCCATACGCTACGCTGTTATCCTTCCTAAATGCCCAGTGGTTAGAACAGAATTTTGCTGTAAAATACAAGCAACTCACCAAGGGAATTCCCAGAGCTGAAAGTACTTCCATATGATAGCAAAATCACCTTGCAAACAGCTATAAACCATGTGCGAAATTATTAATGGATGGCTAAAATAGTCATTAGTCTTGGCAAACACAGTAAGTGATGATTTTAAGTCATCACAGACCAGTACAATTTCTATTGAGGGAGAAAATGAAGGCTACGTTTTTAAAGAAATTCCATTTCTACATGCTTCCTGTGGACAACATTGCAAAAAATCACAAGAGGGCAGGTCAATAGACAGGTAACATGTTTTTAAAACGAAAGAACAGTAGTGTTTTCCTTAAGGAGCATCTGTCACCATAGAGACCGCATGCCCTGCTGTTTTGCCAGAGCAGAATTTGAAGTTGCTATCCTAGAGATTTACTCTTATTTGCACATCAACACACTTGAGTCTCTGCTGCCTGAGGTAGTGGAGGAGAATTAAAAAAAATGAATACTGTATTCCACTTTCAGTTTTGCCCAAATACAGGCTCAGGTGAGACAGTAAATTGGTTTTGCTTCTGTCAGAACTCCACAGTAGCATGTTGCACTATGCTCCCTATTCAATTTCAATCCTGCATTTGAGTTAATGAGAAAACCTGATTAAATTAACAGACGGTAATAGACTATACTTCCACTGTCGCTATTATTTATAAGAATTATTACTTTCTGTTATTAGTGAAATGAAAAAAGTTCACAGCAACAATACTTAATATCTAACTCAAATCTTTTAACAGAGTCACTGTTGACAGCCTACATACCAAAATTAATAGATTAAATTCCTGAAGTCTACCTGTGCATAGATTCTGAGCTTGCTGACAGAACGGAAGAGACACAGTTTGGCTTCTTGCTGTGTGGAAATACAGCTTTCTTCATTATTCTCTTTGTTTGCTTCATCCCCTGGCACACTGGACAGGGCAGAGCACACAAACTGCTCCAGTGCCTCTCCTTCAGGAATCTGGCAGGGACACAAGAGAAGGATGAGTCTGTCAGAGAGCTACTGAGTGTTAACTCTGCTATCAATTTACTTACCTAATGAAAATGAACATCAGAGCTCATTTAATTCAGCTTAGTGTTTCTGGGTACCCCAAATGCAGAGCCCTGTGCAAAATAACCACCACCCCATTATGGTACCTGTGCACCAGGCAGAATAACAAGACTCATCTACAAGGAATTTTCATCCTGTACCTACACCAGTGTTGCTACTTCAACATCCATTTTGTCAGAGAAATAACTTGACAATTACATAGCATACCTACACTATAATTTTGCACTGGAATAATTATATAGGAGCAACTTCACAAATATAAAAATTACTGATGTATAAAGCATTCAGTATGCTGGCACCATCTCAATGATTATATACAGCAGACAACTTTTAAATTGAAGTTGGCTGATTTCAACAGTGTGACCAAAGGGAATGACCTTTCTCCTGATAGCCTGACTTCTAAATTCAGTGCTGAAAGACTTATTTTTCTAGATCATATAAATTTTATGAATGCTTTCTAAAATAATTTAGTACATCTTAAATCTTCCTAATAGTGTCTTTCTGAGGTGCTTCCCATCCTAACCTCTTTCAACTGTATGATGTACATGTACTGAAAGTTTTGCAGCTGTGTTGACATCAAACCATCTTGGACATTAGATACAGAACTGAAGTCCTCAGAACTGAAGCTGTTCAAGCTTGAGTACATTTTTTCATATATTTTGAGGGCTTTCAGTGCCACAACACAAGCACACAATATGAAGAGATTGGCTTAATCTACAAATAGTCAATAAGTGAGTGGCCTGGGATCACACAGCCTGCCATGGGTAGAAGGCTGCTGTCAAATATTCAGTTGAGTTGATCATACTGGCCAACAATGATGTCATTAAAAGGTCAATTACAATGAAATCAACAATGATGTCATTAAAAGGTCATTCAAAGGGAGTTCTGTTTATTTTTATTTATTCATTAATATAGAATCACAAGGTTGGAAAGAACCTACAAGATCATCTAGCCCATCTGTCCTCCCATGTATATAATAATACACAAATGTAATATATACATATATAGTAATAATCTTGTGGCCTTCTATGATGTAGTGACGGCGTCGGTGGACGAAGGGAAGGCGACCGATGTCATTTACCTGGACCTGAGCAAGGCCTTTGACATGGTCCCCCATCACATCCTCATCTCCAAATTGGAGGGAAGTGGATTTGATGGGTGGACAACTAGATGGATAAGCAATTGGTTGAAAGGCCGCAGACAGAGGGTGGTGGTCAATGGCTCTATGTCCAGGTGGAGGCCGGTAACGAGCGGTGTCCCTCAAGGGTCTGTCTTGGGACCGGTGCTCTTTAACATCTTTATTAATGACATCGATGAGGGAATGGAGTGCACCCTCAGCAAGTTTGCTGATGACACCAAGCTGAGTGGTGCAGTCGATACGGTGGAGGGAACGGATGCCATTCAGAGGGATCTTGACAGGCTGGAAAGCTGGGCTCGGGTGAACCTAATGAGGTTCAACACGGCAAAGTGCAAGGTTTTGCACTTGGGCCGGAAGAACCCCAGGCACTTGTACAGGCTGGGAGGAGTTGTCCTTGAGAGCAGCTCGGCAGAGAAAGACCTAGGGGTCCTAATAGATGAGAAACTTAACATGAGCCAGCAGTGCGCTCTGGCAGCCCGGAAGGCAAATGGGATCCTGGGCTCCATCAGGAGAGGGGTGGTCAGCAGGGATAGGGAGGTGATTGTCCCTCTCTACTCTGCTCTTGTGAGGCCCCATCTGGAGTACTGTGTCCAGGTGTGGAGCCCTCAGTACAAAAAAGATATGGAGATTTTGGAAAGGGTCCAGAGGAGGGCCACGAAGATGATCAGGGGGCTGGAGCACCTCCCCTATGAGGACAGGCTGAGGGAGTTGGGTTTGTTCAGCCTGGAGAAGAGAAGGTTGCGGGGTGACCTCATTGCAGCCTTTCAATACCTGAAGGGAACTTACTCCCAGGAGGGGAGCAAACTCTTCAAAAGGGCTGATAATAGCAGGACTAGGGGAAATGGTTTTAAGTTAAAAGAGGGAAGATTTAGGTTGGATGTTAGGGGGAAGTTCTTTACTAGGAGAGTGGTTAGGTCCTGGAACAGGCTGCCCAGGGAGGTTGTGGATGCCCCGTCCTTGGAGGTGTTCAAGACCAGGTTGGACGGGGCTCTGGGCAACCTGATCTAGTAAAGACGTATGTTTGGTGGCCCTGCTAGGCAGGGGGGTTGGAACTACATGATCCTTAAGGTCCCTTCCAACCCGGGTCATTCTGTGATTCTGTGATTCTGTAATAATATATTTAACCCATTCATGCAAATCACCTGTTTTTATAAGGAGTTGCTCACAAAGACAACTTCAGACTACACCTTATAAAGAACAAAGAGATTTCTGACAATTACCAGCATGCTTTATTCAAAGACTGGACTTTCATAGAAATTTAACAGATGTTTCAAGTGCTCTGCAGAACATCATAGAAGATCATGTTGATCCAGGAGAAACAAAGTTTAGTGAAGTAAGACAAAATTCTCTGCAGGACTAGATAAGTTCAGGACATCACTGTACTACTCAGTGGTAACTCCAGAGAATAATAAATTCACTAATATATACAACTAGATCTATCAGAATGTTTGTGTATAAAAATTCTAGCTGATGCTAAACATTTATTTTGAAGGGAATTAAGACAGGATCTGTAGCAGTCTCATAGCTTCTTCACACCTTCTCAGTTTCACTTACTTCCTCTGTAATTTCAATTAAAAAAAAAAAATGAATTGTTCTTTACACATTGTTTCATTTCTTGCAACCTATAGATTTATTTCAGAACAAGTCATTTGTCAATACAAGTGATTGTTATCTTGATTGTATTGGAAATAAAGTCATCACTGCAACTTCTATAAGGCAACACAATTCAGAGGGGCAACTCAAAATTTAACATCATTATTCAGCAAAGTCTTGATTCAATCATTTGATAATTCATAGGAAATGCAATCCCTTAGTCATAGATGGCATCAAGTGATTAGTCATGGTGTTAGCTAACCACGTATAATGTTGCAAATACCTGCTGAATAAAGCTTGCAATTGGATTCAAATTTAAAACCTGGCTGGTAACATTCAACCAAGTTCTTTATCTTCTGGTGGAGTAAGTTATGCTTTTGCCTGCCTTTCAAAATGTACTATTATAGTTTATGTAAGGCATGAAAAATGCCTTCAGGAATTGCCACCAGGAAATAAAAACGGAGAAAAGAAAAACATTTAATTTTTCAAGATGTTTACCTCTTTTAATTGTGCTGTATAACTTAGAAGTTTCTTAACATGAAGATCATCAAAACCAAATCTGGACTCAAGTTCTGCTCTGACAGCATATGGATTCCACAGAATATCCTCTAGAGAAAGATTATACTGAAAACCTGAAGGAAGAAAGAAACCCTTGTTAATATATGAACTTATGTTCATGCTGTTTCTTAATAAACCAAGCTTCACAAGGTCTATGGATGATGTTTCCAGCTTCTGGAGGGGAACAGCACAAACACAAGCAACTTAACACCTGTTTCACTGGATAAAGTCCCAACTGCATTAGAAGCTATGCAAGGGCAGCTAATCTGATGATATCCACAAGCTGTTGACAGTATCATGACAAGATGACCCTACACAGTGACTAACAGCAGATCCAGCAGTTTGCCATTCAGAACTAGATGCTCAGATACATGTAGCTGTGCAAAGGTATGTCTCTTTAAGTCCAAAGCTTATGGGCTTAAAATGAACTATTTCTGATAGAGAAGGTACTAGGACAACAGTAGTTGAATGGTACTAATGGAACAGTAGTTTATGATACCAACCAAAGAATGAAAAGTAAAACAGCCATAGTGTTTAACATGCATGTCTAAAGCAAGAGACTGTCCTTCTATCAAATGGAAGAGGTTGCTCTTTGTAGTGATATATATATTTTTCCCAAAACTCAGCACTGGATGATCATTATAAGCACAATACATTAGATCATAAAAGCTGTCATGGTCTGATGAAATGTAGTTATTAGCATGTAGACAACAGATAAATAAACGAACTATGTTGTGTTAGTTAGTGCTAACTCAATACTTAGACTTTTCATGTTAGCAGCACCCATCTCAGCAGTTATCACAGATTCCCAATGTCCATGAGCTACTTTCAGAAAAAGAAAAAAAAAAACAAACATCTGAAACAAATTCCTTACCCTCCAAGCTCCTCTCCTGTACTGATGCAGCAGTTAAATTCAGAGCAATTTTCAACACTTGATGGAAAGTCTGTCCCAGTGGCATCACAGCTAAATCCTTCAATGATACTAAGGTACTGGAAGTGAAAATAAAACAAAAAGAAATCTCAAGCTCTCCATACACGCAAAACTGAAAGGGTTCAATGGAAAAAGATGAAGCTCAAGCAGCTGAATAGTAAAATGTTATTGCTGAAAAAATGGACTTCTGTTAAATTATGTTTTTAAACCAAAACATCACATCGTGATATTACAGTTAGAGTTTCACCCACTTTTCAATAATAAAATGAAAGAGATATAGAAATGTTCTCAGGAACGAGGGACAGAAAAAGAAGGAAATACGAGTTAAAAAAGAGAACCAAAAGAGTGCAAAAACACTACAGACATTCTCCCAGTCTTCCCTGCAGCAAAACAGCAGGATGGATATAGGGTGCTTATTTTATTTCCACTAAAATTGCTAAGAGAAAAAAAAAAAACAACAAAAAAAACACATTTCAAACAACAGCAGTTATTCTCAGAGCAAATCAAACAGAGCAAATGAAATGCACCTGTTGATTTTCTTAGAAGTACCAGCTTCTGTCCCCTTAGCTGTTAATTTTTATTGATGTTAATGTAGCTGTAATTTACCACTTAAACTTTATGTTAAACCAGTTATTTCCCATGATGTATTCCTCTGTTGCTATGCAAATAAACACACTTTTTGAGACTGGATCAGCAGCTGAAGAAACACTTCTTTAAGAAGTGAGAATAAACAGCAACACTACATTACCCGAATGGGTGTGAAAAGTGCTGGACCAGGACACATCTCAACCAGACAGTTTACTGTCCCCTCACAGAAAATACGGGACAAGGAGAAATATTTTTTTTTTTCTTTTTCCTTTTCTGATAAGCTCAAGGGTTGGCTGTTAGTCTCTTTTTGTCTAGTGGGCTACTGTCTGCTAAATACCTTTGAGGGCATAAGAAGGATGGTACAGGGCAAAGAAGCAGGAGAAACTGTAAATTTAGAATCCTCTGCTAACTAAATTCTGCTTGAACTAGGACCTCTGTCTAGAAATGTAAGTTAGAAATATGAGGACAGTTGCAAGGCAAGCATTGGGTTTTTTTTTTCCTTCCAAATGTTATTATTTACGAAAAATTCTGTCATTCAAGGGCACCAGCATTATAAAGAAGCCATAAAATAATAAATGAAAATAAAAAACATAAGCTGAGTCTCCTGCCATTAATCCCTTGTGGACTGACCCAGCTGGCAGCAAATGCCCACACATTGGCTCACACCCTTCTCCCCACCTCTCACTCTGACCTTCCTATGAGCACAGGGTACAAGAAAGCACAGCTGAGATCATACTATCAGGTTAGTGGCTTGACCCAGCACAGAAGCTGGTGGTTACTGTCATCTTTGGCCATTGCTGCTGAAGAAGATGAAAATTATAACCACAAGCTTACAGTCAAGTTTCTGTCTTAGGAACGCTCAGGCTCTGAATGTGTTCAAAAACCTTTCAGAAAAGTCTAATTTGGGGGATACTGACTTGAGCCCTGCTATCCAGCCTGCCCAGATCCCTCTGTAGGGCCCTCCTACCCCCAGGCAAATTGACACTTCTTCCCAACTTGGCATCAGCAGACTTACTGAAGGTGCACTCAATGCCCTCATCCAGGTCATCAATAAAGATAACAAATAGGGCAGGCTCTGGTACCAACCCCTGGGGTACCCACTCATGGCCAGTTGCCAGCAAGATGAGATTTCAATTTACCACCACTCCATGAGCCCAGACATCCAGACAGTTCTCTATTCCCCAGTTTCAAAAATATCTCATGCTATTATATCCTTCATGCCTTTTTTACTGCAAAAAAGATAATGAGATGTTAGAGGGTAAGTAGCAACAGTTGATATTCAAAGTCTATAGGCCTCAGCTGCCCACAGAATAAGGCTGGTGAAGTTTGTGGCCAGACTTGCATAGGCAGACAGGTTTGATGGCCTCCCAAAGCCTCATAAGAAATTGTCACTGAATTCAGTGAACAGACTTATCAGCTATTACAATTACCTACTCTGGCAAACATATTTCTGACTTCAGGGTTTCCTTAGTTCAATGAAAATTCCTGTAGCTGCTTTTTGTACTCTGTTCTTTTGATGCCATACGTCTCGTCTCTCTCTCTGAATCCCTTTACTTTGCAGAATGAATGCCCTTTACCTGAGGCAGAAACTATCACATCTAGAATAGTCCTTCAGGTTTTTTCTTACTGCTTCTTTTCTTGCAATAGAAACAAGAGTCTTGAGAAATGCAGTGGAGTCATTTTTCTGATATTGTCCAAATGCTACCAATACATATTGAGATGATAACAATCCAAATTGTGATTTACTTACATTCATATGTAAATAATCTTTTGAAGAATCCCAAAACATGACAAAGTTTAAAGCCATTCCTAACACAAACCTACTTTTTTCTTATGGAATTACTGCTGAGCTGGACAGAGAAGTACTCAGAATGCATGAAAGCACCTACAATGTCTCTATAAAAGCAGCACGTGGTCAACAGAAAAATTCACCTTCCTTGCATGTTAAGAATACTGATTAAGTAGAGCAAGAATTTCAGGTAAATTATTAAAAGAGTATTTAAAAGTACTTACTTTTTAATAACTTCTAGAAATTGTGCTATGGCAGCTAATCCATCCTCTGTATATAAATTCTTTGATTCAAGGCGAGGGAGAGAGTGTAGAAGGTTCCAGAAAGATGGCTGTTTGTACAGGCTTTCTATTTTAGAAATGATTTCTTCTGCTTCATTCAAGTCCATCTTCATGTGAGGAAAGCACATTTACACATGACACTTGCATTAGCAAAGAAAACCAGCAGGCATCTGCTACTTCCCCAATCCTGTTGAACTTAAAACTATTTCAAGTATTTTTTCCGAGTATGAAGTGTACCCTCTAACTTCATTAATTCACAACATCCTTTTGGTGATACTTTGAACTAAGAGTTACCTTGCACGTGACTTTGTCTGTTCTGGTGGTAAATGGAACTGGGAGAAAATGTGAGTAATCTTTCTGCGCAGAAGTGCAAGGAGACACATTATACTCTCCTAAGGAGTAGGGTTGCCTATTATATCTTAAACACAAAGAGCTCTTGATCCTGGCAGTGAACTTTACGTCAAAGGATAAAGGCCAGCATCCTGCCAGGGACATGCCATCCTCACCTCACAGCTCCTCCCACAGAGCTGGAGTAGGTGTCAAATACTGGTTGATGAAAATAGCTTTTGAAAGATTAACTGACTGGGGTAAATGAACACAAAGCACATCTTTTGTAGGACTAAACTATCAAATGCCCATGCAAAACACAGGATTTATCTTAGCTGTTCATTATCTAGCCCTTATCTAGTTTAATGTTTCAGTAGAGCTCTTCTGGATAATAGAAAGGTGAGAGACATTCTACTTAAAAATGCTTGCATATGCAAGCTGATAATAATGATATGCTTCTTTCAGATTGTCCCCCTCTGCTCTACCCTTATGAGGCCCCTTCTGTGCCCAAAGCCTGGGGCCCCCAGCACATGAAGGATGTGGAGCTGTTGGAGAGGGTCCAGATGAAGGCCATGAGGATCAGAGGGCCGGAATACCTCTCCTATGAAGAAAGGTTGAGGGAGTTGGGCTTGGTTAGCTTCGAGAAAATTCCAAGGAGAGTTCATTGCAGCCTTCCAGTATTCAAAGGGAACTTACAAGCAAGAGTGGGACCAACTTTTTACATGGTCTAATAGTAACAGGACAAGGGGAATGGCTTTAAACCAAAAGAGGGGAGATCTGGATTAGATGTTAGGAAGCAACTTTTTACTCTGAAGGTGGTGAGGTGCTGGCACAGCTGCCCAGAGAAGCTGTGGTGCCCCATGTCTGGAGGTGTTCAAGACCAGGTTATGCCTGTCCCTGGACAGCTTGAGGTGGTTGAGGACAGCCCTGCCCATGGCAGGGGAACTGGAACAAAGTGATCTTTATTTTGGGTTGGAATAGATCTTATTCTATTATTCTAAGATGTGATTAATAAAGTTCCATCCAATCAAGTAACTTTTGAGCACTTGACAATTACCATGAAAACACTATCTAATTGCTAGTTATGAATTGCAAATGTAGGCCTTGTGAAGTTGCAAGCTGTAATCAATTAACTATAGAGAAAAATAATTCTTCAATATTTTGAAGTGAAACCGGTGCTCTGTGAAAAGTACAAAATTGACAGCAATGGAAATACACTACCATGTCTTCTTCACCTTGCAAAGGTGGAAAGACTGTGCAGAGCCCAAATTCACTTCATGTACTAGTGAGTTCCAGAAGGAATTATGTTACATCTTACAAACCGACCTTCCTTTACTCCCACTTTAGTCTTCATATCATGCTTATTACATCATAAATCTGAATTCAAAGCAATCACCAACCAAGAGACCCATCTTCTCAAGCTCACAGTATTCCATTTCTAAGGAGTTGGGGGGGTTGTTTTGTTTTTAAATAATGAGCACACTTTAAGAGTTGTTTCTGAGATGTTTTGTAATATGATTTTATAGAACTTATAGAACTACTCAAAGTTTGGCAGAGTTTTAAATTGCTCCAAATAAATATCAAGCCCTCAAAAGCTGTGGATTTTGGTTACTAACAACCTAGAGTGGTTTAAATCGGTACACAAGAAACCACTAAAACATCCAAGATACTTTTCCTTCAGCAATATAACAATTTTTCTTAAAGGTAGTTTACTAAAACCTGACAGGATAAAAATTTCTAACTGTTACAATAAAGATGCTTTAAAAAAAAAAAAAAAGAGAGAACTATTTAGAAATAACATATAAAAGTACTTACAGTAAGAAAAGCAGTGCTGTTATGAAGCCCTGTAAAATCAGATATTTTTCCTTTACAAAGAGGTGTTATTAACTTCAGGAGACCCATTTCATAGCAAGTAGTAAATAAAGTTTACTTCTAAGGGAGAAAACCGGTGTGAAACAAGTAATACTGTAGAAAGTGAGCCACCAATTTCCTATGCTTTCCAGATTTTTTACAGTTATCACAGAAACAAAAGAAAGACGTTATCATTCACTTTTCAGCAAGACAAAATCATCACATCAACTACTAGATGAGTGTATTAGCCCCCACAGAGCCAGGTATGAGAACAACTGCTTCACCTCAGCCTTTCTGCTCAAAATCTCAGCTGCCTGCTACACAGCAAGACTGAGCAGTATGAGTGGGAGCAGAGTGGGGGAAGTCAGAGCATGGTGTTTCCAGTCTCACTCTTTTAGGCAAATATGTTAGTCTTGAACTAAGGGTCATTCATTACTAGAAAGATCACAACTTACCTGAGAACTTCGAGCTTTCTTCCCACAGTTTTTCTAAAGCCAAGGTTTTTTCTGTGGTCTCAATAAATCCCTTTGCAAGTTCTTGTATCTCTTTCATGAGGGCCACATCAGGTCCTGTGAAACTCTCTGAACCACTTTCAACAGCGGAAGTACTTTGCCATAGAAAAACAAGAGGACAGGATAGGAAATTACAACCTGGAAGCAAGTCGTTGAGAACAATGTTACCTTCTAGCACCATTCTCACTGTTTACTTTGGTTTTGTTTTCAGAGCTATTATACACTAACATGTTCTTTATTTTGTTCGGTTCATTAGTGTGAAAGATGCATAACCAGGTCAAAAGCTCAGGAAAGAGAGCACTCTGAATTTGCTGAGCTGAAGCAGCTCACCTGCCCAAGTAACACAAATGTGACAGCAGATGGAACCATTCAATGAAGTCACTAACACTTCCAAATGCACTCAGGTTTGTTCCCTGGTATATCAAGATTCCAGGTGATGACAGTTCTTTCACAGCCTGTACCCTGAGGTTCACGTGTTCCAATTGCATCTAAGCCAACACACTAACCAGAGTCCAGCACAGGGAAGACAACATCACCAGACGGAATAGGGATAAGAACTCTTTCAAGGCCCTGACAAAAGTTGGTGCCTCCCTTTTAGTTTACTAGGCAAAAGAACTATGATAACAATTACATTATGTTAACAAAAATCAGCAGCACCAACACCTGCACACTGATTCCAAGTGACACGCTTCTCAAGGTACCTTTCTACTTGAAAAGTGACAAGAATTGTGTCACTGGCTAAATACTTTTACTTATGCTGACTTACATTCTGACAGTGTCTGCTAAGAAAACCTATACCATTTGTACAAGAGATTGTATGCAAGTTTGTTGTTTTTTTCAAATACATGCAACAACTTAACAAAAATGTCAAAAAAAAAAATCTTACAAAAATATTGTCAGTACTGGCTTTCCATTATAATTTACAGCTAAGCCCTCTCCAATGCTACCATCTAGTGGCTTTTCAGTAACACAACAGTTCTCGAACAATAATTCTTCCACTGTGAAATGAGCTCAGCAATCTCTTTACATGCCTCTACAGGACATTATTTAGACTACCCCAAGGCACCCTAAGCAATGAAACAGTTACCTCTAACATGTTGCCAGGAAGCTTAAATTATCTTAGAGAAAGTTCAAATGATGTAAGGGTGAAGCCGTATAGCAAAAACATTGAATTTTCATTAGAAGAATAATTACCTGGTGCATAAGCACTACTTAAATAGTATAATACATATCTGAATAGTTACATTCCTTTCTTGTCAGACTTGTACATGACTATTAGTTTTCAGCATGATTGCTACCTATTGGTAAAGAAAGATGTAATGAGATAGAGATTTGCAAACTAATTCAGTTGATTCAGTTTACTCTGTCTTATTTCTTCCAGTTGATTCCTACAAATATCACCATGATCATCATGGAGCAGAACTTCATTACAGCAGGTCTTGTGAACAAGCAAAGGAACACACCCTGGGGACCCAAAGCCCCAAGAGACAGATAACTTGAGACCATTCACACATACATGGCCTTTGTGTCCTTTTAAAAACTGAAAGTAACTTGATTGTCCATCGGGTTATAGATAAGAATAACTATTAAGCACTGTCTGGACTACTTAACTAGAATAATTTTTATTTCATCTATGATCCTTTGTTGAATCTATATTACTGTTTTCCTCCCAATTATTCAAATTAGATACAAAGAGTCATAAAGTAACAGCAATGCACATAACTGGATCTGATATGTTCAAAAGCTCTGCTAAAATACAGCCACCAAATAGCAAGCAATTGAAGAAGCACCTTTCTCTCTGATCCTTGTTTGTTCAGAGTTTTCTGCAACTTTAGATTAAGGGTTGATGAGAAAATTTAAGCTTAGAACTACCAACAAGTTCTTTATTGTTTCTGAGCAGCTTATTTTGATCCCAACTTAGCTGCCAGCCAAGCGGATTTCGTGAAAATCTTTCACCAACTTCAAACTTTCATGGATTAAAGGCAGAACAACTCCTCACATTTTCTTTTTAAAAGAAGTCACATTTCTGTGGTTCATGTGGCAGTGTTTAGAGTGACTAATAGCTGCTCTGCTCTCTAGATATTGCCTTTGAAAGCTAATACTAGTTCCAGTATTGCCAGAGCATCTACTGAGAGCTAGAAACACTGAGGGTTAAAACAAAGTAAAAAACAGCAACACCAGCTATACTGAAAATGTTCTAGCAGTTCACTTTTTGAGAATGAACGAGGGTCCAGTGCTTGGCCAGAATAATGAGTACATCAGTTAAAACAAATCCAGTCAGAAAACTAAAATTAATAACCAAACAATTCTGTAGTTCAATTTCCACATCCCCCCCCCCCCCCCCCCCCCCACTCTTCAAAGCTTGAGTTGATGAAAAGTAGGGGAAAAACAACAACAAACCCTTGGCTTCTAATTTAACATACTACAGCTACCCATACATCTGATAGAACAGGCTGCACTGCATGAACACTAGAAGTTCTGTTATCAAAACATCTTACAAGTCATCCCAGTCCAGAAACTATCTGGTCTCATACTGCAGAAGCAGAGTAGCAAGTGGTTCTCAGAGCAGGTAGGCAGCAAAACGTAACAGATAAGCACAGTCTGTTTAGCAACCACTTTTCAATTGGAGCAAAGAAAAATGTTGCTTGTTCTTCATCTCTTAGCTTCAAAACGTTTACTTGATATGGCATTGAGTTCAGTGGGTTAAGGTCTGGCTATTACAGGAG
Source organism: Excalfactoria chinensis (assembly GCF_039878825.1). Taxonomy (NCBI): domain Eukaryota; kingdom Metazoa; phylum Chordata; class Aves; order Galliformes; family Phasianidae; genus Excalfactoria; species Excalfactoria chinensis. The sequence goes on from NC_092826.1 coordinate 66,063,023, forward strand.
AGAAAGCAGGAAGTGTAACCCAAAAAAACCCATAACACTTCTCCACCAAAACACAAGTCTCTCAGCAGGATGGTAACATTTGTCTAGGCAAACTGTTCCTGAGCTATTAACATCACAGGGGATTCCCCAGGTGAGGAATGATAGCCAGCTTCTTTTGCCCCTCTCACTCTCATTGCTATAGCCATTCCTCTGGCTTATCTTACTTGGAGTTGACATAGAGTTGAGCTCAACCTTCTTTGGAAGGGGAAATGGCAACAGGCATAGTAATAGTTATCAGACTCAATCCTTTAAAACATGCCACAGCAGTTCTACACATTGAATATCTGTGCTAAGTTCTAAATTATTTCATTTTTAACGTAGTATTAGGGGGACCTATTTATCTCCTAATAGAAATGCTATGAGATTAGCCTGGTTTCTAAATTCAGTGCACATTAGACAACATTGCAGGAAGATGTTGCTGTCTTGCCAAAAAAAATAAGACACTAAAATCCAAACATACATTTTCTGGGTTAGAAGAAGGATCTCAACATTCTATACACATGAGTTAAACAGCATCAGCTGCTCAGAACAATGAAGAGAAAAAGCAAGGAGTGACAAAAAGAAGGAAGCTGGAAATGTGCAGGAGAGAAAATGAATAATTAGATCTGGGGAGTCAGGAGGTATCTGTATCATTTCATTCTCACTCTTCTCTTATTTGTGACTTTTCAGAAATACTTGCTTGAACAAAACAAATACATTCTGTATTTATTATGATTTTGCCCACAATTAAACACTGTAAAAAGCCTTTGCATCTTTGAGCCTCTGTAAGCAACTGGCATGACCTAAAGGCATGACAAAGAAACACTAATATTGTCCAAATTACCCAGTTACTCAGAACGACAATAAGAACATTTCAGGGCTCATCTGAGATCTCAGCTGTGACATGCAATACCATTTAGCTCAGTTATTTTCTCCTCAGCAAGCTCTTATCTCTAACTGACCACTGCCCCTGCGTTAATAATCTCCCTAAAATAGCAAAGCTTCCGCTGTGTTGGCTCCCATTCTGCATGAGCTCAGGATGGCCTAGAGGTAAGGCATTGCTATCAATACCAATGTGCACAATGGACAAGAGCTTACTGCATGACACACAAAGATGCGATTTTTCTCATGCTACGCAGCATTATAGACTTTCCAAAATGCAATGGACCACAAAAATATGAAGAACCAAAAAAGCATCTCTCTGAATTACCAGTGAAATGAAAAATCCTTATAATTCCTTTCCTCTCTGAGTCTTTAACAACCTACAAGTAGGAGTTCTTTTGCTACACCACCATTACAGAACCACAGAGGCCCAGGTATCAATAAAAGCAATAACAAGACAGGCAGAAACACAAGAGAGGCTGAGCAAGGACCCAACATAACACCAGTACAGGCGGTGCCCTTGCTGACAGGGGCCTCCTCCCATGGTTCTGAAGTGGGTGACTGGCTCTATTGACAACAACAACACAGTAGGATAAAAAGAAAACACACACCATAGGCCCAAGGAGACCACCTGAAAGAATGAGGCAGAAACAGGCCCAGTGCTCCAAGCCATCTAGAGGCTCCTCAGAGCTCTTGAGGCCCTGACAGAGCAGACACAACATCTACACTTGTTCCAGCCTTAAGCTATCATCCCACCAACATCCCAGCATCCTGCACCACTGTGTCCAAAGCAGCACATGGGAAACAGAAAATAACTTTTCACATGACTTTGACTCACTTGACTTTGCTTACCATGTGCCTATTTCAACATAAATGATGCCCAGAGTTGGCTATTCTTGCAAATCTCCCACCCACTTTTCTCTTTGACTTGATGCTTGATTCCATGCACTCCCCATGCAACCTCCCTGCTTTTCTCATGTGCGTCATCCAGAGAAAGTCTATGATATGGCGCAAGCAAAATGTGGTTACAGCACACAGAGCTGCAAGGTGATAGCTCAGTCTTTCACACCAATATCAGAATCAAGTCTACCCCTGGGCCATATTAGGTTTAGTTTCAAGCTTCAGCAAGTTTAGCTAATACTAGTTTTAGAAGTTATCAGGTCTTGATGTTGATACTCCTAACTACAGCTGTTTAAACACTATATGCAAAGGGGTTGGAACTGATGATCTCCAGAAGTCCCTTCCAACCCCTACAATTCTGTAATTCTGTGAATTTAAATAAATACGTTAACTTTCTTAGAAATAACACTCCCTGAGTCTGAGTTGAGATTTGAGCTTGCAATTCATTCTGCAAGATCTGCAATGGAATTAAAAGCATCAGGAATATAATACATTATATCTACATGCACATGCACACTTATTTTTGCATGAGAATTTTTGCATGAGAATGTAAGGCTACAGAACAACACTGTGCTGGATGGTTTTTACATTATTTGCATGCTCTCAGTTTTTCTCAGTGATTCAGTAAGATAGGTTGAAGCATGGAAAACTTGGGAAAGAGAAGGGAAAAATATCTACTGTTTGGGAACTCCTACATATACTCAGAATGCTAAGGAGATCTGAGCTACTGCTATGTTTGATAGACTAGGGAATCACACCAAATTGCTGCAAGCCAGAACCTTTTGGAGTGACTGAAGAAATGAGTAAGGAACAAAATGCTTGGCCATTTTGAGTCAGCTGTCCTGTCTGTGTTCCTCCCCAATTCCTTGTGCCCCACAAGCCTCCAACTGGCAGGGTAGCACAAGGAACAGAAAAGTCCTTAAATACAATAAGCACTGCTCTGCAACAACAATAACACCTTATCACCACTATTTCCAAATTTAAAAAGAAGAAAAAAAACACACAGCATCATATGAGCCTCTATGAAGAAAATTAAGTGAATTATACTGCTGAAAACTTACTGAGTTAATCATAGCTTCCACTTGACTCATCTGCTCACCAAAAGGCTGCTGATGGAGCCTGATAGCCTGGACAGCTATTTGGGTGCTTTATGGTTTTCATATTTGAGGTTCCAATAAAAGTCAAAAGATTTATTTTTATTTTTTTTTCCAACGAACAGCTATATTTTAAACTGTCAATGTGGTACACATTGTAAAAAGAAATGACACATATCCATACAAACTATATGGTCTGATGTGCAGATAAAATACAACATTGTTCATGAAAAGCATCCCTAAAAAGGGCTACAAAGAACCTGCTATGGCTTGACATAAATCCTCAAAGGGAAGATATCTGATATTGCTATTTCTACACCATCCCTTCTCTCTAGTTAACACAGGGACATTGTAGAGTTCAGTTGTATTTGGCTGATCAAGCTGACAACCAGAATTCCTAGGGCCGTTGGCAGACAGCATAAGCCAGAGCAACATTTAGTCTGATTTAATTTATGCTGATAGATCAGCTGGAATAGAATGACCTCAGGATGAACCTCATGTTACCTTTTATCCTTTTCCAACATTATGATATTTAGAGTAGCCTTCCGAGGATACAAGCATGCATATATAGAAGCATTATATTTTTCAATTTAAAAAAAAAAATAAAAAAATAAAATAAAAAGCAACTGAGTAATTTCCCTCATTCGTAAGTAGGTCTAAGACTGCCTCCAGGCAGTTCCTTCCTGATTTTCTTTTGAGCTGAAATATAATTTGGGTGGTTCAGTCAAAGTAAATAATCAAGCAAGGCAGTCAATACAATCCATTGCTTCTAGGGGCCTGACACGCTTAAAACAGCAACTGGAGTGGTGATATAAAAATAACCTATCCATTTAGGAAATATATATATATTTTTAAAAGACTAGGAGCTATTTTAACACTGTAGCCCAATAATATGAAATTACTACTGCAAGCAATCAGCTTCACACAACAGTCGCAAGACCACAGCATAAAGGCTTGTTACCTTCTCTTTCTCTAAACCTGAAACATGCCTACAGTTTTGCTTTTTTCTGGTTAAATGGTTAAGGTTTTTCATTTTACATTCACACATCTATTGTTTTATACCCATAGGCTTAAATATGATCATTCAAAGCATAATAATATATTTATGACTAACACAGGAAAGCAGCACAGATCAACATGACCTCAGTCCAGAGGCCTTCTTCAAAGTCCTCAGGAAGTGGAGACACAGGATTCATGGTACTGGAGTACAGGTATGGGCTGATAAAAGATTGGGCACATGCTGGCCCTGGAGAGCCCATGACAACATGTAACTCACTAGTGGTCCAAGTGCAGAACCATTGCTGGACAATGGCAATTTCATGACAGTATCAAGAAAAAAAAAATAATATGTAGGCCTTCCTACAGTCAAACTTTTCACATTCTTCTATTTACAGAGGTTCTGCTACTCCTTTTTGACTCTTTGTAGTTCTTACTTAAGAGCTACCTTTGTTTTGTTTTTATATGTTTACACTTCTCACCATATATGATCTCAAAGTATACATCCCCTATGGAACATTTTCTGTTGGCCACTGTATAGCTGTAATTACAGAGTAAATGGACAGCCAGAGGGTATCTAAGAAAAAACTCACCATTTCTGAGCCTTTCAGTTGAGATGGATACTTGCCACAAGAACTCAACAACGGAGAATCTTCAGAAAGAGATGCTACCTTAGTGGTGGTCAGCCCTTAAATGGGATCTAGGAGAGATGGAGCCAAGCTCCACCACTTCCAGGAGCACAGCTGAATTACCTTCACCTGTGCTCCCACAGCTGACTCATCGCTTGCCTCAGATGGTTAATCAGAGGTTCAGTCTGTGATCAACAGACTTACAGCCACTCTCACCTTTGCAGAACAATAGTCTTTTCAGTGAAATGTAGAAGAATGTTCTCAGTGAAGTACAAGAATAGCAAAAAATTTCTCCCAGCTTTACCTAAATGAGCTTTTGGTGTCTGAAAACAGTATGAAATGTCCATGAAGGACAATGAAAACTAGAACAGGCTCTATTAAGTCTCTATGTCTTCTGAATTCATAATAATACTAAAAGAAACTTCATGTAGTTACAAAATTCCTGTTCTTCCTTTCAACTAGACCAAAATATTTGCTGTAATAAAAGACAAACTGCGACACTTATAACACTGTATAAACTTGAACAACTTACTGTAAGCGGTTGTATTTCTGTGTTGAGTAACTGGTATTCCTGCACCTTGAGCCAACATTACAGAAAAGACTCCGCACAAAAGGATAAAGACCCCGACTTGGCAAATCCCGAGCTTCTAAATAGCCTAAAAATCAAGCAGCAACAGAGTTAAAACCAGCAATGCTGCAGTTATAAAACTTGTACCACAATGTTACTCACCCTTTTAGAAAGCTGCTCTGTCACCTGTGAGCAGTGATGTTGTATTAGTATCAAGTGTTCCATCTAAGCACAACTAATTCACCAGAGAAAACAGATAACTCCCACATCAGACTATGACAAGATAAAGTGAGAGCACTTTCTGAAGAGCTCACTCTTGTGGCAGTAATGTCATTGCCAAAACCCTGCTAGCCTGTAAGTCCAAAATGACTTGCAAACTAAATCAGAATATGTAGTTCCTCGATAAATACAGTTTCCTCTTTTCTTTGACACTGACATGAGATGAAGGAACTAGCGCTGTTACATTTTTTATATTTACATTCAAGACTAAAATGAACTTTCTTCATATTCTGAGAATTTAAGTCCCAAAATAATACTTTTCTTTTTATTTTGCAACAGAAGAGACAGCTACAGGGTTCCTATTTAACTTCTCAATTTAAAATAGCTAAAATTAAAAGCATCATTGAAAGATCATTCTGTCTTCCTCAACATAACCTTCTTAGGCAACCGTTATATCAAATTTAGAAGTAAATATCTAAAACTAGTCTGACAGATGATACCTAAAACTCTACTTTTTCCCCTTTCTAAAAATGACTTGCTCAGGGCTACAGCTGGATAAGACTGAATCACACCCTAGGTTTCTATCCCTTGACTTCACTACATGTAAGTCATCCCCCTCAGTTTATCTTAAATATTTCCTGAATGCATCTTAATGGAGAGTCCAAAGAAAAAAGAGTGCCAGTGGAACGAAACATACAGTTTTCCTTGTGTTTGGGGGGTTCTTGGAAGCGGACTGCAGCCAAAATCAGGAAAAGCATGCATGGCCAGAGTATTTCAGAGAGGGACAAGACCTGAGAAAGGAAATGAAAACAATCTCAGTGTTACAGGAAAAAAAAGAATATGGTAGCAAATTAATTAAGTTTGAATATCTTTTAAATAAAATAAAATTCAAAAAAAAACAAAAAACAACTCATCTACAACTGCTTACAGCAAAAGAAAATAACAACAAAACAGCAGTTTAGAGTTTATTTCAAAACCCTTATGACTTTACCAAATACTCCACTTTTAGAGTACAAATGCAGTTTTCAGCTCTTCTGCTGATAACGTTCTTATGTAATACCCTCTGATCAATACAAAAGAAGCCCAATGAAACACAATTATAGCTTTCCTACAGCTGATCCTCTTGAGAATCCAGTATTGCACTGTATCTTGATGAAGTTCATCATGTGCCCTGGTTGCCTTCTGTCCTAAACATGACTGGCATATCCCCTCAACTGATGCACTGCATCCTTACTTTCACCTGCAGACACCACTCTTTAAAAACTGCCTTCATCACCCCAGAAATGAGATGCTCTGAGGCTAGCTAGCAGGTCTCAGGCTACCCACAGCCACTGCATGTTTTCTCACCTTCCCATTTCCAGGGCCACAATGGAAACACACCCAAGTTGGTGCAGTATGAGACATATAGAAATCAAGCACATTTCATATGAGCAAAAAGCATCTGCTTCCACCTCCAGGTGCACTGCACCTGCTTGCTCCTCCACAGAGAAGATGCAGCCCTACCCAGGAGGATTCCATGAATCCTCCACACATGCCACAGTTTCCAGCTGAAAAAGAAAAAAAGACAAAACCTGGTCTTTGGCAAAACTTCAAAAAGAAATCACAGCTGTGAGGGCAGTGAAAGTGGGAAAAATAAGAGAGTTAGGGAATTGTGAAGACCAACTTTGGTAACAAGAATGCAGAAGAAAAGACAAATATCTCCCACTGAAGAAACTAAAAGAGGCTTTTAGCTTCTCTGAAAATTGAGGATTTTTACTTCAAAACATAGCTTTGTTGATCAAAATTCCACTGAGAAAACAATTTCTAAGCTGAGGTGTGTTACAAAAGCAGCTGAGAATAACGTAAGAACAAAAGACAGAAGTGAAGTCAGGCCTGTGGAAAAGGCCTGCTAAACCCACTCAAAATCAAGTAGGATCAAATGAAAGAACACCAGGCCAGGTGCTTTTACATTTTTGGGCAACACTGAAAGACAAAACTTGGCTGGGTGAGTGGCTGGAGTCCCAAGTGAGACTGATTGGGCTGATTAAGACCTATCTGTGCTCTTAGTATCCTTGATTCCTGTGCACATGACTAGGAACTTTTGGTGCATTTAGGTATTTATAATATCTTTTACATATGGTAGAGGGTTGTTTGGGTTTGTTTTTGTTTGTTTGGTTTGTTTTTTTTTTTGCTTTAATCATCTTTTTTTGCTTTCACTCATCTTTCTATAAACAGTAGGAGCTATGAGGAATTGTGAACCATAGGATGGTATGGGTTGGAAAAGACCTTACAAATTATTCAGTTCCAACCCCCTGCTATATGCAGGGCTGCTACTCACCTGCTTGGGCTGCTACCCACCAGCTCAGGCTGCCCAGGACCCCATCCAACCTGGTATTGAGTACCTCAAGGGATGGGGAACCCATAGCTTCACTGAGCAATGTGTTCTTCACCACCTTCCGAGTAAAGAATTTACTTTTAACATCTAGCCTAGATCTCCCTTCTTTTAGTTTAAAACTGTTGTCCCTTATCCTGTCACTACACTCCCTTATAAGGAGTCCCACTCCAGCTTTCTTCTAGGCCCCCTTAGGTACTGAAATGCTGTAAGGAGGTCTACCTGGATCCTTCTCCAGAATGATCCCAACTCTTTCTTCAGAGGTGTTCCAATTCCCTGATCATCCTCATACCTTTCCTCTGGACTCACTCCAACAGCTCCATGCCCTTCTTAGGCTGAAGACGTAATACAGTTATAACAATAATAATACAGCTGCTGGTAGTATGTATCTCCTGAGCTTCCAAAATACATAGTTCAGAAGCTAAAAATTTGTCCTTTGTGATCCACCTTGAATACTCTTGAATAAGTCTAAATAGGGCACATTCATGGCTCAGTATTCACACATTAGCATATAGGGAGGTTTTCATAAATTTCTCAGGGTAGTTCCTGGCTCTGAACATGCAGAATTAAGTTTGATTTGGGTCATTCATTATAATTCCTGGTATGGGGAATTTTGCATCTCCCTAAGTTCTCTATTCAGGAAACAAACCAGTAAGAGAAGCCTGAAACTTAAAAGAATTAAGACTTTTTTCCTTCAAAAAAAATATATGAGGCAGAGCAGGATGAGAAGATGATCAGCATGGAGGACAACAGGGGGTATTAAGCCATTTAAGACACACAGGCTGAAGTACGAAGAACTGGGAACAATGAAGAATATAGCCAACAGTATCCCTTCCAAACATGTATCGATAATATTTTTTTAAATATATCACCTGAAATCATATGGAAATGAAATTCTCTCTAAATCACAACTTTATTAAGTCAACTATTTCTGAAATGAATAGCTGTATCTTTATTTAATTGAAGTAATTGAATCTGAAGTAGCCATCATGCCTCAGTGCAAATCCCTAGATTGACACAGACAAGGGAAATCAATGAGAAAATATTAACTGTAGTGACACCTTTTTCCTGCAAAAATGTTATTTCACTTGACAGAATTCTCTCCTTTCTATCTTATAAAGCAATTAAAATCTTAATACTAATTACACTTGCATTACACCGATCACTGGTATCACTAGTGTTTACTTCTAATGTAAATGATTTTAATCCTTGTTACTTCTACAGGCACTGGTAGTATCTAACGATAATTAAAAGATAATCTGTGGCTTTTCAAACACTTCTATGAGATTTCCTATCTTAGTTTCAAACTGTGAATACTGACTTCAGCCATTTTAGAATTAAATCACACTACTGTTATACATTTGCATTTTCAACAGCGAGGAGACAAAAAGCAAAACAAGAACCACTAGCAGTCAGCCGATCCTTTAACAGTGTGCAGTGAGAAGGGAAAAATCAAGACAGACTGATAGATATGCTGTTTCCAATGGAGAACTCAGAATACATTCTTCCTAGCAAAATAAGATTTGAAATAATTATTTTATTTTATCATTTCCAAAAACTCACCGGTTGCCTCACACGGCAAAGCCAATTCTTCCAAAACAGTGCCTTGAACTGGCGTAGTGCGTGCCCCATTATCCTCTTTTCTTCATCTACTTGGAGAGTGGCTTCTTCACGACCTTCTAGCCAAGGATCATCTCACCCAGAGGTCTGAACATATTGTTCAGTAGCTGAGCGATCCCAGCAGTGAGGAAAGGTGCAAGAGGTTTGCCTGCTTGTTGAGAACAAATGAGATTATATTTCTGCCTCTTGTTTTGCTTTCATGGAGGAATCTCATCTTTCCTCTTGTTTCTCAGTGCAATGAACAGTGAGGGGATGGGTTTATACAAATGCCTTCAGGGTGCTTTACTCTCCCGCATATATTCTGCACTTGTTTTTATTTTTCTGCCATAAAAAATGAGTGCAAATAATGGGGAAAATGGTCAACACTTCTGTCTTTTTCCAGAGTTCAGTGATTTTCTGTATGTGTAGTGTTAATGTCACTTCAAATGCATATTTGTAGCCTTTTGAAAAAAAGAAGGGAGAAAGTAAGTTTGCTGTTTGCCTAATAAAGACACATCTAATGTGATGTGCTGATCTCATCACATCATATGTATATGACATATATATGATATATATATATACATACATGTAATTTTATCTTACAGTGGCTGTTGGTTTGACATTTATTTTTCCTTTTTCACTAAATATTACCTACTTAAAAATTGTATATTCTGGAGAGCCAGAATCATAAATACACGCTAAGACAGTGCTATGCATAAACAAGCATTCTTTATCTTTTGTTACTATTGAATAAATGAAATCATTGCACTTTCTGCAAATTGTAGACAGCTGAACGAGAGGCATCTTAACATGCATGGCTGTTTTTCTTCTTAGAAAGTAAAATCTCCAAACACTTTAAAACCTTTTAGATACAAAAGAATTCAGTGAGGAATCTGACTTCCTCTAGATTTAAGCTAAGAAGGCAATCAGAAAAAATTAACAAGTCTGATATTTCTGTGACAAGCAACCATTCATCATAGAAGGGCCTGGGTTGAAAGGGACCACAAAGATCTGTGATCTTTTCAACCCCCCTGCTACGTGCAGGGTCACCAGCCACCAGACCAGACTGCCCAGAGCCACATCCAGCCTGGCCTTGAATGCCTCCAGGAATGGGGCATCCACAACCTCCTTAAGCAACCTATTCCAGTGTGTCACCACCCTCTGGGTTAAAAACTTCCCCCTAGTATCCAACCTAAACCGCCCCTGTCTCAATTTAAAACCATTTCCCCTTGTCCTGTTACTGCCCTAATCATCTGTAAGTCCACTGAGTTTTGCCACTTTCCTTGGCATGATAAAGTCTTATGGTCAGTGCCTCAGCTTTCCTTCCACAGCTCTATTTCTACAGAGGAGTCTGCGAAGCTTAGTTACTCAGCTTCATTTTAAAGTGACTGATTAACCTGATAAAATCTTTTCATTTGAAATGGTGCAAATTGCTCTTTTTCAATTTTGTTTGGGTTCAAGGAGCAATACTATTAAGAAAATGCAAATCACATAGTTGTCAAGAATATTATATACTGGTAAGAATTCACTTCCTGAAAGCAGAAATCACAGCTACAGTAACAGGCAGAACAGGACTGAATGCTTTTTTGTCAAATAAGGTGAGCTTTTTCTTTCCTTTGAGGATGAAAAATTACTGCTTACTGAAATAATCACTTAACTTCTGTAAGGGTGGCTAATATAAAGATGTTAACAAAGATGATGGTAAATATACAAAGGTTATATGTAAAGGAAAACTCAACAGTGTTAATGCCTTGATCAGAGGCTGGGGCAATCTTCACTGAGGAGCAATCTCCAAAAGACAATGCCTCAGTGGGGGGTCAGCCCTTAAGTGAGGTCTTAGAGGAGGTGAAGTCAAGCTCCACCTCTTCCAGGAGCACAGCTACATTACTCTCACCTGTGCTCCCACAGCTGACCCAACACTTGCCTCCTCTGATTAATCAGAGGTTCAGCCTGTGATTACCAATTTCCCATACAACTTCCAATCGAAATGTAGATATCCCCATGACTCCTGATGTGCCTCCACCTCTCTCCATTCTGGGCCCTGCTCATAACCTGTTCCCTGGTGGCAGAGAGCATCTGAGTAGACAGCCCAAAAGGAAGAAGGTACTTCACAAACAAGCTCCACTTTACAACTTTCCCTCACCTGAGGGATGGTTTTCATTCTAGTTAAGCAACGTTAAAATCCCTCTATTTCAGAGTATACACAATAAACTTGCTCCTGTGGAGCAAAGATGAAAATCCAGGAGAGATGAGGTGAAAATTCTGTGTACAGTCCAAGTATGCATTTTTACACATTTATTTGTCAATACTTGAATGCTGTGAATATGCGTATGGGCTCATGCAGCAATTTTGGAAGGCTGGAGGCCAGAATCTATATTGAATGATTTGTAGGAAATGATAAACTAATCAGTCAGTATAATGAAATTCAAGCAGTTATTATCAAAGTAACTGATATGGTTCCCAACAGTATGCAAACCATCTGCCAAATTATTCTGAACAAGTAATTCTGCAAAATCTCTGCTCATCTGACCGTATGATGTACATAATTTGATATGCTCTATATAATTACATACTCACAAATGCATTCCGATTTTTAATGCTGAACAGCTCTTCATGAATATAGGAAACAACTGGTTTGTATGCAATTGATAGTCAGCACTAATTAGCTACCAACTCCTCATTTTACTGTATAAAATACCCCACGATAAACATTTCTCACCAGTGAGATCACAGAATCACAGACTAATGGGGACTGAAAGAGAGCTCTGAAGACCACCTAGTCCACACCCCTGCTAAAGCAGGTTACCTGTAGTGGGTTGCCCAAGAAAGTGTCCAGGTAGGATTTGAATATATCCACAGGAGACTCCACACCCTCTCTGAGCAGCCTGACCCACTGCTCTGATACCCTCACAGTCAGGAAGGTCTTCCTCAATATTAACTTCATTTGCCCTTGAGTATCATCATCCCTTCCTAAAGAAATTCATTCCTGCCTGTTAGGTGTGCTCTAGTAGCACACTTCTTTTTCTAGAACAAAGCAGATGAAAGCCAAAGATAATCTCATAAACATTCATCCAGGAACAATCCCTGTAGTGGCATTCTGGGAAATTACCTCCAAAACAGGCTTCATTGTATTATTTGCTATGTTCTAGGAAGATGAGAAATAGGAGATCGACCCTTCCTGATAAACCCTTGGCACCAAAGAGATGACTGTTAGAAAATTAAGTGGACGTGCAGGAAAAGCAGATCAGTTCTAAATAGGTTTTGAAAACACATCAGCTGTTTTGCTGCCAACCTGGATGTTCTTGTGTGGTCTGTGTTTCATCAGCACAGTGTCAGGCAGTCTTGAAGATTACAGAGCAAATTAGAAGGTAATACCTTTTACTATGTGCTCCACTCATTCTTTCTGGAATAGGAAATATATATATGCTCAGAAACAGCTGGACAGGGTGGGACAAAATAGAGCAACGTGTGCTCTTTGATTTCTGTTCAGCCTGAGCAGGCTGTCACAGTGCTGAACTGGACATCTCTTGCTTGAGTGCACAGGATATCTGGAACCACGGGGACAGAAAAGGCAGCAAACTCTCCACCAGCATTCATCTTCAGCTTCAAAACCTGACTGCTTTATGGTACCACCAATATTCCATATCAGGCCTACAGCTCTAGTGTATGCTAATTACAGCTCAGCTGGCAAGCATATTCAAAGAAACTAGTTTTATATGTTAAGTATGTTGCAGGCCAGGAGCTACACATGCTGTTTGGTAGACAGGAATGCAGACTAATTGTGTGAGAGCATGGCTGGGAATCAGGTAGACTGGCCTGTTTTCTTACCACCACCCACAACTCGTCACACAAAGCTCACTGTGTGATCACAAGGCTTCCCTTTGAACCAGTGAGGAGCACTGCTCGTGAATATTGACAAAGCACAGCCCTTCCTCACAGACAAAGCAGAATGACACCAATTCAACACAATTCATCTTCCTGGGGGACGCTTCCCGTGGGCAAAGTTAGGAGACAACAAAAGATGTTGGTTGTGGGCAAAGTCCAGTCAAAGGTTTGATTAAAACGGAGCCATGCAGTGAACGAAGACAGCAGTCCAAACTGGGCAAGTAGGTTGCTGGTGGGGCTGTGCTTCTGGGCAGCAATAGGAATTCTGTTCTTGTAATGGGGCAAACTGATGGCAAACTATGGGAAATTTTCTCACAGTTACAAGCTGATGAGAAGCATCTGGAATCAGGTTTCTGTGTCATGTGAAACCAGCTTTGTCTGTCTTTTCCCACTCCAGCATTTTCCTGTAGCCTGCACAGAACCATTGCCCCTGTCAGCACAACTCCTGCTATTACAGTGGCAGAGTTTCACATTTACTGCTGTTTTTCTCACTAACCTGTTTTCTCTCCATTACACTGCAGGCAGAGGACCTGTTTTTAGCTGTAATTTAATTCTTACTTGGGAGTAAAATACAACATGGTAATTATTTTAGAAAAAGAAAACATGTATTTAAGTCACTCCAACTTAATGACCAAATAACTTTCTGGAAAAGGAAAACTTAGTATCTCACATAAAACAGCTGTAACATTATCACCACTGTGCTTTCCTGCAGTCACTCACTGTGCAGAGATCTGATCCCAAACCTCAGCTGCTCCCAGCACCAGGAAGGGAATGCTAATGGGCACGTTCACATGTCTGTCTTTGGATTCTCCCCCCCAGCTTTCCAGTAGAAATGAAACACATCTCCAATTCGAGTGTGTTAGCTGCAGTTCTTTGTGTATTTTATTTCAGAACATTTTCAGATCCATGAGGACTTGAGATGGAAATCCAGCTCTGCTGCACAACACAATGGAAATCCCTTAAAAGAACACAGGAAGAATCTTTAAAAAGATGTTATGTATTTAAAGTGTGTGATTATATTTTCAGGAAATCTCCAAAATTCCCTCTGATATGAATTATCTTGTTTTAAAGGAATAAAAGCTTTTATACTGTAAGCGTTTTTGGCAATAAGTCATTCCACCACACTTCCCTTTAGGATTTCTTAGAACTTCTGCCACAGAAAAGTACATCAGAAGTACATCAGGACGTTTTAACCTATCTTACATTGTGCTCTCAACCACTTCTTTCACACAAAGGTTGGATCAGGCCAGAATACCAGAAATCAAGACACAAACCATTGGTAGAAAAATTGTTTTCTCGCTTCATACTCCCATCCTCATCACATCTGCCGTCCTACTTTGTTGTTATCCCTTCTGATCTCTGGAGTAAACTGTTTCTGTAGCATATGGTTAAGTAAACGGTGACTAGACAGCACAAGTGGGACTTTGGTTGCATTTGGTTACGGACCTCTCTAAAATCTACTGGAAAGTAGCTTCACTGCTGGATGCACACAGCTGATTCATTTCCTTATCTTTCTGTCCAGATACAGTCACAAGGGGTAATTCAATTGTTCTTATCAGGGCAACTTTCTGGCAAGTTTCCTCTGAAGCCGAGAGAATTCTTTGTCATGCAGGATGTGTTAGTACAGCACCCTCTTGTATTAGGAATTCAGTATTGCAGGACATTGACCAGTGGGGAAAAAAAGGCAAACAACACAGCATATTTTGTCTCCTTAGATTTCTAATTTTTTTGCAATGACATAATCCTTTATATCACCTATTAGGAAAAAGAAAATTATTTGAAGAGGAAGAGAAGTATGATGCCCTAAGGAATAGAGGGAAGGAGAAGGACACGGCTGAAGTTTGCCAGGAGTTCTCTCTTCCAAGCCCACACCATCCAACTCTGCATAGGCACCGCCGCTTCAGCCTAGAGTGCAGCATGTTGCTTCTTAAAGCAGTCTTTTTATTTACTTCCTACTGCTCTGGGAACTGGAGGTTAAAGAGCAAGGCTGCTCTTTGTCGCATAGTTCCCAGGGATCTCACTTCCTGCAAAGTGCAGGCATGCACTGGGTAGAGCTACACAAAGATTATTTTTTTAAGTAAGAGAGAAAAAGTTCAAACAAAATGTGGAGGCTCCATCTCACCCAACACATTTCCTCAACTTGGAAGGAAAAAAAAGCATTTTCTGAAAAGCTTACCTTCATTGCTTATCCTGAACATAAAATGAGAAAGCGTGATTTTTAAAATCAGGAGAATAAATAAGTCGGAAGGTATTTCAGTCATGTTTGGATTAAAAAGAAAGCAACAACAACACTGTTTTCATCTTTTCCATTATCCGTTCCCACTCTGTTCCCAGTTTAAAAGTTTAAAAAAGTAAGGACATTAGTCATTGTTAGCAGTTTCCCATCCACAAGATCCCTCCCTTCCATTTTTAATGAATTCATCAAACTCTTCCAGGTTCTGTCTATTCTCAGTGATCAAGTCTACTGCTGCGTCACTCCCTTTCTTATCTAACTCTTGTGCTCTCAAAGGGTTGCAGACTACTGTCATCAAAATAAACTTACATTAACTAAATCATAGAATCACAGAATGGCCTGGGTTGAAAAGGACCACAAGGATCATCTCATTTCAACCCCCCTGCTATGTGCAGCATTGCCAACCACCAGACCAGACTGCCTAGAGCCACATCCAGCCTGGCCTTGAATGCATCCAGGGATGGGGCATCCATAACCTCCTTGGGCAACCTGTTCCAGTGTGACACCAAAACTTCCTCCTAATATCTAACCTAAACCTTCCATCTCAGTTTAAATTCATTCCCCCTTGCCCTACCACTATCCACCCATTTAAACAGACATTCCCTTCCATTCATATGCTCCCTTGAACTCTCTTTTCAAAGTTCTTTTCAACTTCCCCTTATGGTACCTGTTGGCTATCAGTCTCATGCTGACAGGTACAACTGTTCTTGGTCTGAGTCTCTTGATCTGTGACTCCTACTAGAATGGGACTATTCATTGCAGGAGAGAGAGAGAGAGAGAAACACATTCTTCTTTAGTTGATCACATACTTTTAACTGCAGCAGCAAGGCAATGACCCTGATTTTAAAAATAAAAACCAAAAACACTAAAACAACCTAGGTTAAAGACAGAAGAAAGACAAACACAGACACTTTCAGTTGCAGGTGCATTCGGGAGGTATTCTCCAGTTTGGCAGAACTGGAAACCACTGCAAGAGGGAGTGCTACATCCTGCAGACATGGAGATGAAAACAAATTTAAAAAGAAACAAAGTGGGAGGAAGAAAATGAACTGCATCATGCAGTCCTGAGAAGATGCTGTGTATCTCCTGAACGCCTCTGACTTTGCCTTCAGGCAGCAGGAGCAACGATTCAGCGAAAGATTTCATGCCCTTCCATGCAAACTTACTGCAGCAAAAGTGTTCCCTGGGTACTGACCCAATGATGTAGTTTAAATGGGCTACAAATTACCTTGCTGGATCGGTATCTAGGAAGTACAGACATTCAACAGCTCAGTGTCAAATCCTTAATGCTGAGGAAATCCTGTCTCACACTTTGCAATTCAATGAAATATTACCATATGAAAATAATACTGTTTATTTGCCAAAGTCTGGAAAAAACAAAGTGCATTCAGTCAAAGTTTTCTTCACAAAGTGAATCAACAAAGGCAGTGGTTGTAATTTATATAACTTTATATATTTTTTAAAAACAACAAGGAAGCTATTACCATTCTTAAGTTAATTTTAATCTGGTGGTTCTCAAGTACTTTCCAAAAGAAGTACTTTGTTTTCTTCCTACTTTTCCTTCAGCAGCAGGGATAAATAAAGCTTTCTCATACGTCACAGCAAGCTTGTCCTTCACAACAGATCCACTTTCCATTCGGTAAAGGGAATCTTAAATCTTAGCAACAATAACTAATCTTAACTGAAGTGCATTCGGCACATTCAGTTCCCAAAGCACACTGACATAAATGATTAACTTCCACATATACATGGAATGCTGAAAGCTATTCTGAGGCAAAAAAAACTTTTAATGCACAGAGGTTGTGACCACAACTTCTGCTGTGCAAATCCTTCGGCTTCTGAAAACCAAAGACGGACACGTCATACTTTCCCAAGACTTTTCTTAATGAAATATCCCACTAATTTCTGCGGTCTCTGCTGATACTCCACAAGTATATCGTGTGAGCTGCTGATCTGGTCCCCTTCAAGCCGATTCAGTAGAGTGACACACACAACAGCAGCTAGAAATGAAAAGACATATTAGTTAGGTATGGCACTCTGGTGCTCAGACAGTCTAAAGCCGTAAACAGTTGAACACGTGTAAGAACACTATCATTGCTTATTCTTTTATCCTGTAATTTACTGAAAAATAGTTGGCTCATGTAAAAAAAATAACAATAATAATTAAAATCTCACTTTATTGGTTAGGTAAGATTTATGATGCTGCCAAAAGTCTGTAACTGTTTAAGAATTACAGCCATAAGTCTGCACAAAATCTGCTTTCAAATCAACAAAAGGGTAGATGGTGATTTTAGCACAATACATTTTAAAACCATCTGGTTGATTAAATTAATCAGTTGCTTCCAGCAAACTTCAAAGCCTAGCTGAGGAAAACAAATCAGTGCTACAAGGTAATTAGGTTCTTTTATGACTTATGCGCTTGCCAACGGCTGGAATAGCAATTGACCAGAACTGAAGTACAAGAACTATGAGAAGATGTTTGCATAAATTCTGAATACATATGACTCCAATCAAGCAATCGTAGTAACAGTTCTACAACCAGACCTGTTTTGTGCAGATGGTATATTATGCAGAAGGTATGTCAGTACCCCATTGATAGTTTTAACCTGAATTCTCCTTGAATAAAGCAGTTTTAAAGTTAGCTTACCTCTGACACCACTGAGATTGCACATTGCAGCAAAGACAGAAGATTCCATCTCAATGTTTCTGACACCGGAATCATAAGCTTCCTTCAAATACTGCAGTTTTTCTTCCTCGTTATACAAGCAGATTGCACCATCCAACCTGCCCTGTCCTGCGAAGACATTTTTCAGAAATATCGATGAAGTCATGAACCAAGTTAAATTTCTAAAATACCCATTTATTGCAGTTTCCCATACACAGTGTCTAGATTTTACTATCATCTTCCCCCGTCCCCAAAGACAAATAAGACAAAAAAGTGACTCAGTTGTTGCTGGAGCTTCTATGTATTACTTGCATTCTTTATCATGTGACTCACAATAACTTTACTGGTCTTCTCCAGCTTAAACTTTCAAACTCATAAACAGAAGAATATATCAAGTGGTTTTCCCCACATGGGGCACGTGTCAGAATCTTGCAGCAAACTATATCTGCTTTAAGCTGTATGGAAGTGCAGCACTTTTTCCTGTATTTAATCACTGTTTGGAAAAACCAACAGGCCTGAAAATGCATTCCTGATACTAGCTTCAAGAGTTTAGTAATTGGGAGTCTCTTCTGCTAAATAGCTAATACTAATTCTCAGGCAACTTCTACAGAGAACGCATTGGAGGGCTACAAGGATGATGAGGGGTGCAGAGCATCTCCTTTATGAGGAAAGGCTGAGAGAGCTGGGACCGTTCAGCCTGCATTTTTCAGCAGTGCCCAGCAACAGAACAAGGGACAACAGGCACAAACCCAGAAAGTTCCATCTGAACATGAGCAAGAACTTCTTTACTGTGAGGGTGGCAGAGCCATGGAACAATCTACCCAGAGATTGTGGAGTCTCCTTCTTTCGAGATATTGAAAACCCACCTGGACATTTTCCTGTAGGAAACCTGCTTTGCCAGGGGGGTTAGACTAGGTGAGCTCCAAAGGTCCCTTCCAACCCTTCCAATTCTGTGCAATACCATTCTTTGGAAATAACAATTTATTCAGACTGTTTGAGATTAACACCTACAGGTAAAATGGCAGCACATTACATACAGCATAATTAAATGACACAGTATTTTACTATTTCTTTTCAGGAGGTGTATTCTGAAACTCATGTCCTTGAGCCTCTTTTCAGCTCCTGCTGTCTGTATAAAAAACATTCCTGGCTCCTTTTTTCAGTGCAGCTTGGCTCTGCAATTGGTGACTGAAGACATGCACAAGCTGACACTGCCTGCTTCTGACCCATCTTGAAGACTATGAAGAGCATGCATCCCCCTGCACATTGCACCTTTTTTCACACACCCAGTAACAGCTTGAGAAAGCAGCATTAGTTGCTGTCTTCAACCCATTCTCATGAGATTTGGAAGATTTTGTTAACAGATTTGAGACATCAGAGAAGCACCTGATGTCTGCATGTCAATCCATGCTTCTGCTAGACTGCTGCAGCCATACCTTCATAGAAATCCAAAGTGCACATAGTGTTTCCAATGACAGTATTGAACTGATTGATTTCTTTACTGCACTGTAACAGCTCTTTAGCCAGCTCTTCATCTAGATTTGTGCTGCGAATTATAGTCTTTCCCAGAACAACCTGTTCAAACTGAGGTTTGAAGGTGGCATCTACTGACTGCCTGGTTATAACCACTGAGCCTGGCTCCAGACCTGCAATGGAAAGAAACAGATGCATTTTCAGAAACAGATACAGATAATGCTTAGCTTCCACAGACAAAAAACACACATCTTCACCCAATCCTGTTTCTTTTAAAAGTGATCATTTTACCCCTGAAATCACAAAGAGATTTTTGTGTGCCTGTGTATGCCTCACCACCTCAGTTTATTACTGCAAATATATTTGGAAACAAAAATGAAATTTTGACTTATTCATCATATATTCTTTCTTCTTTTTGCTATTTTATACAGTACAGGAATGTCCTTCTCCCTCTGTCAGATTGCTTAAGTGCGATCTATCTAGAGAGGTAGATACCACCTTTTCTTGTAAAATTATTTATTGTTTTGAAATGAAATGACATTAAGACCCAGGAAATAAAAGAAATATCATGGTTTTAAACTAAAAGAGGGGAGATGTTAGGGGAAAAGTTTTTACTCAGCGGGCAGTGAAGTGCTGGCACAGCTGCCCATAAAAGCTGTGGTGCCCCATCCCTGGAGGTGCTCAAGACCAGGTTGGATGGGGCCCTGGGCAGCTGAGCTGGCAACAGGCAGCCCTGCCTGTGGCATGGGGTTGGGGATGGGTGGGCTTTGAGGTCCCTTCCAATCCAAGCCGCTCTGTTATTCCATTGTATGATTAAATGTACTCAGACAATTTGCTGTGGAAATCTGTTCTGAACATCAATAACTCGAGGAGAAATACTTTGCTCTCCAACAGAGATGCTTTGGTTTGATGAAAAAAGGAAATCAAGAGGGGAAATACCTATTCCACCCGAGGTGCCAATGCGAATAATGGTTATGTTGGAACACTTGGCATGATACAACAGTTTGATCAGCTCGTGCAACATGATTGAAATAGAAGGAATGCCCATACCGTGCTGAAATGAAAGCAGAAATTCATGTTCGACATTCACATAGACAATGAAATATATACATGGAAGGAGTTAGGCACTATCTCCTTCTTGATACTTTTTTCCAAATGCCACTTAACTCACCATCAGAAAACACTCATAGGCCTACTGAAAAGCTTTTGAACAGTAAACAGAAGGACTCCCATTGAATCTGTGGACTATGGATGATGTTCAGTATTTCTAATAATCTTGACTTATAAAATACGAATGCTCTTGAAAGTATAATCAGCATCCTTTCTTAAGTTTAGAATAAGTTTACTTCACCCCAGGTCTCTTCTTAAACATGGGGAAAAAAAAACCTCTTTTTACCAACCTGAAATGCTAGTGACTAATTAAGCTAAATTTTTTAAAATACAACCATTGTTTATTTAGTCACAAAGTTCAAATGCAAGTCCACTGCAGCTCGCGTGATGATGTCAAGGGAGAAGGTGAAAATGATATTAAAGTTACGTTATTGCAATTCAAGTGTGTAACTGCATCTACAACTTAAAGGTGTGAATTTTTAGAGAACATACACGGGTTGGTGGCACAAGTCTCAAGTTACGCCCATCATAAGCTATGTTAGCACATTTGAAAATGCCACTGTAGGTATATGCAATAGATGCATTTTTTCCAGTGTCCCACATATATCAAGTGATGATTCCATTATTCAAGATAAAAAGCAGGGATGAGGCAGCAGCGATTCTGCTCAAAACGCTTATAAGGCTTTACAACGTCTCAGGGTTACACTGAGGGAAAAGAAGGCAAGAAAAGCATCAGTGTTTTGGGGACCAGCCCTTTTATAAGAAAGGGATAAACAAAAACTCTTAATTAGGCAACAGGACTATTCTGAACGCGGATGAAAACACATAAAAACCGAACTCCATCAGAAGTGTTTAAAAGAAACATGTTTCGTATTTTCTACTTTGAACAGCATCACTGTTCAATATCTGATGTATGTGTAATATCTTGATAGACAGTTTTACATTATGTTTCCTAAAGGTCACTTACACTGACTGACAGAACAGGTCCCACTTTGTACATGGCATAACGGTCAGTTCCTGCACAGATGTTGGGGTAGTCACCACCAGGGCTCCCAAGACCAAGTTCTTCAGCTATGTAGGCAATAAAAGCTTTCATCCGTGAAGGACTTCCTCCTACACACACAAACTGGTGCGGATAGCATTCAAGAAAACATTGGATGATTCATGCAAAGGTAAACAAGAGCATGCTGTCACCTTAACACAAAGCTACTCACAGACATGGATCTTCTCTCAATCATTCTAAAAGGCCATTAAGAAAAAGCACACACAAAAAAATTTCAATACAGCACTCAAAGGCCTTCAACCTGATTGAACTAGTAAAATACAGATTTTGACTTCAAGGCTGCAAAGATGGACTTCTAACTGAATAGAGACTGCAGTATTTGTCTTTATGCTTCCTGAAAAGAGACAGTCAGAAACTATTATAGCTGATATGGATAGTAAAAAAAACAAACCCGCAAGTCTTATCCCCTTTCCATTCCTCCCTCAATTGGCAATATGCTGCCTTGTTTAATCTTATTTAGAAGACAGATCTACTTTTATCTTCTGCAGAAAAGCTTTAAGCTTGCTGAATGAAATGCAGCTTCTTACCTTTACATCTCCAAACAGTGCAGGAAAATCATGGGTACTGGTCCCAAGAGCAAAATGGTATAGGATGTCTTCTTTCATTTTTTCCAGGTGAGGGTTGCACAGATGGATAGAATTTTCTCTGTCAGGACAGCAGCATGGTGGAACATACAGAATACATACAAAAACTTACACCAAACAGATCCTAACTTTGCAGTAAAATTTGGGAAATGCCACATTTAAGCATGCCTACACTACCTGATCTTGGTTCCACACAAATTACGTTAGGGAAATCCTAAATTTTATAACCTTCTTCCATCATGTAATGAATCACACCTGATACTAAGCATTCCATTCATTGCGCAGGATGCAAGTGCTGAAGAAAAATCCAGGCAGTCAAAAATTTACAACAGTGCAACCTTTAGCTTGAACAATATCAAGCTGGGACCCAGGGTGGGGCCTTGAGGTGAGCAGAGCAATGGGAGGAAGGCTAGGGGATATTCGATAGACCACCTTAGTACACTGACAATATACAGCAAAGCTGAAAAGCAAACTTGACCCGTGTGTTTTGAAAGATCCTCCTAGCTACCTGGGTCAGGTGGAAAGAGTTGAGCTTCATAGACAGGCCCAAACAGAATTTCTGGCAATTTGCCTCACTGTTTACTCTGTCACCCAGCCAGGAGAAAATAACCTATGTCCTGAAATCACTAAAGAGAGTGCAGAGAATGCCAGGAAAGGAGCAAATGAAAAATGGAAGAAAAATACAAGAAGAAATGGAAGGAGAGGGAAAAGTAAAAAGAATTCATTTCCTCTTATGTTGCCTCTTGTAAGGAAGTGATACACCTAAAAAAGACAACTTTTTTGAAAACCAGGAAATGCCAAAGCATTGAGAGAAAACTCAACTATTTAGCATGTGGAACCGCCTTCATGGAAAATTTGGTGGTGAACTAAGCAAACTAAATGACTCATAAAACATCTTCCTTCTCTCTGTACTCCATGTTTAACGTTCAGCTGAAACAGGTAGGAAATATGAGTCAGTCATAGCAAGCTGAAGTAAAATGCCAATCAACTTCAAAGCAGTTTTTGAGAGATTAAATAAAGAACGAAGTATCTTCCAGACAAAAGAAAATGACTTAATAGCTTAATGAACACTCATTGCAGTCACAGCATGGCTCAGCAAATTTGGACTAGTTTGTCAGAGGGGACAAATGAAAGAGTTTCTCTGAAGTTTATGTAAAAAAATTAAAAAAAAAATAAAAATAAAAAACAACTTTCCAGAAAAAGCTCGGAAGCCTAAACATAATTGTTTGTGTTATTTAGATGTTTTAGGTTATTCTGTCTGTCTTCTAATGCCTCCCCAGAAGGGCAGTACTTTCCTGTTGGTCCTACGTCTTTATCTACCACTTCTATGCAGGATCTATTGTTACCTTAAGAAGCCTAAAATTGCCTACATGCTCATACTGAATTCACTGAATTGTCCAATTGAGGGTCCAGAGGAGGGCCACAAAGATGACCAGAGGGCTTGAGCATCTCCACTACGAAGACAGGCTGAGGGAGCTGGGCTTGTTCAGCCTGGAGAAAAGAAGGCTGCAGGGTGACCTCATTGCAGACTTTCAGTACCTAAAGGGAGCCTATAATCAGGAGGGGAGTCAACTCTTTGAAAGGGTAGATAACAGCAGAGAGGTTGTAGATGCCCTGTCCCAGGAGATTTTCATGGCCAGGTTGGATAGCGGCCTGAGCAGCCTGGTCTAGTATTAAATGGGTAGGTTTGTGGCCCTGCCTGGCAGGGGTGTTGGACATTCATGATCCTTGAGGTTCCTTCCAACCTGGGCCATACTGTGATTCTGTGAATCTGTGTTCCTTAAAAAGCAAAGCAACTGCCACAGCCAATATAATGCACCCCAGCCCAAACTCTTTGCCTCTGTCCACCACTGCCTAATGCTCTCAGTAACTGAAAGAGCAGTCTGACATGGTGAGAGGCTCTTCTCCTTCCACCCAGCTCATCCACTACCTAAGGAAAGCAGTTTGGTACAGTGAGATCAGGAGGAACAAAGAGCAGGTTATGGCACTTCAGCACAGTGCACACCGCCCAGGAGACTGACAAGCCCCTTAAGCACAATTCCCAGGCTACCTTCTCCAAGCGGTTTCATGGGACTCTCTGCCAACACCTAATGGGCCGCTAATGCAGAACAAATAGCTGGCTGGGCTGATCCTTATCGAAACGGCTATTAGATATATGGAGGATATGACCTGAAATCACTTCACAGTTCGCTCTCAGACATGCAAAATATATTTCCTTCTTTACGAGCGTACCAGCAGTAAAACCTTCTCTCCAGGAAATAAACTGGAAAAAGGCAAGGCCTCTATTAAAAGGCTGTGAAGCTCAATTGGTACGTGCCAGCACTGCTGTCTTCCTGCCCGGCCCAACTACAGCTTCCTTCCTCAGCTGTGTCTGCATTCTACCTCCTTCATCTCCTATCCTTCAGCAGTGCTCTCACCCCACAGTCTCACTGCATCTAAACACTGTAACTGACTTGTGCTTGTTATCTGCCCATCCAAATCTAATTGCAGACTTGGACCCTGGGGTAATGGGCAATAAAAGTAAGCATATTGCTATCTGCACATGGAGCCAATGCCCTGTATTTACAGTAGAGGCAAAGTTTGCTTGATAAAAATCTTGGGCTCAGTGGAGCAGACAATTTATTCCCTCACGCTGCTCAAAGCACCTATATTTATTGGGGGGTTCATGAGAACGTGAATATCTGAGGGCTAAATGCACACGCATGGCTTTACTAAAATGAGTTAAAGGATGAGACAAACAGACTGAAATTTGTGTTCTATCTCTGTGGGCTGCAAGTGAAGCTACAGGCAGCAACCAAAGTCAGCATTTTAACAGCACATTGGACTCAAAGCCATCACAGCATCATCTGTGCCTGAAAAATTCACTGCCATGATAAATGAAAATGGTTTTCCAGAAAAGCAATCTGTGTTGATGTTTCTGTCACTATCCATATAACACATCTTAACAGCTGCGTAATGAATTTTAGAGCTTGGGAAGGGAGGTAAGAGCAAACTTGAACATGAAAGGAAATTTCTCAGTCTCACCTTGAAGACTGTCCATCTTCTGTTTTCTTCTCATTTGAGAGACCAGGAGCCATGTGTGCTTGGACCTAAGATTATATTTTAAAATAATTGGCTATAAATGCATTAGAACAGTCTGATCTGTAAAGCCAGCATCGCTGACATTGCTAGAAACCCCCTACACAGACGACACTGTCACAAATACTAAAACAAAAAACAAACAATTCCGCCACACTACAGCTTTTGTAACTCTGGTAAAATGAGCACCCGCTGTTTTCACGGCTGAGCATCCTCCCTGCCCTCCTCCTAACACACCCCCCGCCTCACCACTGCTTCTGTCGTCCAGCAGCACCTGCCTTCCTGCCGGAGAGAGCCACGTCTGGGGGCTCTGACCGCTCCTCTCGCTGCCGCTCCTCCTTTGCGATGGCTCCGGCCGGTCCCCGCAGTTCCTCTCTAACCGTCTTACGCCCGAAAGACGAGTTCCAGGAAACCTCTAACTCATCACCTCCTCTTCCCGAAGCTCCTCCTCGTAACCCTAAGAGCACTTCTATCTGTGCCTCCCGCAGCGTGAAGGCGACCAAAGAATCCCAGAAATAACAGTGCTCCCGTCCCTCCCTCATCCGTTTTTCTAATCCATTACCCTAACCTACACGAAATAAGCGCATAAGTGATCACGTTGCTCCCTTCTGCGCTCTCTGTAACTGTATCACTGGGGCTCTGGTACGGATACAATGACACAGTTGTACATATAGAATGAATCATCTGCTATCATTTTCAGCGGTGACTAGATGCAAAGCTAGCACTATCCGGGGATGCCCTTCCAGGAAGCCCCGAGTGACAAAGCCTTCCTCCCCCCCCCCCCCTTACAAAGGGACGGACCGCACGGAGACACTACAATCACGAAAGAGATGCGTTTGGACAGAGCCGAGAAAGAACCGGGTGAGAGAAAAATGAAGGCTGCGCGTTAAAAGCCGCCGAATAAAGGAAGTGTATTAAAATTCATAAAGGATGATTAATCTCCCTCATTTAAAACAATAAACCCGTTCATACAGTTCTCCTCCGCACCAAACGGGAGGTAACGCTCACAACCCCGCTCAGCACCAGCCCGGCATCCTTACGGCGGGGCGATGCGAGAGGCCGCAGCGGAGCACCGCGAGCGTTCCGGGGGGACGCGGACCCCGCACCCTCCAGCGCCTCCCCCTCGGGACGAGGTCTCACCTGAGAGCCACGGGACAGCGAACACCACGCGGAACGCTCACACAGCTCCAGCTCTCCTCTGCCTCCCGTCTGCGGCAGCGGGCTGGGCAGCCCCGCCCCGAAGGAGAGCGGCACCGGGCGCGGTTAACTCCTTGCGCGCCGGCTGAGCGGTGCTAGAGCCGACTGAGCGCTGTGCGGCAGTGGCAGAGGTGTCCTGCAGCTGCTCCTCGGCTCTCTGCCTCGAGGCTGCGGGTTCAGCACAGCTCCCTCAGCCTTTCTTCATATGAGAGGTGCTCCAGCCTTCTGACCATCCCTACGGCCCTCCTCTGCACTCACTCACACCCTGTTCTACATCGTGTTCTGGAGGCCCCAGACCTGTATGCAATACTCCAGATGTAACCTCACAAGGGCCGAGCACAGCTGGGACAATCACCTCCCTCTCCCTGTTGGCCGCCCCTCTTTTGGCACAGCCCAGTTGGCCTTCCAGACTGCAGGTGCACACTCTGGGCTCATGTCCGGCTTTTCATCCGCTCAAGTTTGTCTCCACGGGGCTGCTCTCCATGAGTTCTTCTTTCAGTCTGTACTCATATCTGGGATTGCCTTGACCCAAGTGCAAAACCTTGCACTTGGTCTTGTTGAGACTCATTAGGTTCACGTGAGCCTACCTTTTGAGCATGTCCAGGTCCCTCTGGATAGCATCCCTTCCTTCTGTTGTGACAACTGCACCACTCAGCTTGATGTCATCAGCAAACTTGCTGAGGGTGCACTCAGTCCTGCTGTGGCATCAATAAAGATACTGATGAGCACCAGACTCAAGATGGACCCCAAGGGGACACCACTCGTCACCAGCTTCCACTCAGATAAAGAACCACTGACTACAATGTTCTGGCTGCAGTCTTCCAACCAATTCTTTATCCACCGGATAATCCACCCATCAAATATCTACCTTTTCAATTTAGAGATAAGGACATGATGTGGGACCATAGCAAAGGCCTTTATCACTGTAGGTATTACATTCAGTCCACCAACTAACAGCTGCAGAGCACTGAAGATGCAGATCTGCCTGTAGGATGGAAAAACAGTGTTAATCCAAAGGTCACTGTGTGAGCTCGGAAAATTCCCTTGGAGGCAGAACCTGCTCCACCAGAGCTCCAAGTGGAAGTGGGCAGGCTGAGGGGCAGCAGGGACCTGGAGAAGGAGATGGACTTGCAGAATGGTGCTCTCCCATCCCTGAGTCTGATATGTCAGCCACAACACAAGAAACAGGGGATCCCCTGCCTCTTACTACAAGGTAGAAGAAGGGAACTCAAGAGACATGGGGAGACAGAAGCAGATAGAAGAAAAGACAGAAGGTGAAGATAGATTTCTGCTCAGGGTAGCAGGTGAATCCCCTCTCTGCCTACCCCACCCTCCCAGATGCCCCCTTACAACAGATATGAGGCTCAGGAACTTGATGAACAGGCAAGCAGTGGTGTAGATGAAGGTTCAGTCTGGCTGGAAGGGTCACTCAGGGCAAGTCAGCCTGTCCCATATATCACAATCACCTCTGTCACGAAGAAAAGAAGGGTTGTTGTCATAGGTGTCTCCCTTCTTAGGAGAATAGAAAGCTTAATATGCTGACCAGACCCAACCCATAGGGATGTTTGCTGCCTCCCTGGGGCGCAGGTAAAAGACATCACAAGAAATAGACATTACTAGCCTAATACAGCCCTCCCACTATTAGTAGTTTTCCATGTCAGGAAATGAGGTAGCAAGAAGTCCAAGGCCAATCCAAAGGGATCTTGGGGCTTTGGGGCAACTATCTAAAGCACTGGGGGCACAGGTAGTGTTTTCCTCTACCCTTTTGGTAGAAGGGAACAACACTCAACAGGCAGACCCTTTGGACTGGCCTTGGACCAGATACAAGTGTGGCTTTGATGCTAGTGTAACCAACAGAATTTGGGTTTTTTTCTTCAAAGGATGGTCTACACAACACCAGTCCTGCAAGTATCTTTCTCAGAAGGGGGAAAGGATTTTTTGCACAGATGTTACTGGGGCTTTAAACCAGATTTGAAGAGGGAAAAGGATAAAACTAAGCTTGCCAGTGATGAGCTATGGGACGACATGCCAAACTTTGAGAGTGTGGTAGTGAGATCCTTCAGTCTGCTCCGCGAGGTGCTGGGTACAACAAAGTATATTGAAATGTTTCTACACCAATGCACATAGCATGAGAAACAAGCAAGAGGAGCTAGAAGCCTTGGCTCAGCCCCAGAGTTACAACATCATTGACAGGAGTGAAACCTGGTGGGAAGAGTTCTGTGTCATGATGGATGACTTGTGTGTCATTCCGGGCCTTCAGCAGGGACAGGCAAGGCAAAGACTGGTGCTGTATGTGAGGGAGGAGCTGGTTACAGAGCTCTTAGTTGGCGATGACACAGTTGAGTGCCTCTCGTTAAGGATTAAGGGACAAGCAAATAAAGCAGATGTCACTGGGCAAGTCTACTATAGATCGCCCAGTGAGGATGACAACACTGATGAATTAGTCATTAAGGAACTATGCAAGCCCTCTAGATCAAACCACTCTTGTCTTTATGGGGGACTGCTCTGAAAGTAATGCCTCCTATTTTATGGTGTTGCTCTACAGTGTCAGAGGTGGATATTGGTGGTATAACAGTAGAGGTTGAACTTTCCTGCCAATATTATATTGCATTTTATTGCTGTGTGACGGATGGCAGCAGAGGGACAGTCTGATAGATTGGTGTCTGACAAGCAAGATGAAGCAAAGGCATGGCACTGAATTCCTCCATGCAGAAAGAGTAGCACCCATTGACATTCACTGACACTTGTTGAATGTTTATGGAGAACAAACAGTGGATGTGAGCGCAGTGAGGCGGTGGGTGGTGCATTTCAGCAGTGGCAACAGCAGGTCACTTCCACTGGTGCAGAATTTTACAAGAGCAGCATGTAGGTCTTGATCATCACTGTTGAAAATGCAGTTAATGGTGGAGACTGCGTTGGAAAATAGTGTTTTGTAGCTGAGAATTTGCTCCATAAAATAATGCTCTTTGTATCTGTTATAGTTTCCACAGAAATAAACAGGAGGCGTTACTTTCAGAGTAACCTATATAGGTTTGTTGATCATAAGCAGAGAGGGTCTCAGAGATGGAGCAGCAATTGTAGAAAGCCTTAGTCGTAGTGATCATGAAGCAGCTGAATTTTAAATCTTTGGCAACAGGAGAAAAACTGCCACCAAAACTTCAGCTCTGGATATAAGGAGAGCAGATTTCAGGTTGCTCAAGGAACTAGATAGTGAGGTCCCCTGGGGAACTGCTTTTGAAGACATTGGGATCCATCAATGCTTCTCACTTTTTAAGTACAACCTCTTGAGAGCACAGGAACAGCAGTTCCAAAATGCTGGAAGACAAACAGGCAGGATGGGAGGCTAGCTTGGATGAACAGGGATCTTCTTCTAGAGCTTAGGTTGAAAAAGAAAGTGTATGACAGACAGCAGCAAGGTCAGGCAACACCAGAAGACTATAGAGATGCCATCTGCCATTGTAAGGAGAAAATATGTGCAGCCTAGACTAAGCTATGTTGGAGTTGAAGCTTGTCAGTACAGTGGGGGGACAACAAAAAGAGATTCTAAAAACTATGTTAACAGCAAACAGAGGAACGGAGATAATATTGGTTTGTTACTTGCTAAGGATGGTCACCTCATAAACAGGGACACAGGCAACAGAGCGAGGAGGAGCTCTGAGATATTGTTTAGTGGTTTGCTGTTGCTACAGTAATGGGAAAACAGTTGGACTATACAACCTTGTAGGTCCCTTCCAACCTTATGATTCTATGATGCTTTATATCTTCTTTGCCTCTTTCTTTAACACCTGTGATGGGCTTTGGGATCCCTAGAGCTCTGATATGGAGGGCTATGAAAGCAGTACTCAATACTCCATGGATCAGAAATGGCATCTATAGAAAAGGAGGCTGACAGTCCTACTATTATCAAATGAGTATTTTCTTGCTCACCACAAGATTTTTTATAATCAACCTCTGAAGCCAATTTTTCATACTGTCACCAACCACAATTTGTTTGTTCCATCAATCTGGACTTTAGCATCATCAAAACTATTAATAGGACAAAAAGTGACAAGATTGAACTCTCGATTTCCATTTCTTTTTTCTTTTTAAAAGGAAGAATAAATAAATAAATAAATAAATAAATAAATAAATAAATAAATAAATAAGAACCAGGTTACTAGATGATATGTAACTACAATCTGAAAAATAATATGCAAAGAACTCAAATAGAGAATAGCGGACAGGCTATTTGTTCATGGGAAAAAAAATCAGGATCAATCCTACATCTTTTTCAACTGCAATCTGCACGTTCAATGCAGACATGAGTTCTCAAGAAACATATATGCTGCAGTCAATGACATCACAGATGCTTAAGAAATGAATGAACCAATTCAGTGTTTTTTCTTTCTTTTCATTGCAGCACAAAAGAAATGGGTTTATATTTAAAGTAGTCTAAAAGGATGGAAGAAATGAGAATGATGCACACATTCAGTCACATTACAATGAGAATAGCCATTAGATGTTCCTTCAGTTAAGTGGCTGCATGTAAAAGGAAAGTTATTCTTCATGTATCTAAACTGCCAAACAGTTTTCAAATTTCAATCTGGAATTAGAAGTATTCACATATTCAGTACACTTGGATGTGATTCATAAAATGTAATTGCACTTCTGTTTTATTTTAGGGCTTACAAAGCAATCAGTATGGAAAAAGAAATGAAATTATGTCATTTATTAAAGATATTCAGCTCAGAGATGAAGCACAATACAGCTAAGTAAACGTTCCAGCATTTCAAACAAGTAATGCTAGATTTTTGTGAGTGAGTGCCCAGCTTTTTACTTCAGCAGCTCTCTGAAAACCCTTCCAAAATTAATAACTCCCATTGCTATTAAGTGCAACTGCTGATGACTTTGAAAACTTAACCTTAACTGCGTTGACTGTAAAGCAAACAAAATAACATAATCAGTGAAATAAGGTGAACTTGAGAAAACTTCTCCGCCCGTGAATTCATTTGGAACTT
Organism: Excalfactoria chinensis; assembly: GCF_039878825.1. Taxonomy (NCBI): domain Eukaryota; kingdom Metazoa; phylum Chordata; class Aves; order Galliformes; family Phasianidae; genus Excalfactoria; species Excalfactoria chinensis. The sequence continues at coordinate 66,094,584 of NC_092826.1, forward strand.
TCTGGTTTGTTACACTACTTTTATTTGATGCTTATTGAAGAACTTGTAAATTTTGTTGTTGCTGCAGCTTTCCATTATTCTGAACGTGCAATCTCAAATTCCAGGGCTTGCCACCTGCTTTTATAAGAAGAAATCTGTCTCCAACAGCACTTCAGGTTGTTAATATTTTAACTCATGGTATTCAAACTGATCTGTGAAGACTCAGTTGTCTGACAGTGCAGAGCAAGCTCCTCCTTGGCCTGACTAAGGAAAGCTGAGTATACATTAATGGCACACTAAGGAAACTTCTGAGAATCTGAGGAATGTCCTCTGGGCAATACCTCATGGTATGCAAGATAAGAAGAGATCATTTTAAAATTAGGGTATGGCTTACACTTTTAAAATAAAGACCACCAATATACAAACTACTAAGAATACAACTACAGGAAAGCACTTGAACAGTGCTGAATTACTAAGCTAGGATCTTCGCTGTTCTGCCTCTAATAAGTTCTTTAAAAAAAAAAAAGTCACAGAACCATAGAGTGGCTCCTTGAAGACCATCCAGCCCCAACTCCTGCCATGGGCAGGGCTGCCTCCCACCAGCTCAGCTGCCCAGAGTCCCACCCAACCTGGTCTTGAGCACCTCCATGGATGGGGCACCACAGCTTCTATGGGCAGCTGTGCCAGCACCTCACCACCTTAATAGGCACCCAAATACAGTTTTGGACAAGAACTCCAATACAGAGGAAACTCACTCAAGATCACTGAAGAGGGATTACACATCAAGCTATGCAAAGCAATAAAATTACTTTAGGAAACTTTTCATAAACCCAACAAGAAAAGGAGACCATAACAAAAAAGAAGATGGTTGGAATTCTCATCTTCAAGTTAGCAGCACCAGAGGTATAAACACTCTCACAGGAATTCTTGCTTTGTGAAATTGATTTTTCAGGCTTTTATTCATCAAGCACCTTTAAGTCCAGGTGAGCAGGAGATCTATAAATTTGTGAATACTTTTGAATACCCGTACTCTTATTTTCTCATGACATTATGGTCTCCAACCTCAAGTAAATGCGTACCAACCACCTTACAGAAAGCTGTCTACAGAAATGAAATTGAAATGAATTCAATATATTTTTAAGAAGAAATAGAATTTCTTACTCGACTGATGAGAATTAGAAAAGATTTTGCTGCCTCACCGTTAAACAATATAACAGTAGAGTTTAATCATCTCCCCATTTCTCCTTTCTTTTACATTATTAAGCAGTACAGCATTTCTAATAAGTTAACTGAAAGCAGTATTTGTAAAACAAAGTTTCTCCTAGAGTTGGAATATCAAAGTAAGACTGAAAAGCAAAACTAATGCTGATAGTTCACAAAGGTTAATTATGCTACAAAGACTATTGTGCTGTATTCTTTTCAACGTTGCAGCTTATCATCAGTGGGAACAAGAAGCCCAACTCTATAATACCATTTTATAGACATAAAAAATAAAGAATATTAACCAAAAGCTGTATTACGTGAACATAACTGAATTGACAGAGTCAGTATATTCCTATAACTCGATAATTATGGAAAAAAAAATAATGAAATGGTGCTTATTTTTCCCAGAACAATGAGCTACTACTGGTGGCTACTGCCTTTTGTGAGAAAATAAATACAGATGAGGCTGAAATCCCAAGGGTATTAATAATTTGCCTGTTATGTATACACAGATTCTTCACACAGGTTTATTCCTTAGTGCCCTTTTATAACAAGAGAGTTTTTCCACTGGTAAAGTTTCAACACAATAAGCTCCAGCTCTGACATCCCCTGGTGCTGCAGCCTAGAAAATTATATTAAAAACTCTGCTACAAAACTAAAATTAAAGGTTTCAACGTGTCTGAACATAACCCACAGAACAATTATCTGCTTTTTTTTGTTTGTTTGTTTTCAAGTTTAACATAATATGGTATTTCTTTTATTTCCCCATCTTAGATACAGCCTCATGTATCTTAAACTTTTCTCTTACATTTGGAAAATTTTGCCAGCTAGCCAGTAACTGCATTAAGCCATTTCCATGTTTTTCCTTTTCTTTCCTTAATGTTGGTGTGGCTTCACTTTGAGTATGGTGTGTACCCCCTGGTCTCCACTATGTAAAAAGAACGTTAAGGTCCATGGAATCATCCAGATCGGTGCAACCCTTGTGAAAAGGCTGGAAGTCACATCCCATGGGGAGGGCACGAAGACACTCCGTTTACCTAGCCTGGAGAAAAGAAAGCTGAGAAACAACCTCACTGGTTTCTATAACTTCATAAGGAGGTGTAGTGGAAGAGGAAGTACCAGTCCACCCTCACTGGTCACCAATGGCAGGAGGCACAACAACAGTTGTGCCAGAGGGGTTCCAACTGAACATGAGGAAAAACATCATTACTGAGGTGATCAAACACAAACAGGCTTCCTAAGGGTTGATGCCCCATGCCTATTAGCGCTCAAGAGCAATTAGGACAATGCCCTCAGGAGGCATTGCTTTCCTTCCAACCAAACTGCTCTATTCCATGCACCGTTCAGATAAATGTAATGTCAGTAAAACATTTTAAAATCTTCAGCTCTTGGATTCAGAGGCGTACAATGTAATGAGTGCACTCAAAAACATAAAAGTACAATTTCACTTACGAAAAACTTTATTTGCTATAGCATAAGCAAAAATATCTTACTGAAACTGGTTCAGCTTTCTAATGTTTTTATTATAAAGCATTTAATTTTTCATAGAATTTAAAGTTATGTCCTAGTTCAAACAGATAAAAGAACAAGTGTTAACATGTGGGTACGTGTATTTCAGAATCCTTAAATGATTTAGATAATTGTTTTTTTCAAAGTACCAATTGTTTTATTGCTTTGAGTAAACACAAGTATTTAGCATGTAATATTTCTGTTGCATTCAGAAATTCTGGATAAATATATATATCTTAATTTAAAGGCTGAACGTATAAATATGTGTACCTTAGCCAATGTTACCCTGTTGATGCATCTCCTTTAAGGTTAGTCTATAATGGGAAACGCCAACAAATCTGGTGTAGAGGAGAACTTCAGTTTTATTTTATATATATTAAGAAAAAAAAAATAAAAAAATCTAGGTATATGTACTGGAAGCTTTTCTTTAAAGTTTGCTGTAATCAAGCACAATGATGTTCATCCGTGTTATGAATCAGCTGAACTACAATCAAGGATGAGTCCAACTATAAATAATAAGATAAAAGTAATCAAGCAAAGATTTTAATAGTGGACTTTATCATAAGCTATATAATACCTTGCTTTCCCCAATAGCCTTTCTAATTACTGTTTACATTCCTGAAATGATGGCTTCGATTCATTGCTTGTAGGTGCTGATTCAGACTGGGATGGCTCTGAATCTGCAATAAAAACAGATTAAAGTACTTCAGCCTTAAGAATAAAAAGGTCAACTAACATTCACTTTCTCTCTCACCCACATCAAAATACACATAAATTTCTGTACTTTAACCTAAGAACACAGACAAGGTACACGCAAAGTTTGCAATATGATGCAAAACTATAACAACACAAATGAGTTATGGATTTCTATATGCAATGGTTTATCTCTCCTGTCCGATGTGTCTAGGACTTATGCTATGAAGCAGACAACAGCAAAAGCTTCACCTCAAATATAGACTGCAAAATGTTTATGCTGTTGATTACATTGAATAAGCAGACCAAAGTACTCAGGGGTGAAGAAATTAAAAGCACTTCCTTCAGTGCACAGCTGAAGGCATGAAGAGAATAACATCAAAATTGGGTTGAGATACATGACTGGAAGAAACCACACTGTTAAAAGCATTTAGAACCCTCTCTTTAAACTGAAATAAGAAAAGGACTGAAAAATCATGGCAGTGTTTTTTTCATTTTGTTGGGAGGTTGGGGGGGAAAAAGAGCATTTTGAAAATATCAAATATCTATATGTCAAAGTATATAGCATGATGACTTTTCATCAGTCTTTACTGGATATTTACTGTCATTTTGTTCTCTATGCGTTAGTATTATAACCAAACCAATATCATTATTACTGCAAGGTTCTTCAGTTTGCTTTATATCCCAGATGCTGAATTTAAGGCACACCCCACAAGAAAAAAAATCATTTGTCACAAAATGAATGAATTTGCAGGTTTCAAAAATCCCAAGTCCTTTAATTTAATTAATGGCAAAATTCAGTAGGAAAAGTGTCAGTGTGCAAAAATGTTACAGAGAATCTCAAGAAATTAAGATGAAATATTCAAGGTTTGAATTAATGTTAAGAAAGAGCACTTTACAGCTCTATAAACAAACTGTTAGGTATTTATTCCTTCCAGTACAGCAACCTTTACGTAATTAGAGTTTGGATATGCAAGATGAGTTCAAAAAGCAGCTTCTCAGGTTACACATCCAATTTCAGGTTCAGATGGAGATCTGACTTCATCCCCTAGTTCTGTAGCAGCTTTTCATCTAAACAGTAGCCCAATCAAACACAGAACCATAGAATTATCTAGGTTGGAAAAGACCTCTGAGGACACAAAGTCCAATGACTGTGTAACACTACCAAGTACAGGACTAAACAATGTCCATAAGCACCACATCTATATATTTCTTAAATACTTCCAGAGATGATGACGCCACCATCATGTGGGCAGCCTGTTCCAGACTCACATGAAAAAGGAAAAGTTTGTGCTCCCCTGGCACAAACTTCAGGCTGTTTCTTTGAGTACTACCACTCATCAGCTGAGAAGAGAGACCACTACAACCTTCTTTCAGGTAGTTGTAGAGAGCAATGGGGTCTCCCCTCAACCTCTTCTCCAGACTAAGCAACCTCTGTTCCTTCAGCTGCTTGTCATGTGTCTTATTTTTCAGTTTACATATTAAGCAAAATTATTGCAAATATATTAATTTTAATATGAATGGAAGACAAAAAAGTTGATTCAGGAGGCTCCAAGTGTCAAAGAAACTAAACTCACTGGCTACTAAGCCTTCCACACATTGATATATCAAGTTCAAGAAAGCCATCAATCCATAGTGTATACACAAACATAAACAACAGGTCTTCAACAAGGATTTTTTACCCTTTAGCCTTTATTTCCAATTGTTTTGGAAGAGATGTACTTCATAGCTACTATTATTGTGCATAACAGAAGTAAGTTTTGAAATCATAAATAAGCACCGGATAATTTATTAATCCAATAAAACCACTGGAAAGCCAAGTTATTTCATCACGTGGATACATTTATTTTTATGAATAACTCTAATATATAATATTACATACATAATATATATATATATATATACATTATATACATATATAACTATATATAACTATTTCATTAACACATGTACTGATGACAACTGTAATGAAGTTTTCGGAAAAAAAAAGTAGGGGGTGAGAACTCTTCACAACAAATAGCTCCTGTTTTACTGTCTGTTTAAGCAGAAAGATAGCTGTATCTCTTCAGCATTTTACAAAAATATACCAAAAAGAAAAAAAGAAGCCCTTGGATTGGAACAGAACATACTTTTACAACAGCAGAATAAAAAAAAACAACATGAAAGTCCCCACCTTTGCTGATTACTAACGGGAGGGCACTTTTCCTAAGCTGGCCATAGGGTACTTTTATAAGTCAAGCCTGGTAAATTTCACCTTATTTAAAGGGAGAGACTGCAATTATTCTAGCTACCTATGGATGTTACACTTCAGACAAGCAAGCTTTCAATAATTTTACCTTGGGTCGGCTCGGTATCTTTTGATGCATCTTGAATCTTTTTTCCACATCTAGTATGTTGCTGAAGCCAGTCTGTCCCATAGCCATTGCTAATTAATTTGCTAAAGTTTACTGGTTCACCTTTTCTCTGAGCTGGCCTGTAAATCAAAACATGTTAAAAGAAAATAAAAGTATAAGTTAACTAAAACAGGCATTAGGTGGAAGGAAATTTATTTTGCACAGAATAGCCTTACATAATTGATAGATAACTAAGTGTAAATATCAGTAGGTTGCTCTAAAAGTAATGCTTACGATATATTCCCTTGGAAACCACAACAGATACACAGAGCAAAATAACGCTTTGATAGAGCAAATTCTCAGCTATAAGAATTTTTGCTGTGCCTGACCTTCTCTTAGTGCATAGCTGACATGATTTCAGAAAATGGTAGTCCCACCTGCATCCCTGTAACCTACGCTCACGGAATTAATGAAGCACATTATAGTTTGTATCTGTTCACTGGTATCAACAACAAAAGAACAGATCATCTTAAATGCAATAAAAGAGTACTACATGAAGATATTTTACCACACAACTTGATGTCTACTTTTCTTGAAGATGTTTTCAATGGCTTAACCATACAAGTTAAATGCCTATTACTTTAGTTGCTTGTAAAACTATATAAGTCCTAGATGTCAACAAGTTTAGTAGCAGTACGGATTCATAAAGGCCATGCACAACCCCCTAATCTCTGCAAGTTCAGAGTAACGTTCCTTGCACACACAAATGGTTTCAGGATTAGGAGATGAATGAATTTCATAAGCACGCTACTTACATTGGTGGGAAGGAAAGCTTATTTTTCCCACTGAATTCCTTGTTCAAAGAAACATTCGGTGTTCTGCTTGGATATTTAGTATTTATAGCTGGGAGCTTTACCTGTGTTAGAGAAATCTTAATTTAACCAAAGGAGACACTATAAAAGTAACCAAGAGATGTCATAAGAGTTACATTGAAGGCCATAACAATCTTAAAACAGTACCATCTTAGGAATTTTATTTCCAAAAGCAAGAGCAGAGGAGTAAAAGGAAATAGCAAAAAACTAAGAAGTACCATAGTTTGTTATACTAGATGAGATCAGCTGTTATCAAGTACATCAATAATGAGAAACGTACTCATTCCCACAGTACACTTCCACCAAAAGTTAGACTTCAAAACCAAATTTAATGAACAATTCCTTAGGGTTTTTCACTTAACAGCTGGTTAAGAAATTCAGAGGTTAAAGATAAAAAAAAGGGGGAAAAACCCCAACATTTTTAAAGACTGCACTGCTTCCTTCATTACATAAAGAAAGAGTGTAGGGGAGAAATCCTTAAAATGGTCAACTGCAAAACAACTCATACAAAAACATACTTGAGGAAAAAATTCCAAAACAGATATAAACACACCACAAATGTTTCAAAGACCACATGCAGCTTTAACTAGGAAAGGTCAAAACTTAGTGTTTGAGTACAACGGGTCCACAAACAAGCCATTATAAAAAAACAAGTTAAAAAAGCAGCCGTGAATGTTTGGTGAGTGTGGATTTAATTCTTTTCTGAGAACAAATGGAGCATTGGACAGACAATGCCACTTATTTTTAAGCAGAAGGTGAATACAAACAAAAATGTTCAGTGAGTGATGAACTTTCTACAGACTTTATTCAAGCCAGAGTTTTACTAGAAGAGAAATTCCAAAATCTGGCAAGGAATTAGTGGATGGACTACTAGATTTCAGCCAAACAAACTGACATTACTTTTAAACTTAAAGAGATGAAGACTGGCACATCCGTCAAAGGCATAGTAATGGATGAAGACTGGGGTCTATTGTTCAATATGGAGATTAAGCATCATCTGCCTACAACTGCATTTAAAAGCCATTTGTGCTTACCTGCTGCAGAAGTGCATTTCTGCTTTACATTCCATTTACATTTACACTGAAGAGGAATTCAGCACCTCTGTTTTCCCTTGCTAAGATTGTGGGCTCAGGTTTATGTGAAACCAGATAGTGCACACAAAGGACTGGGTACAACTCCCAGTTGAATAGGGGGAAGATGTACTTAACTGTCTTGCAGCAGAATCTAACAGTAGAGAGTGCTAAACATGGAATCAAGTCTTCATCTCCAACTCTGTGAAGAACTGGAGATGAAGAACTATCTTACTGTCCAAGAAAAGTTACTGCCGTTTTCTGTTCATCATTAGACTGCATTATTTCAGATCTGGAAGTATTAATCTTATAAGCTACATGTACACATTTACTAATTTCAGGGTCCAGGAACACTAATTGTGATTTAGTGGAAACTACCAGAAGTGATACTAATTGAAACTCATGATGCAATTACAGTCTTATCAGACTGTGAAAGGGTAAATGTTTTCAATGAGAAAAACCATAATGAAATATGATTTTTCATCTCAGTACTTGTTGGCATGCCTGAGTGGTAGTTGAACAACAATGACTGCTTTCCAACAGGAAAAGCTAATAGAGCCTGGGTGAAATCCTTGCTCCTGTGATCAAGAACAAAATTCCACATCACATTTCAAGTTTCTTTGAGATAAAATGCTGACCTGAGATGAGTAGTAGTCCTTTTAATACAGCACATACATACATTCTTATGTATGTATACCCACACAAACACATTAATGTATAAAAGCAGAAATTTGGAAAGATAAAGTGCATCTTCACTCAAGACAGAGAATTCCGGTAGCAATCAAATAAAAAAATAGATATCTATATTCTTTGTTGAGGCTAACATTACACAAAGAAACATCATACTGTGGTTATTCAGACCTGTCCTTCGTTAGGACCAGCAGAGAAGTTCAGTCATCACAGAGGAAAAACAAGACTTAGACAGTAAGCATCAGAAATGGGAAAATAAAATTTGTCTTTAAGGGTTATGATTTAGTACAACAGTAATGCTTTATATTACAAATACTAAATGCACAGCCAGATTACTTGGTCATATTATCCTTTGTTTGGAAGGAAATAATGTCAACAAGAGTTGCATAAAGTGGGCCTGGATACGGTTAAAAGCCTCTCATTCTTCAACAAGCCTTCACAGCTGCGTATCAACCATGATACAGGTTTCATCTTTTTGCAGGGATAGGCTTCTTAAATGTTTTACTAAGAAATATTTGCTACAGAAACTAAAGGCTCCTTTGGCACAGCTCTAGTAAAAAGACCAGAAGCACAACGAAAGCTCTATTGGCACTGTTTGCTCTTACTAATAGATAAGGAGCACATGCCCGTGTATGCCTAGCAGTACTCAAAGACAGCATCCAAAAGAGATGGCTTATCTCCATTTTACAAGAACAGCACATGAGGCAATTTGCCATGGAACAAGCTAGACACAGAGGTGGGAACAGATGCTTAGGGAAGAGCATGGTTAAAAAGGTGAAAACAGTATTGAAAGCATGAATTTCTCAATGACTTTCAGCCTGTTTGAATCAGAAGCATGGTTTCTTACTTGCATGACTTGGGCAGCTACTGAAAGGGGTCACTCCTTTCAACCCACAGAAAACGTATCCCTTAAGAAATACTTAACGTCCCTTAATGAGTGCAAAGTGCCTGAAAGCTATGACTTCAGACACAAGATTAATCTTGCTCGTGTTGCATTACAATTGCTTGACACTAACTCTGATGCCATCTCTAACTAATTTACCACTCAGGCACAGCCCTCTCTCTTTTGGGTCACAGCATTTTGAATCCACCTAGTCCACATAGTACAAAAGCAAAAGGATGCTTCTGTACTATGATGGACATGCTAGCAGTTCAGAAGAACACAGCATAAATCTTTAAAGCTCCAGGGCCAATGTTTTCCAAACTGAGTAGAGCAAGTACCCTTGGAGGTCTAAATGCTTCTGCACTTGCCCCTGCAGACTTCCTCTGGGATTTCTCTCCATGACTGCATCCTAATTCTCTCTTCTTAAAGACTTACATACATAGACTGGACTGAAGAACATTGCCCAGACATTCAATATCACTTTACTACTGGAGGTAGTTTCTCACTGCAATATTATCATTTAGTCAAACATTTACATTGAATACTGCTTAGAAATTCTACCTGTGATGTTTTTGGAAAATCTAACCTTTCATTATAGAAAATATAAAGTGACAAAAGTGAAGACTATTTGGTAGGAGTCTCACTTGAAGATTTTTCAGGAAAGTGATCTTATCACTGCGGCAGAGAAACCTTTCCTAAAAAAAACAGGAAATAGGAGATGTAAGTTTGAAGGAAGAATCATGTGATGTTTCAAGATGTGGGATTTCACTTCTTATCAGGTACAGGAAAGATCTACAGGAAAGTTCCTGCGAAACAGGACGACCATTTCAGAGACAGTGGTATGAAGGAGGAGCTAAAGCTAAGGCAAGTGCTGAAAAATCTCTCATCTTGAGCACCTAACCTTAAAGAGTAAGTTCAGGATTTTGTACTCTAGAAAAAATTCAATTTCTGCTTCTGAAACAGAAGTATAAAATATACATCATGTTCTTTGCAGATTTGGAATCTGAGCTGAATACGTAACATCTATTCATTGTGTATTCAGTGATAAACAAAACATGGGAATTCTGATGCTCATGAATATGAATCAAATTGGGCCTTTCTTGCTCAAACCCCACCACTAAGAGAAACAGACGTTCTACCAGTCCCCACATGGACCTGAACTACACACTGTTATAAAATTGGACTCCTAGAGCACTGAAGATAATAGGTTCTTAAGGGAGCACTTAATCCTTTTCCTGTTCTGATCCTCTGTAAGGCTTCCTGCGGAGACTAGCTACAGAGCAGGTAAGACTGCACTGGGCAAGGGATCTGGAGTAGAAGGGATCTGGAGTAGAAAAAAACAAAAGTAAGTTCTTCTTCCTCAAGAAAAACTCTGTTTAAGGCTTCTGTGAAGGCAGTAGCAGTGCCTTGCTTTGCCTGTGCTGGGGAGCTGTCAGCTGTAGGCAGGCTCCTGAGTCATCGGGGTGGAGCTGACACTGCCGGGCAGTTTAAACAGCCTGTAAACAGCCTGCAAACGTGTTGTTGTTGCTGGTCATTAACGTCAGCACCTGACAACAAGCTTTAAAGAGCCTCAAGGAGAGCAGAAGCTAGCCACTGATCACTTTCTGCGGAGACTAGCTACAGAGCAGGTAAGACTGCACTGGGCAAGGGATCTGGAGTAGAAGGGATCTGGAGTAGAAAAAACCAAAAGTAAGTTCTTCTTCCTCAAGAAAAACTCTGTTTAAGGCTTCTGTGAAGGCAGTAGCAGTGCCTTGCTTTGCCTGTGCTGGGGAGCTGTCAGCTGTAGGCAGGCTCCTGAGTCATCGGGGTGGAGCTGACACTGCCGGGCAGTTTAAACAGCCTGTAAACAGCCTGCAAACGTGTTGTTGTTGCTGGTCATTAACGTCAGCACCTGACAACAAGCTTTAAAGAGCCTCAAGGAGAGCAGAAGCTAGCTTCCGCCCACAGCTTACACCAGCGTGGTAGTCATTATCTCTGCTCATAGTAAGCTGTGCTTATAGGTAGTGGCTGAAGTAGCAGGGGCTGTAAGTATTAGCCTTTAGTTTTTCCTACGCTCTTCTTGCTGTTCTTGGGATTACAGTATAATCATGGTCTCCACCAGGAAGAGATCCTACTCCTCCAAAACTGTGGCAACTCAGACAGAGGGCCAGGCCAGGAATGCCGCAGTTCAGGTTTCTGGCTGTGTGGAGTGCCTGGAGTTGTTGCTGCCTGGGGAGGGTGGCAGGGCCCCCACCTGCGTGAGATGTGAGCAGGTGGACGAGCTGCTAAGCCTGGTGGTGGAACTCAGGGAGGAAGTGCAGCGGCTAAGGGCCACCAGAGAACGTGGGAGTAAGAAGCAGGGTGAGGAGTATGGAAAAAACACCAGGAAGGTGGTGGACCCCCTGCCCTACCACAGGAGGACAATCCCTACCACTGAGGAGGGCTGGCAGAGAATTCCAACTCGCCGTCGTGGGTATCCCCCCTGCCTGCCTGCCCCGTGTCCACCACTCTCCCTGAGCAATAGGTTTCAGGCACTGGAAATCAATCAGGAGGTGAGTGGAGAGAGGGTGGAGGAACTACCTAAAAGGGAACCCCCTAAGCTGAGTAGGTCCTCGGATGGTGATGATGGTAGTACTCCTCAGTTGGTGGTGCCCCCCAAGTCCATCCATTCCTCACCCACCATTAGAACATCACCATCAAAGAAAAAACGACGGGTCATCGTTATTGGTGACTCTGCGCTGAAGGGAGCAGAAGGGCCAATATGTCGGCCAGACCCTCTACATAGAGAGGTCTGCTGCCTCCCGGGTGCCCGGGTTAAGGATGTAAGGATGAAGCTTCCTTCTCTAGTCCACCCCTCTGACTACTATCCCCTATTAATGTTCCAAGTTGGTAGTGATGAGGTAGGCAGAACTTCCATGAGGACTCTGAAAAAGGATTTCAGAGCTTTGGGGCGACAGGTAAAGGGTTCGGGAGCACAAGTTGTGTTCAACTCTATCCCACCTGCTTCAGGGAAGAATGAGGGATTCAATATAATGGGCCAACAGATCAATACCTGGCTCCGAGCTTGGTGTGCCCGGCAGGGGTTTGGGTTTTTTGACCTTGGGTTCCACCGGTCAAAAGGGATCTTAAGGAGAGAATTGGGTAGGTTCATCCAGAGGGCTTTAAACTAGTTATGAAGGGGGGTGGGGCAGTAGCTGGGGTCACCAAAATGGAAACTGCATGCAATGTCCCTGTGCTTGCAGGAGAGGGGTATGCTTCTAAACCCCTAAGGTCTTGGCCCTTGGTGAAGGAGGAGGATGACTTGCCTCCTTGTAGGAAAAACACGAGGGCTGGTGTTAAGCTGGTGGCTGTGGAAACGCCTAATAGTAGTCACAAGGCTATTAGGGCTGCTGCTGATCGCAAGGAGGCCAAGCTCAGGTGCCTTTATGCTAATGCACGCAGCATGGGTAATAAACAAGAGGAGCTGGAGGCCATTGTTTGTTCAGAAAATTTTGATATAGTTGCCGTCACTGAAACGTGGTGGAATGACTCCCACACATGGAGTGCAGTGATTGAGGGCTACCAACTTTTTAAAAAAAATAGGCTAGGTAGGAAAGGTGGTGGTGTAGCTCTCTATGTTAAAAAAGATTGTGAATGCGTGGAAATCAATAATGATGATGACAGGGTTGAAAGCTTATGGATCAGAATAAAAACCAAGGCCAACAATACCGATGTTATTGTGGGAGTTTGCTACAGGCCACCTACCCAGGATGATGAGGTGGATGAGATGCTTTATAGGCAATTGGGGGAGGTCTCAAGGTCACTCCCCCTCATTCTGGTGGGGGATTTCAACTTCCCAGACATCTGCTGGGATTACAATACAGCAGACAGGGAACAGTCTCGGAGGTTCCTAGAGTGTGTGGGAGATAACTTCCTGACACAGTTGGTGAAGGAGCCGACGAGGGGAAACAAAACTCTGGACCTGCTGTTTGTTAACAGAGATGGTCTGGTGAGGGATGTAAAGGTTGGAGGCCGTCTGGGACAAAGTGATCATGAAATGCTAGATTTCTCGATCCTTGTCGAACCGCGGAGGGGAGTCAGCAGAACTGCCACCTTGGACTTCCGGAGGGCGGACTTCAACCTCCTCAGGACTATGGTTGAGAGGGCCCCCTGGGGAGTATCTTTGGAGAGTGTGGGAGCCCAGGAAGGTTGGGAATACTTTAAGGAAATTGTCCTAAAGGCGCAGGAGCTGACTGTCCCAAAATCGCGAAAGATGAGCCGACGGGTGAGGAGGCCGGGCTGGCTGACCAGAGACCTTTGGCTTGATCTAAAGAACAAAAAGAGAGTTTACGGTCTCTGGAAGAATGGGGGAGCTACTTATGAGGATTACAGGTTTGTAGTGAGGCTGTGCAGGGAGAAAATTAGGAAGGCCAAGGCGCAGCTAGAACTGAGCTTGGCTTCTAAGGTTAAGGAGAATAGTAAATGTTTTTATAAACACATCAATACCAAGAGGAAGGCTAAGGAAAATCCCCATCCCTTGTTGGATTCTGAGGGCAACTTGGTCACTGAGGATCGGGACAAGGCTGAGGTACTTAATACCTTCTTTGCCTCGGTCTTCAATAGTTATGCTTGTAACTCCCTGGGAACGCAGCCCCCTACACTGGTAGACGGGAAGGGGGAACCAAAAGAGCCTTGCGTGATCCGTGATGAGATGGTCCTGGATCTACTTAGAAAGCTGAATGTTTATAAGTCCATGGGGCCGGATGGGTTGCACCCTAGAGTTCTGAGGGAGTTGGCGGATGTGGTTGCCAAACCACTGTCCATAATTTTTCAGCAGTCTTGGCTGACTGGGGATGTCCCGGTGGATTGGAGACTGGCAAATGTGACGCCTATCTTCAAAAAGGGCCGGAAAGATGATCCTGGCAGCTACAGGCCCATCAGTCTCACCTCGGTGCCTGGGAAGGTTATGGAAAGGATAATCTCAGGTATCATCATGGACGAACTAAAGGTCAGCCATGGGATCGGGCCTAGTCAGCATGGGTTTATGAATGGTAGATCCTGCCTGACTAACCTGATTTCATTCTATGACAAGGTGACCCGCTTAGTAGATGAGGGAAAGGCTGTCGACGTGGTCTACCTGGACTTCAGTAAGGCCTTTGACACTGTCCCCCATAACATTCTGGTAGAGAAGCTGGCTGCCCGTGGTTTGGATGGGTGCACGCTCCGCTGGGTGAAGAACTGGTTGGATGGCCGGGCCCAGAGAGTTGTGGTCAATGGAGTGGAATCCAGTTGGCGGCCGGTCACAAGTGGCGTCCCCCAGGGCTCGGTGCTTGGGCCGCTTCTGTTTAACATCTTCATTGATGATTTGGATGAGGGGATTGAGTGCACCCTCAGTAAGTTCGCAGACGACACTAAGCTGGGAGGGAGTGTTGATCTGCCTGAGGGGAGAAGGGCACTACAGAGAGACCTGGATAGACTTGATCGATGGGCCAAGGTTAATGGAATGAGTTTCAACAGGGCCAAGTGTCGGGTCCTGCATTTTGGTCATAACAACCCCAGGCAATCCTACAGGCTTGGGGAGGTGTGGCTGGAAAGCTCCCAGACGGAAAGGGACCTTGGTGTGCTGATGGACAGTCGGCTGAATATGAGCCAGCAGTGTGCCCAGGTGGCCAAGAAGGCCAATGGCATCCTGGCTTGTATCAGGAATGGTGTGGTGAGCAGGACTAATGAAGTCATCCTGCCCCTGTACTCAGCATTGGTGAGGCCTCACCTCGAGTACTGTGTCCAGTTTTGGGCACCTCAGCACAAGAAGGACATGGAGGTACTGGAGCAGGTCCAGAGAAGGGCAACGAGGCTTGTTAAGGGCTTGGAGAATCAGCCCTATGAGGAGAGACTAAGGAAGCTGGGGCTGTTTAGTCTGAGGAAGAGGAGGCTGAGGGGAGACCTTATTGCTGTCTTCCAGTACCTGAAAGGTTCTTACAGTGAGAGTGGGGCAGGTCTATTCTCACTACTGACTTGTGACAGGACGAGGGGAAATGGCCTCAAGTTGCGCCAGGGCAAGTTTAGGTTGGATATTAGAAAGAACTTCTTTACAGAAAGGGTGGTTAGGTACTGGAATGGGCTCCCCAAGGAGGTGGTTGAATCGCCATCCCTGGATGTGTTTAAGAGCCGCTTGGATGTGGTACTCAGGGATATGACTTAGAAGAGGTTTGTTGTTGTGGTATTGTTTTGTGGTTGTTTTTTAAGAGATAGGCTACTGGTTAGGCTGCGGTTGGACTTGATGATCTTCAAGGTCTTTTCCAACCTGAGTAATTCTATGATTCTATGATTCTATGATTCCATGGCAGTCTGAGTTCCTGTTTTCAGTGCTCTGTGTTTGGCTGAAAATAAGTTTTCCCAAGAGGCATCAGCAAATTACAGTTTGAGCACGCATCATTCTGAAGTTGCACTCATTACTCACCTCAGCAAAGGTTAAAGACTTTTGTAAAATGTCCAACATCTGCACTTGTATTCAAGTAGGAGTTACTGGTGTTCCCGTACGTCAAAAGTCTTTCCATATATTCTAAAGGGTCATAGTAACCAAAGCGCTCACAACTACAGATCATTTTATAAAAACTTAAATCTTAAACATCTAAATGGCCAATGAGAGAGGGTGAAAGATGGAGGATGGGAGATACGTTTCCAGCACAAAACCCCAAGATCACCAAAGAAAAGCTGCTCTAAGCATACTCTGCCCTACACTTATTTTGCATAGGATAAATCTTCTAGGCAGCTAGTGGGGACTCTTTCAGGACTCTCTCTTCAACTTGAACAATTGCTTTTTCAGATCAGTTTTCTGTTCCTTCTTTGTTCTTCTTTTTCCTTCTTTCTCTCAAGACTACTGAATTAGAACCATCTTAACAAGATCTACAAAAAGAACAACCTACATCCTACCTTTTTTTTCTCTGTGTTTTCTTTGTCCTCAGCATCTCGTTGCCAAACACTTTTCATATCAAAATCAAAAGGTCCTCTTCTTGTCTCATAATTACTACTCTGATGGTCAGCAACATTAAACTCTTTGTGAATCATATAATCAGGTAGAGTGGAAACATCCTTCCTGTAGACAGATTTAACGATTGTTAATTGCAACGGAAATCTATCACTTTATGACAACATTATTTTGAAACACAGACAGAGAGAGAACATGAGAAGTTATTCAGGATCTCAGCAGACCTACCGTGGCTCACTGGTTGCTGGAGGACTGGAGTGGTGCAAGTACCAGTCAGGTGCAGTATATGCTACCGGTGTTGACTTCTTTGTAACAGGAGCGTAGTGCTTCAACAAGTCTTAAGAAGAAAAGACAAAAGCCACTACTTTTCTGACTTTTTTTCTGCCTATAAACACATCATCATCTCAGGTTGCTGTTTTAACAGGAAGATGCTTTTTTTTTTTATTCACTAAACATCTACTACTAAAAAGTACAAATTTTGCCAACAGGTAGCTAAGTGCAGGAGATTGTAAGGATGTCATGGCAAGCTGATCCATTATGTCACATTTTCAATCAAAAGTTTTTTTCCATAGTTTAATTCCAAAAACCCAGAGGACACTTCTGACAGGACTACAAGCTTTTCCTACCACCCATACTCATATAAAAACTAAGAGAATACAAGCAAACAAAAGCTAACATACCAGGTCGGCCTCCTTGCTTTGCTAGCCTTATGTAAGCTGAATCAGTATCTTTGATCCACTTCCTACGGCACCCAAACATCCCTTCATTGTGAGCTTTTGCACGATCACCAAGACCTGGAATCTGGGATGTAGGAGGATGTGGGATTTCTGAGTTCATCAATTTCTCTGGCTGTTCCACGGGCATTTGGTAATATCATTCTGAAGTAACAGAAAGGAAAATGTTGATGGTAAAATTCAACTGCCTAATATCTCTTTGTCAGGAAACCAACAAATCTAGCCAGCTTGAAATTAAGTGAAATGCTGCATCTCATCACAAAGATAGAAGATGAGGATTCTATATTCCAGGGGACAAAGCCCAGGAAATTTCAGGAGTTCCACACTGAAAAAAAAGAAGGCCTTGATGTACTATTTGAAACATAACTCAAGTTCTTCCATTAAAACAGGGTTCTTGTCATCTTTGTGCAGCAGACCAGGTCTAGGGCACCAAGAGCAGCAAGAGGCACAGATGACAACTGAAAGCAGTTAATTCCTCTGTTACCTTTCCTTCTAACCCATCAACAAAAGTAATGAAAGTATTCTGACTCAACCATCTTTAGGTCTCTGTTAGTAAAATAACCCAACCCTATCCCCCATCCCTCCCACCTTTAGAAAATAAAATAAAAATGAAGCCATCCCCAGATATATTCCTTTCTCAGCTTCCTGCACACAAAAACAAATAAGCAATTACACAGAAACAGAAAAGAAACCACACAATTCCTTGAGGAGAAAACAGAGTGGCAGACAGGGAAGAAAAAAGACAACCTAAGGAATTATGCTATGAAAGACACACAGGAGACTTACTGAGAAGACTCCAAATAGAGTTACCTAAGTGTAACCAGACTGTCATAAGGCAGATATCCTCCTCAGATGCTTTTAAGTAATCATAAACATGCTGACATGCCTAGGAAAAAAAAAAAAAGCCTGTTAAGAACTTATTTCTCTTCCTGTCAGGGGCAAAGAATCATTGCAGTGCTTTATTTCACTACAGTAATTAGTCTTGGTATAGGTTAGTTTGCTTAGCAATAGGGATTAATACATTAGTTTAAGAACCAATATATCAGTTTAGCAAAAGGAATCCATGAGTTATAGTTCTAAAACTTTCCATTTCAATTTCAGTCTTGTTTTCCTCAGCAATTTTGCACTGTGCGCATAACAGAATACTTTTAACTTTCACTTCAACGATTTTGCCTCACATGGTGTCATAATAGAATACTTTTATCTTTTGCACCCAGTAGGTGCAAGAACATCTTCCTTGGATTCCACACTTGTTGTTTTAAAAGTGGCTATGGCCTAATAATGGAAATTTTCCAAACTGGGGGAAAAGTGGCTCAAAGTTAGCCAAAGCCCTCAGTGATGATGCTGATGGTGAAAAACGGGGAAGAAATAGGTAGGCACTCAACCACCCTAGATTTTACTGAGCATGCCCAAAGGGACATTAGCATATATATTAATGAATCCTTGGACAAAAGGATGAATAGGTATACCTATGTAACGCATACACATCTTTAACTGTTTAAATGTAGGACCTGAGCTCTGAAAGAGCATACTTGCTGCTCAACCACTTTCTAACACCATGTTGCAGTCAGAGTGTTTTCTCCCCAGATTATGGGTGACAGTCTGTCAGAAACTGCTGTACGTATGGCTATCTACGGCTGTTTACAAGGGTGGACAGTGATAGGACAAGGGGGAATGGTTTTAAACTGAGACAGGGGAGGTTTAGGTTAGATATTAGGAGGAATTTTTTCACACAGAGGGTGATAATGACACACTGAAACAGGTTGCCCAAGGAGGTTGTGGACACTCCATCCCTGGAGGCATTGAAGGCTAGGCTGGATGTGGCTCTGGGCAGCCTGGTCTGGTGGTTGGTAACCCTGAATATAGCAAGGGAGGTTGAAACTACATGATCTTTGAGGTCCTTTTCAACCCAGGCCATTCTATGATTCTACACCTAATTCTGTCAAGCACCTTCATTCTTTTCAATCTGCTGGACTGCCACTCACCTGACTTTATACTACTTCTAAGTGCTTGAATTGAAGGGCACACTTCAAAGCAATAAACTTACAGGGCAAAATGCCAACAACTGGTTCAAAAACTTCTGTATCGTGGATAAAACCATCCCAATTTAACAAGCTAAACCCTGGGACTCACCTACAGTTTAAGAGAGCCTCAGGGCGGAAGAAACGCTCGGGCCGGGCTCTCAGCTGTCACCACGCTGCGACACGGCCGCCGCTTCCCGTCCCCTTAGCAACGCAGCGGCTCCGAAGCCAACGGCGCACCGCCCAGCAGAGGCGGGCACCAACGGTCCAATCCCGCCCCGAGGCCGCCATTTTATCTGACGGAGAACGGCTCCGTTGGTGGGGGGTTTTTTAGGATGTTGTTCGGCAGCACGTTGAGCATCAGTCAGCAGGGTGTCAGGCAGCCAGGAATGCTAGCCGTCGCTTAGGGTGCGTCAGACCAAACGCTGCCAGCCGGGCGGAGGGAGCACTGTAGATGGGGAGGCATGTTGTAAGCACACAATCAACCAGTGAGCATTCTTTGAGAGTTATCCTAGTGTCATCCCAGCTCTGCCAATAAATACCTTGCTTAAGGGTAACAAAATGTTAAGCTTATGCACACTGATTCTTTCGAATCAGTACACTGCATTGATGCACTGTGGCCCCACCTCAAAGCACAAATGCTTGGTATTCCCAGCATAAGCATTTGTTCACAATGCTCTCAGAAATAATTCTGTTCGTTCATTGCCTGCACAGGTTTTGGCCTAATATTCAGTTGTGCTGGCCTAGCCCTTAGGCAAGGGCCCAGCTCCCACTCAGCCACTCACTCCTTCCTCCTTCCCAGCAGGAAAGCAGGAGAAAAGAGGATGAAAAAGCTTGTGGGTCTAGGTAAGGACTGGGAGATCTCTTAACAGTTACTCTGATGGACAAAAGAGACTCAACATGGGAATATTTATTGAGAGGTAAACCATCTTTCCCCTAGCATCACTGTTATGAGCTGGATCACTGTGGAGCCTGAAGTGATACACACAGGTGTACTCTGGGTGGCCGCAGTTGCTCAGCACTTGCAGCCTCACGTAACTGATGAACCCAGAGCACTGGAGATGCTGTCTGCATGGTACACTGTTGCTGGAATTCCATGGTTTAATGTAACTGCTGTGAGAAAGATGGACAAAAGCAACTTAATGAAGATGTGTCCTTGGCTTCCTGGGAAGGGCCAGCAGTTCCCTGGATCACTGTCAGGCTAAAAAGAGAAGAAGGAACAGTGTTCATGTGCAAAAGAGCATCCTGGCTGAAATTCCTGCCCCAGCATCAGACTCTAGAGGTGTACTGGCCCATCAGCTCTGCTCCAAAGCACAGGCATATGTGCATGGCAGGGAGCTGGGTGCACAACTGGCAGAAGCTCTCAGGCTCCTTTTTTGGAGGAGCAACTTGCCAAAAACAAGGAGGGGCTGCAGTGGTTGAGGGTCACGTGCCAGGGCAAAGAAGGGCTGACCTGCACGAGCCTTTCCTGCAAAGGGAAGCAATCGCTCCCTCTCATCCAGTCCCACCTCCTTCCTCCGACTTGTTAGGTAGCTCGGGAGCAGTGCCAGGAAGGGCTGGCAAACACAACATGGGGCCCTTCTGCAGTGCACGCCCTCTGTGCCCACCTGGGTTCACTGAGAGCCCCAGCGATCTCGCAACCCAGGTCTCCCGTGGCACCTTATGGGTTTCCCTTCAATGCCAGCCTGACAGTTCCACAATGGCTGGGAAGACAAGCAAGCTAGCCTGGCAGAAGCTTGCACAGAGGACTGGGGGCAGTCTGGCAGAAGAAATTCTCAGTGGGGATACACAGGAGGGGAGTAGGGCCTTGCAAGAAGACCATAGGTAAGGAAAGCTGAGATGTGAGGACAAGGGTAAGGGCAACCCTTAGCAGGGTGTTTGGACCCCTCCACCCCACACCTTTCTTCCCCTGTTTCTCAGTGTTCTTACCTCAGTAATCTCAGGAACCCTCATATAAGCCACCAGTGGCAATGATCACCAAAAGACTTGACCACTTCCAGGAGGGAGAAGTCTTGGAATGAATGATAGCAGTGCCTGCAAATTAAACAGTGACACAGGCACAGTGGTCAAGCAAGGCCAGGAGGAATCAAGGGCTGCTGACCCTTTTTTTCCACATGAACAGCTGCACAGAGGTGCCAGCTGCCTTTGCAGTTTTTAAAGTAGCAAGTAGCAGTAGATTGTAGAGCCCTGTGCTGACACCAAGAGGCTCACAGTGTGATAATAATCAATTATCTTAATTATAATGCCTTTGCATATACGGCAACAATAGACATGAAGGATACGTTTTTTGGCTATGGATAGGAAGAGATTTGCTTCTGCCTGGCACAGACACTGGTGGACATTTGCTGCAGATTTGAAACACAGTCCTGCTTTACTCAAGCTGTGTACACTGAAGAACACGAAGCAGTAAAATTACCACAGGAGGTCACTGTTGTGACATGTATGCTACATCTATGTGACAGAGTGCTGAGGACCAGCATTCCACTTTTGAATGGTGCTTCTTAAGCCTGTTCCTGCTGGTAAACCGGAGCCTTCAGGTGTAGCACAGAAGACCACTATACCTATGACAGGACAAAGAACTATGGAACAGAACTATGAAAATAGCCATTGTATGTTGACAAGGAAAGGAAACAATTTACTTTCTTGTCTGTAAATGACTGTAACATTAATTGTAATGGTTTATTGGTGCGAGGAAAATAAATAATAAAAAATAAATAAATACGATGGGACAAATTGAAGAGGTTTATATGGTTTAACTTCATTTTGTTTTTATGATGGGCATTTTACCAGGATATCAACAGTCATTGTACAAAAACATTTCTTTCCTCTGATTGAAGTCATGCTGTCACATTGCTCTTTGTTTGACAAGTGTGTAGTAACTTCAGTGGTTTGTTTCAGCTGCTGCCCCTGTTGCCTTTGTAACATCAAGGGATGATTAAGAAAGGTCTCTTTTCTGTTTTCTTGCAGCTTTAGAAGTCACAGCCACAGACATCTTGTGTGGTAAAAAGGTATATAATTTCCACTTTGTTTTTCTTTTACCAAAAGTATTAGAGAGTTATTCTTATGCTAATCAACATACTTCATCTCACTGCAAACATTACAGAAAATTATAGTTGAAAGCCTTCGAAGTCAAACTCTTCATTTACAATACATGAGTTTTGTTTGTTTTGTTTTTCCCCATGGTAGCTTAAGCCATTAATGTATTTCTCTTCTTTATAAAATGTCTTTTTTACATAGCCAGGAGAGTGAAAGCATGTTTTTCCCCTTTAAATTTAAATAACTTATCAAATTGTTTTGAACAAGCATTTCTTTTTCAGAAAGTAATCTACGTAGTCGCTGGGGCTTATGCCAGGAAGTGATTGCCTGCTCCTGAGTAAGTTACTGTGCACCATTTGTCTTCATGCTGCTCACTGCCAAAGTGGAACAGTACAGCTTTACTGAAAGTTACTGTGAGGGAAGCATGGTGTGGTACCTCTGCAACAGCCCTTCTAGCTGTTTTTATACTGCTAGACCATACAAAGGAACTACCAGAACTACTTAGATTTTGGCTAGATGCCCATCATCAGGAGTGGGTCTGATAATGTTGCAAGTTCATTGTTCCAGCAGAAGCCGTGAGGCAATTAGCATAAGAATCCTTATGGGTGTAAGACCTTGGCCAGACTTCTCTCAATATGCATCCAGTGTGGGCTGGCGGGACAGAAGGATGAGTGTCTACATTTTGGAGTGAGAAAATGCCGCAATCCAGGGGTAGGAAAAACAGACAATTCTCACACTGGCAGCCACCACTGTCCGTGAGACAAAGTAACATTATTGGGGTTTTCAGGTGCAATGCCATGGGCATAGCAGCGTGAGCAAGAACATGAGAAAAATAAGGGAAAGTATTGCCTGGACAGCTTGGGTGAAGGTTTACAAAGCTCTGAATGTAAAACAGTCTTTGCATTTGCAGACAGAAAGTCATGTATCCAAGTTTTTCTAATAAAAAAAAAGCTCATCTCTCATGCCATGGTGTAGAGGCACTTCAGCTGTGCTGTCAGCCAGTTTACCTTCTTAGAGGAGCTCTCCAGCTCTGCAGGATCTCTGATGCACTCTTCTGCTCAGGAGTGCCATGGCCCACTAGTCTGTTTCAGCCTGAGTCCAGCCATTTTGGTAGGTGGTCATCATGTTTCAGTGTGTTCACACCATAGTCTCCTACTCTGCTGAAAAAAGCACCTGCACCATTGCTGACTCCCACAGAGGATGACCATAGTGCATCACAGATTAGGGTTTTTGAAACTGATTGGGTTCTCAAGGAACAAGCCAGTTTGCCTGAATGTTTGTGTGGCTCTTTTATGATATGGTGAGCCTTAAGACAGTTGCAGTGCTTGGCCTACGGTGCAGTGTGAAGAGTTTTAATTAAAATAGGTTCTGGCTTGTTTTCAAGAAAGGCAGGGACTTTCCTGGCTTTTTCTCATCTTTGCAGTTTCGGAAGCATGTGCTAGTTCCATCCAACAGCATCTGTGTGCCATTTTTGCTGTAACACGCTGAAGACATACAGCTGTCCTCAATCTTGAGCAGACTAAAAGAGTTGCTGACTTCTTCTTGTGAGTGCTCCTTGTCCCCGAGTACTTTTCTGAAAATTGCTTTTCATCAGAATTCTTAAGAATAAACACATGCAAGCGGTTGAAGGCAGTAGATTAGCAGCGGATTTATTGAACTACCATAATCAGTTTACTAATTCATAAGGTGATTTTTCCTTAGTCATTCTCAATCTTGACAGCACAGCTGTTGGAGAGGGTTTGGCTCACTTCATAGTGAGCTGCATGTTTATTTACCTGTGCCTCAGAGATATGAAGCAACAGCAAGGGGAAGACAAAAACTGAGACTGGCATGGATGTTTCCTTCACAGGTTTTGAAAATCTTGGTTATCCTTTCACCCTAAACCAAAAGGAAATTTTTATTTTATTTTTAACTTTTTATGTTTTATCACTCTTTACAGTTGATTTATCTTCTATTTCTGACAGCTGAAGCTTCTCTTGGAAACCTGATCTGCCTTTGTGAAAATATTACAAGGTCTGTGGAGAGCAGTAGCATGAGAAAAATGAGGGAAAATACTGCCAGGATAGCTTTTGTGAAGGGTTGCAGAGCCCTGAATGTGAAGTTATCTGTGTTCTTTTAGACAGAAGCTCGTATATGCAAGTTAGTCTAATAAAAAATAAGTGTTAAATTCTCTTAGTTCTCAAGAACTTTTCAGATTTTTGAATAATAAGCAACTGCCCAGTTCCCCTTGACATATTCTATTTGCCACTTCAAAACTTAGGGAATGGCCATAAATCCAGTTATTCTTGAGATTGTCTCACAGGGATGTAGAAATGTGGAAGACAAAGCCTTGCTTGAAGTTACTATTGCCCACCTTTTTTTGAGAGAGGTTGGGGGGACGTTGTGTCACACACAGTATCACAGTATCACAGTATCGTGCGAGTTGGAAAGGACCTTAGAGATCATCGAGTCCAACTCCCGGGTTTCGAGCCCACCGTGTAGTGAAGCGGCACTTCTACCCCCTGCGCCACAGGGGGGATTCAAACCCCGGGCCACCGGTGTTGCAAGCAGCAATTCTACCACTGTGCCACCACCCGCTTTGGAAGAGCTGAGCCATCAGATTCTCTCCAGGAAAAGACATTTATAAAATTTTTAATGGTAACCACTGCAGAGTTCTGAAATACTTGTAATGAATCATTCAGTGCTACATATTGGCCTCCTCCACTGAGTCACAGTTTTCGGTAGGAGTAAGCATGGGCAAAATGAAACCATAAAAAACCTGCCTTCATCTCATGTTTGGTGAACATCAGAACTACTAGAAGGGACTATAGCAGGAGTTGAATTTGTCCATAAGAAAAAGGCAACTATCTTCAACTTCAGTGGTAGTTGGAGTTATGACAGTATACAGGAAAGGTGGTCAGTCCCTGGTATAATATAGAGATCAGTCTCAGGTGCCAATCTTCACATTACAAATGAGAAAGCATCTACTCAGTAGCTAACTGAACTTAAAACTATGTGAAATTCACTAGTAACCTCCCTGATAACTTGCAGGTTCTGTATATACTACAGCTAAAGTTCTACATCTGCTCTAATATCTCCTGTCTGAATTAGGCTACTGAAATTATCCAAAACAGCAGTAGAGACCCATGCTGTGTCTAGTTTTCCCTTGGATAGTGATATCAGTGTCCAGTTTCCTGTCATGAAGCAAGCAGTTTTGTTAGGAATTCAAAGGGTTCATTTTTTTCCATGGAAGTCTCATGACTGCAGGGTGGAGGTATATTCTAATTCTAATATATATATAGTTATATGTATATAATTACCAGAATATAATGCCAAATTCGTGGAGCCAACAGGACAACAAGGAAGTATGGCCCTCTCTAGATCTGTAGAACAGCTTTATGTTAGATAGCACTCCAATCAACAATACGTTATTTATGGAGAAAGATACTGTATTCGTAATGCTATTACTTCATCAAGGTGCTAGATATGAAGATACTGTATAAACTGATTAAGCAGTATACAGTAATCTTAAGTATATAACACTGATAGCTTATATATCAGGATTTTTACTGCATCTAAATCCAAATTCCTAGAGCAGTAGCCTGATGTCACTAGCCTTCAAACCACAGGCTGAGTATTCTTCACGGTACGGAACCTATCATTTAGTAGCATTAAAGAGCTAAGTATACAGCATCCTGCATTATCTTTAAATCATTCATGTACTCTGAAAAAAAAAAAAAATAATAATAATCCATAAAAACAAATAGACAATAAAAACCCTGCAACAACAAAAAAAAGTTAGATGTTCTTACTTCTATAATAGCTTTCTGATATGAAAACTGGAGGACAAAATGATGCCAGTAAATTCTCTGTAGTGACTCGCAATGTACAGGTTTTCAGATATTCTTCAGTCATATGGTTACACTAACTCAGAAATGTGTCCTTTTTGATATGGACCTAAAGGCTTGATTAGAAATAGTCTCTAATGTATCAGCATGGTTTTGATTTGTGGAGGCTAGCTAAGAAAATGGCTATACTGAGATGCTGAGTAGACATAAATCTTGTTGCCATTACATAGACAGTGCAGTTCCTATCTTGAAGGAATAAGGACAATATATATGACAAAGCATGAAAAATTAGAGCTTATATTTTATGGAATTTGCATCAACTTGTGGCATTGTAAAGGTGTTTTATAACAAAATGGAGCACTACAAAAGGATCTCCACACAACTAGACAAGATCTTGAGTAACTTGATTGGAGCTGAAATACCCAAATACTCTGGTGGTGGAGGAGATGACATCCAGATGTCCCTTCTAGCATGTATTATTTTATGAACTTCTCTGTCTTCTCTCCCATCATCACCTGAGGATGTGGGACAGTGATGGGCAAGATGTTGTATTCATGTGAGGGAGAACCTGAAGTTACAAGGTAGAAAATTGGAAATAATAGTGTCTTTACCTCTTATTTAGAAATGCCATTTGGAAGTTTCGAATGACATTACATATTGTGCTGCACAGTGTGGCATACTGGAAAAAAAAAAAAAAAAAAAGATTAGCAGACTAGAAATCACTTGCTGTGAATGAAGGGGTAATAAATCATACTGAAATTACTACTGGCATTAGATATGTCTCATTTTTTGTTTGATTAATGGAATGTAATTCTATCAGGAATTACCAGTTCCAATGGAAATCTGACCAATAAAGAAGTTGAAATAATTTTATGACTCCACTAGTCACATTAATGTATTAAGAGTATTTAATATTAACTGACACAAAATGCAGAATGAAGTCAGTGTAAATATGAAATACTAAAAGAACGAAGAAAATGCTGAGATTATGAGCTGTAAATATAAGATTAATATATTGATTGAATAATTTTGCTTCTGAATTAATTTTAGAATCATGGTTTCTGGTTCTTCTGTGTTTGGGAACAGATCAGAGTAATTCTGGACTCTGTAAGTCCTAATGTTTCTGTTTAACAGATGTTGAATACTTTATAACGTAATATTTTTTGTTTACACCTAAAAATAGTAGTAATTTAATTACTAGCATGACTCACTTCATTCAAAATACCCATTATCTCATTTGCAAACAAGATATCTGTCCATGTTTTTGAACACCTCCAAAGAAAATCTCTAGAAGTTCTCTTTGATTATAGAAGCCTGGAATAGAGTCTTGCAGATTGATTTTTGTCTATCCACAATCCTGCATTAGGTTGCCATTAGCAAACTAATCTGATGATAGAGTCATTTCTTTCATGTATTCTGATTTACTGGGAATGAACTACTGTGAGGTTTTTTTTGTTTTCTGTATAAAATCATTTTGATTAGTGCTGCTTGAAAGGGAGGACTTTTCCCTGGCAGTCCTAGTATCTCAGCTTTGTCTTTGGCATACATCTGATAACACATGTTTATGGCTGCTCAGTACTGTAGGAGGCACATTGCTGGGACATTTCTGAGATAGCTCACTAAAAATATTCTCCCTGCTGACCATGCTGATAGAAAGGATGATTGTATTGCTCTGAAAACTGGGAGGTCGAGGCAGAACAGAAGAAATTGTAACTAAGCAAGTTTTCAAGCACCCGGAGAATGAAAATAGTAACAGTAAACAATACAATACTTCAAGAATTTTGGGGTTGGTTTGGTTTGTTTTTTTTTACTTCTGTTATTCATTTTTTAGTTTTTAGATGGTTAGATGGTATGAGTTCTGTTTTGTTGTTGTTCTTGATGAATACTCTTTTCCTCCACAAGAGATAAAGCTGGGGAATGAGATACAGAAAAAAATCCATGATGTTCTCCTGAAAATTTTTATTGGCCTAGAAAAATATTGCTACGGTATGTATTTCTTTTCTGTGATTCAGGAGCTCATGTGAGTCATCCATGATTTTAAATGCAGTCCCCAGAGCTCAGTCAATAAAGCATTTTGGCACCATTTAGCATGCTCGGTCTTTTGAGTCCTACAAGAGACAAAAACATTAGAAAGGAAAACAGCAATCGAGTGCTCTTGGAATGAATAAAAAGGCACACATTTACATCTTTAATATCTTGAATTTTAATGATACTACTGAGAATGCGATTCCTTTTACATTTATAATTTTAAAGGAGAGCAGGTGGTGAAGGTTTAGCTTAAAGTGTTAATTAAAATAGCTTACACAACCAAGCCCCTGCTCAAATTAAGTGTATCAGAAAGATATCAGCTATTCAGTGAATGCTCTGTTCTAATGATTTAAGTCTTAAGTAGACTAAATCATCAGAATACTGGAACATGTTGGAACGAGTGGAACAAATGCACTGGAGATAATTAACACCCAATACACATGTACATTTCATTGCAGTGAAATCTCATCCTCTTGAGTTCACAAGAAGAGCACTAGACTGTAGGTGTTCTCAATGCACATTTCTGGAAAGTAAAACAAGTCTAGACTGACTAGGAAGATTTGTATCTCTGGTGGCCTTAGTAAGCATTCATATAAAAGCAATGGATCTTCAAAACACAGGGCTTCCTCGTTCCATAATATAGTCTGTTGGCAGGAAAGTGCAGGATCACTTCCATATTGGCTGTGCTGAACTGTAAGACTGATGAAACACAACTGGGATTCATCCATTAATTCACTCGTGCAACTCAGCACGAAAGAATTGGTTCAGAAATAGAACCTATGCCTCCACCTTCCAAAAAAACAGCTTAGGGCTGGTTGCTATCAGTATGCTATATCCAGCTGTTCAGAACACTCAGCATGGTTAGAGAAAACTCTAGACACATTTTTCTTGATGAAGGATTGAGCTCTTCAAGTCCTCAGCAGCACATCACAGCCACCTAGATTCTTCATAATCATAGATGAAGTTGCTTGGTGGAGAAAGCACTAGAAGACAGTTGATCTTTTGATCCTTTGATCATTGGTCTAGTCATAAATAGAAGCCTTTTCTTGTATTGTTCTCTGACTCCATTTTAATTGAGCAGTGAACTGTGAAATGCAATCAAAGTGAGGACTAGCAGGTGGCTACTGTTAGTTTTTGGTGCAATTTGATTAGTCTGATATATCCTTTTTACTTGAAGACCTCACCACCTTTTGCCACATCGAAATGGTAGCAATTAAATGCTTTCTTCTTTTCCTCCATATGGTTTGAATGACTGTTACTGTTCTTAGTCTTCACCCTGCTATAGCAATCTGCATTTATAAATTATTTGTGCTGCTTTTTGTTTGAGTTTCAGTATTTTTTAGATGGTGTAACTATTGTTAACACACAGTTTAGAGATTATGTTTTTGTTAGGCTTTTATAAGAAAAAAGTACAAACAGTAAGCCTCTAAAAAAACTCTGATCTCTGATGGATTTAACATTTCAACAATATATTTTTGCATTAAATTAGGTATGCAGCGGGGACAGAATATTCTGTGTTTTAGAAAATGAGAATGAGACTACTTATTCTCTTTTGTTTCCTGCTCCAACGCTTCATTCCCAAAAGACAATCCCTACTCTCTCTTTCAGACTGTAAGCAGGAATTTGACTACTACAATTTTGGCAACTGTTTAGTTCTGAACAAAGCTTTCCCACCTGTTGCTCTAAGTAAATTAAGTATTGCTGGGGAAAAGTCTGAGATACTGCTTCATGATTTGATATATATTGGCCTTTTTTTTGTACTGTACACTGTGTGAAATCTTTATTCTTCCTCTTTCTGTGGAACGAAACAACCTAAGAAACTGTCACTTCAGACCGGTATTACTTCAGACCAATATTACTAGGAAAAAGTGATGTGTGTGCACCCAGAGATAAAAAGGCAAGCAAGCATAAGTGCATTTCAGCCCCAAATCACCAGCTGTTAAACAGTTTCTCCCTAAATATTATCTGGCGCTTTAATTTCACCTTATGATGGGAAGAACACAATACTGAAAGTGACTTTGTAAATTACAGATATATTGGATGGTTTATTCAATCATTGTTCCATCCCATTCATTATTTTCACGCAGTTTCATCTTTTGTTCAGTGAGAATTAAAAGCTGTACAATACTCTGACCTCTACAACAAGCATATGGAAGTACTGGAGCAGGTCCAGAGAAGGGCAACGAGGCTCATTAAGGGCTTGGAGAATCAGCCCTACGAGGAGAGGCTAAGGAAGCTGGGGCTGTTTAGCCTGAGGAAGAGGAGGCTGAGGGGAGACCTTATTGCTGTCTTCCAGTACCTGAAAGGTTCTTACAGCGAGAGTGGGGCAGGTCTCTTCTCACTAGTGACAAGTGACAGGACGAGGGGAAATGACCTCAAGTTGCGCCAGGGCAAGTTCAGGTTGGATATTAGGAAGAACTTCTTTACAGAAAGGGTGGTTAGGTACTGGAATGGGCTCCCCAGGGAGGTGGTTGAATCGCCATCCCTGGATGTGTTTAAGAGCCGTTTGGATGTGGTACTCAGGGATATGATTTAGCAGAGGGTTTTTTTTTTTAGAGATGGGGTACTGGTTAGGCTGTGGTTGGACTTGATGATCTTCAAGGTCTTTTCCAACCTGGGTAATTCTATGATTCTATGATTCTAAGCTTGAGGTGACATACAGAAGACCTTTTCATAACTCTTCTTTCCCTACAGTGTCAAAAACTGATATCAGAATCAAATCATATTTTTGTGATTATTTGATTATGAGTGAATTTAAATAAAAATGGAAACTAATTGTTAAATTTTTGCTTCATTCTACATTGCATACATAAAGTAATTGCCACTTTCCATTCAGATACGTTGGTTCTTATTTAAGGAATAAATCCCTATGAATGACAGAGGAATTTGCTCAAAGGCAAACACCAACTTAACCCATATTTTAAGCACAGATCTGCAAAATAAATTCATTACGTAAGTACTGCTTCACTGAAAGTGATGTCCCTGTCCTTACCTGAACCCATGAGCTTTTCCATTATATTTTCTTCTTCTGTCCTGCCAAGGAGGTGGAGTGAGAGATTGGTTTGAAGGACGCCTGGTGATCAGCTGAGGTTAACCCACTTCTTATCCCCACACATCGTGTTCTGCAAAATAGGTAATAACATAAAAAGCCAATCAGAGAATCAGAGGTTAGCTGGTTTAGATAGGTAATCAAGCACAGAGTCTCTTTCTAAAGACATCAGAAGAGTAGGCTGTTACATCAGAAGAGAGAAAGAAGAAGACGATGCTGACAAAATAGGTAAATGAGTCTGAACAGGCCATGAATCATTTTGGGCCAAATCTGCATCATAAGCCCCATCTAATTTAGTTGATATGTAATTTAAAGTGACTACTTAGTGAGTACATCTTCTGCGGTCATATATTGAGAAATGCCTTAGTTAACCAGAAGGAGAGGAGTAGGTGTAACATACAGAGTGTGAGAGAATCCTACTTTTAGATACAGAGGAAATATAGAACACGAGCCCACCAAATGGATTTATTTCTAGAATGAGATTGCTAGTACTGACATTATAAAGCGAGAAGTATAAAGCAAGAAGTAATGTATGATGATGCAGCAGATCCTTTTACTTTTGTATTAGAAGACATGGTATAGGCAATTAAAATATTCTTTTCTCATTCATATTCATTTGCTATTTCTTAGTGATCTTTGCACTTTTGTTAGCATGAATTGTCATCACTTCATCGCCAGTGTGTGAGTTGATGTCTTCATCAGAGCTTCACAATAAAATTAGTTTGGGCTGTGCAGAATTTCAATATCACATTTTCTGATTAACTTCAATTACAATAATTTTGCATCACCAACATAAGGTTTGTACTGTTCGATAGGTCTTCTTTCTTTTCATTGGTAATTGTACCACAAAACATTTAAAGGACTCACACGGTCACAGTTCTCAAAGGGTTTTAAGGACTGATTGTTTTACTTCCTCTGATCTCAGAAAATCCTGTCCAAAATTAGCAATTATGCATACAACTGACACTTTTCCCCCTCTCACCTGCAGAATTAATTCAGTATCATTACAGAAAATCTGTGCTCTAGAAACTCCTATCTTCAACATGTAGAGTGATTAAAAAACTTGTATATTCTAGATGTTCATTACTTTCAGTAAGCCCCCAAGTATTTACTCACTGGGGTACTTTAACACATGCTGGAAGCTAGAATATGGACACGAGTAGTTTTGACTGGTTGGCACTTTGGTTTCTGTATTTCTCTACTTTGTCCTTATTGACATACTTCAGTGCAGCCTTTCAACAGAATTTATCGACTGTAGTACGAACATTCAAACACATGGACTTCAGGTTCTTCTGCAGTGAAGACTTCCTTGTCCCTCTAGCTGATCTTAATATGCCTGCTACCTATATTTTCCCAGGCAGAGATATAACTTCTTAATCCATAATAGCTGAATGGGAAATTTCTTCACCAAAGCAGTGATCTGAAGAGCTTACAGTCAGCAAGTTGAGCTCAGAATCACATATTCATGTGCCTGCTGGTGGAATCATGAATATGTAGTTTGTATTCAAAATGTTACAAGTACTAAGGCTTCTTTCCCTGATTTACATTCTTATTATTCAACTGAGATCAGCAGCACCATGTAGAAAGCATTGAAGTTGCCATTCCTACTGGAAACTTTCTCCCAAGTAACCCAGGAACGTGTCTGTAAGACTTCTCTAGTTCACAGTTAAAAACAAAAGAAATGAGACTATTACTTCCACTATATAGCTGCTTGCAGTATCTTAGCTAGTTAGAAACTGAATTTTCAGTCTGTATCCACATGATTTTGGTACTGTTGTTATATTTTCTATCATCCCTCATTTACACCATTGACTGACTCTTTAGCATGAAGTCTAGGGACAGAGCTAGAAGAGAGGCAATATGAGTTTTTATTCCAGCAGCAAACCTATGGCTGCAAAGGGCTCTTCCCCATGCATCTGTGACACGAATGTGATCGATTCAAGGCATGCTGGGTTTTAAGAAGGGAGAACACAGTCAAGGACATTTTGCTTAGCTAATTCACTTGTGTATTTGGAGACTAGGTTTGCCTATGAGGTTATTATAGGAGACTGTCAAAAGCCTTTCTGAAGTCTGGATAGGCGATATCCAATGCTTCTTCAGACTTTCTCTGGCCTCTTGGGTAAGGGATTCCTGAGGGCTTACCTTGGCAATGAAAACTGAAGCAAGGAAGTAATTTAGTATCTCTGCCTTCTCTGCATCCTTTGTGACCATGGTCGTCCCCTATTCTGCTCTGTGACAGATGGCAGCAGAGATGCAATCTGACAAAATGGCACCTGACAAAGAAGTACGGATGAAGCAAAGGTGTGAAACTGAATTCCTCCCTGTGGAAAAAAAAAAATGGTACCCACTGACATTCATCAATGTGTGCTGTATTTTATGGAGGCCAAACAGCAGATGTGAGAACAGTGAGGTGGTAGGCGGTACACTTCAGCTGTTTATTGCTGGTAAAAATGTATAGCTAATGGTTGTGACTGTTGAAAAATAGTGTTTAGTAACCAAGAATTTGCTCTATCAAATGATTCTATTCCACTCTTTGCATCTGTTGTAGCTTCCATTGAAATAAGTAGGAGGCATTACTTTTGGAACAACCAATCTATATTGACTCCTAAGCATTATCTTTCATCTCTGAATTTTTCCTGCTTCATCCTGTGTAAATATTAGATAGCAGACACATTTATTTTTGTTTCCTCAGTTTGAGTGTCTTGTGGTTGCATTCTGTCCTCCTGTTGGAATACTAAGATGCAACCTGTATGCTGTAACCATGCTGTCAGTGTGAAGGTCTCCTATATTGTGTGCTGTAGCCTTGGTGCCTTATTTCTCTGGAAACTAAGTCTTTGAATTAATATATATAAACATATATATATATTACCTCTCAGTCAGGTAATTCAACATAAATATTTATTTTTAAGACCCTTGATGAAGTTTTGTTATTTCAGCATCATGTAGCCATCCAGAACTCTGATAAGTCTGTTCTCTTATTATCTACCTGAGTGGATGAAGGAGGCC
Source organism: Excalfactoria chinensis (assembly GCF_039878825.1). Lineage (NCBI taxonomy): Eukaryota > Metazoa > Chordata > Aves > Galliformes > Phasianidae > Excalfactoria > Excalfactoria chinensis. The sequence goes on from NC_092826.1 coordinate 66,128,463, forward strand.
AGAATAACTTTCTAGGGTAGATTATGTACAACTTGGTTAAGCCTGGCCTTTCATAATTTTTCTACATGGTCTTCAAAGCCAAAGGTGCATGAGGTAGAACTGGGATGGAGTGAGCACAAAGCCTCAGGAAGGTTTTTATGGAGGGCCAATCTGGAAAAGAAATGTGATGTTCCACTTCTTTTCCAGGGGCCATTGTAAATCACGACTCATCTCTCCAGTCCAGACCAGTACAGTTCAGCCTCTACTTAATATAGAGCACATTATTCTCATCTTTCTGTCTTTTGGCCTTACAAGACTTTAAAGCAGCACTGAATCATATTTTTGTTATTGACTGTTGGTATAGATTTTTAATGATTTCTCTTTCTCACTTTGTTTGTTTATGTATTTATTTAGGCACAGTAATGGACTGTTTCATATTGGAAACTTGAATCTATTTCACTCTTCTGTTAGAGCTTTGCTGTCCAACTAACAGGAGATAGAAAATGGTTTGTCTTTTTAGAAGAGATTTGTTCTACTTCAGGCCCTGCATTTATGTGTTTCCATTGTAAAGAAATCATTCATTTTAATGCTTCGCAGTTTCTGATACAGGCAACATGCAATTGGGGTAGCATTTAAATTGTTTAATTGTTACACTATTAAGGCTTTTCTCAGTTCTTTAGTTTCCAGATCCTGAAATAAGTGACTTCTGTAGTTCCTTCTAAGACTTGTTCTTTTTTTTTTTTTTTTTTTTTTTTGTTTTGTTTTGTTTTTGTTTCTTATTTCCTGCCGTAGCAGCCTAACATACAATGGAACAAGGAAGGTTTATTTTCATTTTTGTGTCTTAAATCTAGCTACTACTAAGTTAACAACATGTGCTTCTTTAAAAGTGTGGGTACTGCCTTTGTTCCAATTCTGGTTGGTAGTAGAATGTGAGAATTAAGATGCGACCTGGAAGGGAAAAGATTGACGCAACAAAACCTTGTTGTTTCTAGTTTCTTCACATGAGCAACCTATTGGGAAGTCTGGGACTAAATAGTAATGAGAAGAAGAGATGAGAAATGGAGGGTGAAGTGCTGAATTCAGAAATGAGACAACAGATTAAAAGAAGATGATGGATGGGAATGAAATGCAGATGTCAAAACTTACATTATTAACTTTGGTATTAAGATTATTTTCCCTACTTCTGTGTTCCTTTTGAGGACACAAGGAAGAGATTTGAGCTCTTCATCTGAAAAGCTTACACTACAACACAGTAAATATTTTATTATAATAGGTTCAGTAAATGATATTTGCATTCATAACAGAGGAAATTCTATGGCTTAAATGTCTTCCCAAGATCAGGAATAAATGATGTTTTTGAACAAGTCCTTAAATCCTATCAATAAATTCCATGTAAATGTCCATGTAAAAATTTAATAGCTGAATAGGAAAAAAAGGCTTTCCTTTGCACTGTCGAATGTAAAGATTTTAAGTTATAAAGTAATTGTGGATTCAGCATCATACAATCAGTCTCAGTCAGCAAGGACTTAATGCTCATATGCAGCTGTGATTCATCAGATTACACAGCATCACAGCAGCTGTGTTCTCCAAAGTCTGGCTGTAGGTATTGTTCAAAGTCCATAATTACCAATCGAATGATGAGCAATCAGTCCAATGTTCTACTAACTCCTACAGCAATGCCTCTAATCAAACTACTGTTTTTGTTATCTTTCAGTGGCCTGGAGGTTTTTGTTTGTTTTTGAGCTTCTTCAGCAAATATAAATTAAGACATAGCAGAATCATTTTGGTGCAACGTTGACACGTCAAAGCTGGGAGACTTGCTCAGGGATATGATTTAGCAGAGGGTTTTTAGAGTTAGGGTACTATGGTTAGGCTGCAGTTGGACTTGATGATCTTCAAGGTCCTTCCCAACCTGGGTAATACTATGACTTCTTTATGATCTTATTCCCATAAAAACTTTTAGATTCATGGCTAAACTGCACTCAAGTTACACAGGAGCAATTGTTCCATTTGTTTTTTCGTGTTTTTGCTTCTCTTATGTACTAAACGCTTTCTCTTCTCTCTACAAGGCCTTTTTTTACCGTTCTCACTTCCTGCATAAGAAACAATAAACCGTAATACTTCTCCTTTTGCTATGTACTTTTTCCTACTGAACACACAACTTTTGCACCAGATGATTTCCATGGGAAAATCTTCATAAAGCTATGAGGTGTCAGATTCTAACAACAGACCTCAAAGATGTAAAGAAGAGAGCGCTGGGACAAGAAGGTCAAAAATAGTTGAGATAATAAGGACTCTCATAGTTATATGAACTGTCATATTTTATTACATATAGGTAGGATTGGCTTGCACATGTAACTTGTTGGAGTCTATTTCTGATCTAACAAGTTACTGCAGAGTAAAAGGCTTACTTAAATATCAAGAGGCAGAGTGAACATGTTTTGGCTCTGTCTATATTAGAGAATAGCATGGATCTGTAGAGTGAAACACCTACCTCTAAGAAACCAATGTGAAGACTACATATGTTTCAGGGAGCTTTATTTTGGCTGAACTTTGTTCTGGTCTGATGGACTGAATGGTCTTGGGCAGCTAGTTTAGGTGTGTTGCTGAAATAAGTGGTTAATTTAGCTTCACCCTGAAAAAATCTGGTCCTTTTCTGTGACACCACTCCATAGTGTGTACCATAAGAGGGAAGTGGGGATGACTGGGATGCTTGTTTGGGAAACCTGAACTTAAGTGCTTTACAACACAACTATTACTGCTAATATCAAAGCAGTATTCTGCCTTATTCATCTTGACTTACCCTATTGGAAACAAGATAATACTGTTGGTCATATTGTATTCAAAAAAGATTCAAGTTGATGCACTCTTTGTTCTCCTTGAGCCCTTAGTTAAGAAGCTGAGTAAAATTAGTTAACAACATCATTTTCATTAAGTCCATATTAGCACTTATTACTCTGTTACTATGTTTACATTAACATTTTAATTTAGCCTGCACAGCATTTCTAGCAGAAAAAGAAGAACAACTATATATTCAACTGTAACAAAAATAGAAATCTCTTATTTTCCTTTAACACGCAAGGTTATCGTGATCTTTGAAAGTAAGAGAACAGAGTAGCGTAAAGTGGAATAATACAAAAGATGATAACAGATATTCAAAAGGTTATTTATAGGGAAAAATTCACCAATATGGATGCCTTCAGTGGAAACCACCAAGGCAATCTCCACCAGGGAGCAATCTCCAAGAGATGCTGCCTTAGCGGTGGCCAGCCCTTAAATGAGGTCTAGAGGAGGTGGAGTCAAGCTCCACCCTTTCTGGGAGCACAGCTCTCACCTGTGCTCCTGCAGCTGACCTGACACTTGCCTCAGCTGATTAATCAGAGGTTCAGTCTGTGATTACCAATTTCCCATACAAGTAGCTATCCTAAATGTAATGCTGTTTACTTTGTCTGACATTTTTATTCTTTACTCACACTTTTGCAAGGCTGAAACATGTTAGCTGGGAAAACAGCACCACAATGGGGTGGTTCACATCTACTTTGCCAGTGACTCTGGGCCCGGGAGCTTTTGTATCTTCTTACTCCCCACAGTGAAGGTGAATCCCCTGTGATGGGAGTTACACCTGTGTAACTGCTTACAGCAGATGCTCAAGTTTTTCTCATTACTACCTTGTCTTCTAATTACTTTTTATTCCTTATTTTTTCAGTGGACTGAAAAGAGTTATATACTTGTACCTCACCTGAGATGAGCGATCACTTTCTTTTTACAGATTAAGATGAAGAATATTTGCACAGAATCAGAAAAGGAAAAAAAAATATCAGTAAGGTTTATCATTAAAAAAAAATTCCTGCAGTGTTAAACAGAAGCAAAAAGAATTACAAGGAATCTGCTAAAGGTGTAAGGATGTTCCTAAAACTCCTACTTGGGAACTTTCATTTCTGCCTTTGTCTATCAGGGCTCAAAATCCTTTAACCTTCTCTATTCTAAGCATGCATGGACTCCTCAACCTCTCAAGCCTTTTTATCTGAAATCACCTCCAGGCCATTAACTCCTACCGTGTAATAATATCCTTTTCATTCAGTCAGTCATTACTGCACACGCTACTCCCAGCCCTCTTCCTCTCCCTACTCCCATCTACTCTTTACATACTCTTTCTCTTTAATTCCTACACTCTTTTTGGAACTAAAGGTCACTTTTTCTGTCTGTCTCAACCTGTTATTTCAGAGGCATTCTAAAGCTCTAGTCACAGACTGAAAATATTAAAAATCCCTCAGAATTCTCTGAAAGGTAATTAAAAAAGGTCATGTATCAGGCCCTAGATAACAAGTTGGGCCTTATTTGAGGAACTTCTGCATGTCCCTTGAAGTCCAACCACATTATAAGTCTATACTAGGAAAAAAAAAAAGGTGTCTGTACAGTTATCCTACAAACCCTACTGAATTTTCATAGCAATGTTTTTTTAAAGAGTATTTTGTAGAATCTTACGTTCACTTGAAAGACAAACTGAACCCGTATGACACTACAGTCGATTTCAAACTTTCCAAAGAGTGGCTGTAATACCAAGGAGTAAGTCACTCTTCAAGTATGCACGTTTTGTGCCCAAAAGTGACCTTTGCAGTAGCATGATGGAGTAGAAAATTCACATGTCTTTATTCATTAAAAAACAATCTGCATTAAAGGTACCGATAATCTAACATCTTTCACGGTTTATTGAAACAACCCTTTGGATTGCTTTTGATAGCTGGTAGAAAGGTTACATACAACATGGCTCAAAACAAAATTAAATGGAAGAGGTGAGTCAAATTTTTCCTGGAAAGCTCTTCATACAAATAAGTTTTTATGAACTCTGAGGCAGCGCAACCATTCTTCATGTTTCACCACTTTCACCATGAAGAAAGGGCTTTTAGGAACTGAGAACCCAAATACTTCCCTTGAAAAGGTGAAGAAAGACAAACACAAGAAAGAATGGAAAATAGTAAAGAAAATTCAAGATCAGTGAGTTGTGACAAGATTGTAAAACAGATTGCCAAACTGCTAACTGCAGTGTGAAATCTATTGCTTAAATCTGTGTTGCTGCCAGAGAAACAGAAAGGGGTAAATGTCATGCTGAATTTTGAGAAGTGCTCCTGGGTGTTACAAGCCAAAAAGTCTGGTTTTCAAGCAAATAAAATGGGATGAAAATATAATGAAAGAGGGAATGAATACATCTAGGATTAAAGATGATTAAACAAGCAAAAGTCAACACAGTTTTTGTAGAGAGTAGTTCCACACATACCGAAGAGCTTTTTCTCTGAGGAACTCAACAAGTAGATGAGCAGACTTTTATCTCTAGAAGGACTAAATGATTAGTTCTCAAAAAATTTAATCTGTCCAACACAGGGATGTACCATGGGATGTATGCTCTTCAATAGATTCATAAATGATATAGGGAAGTTGCTGAATAAGAAGCAGCCAAAATTATTCACAATAGTCAAAACTAAAACTGATGGCAAAAACAAAAAAAAAACACATCTTAGTTTGCAAAATGACTGTATTACAAAATGGCAGAGAAATTTCAGTGTTACTAATCACAGAGCTGCAGGAAAGGGAGCAGGAAACTAACCTGATTGCTTATGTACAAGGGGTGCTCCAAAAGAAGTGCCTCCTATTTTATGATGTTGGCCCACAGTGTCAGTAGTGAATGTTGGTGCCTTAGCAGCAGAGGTTGAGCCTTCCCACAAATATTCCATTTTGTCTTGTTGCTGTGTGACAGAATGGCTGAGAACTCACTCTGTCAAACAGCATTATTGTGTGCTTTGAATCTGTGGTTTTCTGTAAGCTGTTTTTGTGCTTGAAAGTCTTTCACTGGCAAGAATGCAGTCCTAGCCTTGCTGTATAGCACTCCGTAGTCCAAAGAGTCAGCATGGAGAGTAGGAAAATTGAGGCTCTGGATGTCCCAGAAGGTAGTAAGCTGCGGGCCATGATAGCTCAGGACTTGTTAGTGTATATCCTGTGGTGGGTCATGCGAAAAGAGCTTGTGCATAGTGAGAGAAGACACTAGGTGTACACACAATTCATAATGTGTCCAGTTTCTTCTGAAATGTAGAATGGTGAATTACTCTGGTGGGCAAATATTCTCCAGATCATGAGTTTTGGGTGTCTTCATGTCACACCTGTTTACTGGATAGTGTCCTATCAGCCATCTACTTTAGGACAGGAAATGTCAGAAATGTCTCCCCCTGCCAGATAGCCAAAGCCCCAAAAATGCCTGATGCATTATCCCACCTTCTATATTCTGCTTGAGGGATTTCCTAAGCTGGATATTGTTTCACACTTAAAAGCCAAGACTTTTTACTCGCACAAATAAAGCTCATCCCGTGTCAGTTGGCCTCAGTTCTTGGAAATGTCGCGAGGCACATTTAATTCTCTTATTCAGCAGTACTTGGGATTCAAAATAATGTTCCTTTCCCAAGGAGTTCTTGTCTCTTGACAGCTTTCCACAGGGAAATCTTACGGTTATTTCTTCTGTAATTTTTTCTCCTTGTTTTGAAACTTTTTTTGGACTGTGGAAGACTGTGCAGACTGATGTAACCGTGCTTTCTGCCTACTGTCTACTTGTATGGCTGCTGTCCAGGCACGGTCTGCTCTGCCTCAGTCCTGAGAGCACTAGTAAGTCTCAATAGCTCTGACCCAGCCCTGCCTTGGGCCCCCTACTATTCACCTTGCCCAGGAGTTATATTTAAATTCAGTCCTGGATGTCCTGTCCCCATGCGAGCTGTATCATAGGAAAGCTGGTCTCTAGTTTAGCCCACACTGATCTAGATCCTGTCTTGCAGATAAACTTCCTGGCTTGACCTAGCACCTACTTCATGACCATGAACTTGCCTGAGGATCTGGACTTCTTGTGAAACGCAGCCACCATCATTGGGTTTGCACTGTCTGTGGAATGGGAACCAATCTCTTGCTGGTGAGACCCCTACCCTCTTGGCATTACTACTGCTCTTGACTCCTGGATCTATGTACTTCAGGGAGCAGACAGCCCTCGCTCTTCTCTGACATGCCCTCCTTCTACATCTATTATTATTCTACGTCTGCCTCCTTTCTACAAAACAAAACAAAGAAACAAAACAACAACAACAAAAAGTTTCTTGCAATTAGAACTGCTGTGACCAAGAATAGGATGATGCTGCTATTTGATTTTGCTTCCACTGTGCAAACATTTTTATACCAGTGAAATTTTGTAGGCTAATAAAACATTTTTCTTTTGTTTCTACATGAAAATCTGTTTATTTGGCTGCACTACTCTACCGTCTCTTTTCTGATCATCTGGTCAGTGTCGATGTATTCTGTGGACAGTAGGGTTATGACTACTGGAGTAAAATGAATTAAACAGTGCCAAGCACCTTATCTAAGAATGATACAATATTCTCCAGGCTGATTAACATTTAATAAGCTCCTGTGGCAGGTGCTTAGCTTCTCCAGCCTCAACACTCATCATCTGTGCCTAGGGATGGTCTGAATCACTGAATCACTGAACAATCACAGTAGGCAGCATGGACATGGCAATATGCCATGTTCACTCTGGCATTCTTTCTGCCCTATTCCAGCTGACCTTGGCACTGCATCCTTTCTTCCATGTTTACACTTCGTCCAGGGCACACCAAACATGCTTCTACCACTTTATTAGAAAAACAGCTCTTTTTCTTCCTTTCCTGAATTTTCAGCTCAGGGGAGTTCAGCTCCTTAGTTCCCATTATAGTCAAAGTACAACAGAGGACTATATGCACCAAAAGTGTGATAATCATTTACTCTCTTGGGGAAGATCTTGAATAGAGAAAGAGGTTTAGGGAATAATTTGGATTCCACATGTTATATCTCTTACAACAGCACCTGTTGCTCTTCTTGCAACTTAAGAAGAGTTAGTTCAGCAGCAGGAAGGATATAACTGCACATGGATGGACAACCATCATAAATTACGAATCTTTAGGATGAGGTATACACAAGATAAAGATTTCAGCCTGTATACTGGTGTAGCCTAGCATGGATCCACAATTCTGTGATGAGCTACAATAGATACTTAGACTACATGATAACACAGAGTCCCTGGTCATTAGCAGCCTAGGCTGGAATGCAGTGGCTTCTTATTAAGAGTTCTCTTTTTTGGCTAGGCCTCTTCTTGGCACAAGATGTTGGAATGGAAAAGAGCAGTCTGTGGATGCTAGAAAGTGCTGTGATTACTCAGTGATCTTCCCCACCACGAGTGGATGTAAAGGAGACAGTTGTGCTACTGGTACCCCATCTCTGAAGGCATTCAAGGCCAGGCTGGATGTGGCTCTGGGCAGCCTGGTCTGGTGGTTGGTAACCCTGCCCATGGCAGGGGGCTTGAAACTACATGATCTTTGAGGTCCTTTTCAACCCTGGTCATTCTATGATTCTATGATTCACTAGAATGCCAGTAAGGCCACAAAGACAGTTTATTCTAGTAACCCTGTTTCCCACTGGATGGTCACCATTTCTACCAGATAAACTGATTTTGTGTGCATGTCTGCAGCCCTGAAAATATTTCACCACAACAGTTGTTTCCTGACTAGAAAATTACTAGCCTTGTAACCCTTAGACAACAAATGGACCAACTGGGAGGTGTATATGCAGTTCCTACTGATACCCATGTGTTTAAAGAGCAAGCATGCCTTGAAAACTTAAAGAAGTGCAACAGATCTGAGTGACCTGATGGTGAGTATATAGAAACAAGTAATTTATCTTAGAATATTATTGAATTGTAACTTAAAATAAGATAGTAGTGCAATCAAATTGCAAATAAAGCCTTAACTCTTTCCTACAAGCTGTGAGAGTATTCCTTGCAAGGAGCATGACTAGCTCAGCGTAGCTGGCCATCCCTTTATTCTTTGTCCATAGCAAAAACGAGTCAGCTTGGTTTCCATGGTTTCTAGCAGCGGAGAAGGAAGAAAGCAGGGATAGATTTTTACTAAGATCAAATGCTTGGTATGCAGTATACACCAAGCCAGGCAGTGTGCCATAGTGAGTGAGGGGAGAAATCTTTCATCACTTCATCTGATAGTCTCCTATAGCAACTGCAGCAGTGCAAGCAGTCAGAGGCATACAGATGCATAGCAACCTGCTATGTCATACAAAAGGCCCTCATTCCCAGTTCTGAGACAAGCTCAGGAGAGTGGAGCCCTCATCAAGATCAGCCCAAGATGTTTCCTTCTAGGAGAACTCAGGAGTCGTGTCCACATAGGTGTTCACCCATCACTCTGTAGCATGTGGGCCCAGGGTGGGTCCATTAATTTGCTGTGACAGAAACAGCTCTGGCAGTCACTTTGCCAGCCAGACTGCTCTATGGGATCGTTGCATAGGGCAGTAATACAGCAGATCAGGACAGGGTGCTTATCATCTTGCTACCTTGTTTGTCATAGTCGTCCTCCTCTTGCCCACATCTGCCTCCTCATTTCTTCTGCAGGTTGCTTTTCCAGCTGCTTCTCAGTGGCAGTGGTCACTGAGCGCACTCTGGAGGCTGAGCTGCCTCATCATTCTGGGGGATACCAGATGGATCTTGCTCAGGGCTCTGCTGCCAGACATATTACTTAGTGTGCAGGAAATGTATGCTTATAACTCAGGCATAGCTTCTTGGAGAACGAGGGATATATTTTAAGCCTATATTCATGCTGTGTGAGTGCGTGTGTAATGCTTTTGTCCAGATAGACTCAGAAATGGGTCAGCAAAGGTTGCTGTGTTCACCACAGGCTGTCCTTCCTAGGGCACCATCAACAGAGTTCCTCCTGCAGGAGAACATTCTCCCCCCCTGTGGACCACCTGGACAGTATGCCATGCTCCAAAAGAAGCCCATAACCACAGAGAACAGGTTTTTTTCGTTCCTAGTTGTTGTTGAAAGAGAATTTTCCTCCCAGTCCTATGGGGTCTTATTTCCTTCTCCCTTCCTAGACGTCCTAAAAGTCAGGCATGAAACCCATATGCATACCTCCTCTGCATGTTTGGGGCCCATAGGACTCCCTTCAGGTTGGTCTAGTATAGCCAGAATGAGTGGTTAGAGATGTGGGAACTGAAGTACTGAGAACAGGAGTAGTCCTATCTTTGATGTTGCCATGGAGGGCAGAGCAAATTTGCTTTTGCATAGGGAGAATTTTGAAGCTTTCCCACCCTCTGCTTCAACAGAGTGAGGCTTTCTAACTCAAAGAAAGTTTAGTGTCTACATTTTGTAAGGGCAGACCTTCCACAGCTTGAACAGTGCTTGTTGTGAGGGCTGAGCCTGTGCTGTTTGGCAAGGAAGGAGCTGAGAAAAGCAGAGGAATGCTTATCCAGAGCTGATCTTGGTCAGGAGATATATGGACCCTGCTGTGTCATGTTCCTTGTACTTGGAAGACAGCAGTCCATCTGACATGGCTGCTAGCCATGCAGACCTAACTCTCTAACCACTAATGTTTTGTTTTTGTGGCAGGCTGTCAGCTGAAGAGATGACAGATGGTACACACTTCAAACCTCTGTGTCTGCTGCCCAGCATCATGAGGCATCTGATTCCAGAACAGACTCCAAGCTTTTTTTCTTTTTCTTCTCTATCAGTAAGAGGGAAAAGGATACTTCTTATTCTTGCCTCTGTTCTTAAGGTGGAGGCTGCTAGTGCTGGTGGTAGAGCAGGAATGCTGTGACTCCACTGGCATCAACAGCAGCTTACTCAGAAATGGCCCAAGAAGAGACAGCCTTTGATGTTGGAGGCCAGGACTGGGACAAGAACAGAGACTGATGAGGGTATGGGATATTGTAGGCCCTCAGTACCCAAAGACACACAACAATATCACAACCAAACAATCAGTGAGATTAGCAGACTAGGATCAACCATGCCAAGTTCTGCCATATCTGCAGTCCAGACCCCTAGCTTGCCTGAAGCCCATCACTTCTTTTTATATTTATTCTGGTGTATTTGTGCTACCCTGTGATTAGCAAGATCCCCTAAGCAAGAAAGTGAAAGCTGTTAATGCTCTTCCCCTAGGTAGACTGATAAATAATCTTCTGTTTCAGCCACTCTCAGGCTCCCGTGATCAGTCTATCTCTCCTGTCTTGAGCAGCAATATTTTCAAGGCTCCTTGGAGGTAAAGCAAGCTCCAAGGGAAGAATCAAACATCTGTTGCAGAGTTCTGCAAAAGTAGAGGACTGAAAATGATGAAAGAAAAGATTGAAGAGACCAATCACACATATAAATAAAGTAAGTAAATTCTTAGGCATCTGCAGATAGTGACCTCTACACACGAGGAGGGAAAAGTGAGCTGAAAGGAAACAGCAAAACAACATAGGATTTAACTGCAGGAGGGACAAAGTCTGGCACTAAAGAAGAAGAGCAGGTGCAGTGT